>NC_137004.1:19948787-20186287 GCF_032717465.1 Coenobita brevimanus
CCGACTGACCGCCACCATTCCACCCTTCACCCGCCAATCAGCTGTTCTGCACAAAATAAAATACATGATGTACATATGAAGTGCAAGCAAATTATTATTTTTTTTTTCCAACAAAGTAAACCTTCATTCCTAACATTTTTTTTTTTTTTTTCATCTCTGCCAGCACACATACATTCTGAGATGAATTTATGTGGTGCAAGTTAGAGTCGGTCCGTTAGGAAGAAAAACACCGGCGTTTGCTGTTTGCTGATTTGCTCTCTCCCGAGATGTCTGGTTTACAAATTCCATGCCTGTCTTTGAAATGATTTAACCATCCAATACTGAAATCACACTCGACTTCTATATTCATTTTACTGTGAAACTCTCTTGCTTTTTCTTGTATAAGAGGACCAGAAATAGGTGCTCCCCTAGATCTTTCAAAGCAAAACCACTCGAACGATGAAGAGTATGCCTTTTTTCAATGGACTTACTTGTCTCGCTTTTCATGGAAAATTCATTGAGCTTGGATGCTTGGGCCTTGATATCATAAATTGTTGAATTCCTACATTATATTCAGTCATCAGTGTTTTGTTGGCTTTTTCCAAGTCTGTTGCATATGTCCAGCTTCTGTTTCAAGGTAAGCACGACACGCTTACGTTTAGTTTGCTCTTTAGGCATTTTGGAGTGTTGAAATTACTGTCCATCAGAGCAACACAACAGCAAGAGAGCATGTTTACTGTCTGGTGGTAAAAAGCAGACTGGTGATTTGTGGAAATTGTGGAGGGTGTGGAGGATGACTGAAATCAAGTAGGGGAAAGATGGAAGAGGAGGGCTGGTTAAGATGATTTACTAGGGAATTACATTAGCCAGAAATGCCTTCACCTCGCTTAGTCCGACTTCACCCAGCCTCGCGTGACACGATAAAACGGCGGTTTGGCAGTCCATTCAAATTGGCGCACAGTTATAACTTAATGACATTTTTACCAGCCCTTGAATTTTCCCGTTTTTCTGAGTATTCTGTTTGTCTGGACACCGGATAGCAGGGATCGTACTGTGTATATATATATATATATATATATATATATATATATATATATACTGTATATATATACTGGCGACTGACTGGTTGCTTGGAAAGCGCAGGCGAATAAGGAATATCAATACTAGGGCTTGTAGGAACATCTTTAATGGTGACGTTTCGCAATATCTCATTGCATCATCAGACCTAAAAGTAATAATTTATTTTAGCTATGGTAAAAATATTTATGCCTTTGATCAAACTTTGCATTGAAAATAACTAAGAAATATTCTAAGGCAAATGGATATCCTACTTAAGTCATCAAAAAATAAAAACATTCATACACTAAAATGCACAAACCAGTGTAGTAAAAGCAAGAACATTCAGGTAAAATTTCAAGATAAGAATACATTCAAACCTTTAAATACACAGCAGTTGAACAGATGAACTATTGTCACCGATAGTGGGTATGTATATATATATATATATATATATATATCCTAAGGAACTCCACATCTATGATGCCAAGTTTAAGTTTTTCCAAGAAACTAAGTCTATGTCTTGTATGAGAAATTCATATGTATTAGTTGTATCAGTCACCTCTCAGCTCTTGCGGAAGGTTTACTGGCCCATATTCACTTCGACTTAAGAGGCTTTCTGGCACATGCTCCTTACTATAGTCGCAGTGCTGAGGTTGTTATTATCATGCCCTGGCAGCCTACCATTCAAAAGTGCATCTGATTTTGTGTATAATATGAGACGCATGTGATTCATGTATAATATGATGCAAAATCGGATGCACTTTTGAATGGCAAGTTGCCAGGGTACGATAATGACAACCTCAGAGTCATGTGCCGCAACTATAATTCATATCTGCACATGGCACCTAAATATTCTCTTGTATGTTTAGGTAATCTATAACAGCACTGAAGATTTATAAGCAGCACAAAAGAAAATACTGAGGTGCAATATGCAGGACAAATTGCTAAGCAAAAGGTACTGTACTAGAAAGAAAAGGTATTTTACTAGAAAGTTTTCTAAGTGCATGAGGATACATACAGCACACTGCTCATGCTCCCTGCCTGGCTTGATGCAGCACAGTGGTGGGCTTCCCTTCTCTTCCACACAGGGTCATATTCAGAGTGACTTTGGAGATTTCCAAACACCTCTTCCTTTGTGATATATTCTGTACACTGCATCTCAATATCCTCTTGTATGTTGTTTCTATCTTTTAATATCAAAACAGTCTGCATACATAAATACAATGCAAGAATATATTATTTACTAAATATATAAACAGTTCATTAAGGAGGAAGTACTAAATACAATCCTTAGCCAATGAGAATATGGGCATCTGACTCATTATAACACATGCACACACACATATATGTGCTTACTGTTTGTATTCTGTCTGTTCATCTAATCATCTGGATGTTGTTTTATTGCTAGAGTAATTGTCTCTTCTAAATTGAAGTAAGACTTCCACACAGTCAGCAGAACTGCCTTACCTGCTCACTACCTTAAAATCAAAGGCATTAATATTTCCACTTCCATATTTCTATTCTACATGACTTTTTTTCTAAGGCAAGACTTTCTTGCTTATTTGGTATCTATAGATGTCATATTACAGTATCTCCATGCAAAGGACATGGGAGAGACAAGCTAGACAAGAGCTGAGAGGTTAAAAGGAAAATCCATGACAAAATGAAAAGAATAAATTTCATAATATTGTACTGTACTTACATTAACTAATGTGCAAGTTCTTACAACACTATTTCAGTCTGAAAAAATGAGTTAGCAGAAAAAATTTCATTCATTCATCATCCAATCCTGTGTTGCCCCTTGAGGAGCATAGCAGAAAAAAATAAACCCACTGAAACCTTCATTAATAAAAGACATACTGTAATCCATCAGATGTACCAACTAATGAAAAATATGATCAGCTTTTTAAGAGGAAGAAAAGGATGATTACACATACAGTACCACATTAGAGTTACCACAACAGAACACAATGCCTCAAAACACTATCCTTTCAAGTAAATTTCAAGTAAATCTCAGAAAAGGAAGAAGTGAGAATCATAAGGATGCATGTGTGTTTTCTACTGCCAGTTAAAGCCTTCAATAAGAAAAGTAAGAGGACAAAATAGAAAATGTACACTGTAATTGATATAAAAATAATTTTTACAGTATTCATAATATGAAAATTCTGATGAAAACTATACTTATTTACAAAGGAAAATAAAGTACAGTCAAGCATTGAGTAATGCGCAGTTGGGTATCGCGGTTTTGAACTTACATGATCAGCATTAATGCGGACAGGTCATAAATAACGCAGGGAAAATCACGAGCTTACGCAGGAAATGTCATCTGGGCAGACAATGCAAGCTGAGAGTTGCATACAGTGACATCACCCACCAGACTCGCCATGATTGGCCAGCATACATCTGGGTATATTCTGACGACTCACACCTTGATAATGCCGCTGCACCAGACAATGAGACTAACTCTATGTTTCAGCCCTGGACTTTGAAGGATTCAACTTAGATGCTGAAGAAAAAAAGAGTAGGAGCAGCAACATCTCAACAGTGACAACAACAACAATGAGGGTTGGGAGAGGGGGGAGGGAATGTGGAGATACATGTTAACAACACACAGGTACCCAGCTTAACTTTTATTAATTATGTATGACAGTGATGCGGTATTTACTAATTTCCTATTGCAATGAAATGTTGACAGGATCCTTTGCTATTTTTTATAGGAAAGCATATATAGTGCTTTTTTTTTTAAATATTGTTTTTTAAAAATGTTCACAAACAGGAAGTTCCATTAATGTATGCAATACTGCATGTATCTTATACGGAATATGAAGTGATTTCATTTAACTGCTGAGCGCTATTTTATTAACCAATATCATATTTAAATCGGTCTCTTGCGTGATGTACAGTACCAGGTACAGCGGGCTTGCATAGTGCGTGAGTGGATGGGTGGTCCACAACCTTGCCCACTGCGATTTCGCATACTATGAAGACATAATCTTATGGGAAAACTAACATATGGGTGGGCCCCCTCAAACCCTGATATCTTTTTAACCTTCAGAGATATAATAATGGGAAAAATTTAAAGATATATACTACAGATATAGCTAAAATAACAAAAATATGGTCAGTCACCCTGTGAACAGTAGACGACAGGCCTCATGGACTTAAATAGGGTTCCAAGGTGCTGCAACACTCGAGTGCCCCCGCTGCACCGGCTGCACCACACGTGTTTAAGAGTTGCCAAAGTTGTATCATTCCAGGCTTTGACATAGAAATGCAGCAACAGTCATTATGGCGGGAGTTGCAGGTATGCCAGGTGGAACAGGTGAGTCAGGTGGGGCTGTGGAGGTGGAGGGGGCAGCAGCTGGTGAGTAAGGTGGGGCAGTGGAGGTGGAGGGGATGGCGGCAGGCAAGTCAGGGGAAGTGGTGGGGGGAGGATCCTCCATCTTCTCCTCGTTACTGCTCACATTCTCAGCAATTTCCTTCATCTCTTCTTGTTTGTCTGTTTCATTCCTCATCTTGTTATAGACATATCTGCAGTGTAACAACTCGGCATTCGCGAAATACCTGTTATTCAGGTGAATCCAAACATTATTATAGAAAGTGGATATCTATTCTAACTTACCATTATTGGCGAAAACGTTTTCGTTGAAGTCGTTATCAGCAGGATCTACCGTAGACTCCTCTTGAACACGAGCCTTTAACATCTCGATGGGCACATCGTGTGGGGGGGGGTAAGGTTGCGTAGTCTGGGAAAATAGCAGTTTTGGGCCACTACTTGCCTCTGCCCTGCGTACTGTGGGCTAAACTCGTGCATTCAAAGTTTTATGGTTATGATTTTTTGTCACTTGTGTACTATGCGATTTGAGCACTGTGATCACGTGTACTGTGCAGGCCCATTGTATATAAAGATTTGCTTTATGATTGCACCTACCTTAGCCATAGTTGTGTGACAATCATGCCATAACAAGCAAACGCTCATAACACATGATATTGTTTTGGTGCAAGTTTTACTTATTGCACATTGTAGGTTACGTGCTGTTAGGTAGGTTATAATCACTGGAGGAGTCTTCGGGGTGATGTCCCCCAATTGGGTTTCACTGCTTCCAGTTAGGCTTCCTCTGCTCTCTATGGTTTTAAGCTATATTCATATGAGTTTGTTTTGTTGTGCCGATATCATGTGCAGCTGGCAAGATCAACAGCAATTTCTCAACCAAGGGCATTCAGGCGGCTCTCTGTAATATCGCTAAGTAGGTATACCTGTATTTCATTTGTTCTCCACTATTTTTTTATCGAAAACCAAATGTTAATCACCTGAGATGTAATTAGTACCGTACTAAAATTATTTTCCTTGAGAACATATGTTTACAAGAAAACAGCTTGAATCTCTACATCGCTGTTATTCTTATTTACCCTTTTGTTAATGTCATTTTAATACCATTCATGTTCTTAATTACAACACAGTTATATCTCTTTCAGTGTTTTACCTGCTGGTGGGTATAAGTAGGGGATAATTTACGTGGGGTAGGGTGGTAAGAAGGGGTAAAAGTGTGAATTTTGGAAGGACACCAGATTACACTGTATCGCTGTACATGCAAACATGTTGCTTGAGTAACACGGGTTTGAGTACCATAATGCGGGTCTGAGTACCACGGTCTGTGCCAAATCTATACTGTCCGCATTACTCAAAGACTGACTGTATTACAAATATAGATGCTTAAAGCCAACTAATACCAATAATAAACCATAGAAACTTGAACTAAACTGCAACAGTGACTAAAACAAGAAAAGCAACTAGAAATGGGAAAGTAAGTAAATATAAGAGATCACTACCTTGTTATTAACAATACACCTTCTCCATCCTTAAACACATTACAAATAGTTAGCACTGGGCTTTTAATCATATCTGGCAGTAACTTGTGTTGATGCTGGTGACATGAAGGACAGTATTATACACTGGTCATTACTGTGTAAAGATGACAGACAGTCTCTAAATCAGAAACTGACAATACTGTACAGAAAATGACTTACAATAAATGATTCAATTTTTGCATTATTATTTTTTTTTTTTTACAGGCAAAAACATTTATATCCCTAGTGAAGTCAAAAGAGTACTATCCACATAATTCAAGCATAATGCAAAAGGCAACTACATGGAATAGAAGCAGGGTTGGAAACCTGTCCTCCTTATATTGCCATAAGAATGCAACAGCCTCACCAACCAACACAAGCTGCAATGGGTCTCATACCTTCCATGGCAGAGGAGGTGGAGGAAGAAAGGAAACTATGCCTTGGACTTCTTTTCTTTGAGTAATGTCCCTACTGATTAAAGATTCAAGCTCTGAAACCTTCCTCCTCCCATGTAAATGCATGAAACTGCATTCAAGTCCTGTATATGGGTTAGGTTAATGAATCAAAAAAATTGTTTCAAAACATCACATGCTCACACAGCATCATCAACTATCCTACCTAATCCCTTTCTGATACAGCATCAGTGTCACAGAAATGTCTGAGAATCAAAATATAGCCATTAAAAATTTTTGGGGGGATGAACTATGTATTGTACTCCACTTCTTATTGTTGAGTCATGTCTCCAGTGATAAAAGATTCAAGCTCTGAAACCATTCTCCTCTCACATAAAGGCAAGAAACTGCTTTCCAGTACTGTTCATGGGTTAGGAAAAAGAATCAAAACAATCATTTCAAAAGATGCCGTGCTCACATAACATCATCAATTATCCTTCCTAAACCCTTTGTCATACAGCATCAGTGTCACAGAAATGTCTTAGAATTAAAATATAGCCTTTAAAAAAATTTTCTTAGGAGGTGAATTATGTATGGAGAAGACAATAACAAGGATTTGGTACCCGTTTTTAATCCTGGTAGCTGATGCATGACTTTACTTTGCAAGTGTATGTGAACTGTATCTATACAGTAAACTCTATCTATATGTATATACCTAGGCTGCTTCCCCCAAGGAAAGCGAGGTAGCTGAGAGAGGATGACACACTCCCAATTTACTCATCCACTCAAACACATTCATTCGCATCTTAGCCTCAAGGGGAGAAGGGATAGATCCTCACTGCACCACATCGCATAGGGTCAACTGCACAGTGCAATCAGTGACATCCACAGCATAGCCCAACAGCAGAGCTGGTTTACCCCTGCCACATCATAATGGACTCATCCCCTTACCTGCACCTGACCTGATCAGCTAATCAGACCATATGCGGGAGAATATCCCCTCAAGGTTGTGTCATTATTTATTCATTCACAATTTCTCTCCAATCATTTCTATCACGCACAGCCACTCTTCCCTGCTAAACAGACATCCCTTTCGCATCCAATGCTCTCTTCACACTATCCATCCATCCTACTCGTGGTCTTCCTCTCAACCTTACACCTCTCACATTAATCACAGTAAAATACAAACAAAATATACATTGATGGTTAAGCTTGAAGTAAAGGAATGGTTCCTGGAAACTGTGTATGTAAATGACTGTGTGGCTCATTTCAACGAGCATGCTGCTGATAATTTTCGTGTTCAGTCTTTCCGTTTATTTTTATTTTTATTTTTTTTTTATTTTTTTTTTTTTTTATGTGACCGACTCTGGGCATAGGCTTCACAGCCTGCTTTCAAGGCCCAGTAGTCCTCCTACGTACCGCACACCTCTACATGTCACCACTTCGGCGCTAACACCCACCGTCCATACTGAATACATGCTAGGGCTGTCTCATACAGGACTGGTGTATTGGTATTAGCGGGGGTATTTTTACGACATGTCGGCGGGCCTTCTGGTAGATCAGTAAAGTCTGATTTTTCAGAAATTCAAATCCTTAAACTGTTCCCTGCCTCAGCGGGATTTGAACCCGGGTCTATCTTCAGTGAGATTAAGGGTCAGGATGATGATGATGATTGCTGCTGCTGCTGCTGATGATGATGATGATGAGGAGGAGGAGGAGGAGGAGGATTAGAGTAACAATGACAGTGACGATGCCGATTATGATGAAGATTGATGATGAAGACGATGTTGATTGTCATTACTGAATACTCTAGAAACATGTACACAGTCTGCAGTACTGTACTGCCTTCATAAAAATGTCACACAAAAATTTTTCTAAGATGTCAGAATTAATATACATTCACACAACAAAATTTTTCTTTTTCCCGCAATAATTTCATTAACAACTGTTTGTAAGCATGCTGTTTTAAAGAGTCAGTATTTACCTAAATGTGGTATATAATATGTTAGCTAAATCTCATGTTCTCCTGTCTCCCATTCTACATTTATACAAACTGGTTTTCCGCTCCCACCACCTCCCTTTCCAACCTGTTTCATATTTCTGTTTGAGAAACTTGACTATTTTTTTTTTTACATCATTTAGACATCTACTCGTAATCAGTAAATATTCATGTCCTCTTGTCCTTCCATCATGTCACAAAATGATCCTCTCTATTCTCTTTGTCCTGTCCACTAACTCTTCATTTTCATTTTGTTTTTGTTTTTGAAGGCTCCAACATACTTGCATGCCTTGGCCTTGGTCACCTAATGGTGCTGCTTAATCTCTGTCAGCTTCCCTATTTAGTCCTTTAATCCTGAGGTCATACATAACCTTGTACGAGGTCTCTTTTCAGTCTACCTCTTGCTACCCTACCCCCAGCATTAACATTTCTCGCTTTCTGCACCCAATTATCATCCCCCATCCTCTCCACATGCTCAAACCATCTCAATCTACCTCTCCTCATCACAACACCAATACACTCCAGTCCCATCCTACTTCTCAACTTTTCCATCGTAAACCTAGACCCCAAGGCCTTGCACTCAAGGGCTCATTGCACATCCACCTAATCATTGCCATTTCTGTGCATTTGAACCTGTGAATATCCTCTTCCTTTATTGCCCAGGACTCACTACCATACAGCATTACACTCCCCTCACATGCTGCATACAAAGACCCCTTAGCATGGAGGGAGAGCCCTCTCAATGTCAGGAGGGGCAACAGCTCCCTGAACTTCTTCCAACCACTCCTCACTCTAGCCACAGAACTAGTTCCTGCCCTACCTCCAGCACATAACATCTCCCACATAACAAAACTCTTCCACACTCTGAAGGGACTCACCAGCAAGATCAATCTTTCAGGTATGACAACCTCCACATGCTCTCCCTGACACACCACCACATGAAATCAGCATTATCTCGCAGTCTATCTCTAGTACCACAACATCTCTTATGCATCCACTTATCACAAACACTGAACAAGATGGAATAACTTCCCACGTCCTTGTGGCAAACAGGAGATGGCCATTCTCTGTCTTCTTTGACAGTCCCACCACCAACCCTAGATGCCATCACCTTTATTTTATCTGCATTTACTCTCAAGCCCTTGTGCACTATACCATCTCTCCCACTTCATAAATCTTTCCTCTGCCTCCCTTTCATTCTCTGCAATCAACACCAAATCATCAGCATACAACATCTCCCATGGGAGTTCATTTCTGAAGTCACATGAGAGGGGTTCAAGTACCCTGATAAACAACAACGGGCTCAAGACCGACCCTTGATGCACACCAACATACAACAAGAGGCTCAAGACTGACCCCTGATGCACACCAACATTCACAAACTCATCACTCAAATCTCCATTCACCCTTGCCTACAAGTAAGCACCCACATACACAGCTATAATGGCCCTAACCAGCCACCCCTCAATCCCAAGCTTTCTTACTGCCCACTTCACCACCTCTCTAGGGACTCTGTCAAAGGCCTTCTCCAAATCAACAAAAACAAAGTACAGTTCCCTTTTCTTTCCTATATATTTTTCCTGAAGCTGTCAAACAATGAATATGGCACCAGTGATCCCTTTGCCTGGAATAAACCCAAACTGCATCTCATCAACACCCACTCTTAAGCATCATAAGCAAATCTCTCTTTCTCTCTCTCTCTCTCTCTCTCTCTCTCTCTCTCTCTCTCTCTCTCTGTCTTTGTCTGTCTGTCTGTCTGTCTGTCTCTCTCTCTCTCTCTTGCTCTCTCTCTCTTTCAAGGTTGCTAACTTTGGGATCTACAGTCTCTTCTCATAAGGCAGCTATCTCAAGCTCAATATCATCCTTGTGGTCATCCTCTCTACTTTTTCTAGTTATTAGTATCTTCATTTGAATGTGGTGACCCTAGCACTACTGCATATTCTAATTCCAGTCTTATCATGGACACTATTATCTTACTCAACTTCTTGCTAGTAAGTTAAGTATGACAAATAACTGCTAAATTTGCTGCAATGCTTTTTGTGTAGATTTCTGTACATATAATACCTGGAGTAGATGTCTGTTGTTAACCTCTTCAATCTGATGATGTATTTTGTATATCATTCACGCTACCTGTACATCATCATCATCATCATCTGATCCTATGTTCCCCCATGAGGAGCATAGGAACCTGGGGCTTGGCAAGTTGGTCCTGACATTTAAGATCAGGGTGACCAGCCTCACTCATCCCTGAGTGGCATTATGTGAGCAATAAACCCCAACCAACCATTGGATATAAACCTGCACAAGCTCAATCCGATTGGAGCGCCGTAATTACCCACTACACCACCAGGCGCCATAATTTGGTTTTATATGGTTACCACCCAGCGTATAAAATGGTTTCCTAGTGTAAAGGAAACCATTTGGCTTGTCACTTAGTGTAGGGTCACCCACAGGCAGAGGGAAGGGGAAAAGAATGAAGGAAAGACAGAAAGAGGAGGAAGTGTCACCCAGAGGGAGAAGGAAGAGGAAAGAATGAAGAAAAGAAAGACAAGCGGAAGGAAGGACGAAAGGAAAGGGCAGACACCCAAAGTAGCACTACATCGAGTGAGTGGATGGTGAGTGCTCCCATCTACCTGTACACAATTATATTTACTGTGAGGGAGACTTTCCAACTAGTGGGGTCAGATACAGCCTTCATTAACCTGCTTGGCATAAGTGATGTTTTCTAAGCTGAATAAAATTTTCTGGTGGTAGCAAGATTAAAATAAGAAACATGGATAAACAGGTTCACAAGTTAATCGGTAGAAAACAGAAACAAACATCAAATACAAAATAAGAACGGGGTCTATCCACCAACAATACATACACTTGGGTAATGTTACTGAGCACCAATCACAAACACAATAAATTCAGTGCTAACATCATTCACACAGAGTGATATATATATATATATATATATATACAGTACCCTCGCGTCCAACACGGTAATATTGTCATGCATGGGTCACGTGTTGGACCAAAAACGTGTTGGACAGACAATAGAGCTTATGGGGAAAAATGAATTATGTCAGCAACCCTAGGAAGGGTCACCCTAAATACCTACCATATACCTATACATACATCGGTACTATTGTAATTATAATAAATGGTACTGTGCTATGAATGATAACTAACCTTTTAGGATAGTGTTGGTTGGCTTGCTGGGAATGGAAGGTGGTATCCAAGGGTGTAGATAGTCCTACTGGGTCCCCGGAGGATGGCTGCTGGCATCACTTGCGGGTAATGGCTGCTGCTCCTCCTCAACCTCCCTCATAAATCCTTCGAAATCACACTCAGAATCACTATCTTCGTCCACAGCCATGGAAGGTCCTGCTTCTGCCTGTCCTAGCACTCTGTAAGCCTTCACTGCTGCCAGGATCTTGTCTTGGTTTTTTATTATGGTCCTCACGTTGGCTTCATTCATGTCATAGGCCTTGGCAATGTCAACTTTCCTCTCCCCTTTCTTCTTCCTCTCGATGCTTTCTAGCTTGGTGGCCTGAGGGAGGTGCCGACGCTTCTTGGGGTTCTCAGAGGGCTTCCTAGGCATCGTGAGCAGGGTAAAATGCAGTAACAAGGGCAGAAAATGCAGCAAGAAAAAAGCACCTTCCAATGCGAATTATGTGACTGAGTGGCGCTGTGGCAGCAGAAATTTAAACAAAACATCATGTGACAGCAGAAGCGTTTTTAATTGGGCGGCATCACAATCACGTCACGATAGCGGGTGGGGAAGGCTACTTGATCAGAAGTTTTCATTGGCTATCATCATCATGGGAATGTCCAGTATGACCGTGTTGGACCGGGGGTGATCGTGCTAGAGTGAACTCTGCAGATTTCACCCACTTCTCGGAGCTCTGTGAGTGTTATGCTAACACACTCGTGTTGCAGTAATTAAATCGTATTAAATAATACTAATTATTTGCTCTCCGTGCTGGACGTGAATCGTGCTGGACTAACGCGTGTTGGATGTGAGGGTACTGTATATATGTATATATATATATGAGGCGTCTAGAACCAAAGGGGCATCCCCGCCAATATACTGGTTTTGAGTTAGGTAGGGGAGACAACAGGCTTAACCCTCTTCTCAGTGACAGCACTGGTTGCCATACAAGATTCGGCCTTCTGGACAGTGGTAGAGGGGCTCAAAGTCACGTGGGTTTGTCCATGCTGCCGGGCGAACAAATCAGAGCAGGCAGGCATCTAAGCCACACAGCCCAAACCAATCAGCATTCTCAGTCTCTGCCACTCCCCCAGAGCAGCCAATCAGCAAGCGTGTGGCTCGCCCGGTGTGCCATTGAGGCTGCCCTCCCGTGTTCACTGAGGTGTATAATTATTACGTATTGGATTTTTACCCCCATTTATCGTGGATTATTGGTGACAAGATGAGCTGTTGTTATTGAGGTTGAAGGGGGGGTGACAAGATGAGTTCATCACATAGTTACAGTGAGGAGGTGGTGCCTATAACCTCTCGTAAGTGTCAGAAGTGTGTGGAGAAGTGGAAAAAGGTAGAAAGGAAGAGGAAAAGAGAGTGGTGAGGGGAGACAGCGGGAGGGGATGTGGCACGGAGGAGGCAGAGTTGGATGTCGATCTCCTAGATGACGACTCCACCATTTAACCCCCCACTACCCCTTCTCAATTTACTTAAGCACTACACTACTTTTTTTTTCTTTAGTGTTATTATTTCAATCTATTATGGTAGAGGAAAAATAATAACTGCATTGATTTCAGTTTTAGTTGTCAAAAACATGAAATTACAGTAATAATTATTCGTTTATTAATATTAAGTGAACTGGAATCTTCAGTTAATAAAGTTTTGTACATTAATACATTTATTGATGTTTTTTCTGCTGTTTTTAAATCCCTACAATATGTCATTATGCCCACTTATAAATTGGGGGTTTGGTTTATTGCCTATTTAGTGGTTACGGTTATTATTGTTTTGTTTTTTTGGCTTTACATGTAGAGCATAGGCGCTGATGATCATTTTGATGTATAAAAGGTTTGTTTATTGCCTTCTGGTTATGACGTTGCCATAAACACAACTTTAAAGTGTCATAACTCAAAAGTACATTTTGGCGCCGATGCCCCTTTGGTTCTAGACGCCTCATATACACTATATATATATATATATATATATATATAGCACATTAACCAAAACACTGCATATACTGTCTATTAATCATAGAACAGGTATTTGAAATCATTATATACCAGGTATAATGTACGGTTGTAGATAACAATATTGATCCACATTTTTGTCAGAAACTATGAAACTCTTACACAATATACTGAAGTGAGCTGGGTTCCAAAAATCACATCACTGGTCACTCAAAAGTCATAGCTCACTGTCTCATTATTTACCAAAGTGAAGTGTATCATCATTTATGTCTGCAACTAAACAGCAATCAAGCAAACTATGAGAAAATTATGGTGATGAAATATGGCAAAGCAGGGCTTACAGTGCAGTTCTGTGCCTTAAAGCTGAATTTGGTGTTGGAGAAGGAAACTTTTCCATTGCAGCACTAATTTAACAAGGCAGCTGCCCAGATATACAAACATCTCTCAAACTCCCTCCCTAACCTCCAAAGTATGGACAGCAGGAGAAGGGCCACTTTAGCCCTGTAGTTTACCAGGCTCATGTTCAGCTAAGCATGGGGCAACAACAACAAAACAATAGAAATGGATTTATAACGAGACTGATCACATTATATTCATATCTAAGCATGTGATCATGAGTGAGTGACCATTTATAACTGATTTCAAGCAATGTTTTCCTCAGTTACAAGCTGTACATGATGTCTGCAGATAAAAAATTAAGAATCTTTTTATACCTGAAATGTTGTAAAATGCATCATTACAATGGCTTTCATTCTCATTATAGTAATGAACATAGTAATGAACATTACAGGACTGATCTGATGGCTTCAGAAACAGTGACAAACCTACCAATACTGTGAAACAATCAATCAATCAAATGATCCTGTTTTCCCTTAAAGGAATCCCCATTTTGGGGACAGCCAGGGTACAGCTGTTTTCTATGGACTGGATGCCCACCCAAGTGCCAAAATCAACTAATTACTTCCCAAGGGTTGCTGGAAACTGTTGTGAAAAAAAACATTTTGAAAAGTGTAAAATGGTTTGTAACAATGCAATTTCTTATATAACTTTTTATGTTTTGCAATCATCACCATCATTATCATCATCAAACTGCTTTTCTCAAAAAAAAAAAAAAAAAAAAAAAAAAAAAAAAAAATTTAGAAGAGCACAATACACGTGGGCTGGGACCCCCTGCCTCTGCAACCCTCCATCCTCCTACTCAGCCACTACCATTTTTCATAAATTTAACATTAATTTTAGGTTAATATGAAATGTGTATAACATTTTTATATACAGTACATTATTGAAAGAAATTGACTGACTGCTTAATATACATGGAAACTGTCATACCAGCAATACTGTAGTGATCAATGGATGTGTAAGAAATATTGGGCATGGGATCAGGTGAGCTCATAATTACCATAC
Organism: Coenobita brevimanus; assembly: GCF_032717465.1. NCBI lineage: Eukaryota > Metazoa > Arthropoda > Malacostraca > Decapoda > Coenobitidae > Coenobita > Coenobita brevimanus. The sequence continues at coordinate 19,963,623 of NC_137004.1, forward strand.
AGTCTCTCTCTCTCTCTCTCTCTCTCTCTCTCTCTCTCTCTCTCTCCATTTAAGCATAAAATATTAATAAAAATTACACTCCCTCTTCTGTTTTTCTTTCCTTCATTCTTTCCTTTTCCTTCTGCCTGTGGGTGACTCTACACTGAGTGACAAGCCAAATGGTTTCCTGTACACCAGGAAACCATTTACTATGCTGGGTGGTAACCATATAGCCAAATTTTGGCACCTGGTGGTTTAGTGGGTAATTATTGCGTTCCAGTCGGATTGAGCTGGTGAGGGTTTATATCCAAGGGATGGTTGGGGTTGATTGCTCATGTAATGCCACTCAGGGATGAGTGAGGCTGGTCACTCTCATCTTAAATGTCGAGACCAACAGCCTAGCCCCGGGCTCCTACGCTCCTCATGGGGCAATGTAGGATTGGATGATGGATGGATGGCAAATTAAGAGACAATGATTGATCATGTGTGTGTGGATGAAAGGATGAGAAGGTGTGTAATGGATGCAAGAGTATACAGAGGTTGGGGGAGTGGACTTTTGGACCACCACTTGGTGACAGTCAGAATCAATGTCCAAATGAAACAGAGAAACAGAAGAAGGGAAGGACAGGAGGAAATAGTTCTTACAAAGAGGGTAGAAAAGTTACAAGAGGATGGAAAAATGGCAGAATATAAGATGGAAGTGGAGGAGCAACTGCAGAAATACAGATTGGAGCAGATGGGGGATGTGGAAAGTGTGTGCAAGATATTCACAGAAGAAATATGTGCAGCATGTGAGGTGGTGTGTGGGGTGAAGAGAAGACATGTGGGAGTGCAGGGAACGGCATGGTGGAACGAAGAGGTGAGAGAGCTGTGGCACAAAAGAAGAAAGCATATAGCGAGTGGATGAGAAACAGGGGCGTCGAAGAAGTTGAGAGACAGAAGAGAGAGTTCTATGTAGAAAGGAAGGGAGAGGTGAAAAGATTAGTATGAGACAGTAAGAAGAGAGTGGATAAGGAATTTGGAAGGAATCTGAGTGTAAAATGGAGGGAATGTAAGAAAATGTTCTGGAAAGAGGTAAAGAGAGTTAGACAGGGTGCCAAAGAAGTTAGTTGGGGAGTGAAAGATAAAAATGGTAGATTTCTAGTGGAGAAGGGAGAAACAGTTAGCAGACGGAGAGAACATTTGAACGAAATCCTAAACATGGAGAATGAAAGTAATGCAAGTATAAGTGGTTGGGGAATGGCTGGGAGAAGGAGGGATGTGAGAAGAAGAAATCAGTAGGATGGATGTTGTGGAAGCAATGAAGAAAGTTAAAATGGGGAAAGCCCCAGGAATTGATGGAGTGTGTGAAGAAATGCTGAAGCATGGGGGAGAGATAGTAATAGAATGGATGTGGAAGATGTGCAGATTGGCCTGGGAGGAAGGTAGAGTCCTGGAGGATTGAAATCCAGGTATAATTATTCCCCTGTACAAAGGAAAATGGGGAAAAAGAAGTGTGTGGTAATCATAGGGGCATTTGCCTTCTTAGTGTAATAGGAAAACTATATGGTAGGATACTTACTGAAGTTAGGGAAATAACAGAGAAATTAGTTGGAGAAGAAAAGGAAGGTTTTAGGAAGGGAAGAGGCTGTGTAGATCAGATACTCATTCTCAGATCTTTAGTGGAAAAGTTTCTTGAGAAGGGAAAGAAGTTGTATGCAGCCTTCATGGATTTGGAGAAAGCATATGACAGGGTGGATAGACAAGGACTGTGGAAAGTACAGTCAAGTTGCCTAAGGCGTGGCTAATTGGTCCTGGACCGAGCCCGTGCCACAGAAAATCGTGCCATACAAATAACTACTATCCATTTCATGGACCGTGTATCATGGTTTTTCTTAAATATCTTTCAAACTAATCAATTGATCGGTATGATACTTTGACACAGTGTACATGACACCTCCCGCTAATTTTTGGTAACATACGGCATTGCCAAGTGGTGTTAGTGAAGGCGTTTACTCTTGACGTTTAAAAGCAAAGTCGCGTGAGCCCTGCAGGGCTAATCTACACAAACGAACGTCCGCTACCCCCCATCTCCTTCCTCTCCCTCCCTCTCTCCCTCCCTCCCTCTGTCTCACAGTTTCACTCTCTCTCTTTCTCTCAGCTTTCCCCCCAATACCTGTATGTAACATACAATATGCAATAAAATACCGTTTACCATTATATTATTCAGTAGTAGCAGATAACTGGAAAGTTCTTAATGAAAAGGATATAGCTTGGTCTGGGGTTCAACGAAAAAACATGTGCGTTCCTCACTGCAGCGGTTCACTCGGGCAGATCTGCAGGCCAGGATAGAGGAAGCCAAGCTTAGCGCAACAAGGGAGGTGTGGCAAGGTGCAGTGAGACGGTCCAGAGCCTTCGAGGATGAGTACTGGTGCACAGATAACATCCATAAGCGTGTAGATCCCGTAATTATCAACATCGAGAGTGATTCTGAGGATGATTTGTTCCTTGATAGTGACGAAGACTGTGAATAAACTTTCTGTAATATGCTCAGTTGTTTGCATCACTTTTCTACCTATTATGATATTTATTATGAGAGAGAGAGAGAGAGAGAGAGAGAGAGAGAGAGAGAGAGAGAGAATTTCATAAATCCATTACGGCCCTATTATGTTGTGTTGATTATATACCGTACCGTACTGGTTTGTAAGTTAAACTGTGTGATTTAATTTTGGATACCTTATCTTACCTGCTCGTAGTAAACACGTCGATATGGGGGGTAAAGGAATTAAGAGACCGTGATAGTAGGCACATTATATTGGGTGAATAAGGTGACGGTCATACGCTCTTTAGTCAACTCCCACTTACATAACTTCAGGACATACAATAACAATGATTAAATGAACACAGACTCTACAAACAACAACATACTGTATTTATGATACCCGATACTAATCATTATAACATGATAGAGTGGACGGGGGGGGGGGGCCACGGGAAGGCCAGCAGGAATGAGGGTTGAGGGGGGAAGTGAGGAGGGGGAGGGGGGAAATGAGGAGGGGGAAGGGAGAGGGGGGAGAGGGAGGGAGGTAGGGAGGGAGAGGAAGGGGATGGGGGGTAGCGGACGTTCGATTGTGTTGATTAGTCTGGCAACTCACGCGACTTTGCCTTTAAACGTCAAGAGTAAACGCCTTCAGTAACACCACTTGGCAATGCCGTATATTACCAAAAATTAGCGGGAGGTGTCATGTACACTGTGTCGAAGTATCATACCGATCAATTGATTAGTTTGAAAGATATTTGAGAAAAACCATGATACACGATCCATGAAATGGATAGTGAACCTATGGGAAAAATGCAATTTGATTCTGGACGTTCATCCAAAGTCCCCCTTTCCACCCCACTTTTCCCTATTTTTCCCCACTTTACACATGCACACAATCAAGCAATCAGCCAAACAAGAGTGAAAACTCACATTAATCACTTCCTGTGATGGTCCTAGTCATCTCCACAACCAAAACAAACACTATCACACCAGTACAGGCAGCGTTACTCACGTACAGTAAATCATTGCAACAATACAATAATCAAACTTGCATAATGTTGGCCTGGTGCTACATGATGTATACTGTAGTACGATGCTTGGCTGAGAGGTGACGATAGCAGGGGGAGCACACGAGAATGAGTGGAAAAGACAGGGTTCTGAAAGGGGTGGCAGGACTGCGCAACTGAACCTTAACAATGTTCTGCACGCTGGGGCCGCCATCATGCCTGAGATAAGCGACAGTTGCCTTGCATGCACCTGGCGCTTCATACAAAATTTTCCAATGGCAATATCGTTATAGTGGAAAATTCATCGTAAACTGGATTTGGGGGTGTAACTTTTTTGTTATTGTTGTAGCGAATTATCATATACCACTTCAAATTATAACGAGTAGTGACTGTACTGTACTTAACTGACTCTGACGACGATAGTGCTTAAGTGGAAGGGGTTGGGTTGGAGGTTCTGAGGCAAAGGGCGCGTTTCAAACCTTGCCACGCCCGCCCCATAGGTATGGTTTATGTGCATGGTTTATTTTGGGGGGGGTCTGGCACCTTGCCGTGTCAAAGAAAACCGTGCCATAAGCGACTTGACTGTATTTAGAATATATGGGGTAGATAGGACATTGCTGAAGGCCATGAAGAGTATGTCTGAGGGTGCTAAGGCTGCAATGCATGTGGATAGTGAACTGAGTGGATTTTCCTATATGAAGGTTGGATTAAAACAAGGATGTGTCATGTCTCCATGCAATCTGTATATGGATGGGGTTATAAAAGAGATACAAAGGTAGGGCAGTGGATGTTAGAGTGGCCCTAATGAGAGATGGCAGTGTTTGGAAACTACCTGTACTGTTGTTTGCAGATGATACTGTGTTGTTATGTGAAGACAAAGGGGAGCTGCAAGGCCTGGTGGATGAGTTTCGGAGAGTATGTATGAAAAGGAATCTAAAGGGGAATGTAGGGAAGAGTAAAGTGATGGTCTTCAAGAGAAGTGAAGTCAGTGAATGTACAGTGAGGTTGGATGAGGAGGAAATGGAAAATGTGAATGCGTTTAAGTACTTGGGTAGTGTGATGAGTAAGGATGGAAGTTTAGAGGGCAAAGTGCTTGAAAGGGTACAACAGGGAAGAAAGGTTGCTGGTTCCTTGAATGCAGTGATAAGAAACAGGGAAGTGAGCATGCAAGTGAAAAAGCTACTACATGACAGTATTGTGATACCAACTCTAACGTATGGAAGTGAAGCTTAGACCTTGTTGGAGGGACAGAAGTCAAGAGTGAGAGCAGTGGAAATGAGTTGAGAGGACCATGTGGAGTCACATGGAGAGACAGACTGACAAATGAAGAAGTGAAGGGGCATTGTGGCGTGGATGTGTATGTGATAGGAAGCGTTAGGAGAGACACATTAAGGTGGTTTGGCCATGTGGAGAGGATGAAGAGTGAGAGACTGACAAGGAGAAAGTATGTGAGTGAGGTGGAAGGGGGGAGGGGGTGGCCAAGGATGAGAAGGAGAGATGGAGTGGAGCGGCATATGAGAGAGGGTGTGTGTGAGCTGGGAGCAGGGCAAAGAAATGGCAGGGGACAGGGTGACATGGAGGTGATTTGTTTGTGGCAACCCCTTACAGGATTAAGGTGTCTAGCAATAGATAGACAGACTATTAAGTGTTACTATTCCATTACACTTTGGCAGGTCTGTAAGAATAACACAAGAAATGTCACTATTAAAATACTGCTGGCAGCATTATTAGTCTGCCAAGGCAATATCCCTCCTAAACTGCAATATAAAAATCGCTTAACAAATATACTGTACTGTGTCACAAATCAAATTCGCGACATTTCCCTTTTGTGAGAAGCCACGAACTATTAGTGGAAAACTCACTGTGTATCGCTCAGTTAACCGTTTCTCTCTCCATTTCGGGGTATACTTTTCAAAACATTCGTCACTGTTTCAAAAGTGACCGATTTAATGCATGTCACTAAGTGCTCTACTGAGCGATACTATTGTTTCTTTATTGTTCGCCCCTGCTTGCCTCGACCGTTAGAAAAATGCAGCCTAGTGCTCCGCTTTTGTTTCCCACGACTTAGTCAGTCGAGTGTTTGCTCTGACGGAGAGAGGTCCTGTGCTCCAGAAGTGAGAGGTCAACCCAAGCTCCACTAGAATCACAGTTATCCAGTGTTCCCACCTTGGTGATACACAGCATTCATCGATCAGTATTTCTTTTTGTATTTTCCTAGTTTTAAGAGCTTAGTTAAGGTGTTTTTTTCCTAGGCGTAAGTATTTAGCTTTTGCGTGAGTGAGTGCGATCTCATTAATTTGATTTTGAAAAGTATGTTAAATTTATTTTGTAATCAATAAATTTAACAGTTCTTTTTCTTGAGCTTAATGTAAAGTAAACTCTTGTTTCATTTCTCCACAATTAAGCTTATTTTCCATATAGCTCCTAGCTTGCATAAACGTTTTGCTATTCATAACTGTTACTTAGGCCAGTCTTGTATTAAACTTAAAATCCGTTGTGCCTCCTAGGAGTTAAGCACCAGCAAGAACCTGATACTATTATTAGTACTAGTTATTTATTGTCAGGGGTGAAGTAACTTTCTCCAGAGGCTAACAGTAACAGTAATTGAGTAATTAGTCTCTGCTGTGTACTGTTGAGAAAGTTTATAAATTCTTGTTCTTAGAGAATCGTGCGAAGCAGGCCAGCGTAAAGTAATCGGTGCTTGATTTAGCAAGACAATCATTGTCCCTGCTCTGCAATATTATTGAACAATATTATCAATTAAATAATATTTAGCATTTATTTTAAAAACCCCGTGACAATTGGCAACCTCGCCAGGATATTAGCTCCTAGCTCTAAAGCTATTCACGAGATAGTGCTCACTCGTTCATATTTAGGTATTTATCATTAAAGTTTATAGGCACAAGTTTACTGGTGGTTACCGTTAATTTAGCAAGTGAATTTTGCTTTATTAATCAATAGAGTACTTAACTCTAGTTTATTCTTGGTAACGCCAGACGATTTTATTCGCTCCTGGGTACCCGCCATACCCATTGTGTTAATTATTGAGTCTTCCCAGTCATTTGCATTTTTGCTTTAATCTTTGCCAGTTAACTAGATAAGACTGGTCACCACTAGCTTGTGTCTGTATTCTTTATTTGTGTTATTAGCATTCGGTTGTGAAGCAGTCAGTACTCAGTTTCGGTTGGCTTAGTAAATTAGCGTCATGGCTACTACTTTATTATTACAGGAGGCCAAAGAAATGGGTCTTTCGGACCCAACCGAAATTAAAGAGTATATACTCTCACGGCATAATATGGACCAGCAGCGCGAGAATGATGCCCGTGAAGAGCGTAAGATTCAACGCGAACACAAGCGAGAACAGCGCGAACACGAACAGAAACTGCGCGAACACGAGCAGAGACAGCGCGAACTCGACTTAGAACATGAGCGAGAACAGCGTGAGGAACGAGAGAGAGAACGTCAATACGAGTTACAACAACGAGACAGAGAACGAGAACACGAACGTGCCGAGCGAGAAGCAAGCGAAAAACATGAACTTGAAGTGCTGAAGCTCAAGCGAGATTCCTTGGTTTCAGACACATCCAGTGCAGTTGGTCCAAGCTCCACGAGCGTTCTCCCTGCACATGTCCTGGCGACCCCACGCATCAAGCTTCCTTCATACAAGGAAAGTGAGTGATTCGAGCCGTATATAGCTCGTTTTGAGGACATGGCAGACATGTATCAACTGGATGAGGCAGCTAAGCGGCTTCTGTTTCTTAGTCTATTTGAGGGCCCTGCCCTCGATATTCTCCACAGAATTCGTGGAGACAATCTCACATATGAGATGATGAAAGCTGCAATAATTAAGGCGTATGGTCTCACAGTAGACGACGCCAAAGTTCAGTTCATGCGAGCTCGTCTCCAAGACAAGGAGACAGCTGTTCAGTTCCTTGATCGTCTCACAGCTTACTTAAATGAGTGGATGGAGAAAGATGAAACTCCTTCCACGCGTGAGGGGATAATTGACCTTATGCTGCGTACACAGCTAGAGAGGTCGTGGCCTGCTGAGCTCATAGCACAGCTTAAGATCTGCCAGGTGAAAGATGCCAGCCAAATGGCAGAAAAGGCTGACGCATTCTTTACTGCATACGGGTATCAAACTCGTAAGCAAAACACCTGGAGCAGAAAAGATACTGCCAAGTCTGGGAGGCCGTCTCAGACTGAATCCCAGCACCAAGGCCGTTCTCAGAGTAATGGCCAAGGTCCAAGCAAACCGCAGAAGGACCAGGGGCAAAATACACGGCAGCCTGCTTGGAAGCGGTACAACAAGCACCCCAACCAGCAGCAGTTCCCCAAGCAGCAGCAGCAATACAAGGACAAGCCACGTAACCTTCAGTCAGGTCAATTAGTGTATCGGAGGCAGGAGGCAAATGCAGCCTTCATTCCACAACAAGTACCCGGTGGTGCCATCTCTACCAGTACAGGTACATCCCAACAGTTCACAAGTCCCCCTCCGACCATGAATTCTCCTCAGACACCTAGTTCCCCGGGCGCCACGTTTGCTGCATCGGTTGTTCCGCAGTCTCATGAATGACTGGCTGCTACCTCCTCAGACCCTTCCACCAGCAACACTGCCTTTCTTGTTCAGCCAGGGTCTGTGGGAGGTGTTTCTGTAAATGTCCTGAGGGACAATGGTTCCTCAGGTTGCTCTGTTAAGCAGAGTTTAGTTCGGCCTGATGAGTATACAGGTCGACAGATCCAAGTTAGACTTATTGATGGATCAGTGAGATTGTTCCCTGAGGCACATATCCAGGTGGCGTCTCCATTTTATACTGGTACGACACTTGCAGTTGTCATGCCAGAACCTTTATTAGACCTCATCATTGGCAACATTCACGGAGTCAAAAATAGTTGCGCCGTAGATGTTGCTACTCAGACTTCGGCTGCTGCGATAACATGAGCCATGGCCAAGGCTCCAAATCACGTCACTCCGTTGACCGTCGCAACGCCACAAGATCTGATTCGTAGTCAAGATGTTGTCCAAGAGCAACAGACTGATTCGACACTTGCCTCAGTGCGCAAGAAGCTGGAGGGTAAAGTGATCAAGTATTCACGGGGAGGACAAGCCAGGTTCCTTCGTAAGCGAGGACAGCTGTACCGTGAGTCACAGACACCCCAGGGTGAGGTTCGACTGCAGTTTGTCGTTCCTGCAAAGTATCGCCGAGAAGTGTTTGAATTAGGTCATTGTTCAGCGATGGGAGGTCACATGGGTCAAAAGAAGACCTCTGACCGCATCCATGCTGACTTTTTCTGGCCAGGAATGGGACGGGAAATAACGAGGCTCGTACGTTCCTGTGATGAGTGTCAGCGTACCACTGACCGGGGACGTGTCCGTCCTGCGCCACTGAAGCCTATGCCTATAATCTCTGAACCGTTCGCGAGAGTAGCAGTTGACATAGTTGGGCCAATCTCCCCTAGGGCTAGTGATGGATCAAAGTATATCCTCACTATTGTTGATTTCAGCACGCGGTGGCCTGAAGCCGTGGCCCTTAAGAATATAGAGGCCGTCACTGTTGCTGAGGCATTAATTGAAGTGTTCTGTCGTGTAGGTATCCCTAAGGAGGTCTTAAGCGATCGGGGTTCGCAGTTCACTTCAGCAATGATGAACGAAGCGTTCAGGTTGCTGTCCATCCGAGGCTTACGAACTACACCGTATCATCCCATGTGTAACGGGTTGTGTGAGAGGTTCAATGGAACTCTCAAGAAGATGTTGAGGCGCATGACTGCCGAACAGCCAAAGGAATGGCCGCGGTTCATTGCTCCTCTTCTATTTGCTTATCGAGAAGCCCCACAGCATTCATTGAAATTCTCACCCTTTGAACTGGTGTATGGAAGGTCGGTCTGGGGCCCACTTCAAGTCCTTCGTGAGTTATGGGACGATGAAGAACCCGACCCTGAAGTCAAGACCACTTACACCTACGTCCTTGATTTGGCTGACCGCCTCCAGTCGACGTGCGAGTTAGCTAAGGAAGAACTGATCAAGGCGCGTGAAGTTCAAAAGGCTTATTACGATAAGAAGGCAAAGCTTCAGAAGTTTAGTCCAGGCGATAAATGCTTGGTATTACTCCCCACTGCCCAGAACAAGTTGTTGACGCAGTGGAAGGGGCCATTCGATGTAGTAGAGCGCATTTCAGACCTCAACTACATAATACAGATGGGGAATCTTCGTAAAAGGTTCCACATTAACATGTTGAAGGCTTATCATGAGTCAGACCCCGAGGAGACTGGCCTACGAGTAGCTGATGATAGTGACCAGCCACTGGAAGAAACCGGGGTAGCCGTGGTGATCCCAGCTGATGACCATGATGACGAGCCCTTAACCGCTCAGTCCCATCAGGAAGAGACTGTCGGAGATGTTTTACTTAACCCTGACTTACCAGTAGGAGACCAGAATGCCTTATGGTCACTGCTCTGTCAGTATGCTGATGTCTTCTCAGACCAACCTAGACTTACAAAGGTTGCGTGTCATAAAATTGAGTTGACCAGCAATGCTCCTATAAAGGTTAAGCCATATCCGATTCCCATGCGACTACAGGGTGCAGCAGATAAGGAAATTGCTGACATGGAGACTGCAGGCATTATCGAAAAGTCCTCATCTCCTTACTGTAGTCCGATGGTAGTAGTCCGCAAGAAAGATGGTGGAGTCAGGATTTGTGGCGACTATAGAAGGCTCAATGAAATCACCAAAGTGGATGCTGAGCCAATGGGTGACCATATTGCCATCTTCTCCAAGCTGGCAGGGTCACGATATTTCACGAAGCTCAACCTAGCGAAGGGTTTCTTCCAGATTCCCCTTCATCCTGAGAGTCGTCAGTTCACTGCCTTTGCTACTCCTGGGGGGTTGTACCAGTATAAAGTCCTCCCATTTGGACTTACCAATTCCCCAGCAGTATTCAATCGTGCCATGAGACAAGTGCTCCATGGTATTGTAGGAGTAGAGATGTTCGTTGACGATGTCCTCGTTCATTCCGCCACGTTGGAGGAGCACCTCAGACTCTTGGAAATTGTCTTCAGTAGACTCCAGAGTTTCAACATGACTGTGAAGCCTAGCAAATGCAAGATTGCTCACAGTGAGGTGGAGTTCCTCGGTCATATTGTTGGCAACAATCACTGCAGGTGTCAGGGTGACAAGATCAGGAAGGTTAGAGAAGCTCCGAGACCCGTGACCAAGAAACAGGTTAGGGCATTCCTTGGTCTAGTGGGATATTATAGGAGTTTTATCCCCAACTTTGCTCTCATTGCCCAACCGTTGTACGAAGTGCTACGGAAATATGCTCCAAACACCATTGAATGGGGAGAAGCGCAAGAAAGATCTTTTGCCACCCTCAAGAATATTGTGCAAGGAGCCTATCTTGCAATTGCCTGATTCCAGCAAACCTTTCATACTGCGCACTGATGCTTCACAAGATGGAGTAGGTGCCGTATTGATGCAGGAATCGGAAGGTGGAATCTTCCCAGTGGCATACCACAGCCGTAGGCTAAAACCTGCCGAGAGAAATTACAGTACTGTTGAGAAAGAACTCTTGGCTGTGGTTGATGGTGTTAAAAAATATTATTATTATTTATTTGGGGCATCATTTACTCTGGAAACTGACCATATGCCACTCACTAGTCTTAGCACGACCAAGACGGCTAATGCAAGATTGACACACTGGACACTGTATTTACAGCAGTTTAACCTTGTTGTGAGATACATCAAGGGAAGTGATAACGTAGGTGCAGACCTGATGTCTCGCCTGGTAACTGCTGACTAACATGGGCAGTTGTTGCATGCTGGGTTCCGTGATAGGCATCCTCAGAGATTTGAGTAATCCAAGGACCAGCCTGGTTCCCAGTCAAAAGTGTAGACCTGACATCTCACTTGTTGGCCCCACAGGACACAGCAAGTCCAGGGCCTGTACATACACATGTACTGTAGGTTAAGGGGGAAGTGAGAACTCCGCAGAGGCGACTTGAGGCTATGGAAGACCCGAGTTTGCACAAGGATTCTCAGCTCCCCGATACTAATATAAGTACTGTAGGTTAAGGGGGAAGTTCGAGAGAGAACTCCGCAGAGGCGACTCGAGGCTATGGAAGACCCGAGTTTGCACAAGGATTCTCAGCTCCCCGATATTAATATAAGTACTGTAGGTTAAGGGGGAAGTGAGAACTCCACAGAGGCAACTTGAGGCTATGGAAGACCTGAGTTTGCACAAGGATTCTCAGCTCCCCGATACTAATATAAGTACCGTAGGTTATGGGGGAAGTTCGAGAGAGAACTCCACAGAGGCGACTCGAGGCTATGGAAGACCCGAGTTTGCACAAGGATTCTCAGCTCCCCGATATTAATATAAGTACTGTAGGTTAAGGGGGAAGTGAGAACTCCGCAGAGGCGACTTGAGGCTATGGAAGACCCGAGTTTGCACAAGGATTCTCAGCTCCCCGATACTAATATAAGTACTGTAGGTTAAGGGGGAAGTTCGAGAGAGAACTCCGCAGAGGCGACTCGAGGCTATGGAAGACCCGAGTTTGCACAAGGATTCTCAGCTTCCCGATATTAATATAAGTACTGTAGGTTAAGGCACAGGTTGAGGACCCGTGTGCAGTTCGAGGCTATGGAAGACCCAAGTTTGCACAAGGATTCTCAGCTTCCCGATATTAGTATAAGTACTGTAGGTTAAGGCACAGGTTGAGGACCCGTGTGCAGTTCAAGGCTATGGAAGACCCGAGTTTGCACAAGGATTCTCAACTTGCCGACACTAATCGTGTGCTAGAATTAATGGCGACCTCGAATGTACGTCATAGCACTGACTGCTAGGCAGAGAGAGTAATTGTAACATAATAAAATTTTTGTCTCACTGACATTTTTGATGCTCCATCTCAATTGATTTTGCAGGTACAGCAATGGGCGTAGCAGTTTTGCTGTGCGAGCCAGCTGATCGTCTGCCGCACGCTGCCGCCTCTTCTCCTCTGCCTTCGTCGTCGCCATATTATTATTATTATTTACTGTGTCATTTTACACGTAGGTACAGCTACACCACAACTGTTACACCTACACCGTGTATTACATACACCACGCTACACAACAATTAGTTGTCAGTGTAAATGTAGCGAACTTTCGCTCAGTTTGACCTGAGGACAGGATTTTCACCGTCGTCACGGAGTTTTTTCCCTCAAGCTTGCTTCTATTAACATAAATACGAGGTTTTTTCGCTCACTGGCGACTGCGACTTTCTCCTGTAGCAGGATAGCACACACACCACAGTGTGAATCCTGTGTGAATGAGTTAGGATGTGTACATATATATATATATATATATATATCCACAAATTTTTTCCCAAAAGGAAAAAATTTAATTTTGTAGGGGCGTAATGTCACGAATCAAATTCGCGACATTTCCCTTTTGTGAGAAGCCACGAACTATTAGTGGAAAACTCACTGTGTATCGCTCAGTTAACCGTTTCTCTCTCCATTTCGGGGTATACTTTTCAAAACATTCGTCAATGTTTCAAAAGTGACCGATTTAATGCATGTCACTAAGTGCTCTACTGAGCGATACTATTGTTTCTTTATTGTTCGCCCCTGCTTGCCTCGACCGTTAGAAAAATGCGGCCTAGTGCTCCGCTTTTGTTTCCCACGACTTAGTCAGTCGAGTGTTTGCTCTGACGGAGAGAGGTCCTGTGCTCCAGAAGTGAGAGGTCAACCCAAGCTCCACTAGAATCACAGTTATCCAGTGCTCCCACCTTGGTGATACACAGCATTCATTGATCAGTATTTCTTTTTGTATTTTCCTAGTTTTAAGAGCTTAGTTAAGGTGTTTTTTCCCTAGGCGTAAGTATTTAGCTTTTGCGTGAGTGAGTGCGATCTCATTAATTTGATTTTGAAATGTACGTTAAATTTATTTTGTAATCAATAAATTTAACAGTTCTTTTTCTTGAGCTTTTGTAAAGTAAACTTTTGTTTCATTTCTCCACAATTAAGCTTATTTTCCATATAGCTCCTAGCTTGCATAAACATTTTGCTATTCATAACTGGTACTTAGGCCAGTCTTGTATTAAACTTAAAATCCGTTGTGCCTCCTAGGAGTTAAGCACCAGCAAGAACCTGATACTATTATTAGTATTAGTTATTTATTGTCAGGGGTGAAGTAACTTTCTCCAGAGGCTAACAGTAACAACAATTGAGTAATTAGTCTCTGCTGTGTACTGTTGAGAAAGTTTATAAATTCTCGTTCTTAGAGAATCGTGCGAAGCAGGCCAGCGTAAAGTAATCGGTGCTTGATTTAGCAAGACAATCATTGTCCCTGCTCTGCAATATTATTGAACATTATTATCAATTAAATAATATTTAGCATTTATTTTAAAAACCCCGTGATATTTTAAAAACCCTGTGACATACTGTACTACTGTATTAACAAACTAAACATCTGTGACAGTTCACTAGAAACAGGAGTGGCTGTGTGATTTCATGACAGAGAGAGAGAGAGAGAGAGAGAGAGAGAGAGAGAGAGAGAGAGAGAGAGAGAGAGAGAGAGAGAGATTTTACATCCATCATACCCTGCAAGTTTATCACTCTGCTTCCATGTGTCTTATTTCTTAATACATTTTTTTTCTCTGGTTCAACTGAACAAAGAAGTACTTTGTAGGCACCGGAAAATCAATTGCATCCATGCATGTCTAAACCTGCCCTTTAACTTTAAATTTCATATCCAAACTACTCTTCCCTAAAGAGGTACCTCACCAGTACTTTAAAGAAATGTCATCATCATCATCATCTAATCCTGTGTTGCCCATGAGGAGTGTAGGAGCCCTGGGCTAGGCAAGCTGGTTCTGACATTTAAGATGAGAGTGACCAGCCTCACTCATCACCGAGTGGCATTACGTGAGTAATAAGCCCCAACCACCCCTTGGATACAAACCTGCGCAGGCTCAATCTGACTGGAGCACCTTAATTACCCACTAAACCACCAGGCCCCGTAATTTAGTTATACGGCTACCACCCAGCACAGTAAACGGTTTCCTGGTGTACAGGAAACCATTTGTCTTGTCACTCAGTGTAGAGTCATCCATAGACAGAAGGAAGAGGAAAGAATGAAGGAAAAAAGACAGAGAAGGAATGAAGGAAGGAAGAGGGGAAAGAGCAGTCATTGAAGAGCAGTACTACATCAAGTGAGTGGATGGTGTAAGGAAACTATTTCATGAAGGCACATAGATGTAGTTTATATTATATCCATGAAATAACTATCAGACATACATAAACAAATTCTACCCCCTTCTATTACACTGATGTAATACCTACCAACTTGCATAGTCTATCGCTGCATCACTAATTCACTTCAAAACCATCTTGCAAGATGTTACAATGAAGAAAAAATATATAGAATAAAAGAACTTTGCATAGTAAAAAAGTAAAGTATTACTTTGTAAGAAGAATAGGAACAACTTATTCTATTTTACCTCCATAGGGGTCCAAGGTTAGGCTACCGGAGTCCAGGTTATTTAAGATACGAGACTGACCTAAGACATTTGTAATATTTACATGACAATAAAATCCCCAGTCACTTTGGGGGGATGCAAACCCTTGTACTTAGGCAAAGGCTGTAACTCATAAAAATGTATTGAACCACAAAACCACTTGGCATTTACAGTAGCTATGTCATTTCCTGATCCATCTCCTGTCACTCAATCTTTGTCTCAGAGGTTTTCTGCCAATGTGCAAAATGCTATTGGTGAGAAGCAAACTTAGTCCATCAGAAATAGTACATAATATGACAGCAAAGTCCCATTTCTAAAGAACATTATATTTACGGCATGAAAATGACCAATACCTTAAGTTTTAATTTCGCTTTTCACTGTTCATTTTAATTACAAAGTATTTAGGGTACTCTCTAGAGTAAAAATGCAAAGACTGCTTCTAGAATAAAACAGTTGCAATGCTAAATAAATTTCCATACTATTTATTCAGTCCCAGACATCTATTTTCCTTTTTTTTTTTTTTTTTAATGCTACTTTCAATTTTATTCAGTTTAAGGAAGATTTGTGAGGTGGGTATGTCATACAGTAATACAACTTTCACAAATCCCTTCAGTATGAGGCCTTTCCCAAAGTGAATACAATTTGCCTGGTTGCTGTTTTTATTAAGCCAGGTAGACGAAGTCGATGGTCATTATTTTTGTAAAAAAAAAAAATGTATCTGTGTCTGTCTGTCTTGAAAACTCAAATCTCAGAAAGTACTGACTGTAGATGGAAAAGTTATTATTCAAAGCTGTTTAGAGTTACACGCAGACAAAGTTGATGGTCATTTTTTTGTACGAAATGTATCTGTGTGTGTCTGTCTGTGCTGAAAGCTCAAATCTCTGAAAGTATTGACTGTAGATGGAAAAGTTATTAATAAAAGTTGTTTAGAGTCACAACCTGAGTTCACATGTCATTCAACCAGCACTGGGAGTCATCCAAGATGGATACAGATCACAAGTAGAGCTGTTTTTGTATTAATTCCTGGCTCATCAGGACATGAACACATTAACAACCTGCAGGAACGCAGCCACTTCATTTGGGCACTCCCAGTAATCTTTGGTTGAGGTTATACTGTACAGTACTATCTGCATTGCAAAAGTGAGGGGCATGAGGTGAGTGTGTTGTGGTGTGAAGGGTTGCATTACAGTGTATGCACAGTGGATGTATTTTTAGACGATACTGAAACAGAGATGGGTGATGGCCACATTGCAGTCAGGCTAGAATGAAATGTTTAATGAAGGGGTTAACAGTGCACCACAATGTTTTATATTTTTCATCATTAATTATGACCACTGTATCATGAATGATCCAATTTTTACCTTAAAATTTTGAAAAAGGCCAAACTTTATGAATGTAAAGATCTACGTCACAGCACTGATGCAGGTAAGCATGGTTTCTCTGTAACTTCCTTGAGCTTGAATGGTGACTGCATGAATGAGTGTATGGCCTTTTTCATTGGTTATATTACTGACTAGTTCTCCCTCTATCATGTTGCTCTCTTTTCCTGCTTTCTGGATTCTACTTCACACAACCTTCAGGAAAGAAATGATGTCACATTGATGACAGTGATGAATATGATGATGATGAAACTGACCCATTCCCTTTTTTACTCTCACTATTATTCTTTGCTTGATTCTTAAGTTCTTTTATCAGTACTTTCTGATCTCACCTGTTCTGTGCCACTTTGCTGAGGGCCTCTGGAGTGCGGATGAGGCGGTCTAGGGTGCGCACAATGGATGCGAAATTCGGGCGGTGGTTGCGTTCCTTTTGCCAGCAGTCCAACATCAGCTGGTATATGGCTTCAGGGCACTCCATTGGGGCGGGAAGGCGGTAGCCCTGTTTAGGGTACAATGTGGTTAAAAGATAGGGGTGAAGGGGCTAAAATGAAGAAATTATCAAGAAATGAGTGATACTACAAACACAAAGATGGCATGATTCACTGGAAACACTGAAGACTGAACTGCTGGTGATGATGTTGCAACCCCAGGCTCATCTGGGTAACTAATTTGCCTGATCTCTATCCAGGAGATGAGAGCACAAAGGAAAAAGGTGCTGAAAAATGAGAACTGGAAGAGTTGTCTCTAAACTGTGAAGGCTTCAATGCTGAAACAATAAGAAGTGGTTGGCTGGGTAGTGCAGTTAAGAGAGTTCAGTGGGGAAGCAGGTAGGCATTAACCACTTCTCCCTACCTCATCAGGCCTTATCATGCAGCATGTGTCATGGTTACTGAAGCCTTCACTAGGAATATAAATATGTCTGACTGTTTTGTAATATTAAGTGAGTTAGTACTTGGCACTATATGGTGGCTAGAGTGGGATGACTTGGGAGCCAATTATTCCAAACTACATGTAAAATGTGTAAACATGTTTCATGATTTTTTTTTCTTTTGCAATGGTTTTACTAGTCTCAACTGACCACATAATTCAAGTGCATACTGTATCTATTATCATGTAGAAGACGGAACAATTCCCTGTGATGAATAAAATCACCCTGTGATGAATAAAATAACCAGGCATTAACATCTATAAAACAAAGTGTGTGACCATGTTATGAATCACCTCCAGCATGTACCATCTGGTCCAAAGCCAATGACTGTAACCATTCATTATTTCATTCAATTTTCTCACAATGGCATATTATGTAGATGTCCTGGCTGGAATATTTTGCCCCCAGCTCACTCATCACCTTTCTTTTATTACTCAACCTTGCCAGACGGCCTTTGTCCCTCCTGGAATTTGGCAGTTGATTCTAGCACTATTCAACCAGCCTAAAAAGTGAGCTGTACAAATTCCTCAGAAAGGGGAAATTCACTTGAGGTTGGAAACCCTTAGTGCATGCACAGGGCTTTATTGAATATGTTTCATTAGCACTGTATATGGCTTAAGGGCACTCCATTGGGTTAGGAAGGCAATAGCTATGTTTAGGTTACAATGTGCTTAAAAGACAGGGGTGAAGGAGCTAGGAGTGAAGAAATTATCAAGCAATGAGTGATACTACAAACAAAGATGGCATGATACACAAGAAACACTGAAGATCATACAGCTGGTGATGTTGTTTGAATCCCAGGCTCATCAGGGTAACTGGTTTGCCTGATCTCTATCCAGAAGATGGAAGCAAAAAGCAAAAAGGTGATGAAATATCAGAACTGGAAGAGTTGTCTCTTAAATGTGAAGGCTTCAATGCTGAAGCACTAGGAAGTAGTGTAGTGTAGTTACAGAACAATCAGGCATATCTATATTCCTCGTGAAGGCTTCAATAACCATGATACAGACTGCCTGATAAAGCCTGATGAGGTAGGGAGAAGTGGTTAATGCTTACCTGCAGCCCTAATGGGAGAGGGCAGTGTTTGGAAACTACCTGTACTGTTGTTTGCAGATGATACTGTACTGTTAAGTGAAGAAGAAGGGGAACTCCATGGGTTGGTGAATGAGTTTGGAAGAGTGTGTAAGAACAATCTGAAGGTGAATGTAGGGAAGAGTAAAGCTATGGTCTTCAAGAGAAATGAAGTCACTGAATGTACAGTGAGGCTGGATGATGAGGAAATGGAAAATGTGGGTTCATTTAAGTGGCTAGGTAGTGTGATGAGTAAGGATGGAAGTTTAGAGGTGAAGTGCTTGAACGGGTACAACAAGGAAGAAAGGTTGCTGGTTCTTTGAAAGCAGTGATATGAAACAGGGAAGAGAGTATGGAAGTAAAAAAGTCACAGTATAACAGTACTGTGATACAAACTCTAACGTATGGAAGTGAAGCCTGAACCTTGTTGGAAGGACACAAGTCAAGAGTGAGAACAGAGGAAATGAGTTATTTGAGAGGGGCCTGTGGAGTTATATGAAGAGACAGACTAACAAATGAGGAAGGGAAGGAGCATTGTGGTGTGGATGTGGATGTGACGAATGCATCAGGAGAAATACACTGAGGTGATTTACCCATGTAGAGAGGATGGAGAGCGAGAGACTGACAAGATAAGTGTACGTAAGCGAGGTGGAGGGAAGGAGAGGGAGGGGGAGGCCAAGGATGTGATGGAGGGATGGAGAGGAGAGGTATATGAAAGGAGGGGGAGTGAGCTGGAAGCAGGGCAGTGAAATGGCAGGGGACCAGGTGACATGGAGGCGATTTGTTTGTGGCAACCCCTCACGGGACTGACACGTAAGGCAACAGATAGATAGATAGACAGCATTGTGAAAACACACTATTAACTAAAGGGGCATTCAATGGAGTGCATCTCTCTGACAATGGCAACGTAATTTCTAAACCACTCTTCATAATGGGTTAGGTTTTCCCTCACTGATTAGGGTTTCCCAAAAGGCGTTTTCCAGATCCAAAATCTGTAATACGAATTGGATTGGTCCCAAAAGTTAATCGATTATTCCATGGAACATGGGCTATCTACCTACCAAATTTGGTCCAAATCTCTTTTAGTTTTTGAGTAATCCTGCTAACCGACAAAGAAACAAACAAACACTGGTCCCAAAAGTAATCAATTGTTCCCTGGGACATGGGCAATCTACCCACCACATTTGGTCCATAACTTTTAGTTTTTGAGTAATCCTGCTACCAGTCAAGCAAACTAACAAGCATTGGTCCCAAAAGTAACTGACTGTTCCCTTGGACATGGGTTATCTACTCACCAAATTTGGTCCAAATCTCTTTTTAGTTTCTAAGTAATCCTGCTAACAAACAAACTAACAAACATGCAAACAAACATGGGAGAAAACATACTCTCCTTGTCAGAGAGAAATATTTATTTACCTGCATTTACACAAGCTGTATAGTCTACGTACAGTATACCGTTATCTGTTAATGTCACAGGATAAGAGATTTAATCCATTTAACATCATTATAATGTGATCCCTTGGTTATATAGTGCACTTGGTTATACAAGGTCTGTTCAGAAAGTATCTGACCATATGCTCTAAAAAAATAAATAGCTAATCTGTTGAGTTAGGACACTAATCCTCCTCAAAGTAGGCACCTTCTGACAACAGACGTAGCCAGTGTTCTTTCCAATGACTGAAACATTTTTTAAAAGTTGGTTTTTAGTATCTCCTGCAAGTGCTTAGTCACATT
Source organism: Coenobita brevimanus (assembly GCF_032717465.1). Classification (NCBI taxonomy): domain Eukaryota; kingdom Metazoa; phylum Arthropoda; class Malacostraca; order Decapoda; family Coenobitidae; genus Coenobita; species Coenobita brevimanus. Next base: position 19,983,734 of record NC_137004.1, read on the forward strand.
TGTCATGATCTCTTCTCTTGGATGAACGTTGCTCAAGACATGCTGGAGTGTGCAAATTGCAATCCAGACTTTCTGAAGATTATTATCACTGGAGATAAGACTAAGTGTATGGGTGCAACACAGAAACTAAAGCACAGAGGTCCCAGTGGAAGCATACAGGGTTGTCTCGGTCAAAAAAAGCATGACATGTCTGTAGCAAGGTGAAATGAGTCTGTGCGGTGTATGATACACAAGCGCCATCCACCTATCTATCTATCTATCTATAGCCCGACGCCCTAATCCCGCAAAGGGTGGCCGCAGACAAAACGCCTCCAAGTCACTCTGTCACCCACCATTTGACTCCCCTCCCCCCAACTCACCCCCCCCTCCCTCACATACCTCTCAACTCCATCCCTCTACCTCATCCTCGGTCTACCCCTCCCTCTCCCTCCCTCCACCTCACCTACATACACCCTCTTAGTCAGTCTTTCATTCTCCATCCTCTCCACATGTCCAAACCACCTCAGTGTATTTCTCCTAATCTTTTCAACCACATCCACATCTACCCCACAACGTTCCTTCACTTCTTCATTCGTCAACCTGTCCCTCCATGTCACTCCACATGCTCCTCTCAAGTAACTCATTTCCACTGCTCTCACTCTTGACTTGTTCCCCTCTTGCAAGGTCCACGCCTCGCTTCCATACGTCAGGGTAGGGATCACAATACCATCATGCAGTGACTTCTTAACTTCCATACTCACCTCCCTATTTCTCATCACTGCTTTCAGTGTGCCAACAGCCTTCCTTCCCTGCTGTACCCTTTCACGTACTTCATCCCCCAAAGGTCCATCCTTACTCATCACACTACCCAAGTACTTGAATGCACTCACATTCTCCATATCCTCACCATCCAACCTCACTGCACACTCTGTGACTTCATTCCTCTCAAACACCATAACTTTACTTTTGTTTACATTAACTTTCAGCTTCCTCCTCCTACACACTGTCCCAAATTCATTCACCAAACCTTGCAACTCCCATTCATCTTCACTCAACAATACTGTATCATCAGCAAACAGCAACACCGGAACTAACTAAAAAAGCAAATAAAGCCATCCACCTAAAAAGCATAATAATGTTAACCTGCAGCCCCTCAAGGTATGTAATTTCATGTGGAGGTGGTGGATGTTACGAAACAACACTGACCGCATGGTTGGAAAGCCACGAAAACAAACATAATTTTTGACATAAGTGTGTTCAACCTGCGTTTGGAAAAAATACTGGAAAGTATGGTACTCAAAAGTCAAAATACTGTAAACATGGAACATGCAACTGGCTGAAATATGCGAGGGATTTGGTTACCAAATGCCCACACCTGTGTGGCGTCGTCCACAGCCAGTGCATGTGGTGATAACAGTGGCTCCTGGTCTCGTCCCCAGTTTGTGTACACTGCTGAGAGCAATGTCAATGGCTTTTTTTTCATTATTATTTACTAATTCTGTCAATAAAACTATTCCTCTTTTTGAAGCATTTCTTTTTCTTTTTTAAACAAAGTTTTAGAGTTATTTTTACATTCTTCTTCTATTTATGAATATGTTTTTTGATTTTTATTGCATCAATTTTGTACTGTCACAGTCTGGGGAAACCCATGTACAGGAACATTTCTTGTTAGGCTGTGTTTATTATCATCATACAGTAATAATAGACTTCCCGTTACTAATCATCGCACCGTGATAATAGACGACTCATGGATTGTCTACAGAGAGTCCTCATTACTCTTGAACTATTTAAATGCCTGTCAGAGAGGTTTGCCACCATATGCTGATAACACTGATAATATTATGTTCATCTTGTGGGGATTATAAAGATACCAGTGCTGACCACAGCCTGGTGATAATAATGGCACCTGCATTATCACCGCACAGTGATAACAGTAACCTCATTAGTTTCACCACATGGTGATAATAGTCACTCCATTCTTGTTACTGATTTGATTTGATTCAAATTGTTAAATATTAAAGATCGCACAATGGCACGCAACGTAAAACCGCGGTCTAATATTTTTTTTCAAATTAACGGGAAAAATATAAAAAAATAATAGTTTCAATACCAAAAAGTTGTTGGATATTGTGGAGACAATCAGCTTTAAAATCCTGCACACATCATCCTAGTTATAATAGTTTTGGCATTACTGCTCATCAAATGTTAAAAATCTTTGACTGCATTTTTTGGCACTTCTCAAAAATGACACCTGTGTATCATACTCTGCGCAAGGCCTCAAATGCACTTGCATGTTGACTGTTCTTTTTTAATGCCATGGTGCTGTCCATCACGAATATGCACCAGAAGGTCACTCTGTCAACAAACATTACTACCTCGACGTTACTCATTGTCTTCATGATGCACTTCAGCGGAAGAGACCAAACCTTTGGAAAGCAGCAAATTGGAAGCTGCATCATGACAATGCCCCATGCTTCTCAACTGATTCAGGAATTTTTGCCCAAGCACAACATCCTGCAGGTTCGGCAGGCTCCCTACTCAGCAGACATGGCTCTGTGTGACTTCTGGTTAATTTCCAAGCTCAAAACTCTGCTGAATGGTTCCCAATTTGAGACTAGAGAAGACATCATGATGAATGCAATGAAGCACATAGAGGTGACTCTGACAAACCAACTTCGAAAAATGTTTCAGGCAGAGGAAAGAATGCTGGACTACATGTGTCAAGTCAGAAGGGGCCTACGTTGAGGGGGAATTAGTGTCCTAGCTCAACAGGTTAGCTATTTATTTTTTTAGAGCCTAAGGTCAGATACTTACTGAACAGACCTCGTAGTAGTTTTCATTATTGCTGCAAGATGAAAATCTGAATTCCTGCTGTTATAGCACATTTTTCTGCTAAAAAAAACATCATTATTACATGCCTCAGCTGATTTCTGCCAATAATGCTGATGCAGTGTCTGTGGTTTATGATGACTCTGACGGATTCAAAGATGAGTCCCTGCTCAAGAAGTTTAACCCAGGTGGTGGAGACCTCTAACTCTCCACCTCCTGGCCTTGGAACCCCTTACCTCAAGTCCATCGCAAGCCTCTTTATGGTTAGTGTTTCTTCCTTACTATGCTCTTTTCGGCACTTCATATTAACCTAACCATGCCTATGTGTGCTACTGGTACTTACCATAACATATCTGTCTAGTGAGTCTAAATTGTCGTAAAAGGGAAAGTTTGGGCTTGCACTTGGGGTGCCTGGTACCAATTAGGATAAACCCCAAATGTTTGTGTTTTCATCATTGAGCAGTTCCATTATTACATGCGAGGTCTGGTACCAGTTTTGTGTGATAACTAAGGGATCAGTGTACATATGATATATTTATGCTATGCTAAAAAAATGCAACAGCACAAAAGTAATAAATAAGCAACCCGAAGCTCAATAGTGGCAGTAAGCAGTGGTTTCTAAAGAAAATTGCACTGTTATGTTCAACAGACAAAAATAATGGTGTGCATTAGGTTATACTGGTTACCATAAGGGAAATGTTGTTCTGTTTTCTACACATGTTGGACCACATATGGTGTTTACCTCTTAAATCCCATAATACATTCTTAATCTGCTGTTGCTATGTCAGGACAATTTTATATAATTTAAGAATGATCTTATGACAGAATAGATAGGCAAGGTATGTGGAAGGTATTAAGAATATATGAAGTGGAGGGGAAATTGTTGAGTGTTGTGAAGAGTATGTACATGGGAGCTAGGGTTACGGTGCGAGTGGATGGTGAGCTGAGTGAGTTCTTTGATCTCAATGTGGGACTGAAAAAGGGTTGTGTGATGTCTCCATGGCTGTTTAATATATACATGGATGGGGTTGTAAAGGAGGTGCAGGGTAGGGCAGTGGATGTGGGGGTGGCTCTAATGAATGAGGGTGAGATTTGGAAGCTTCCAGTGTTGCTGTTTGCTGATGATACAGTACTGTTGAGTGAAGATGAATGGGAGTTGCAAGGTTTGGTGAATGAATTTGGGACAGTGTGTAGGAGGAGGAATCTGAAAGTTAATGTAAACAAAAGTAAAGTTATGGTGTTTGAGAGGAATGAAGTCACAGAGTGTGCAGTGAGGATGGATGGTGAGGATATGGAGAATGTGAGTGCATTCAAGTACTTGGGTAGTGTGATGAGTAAGGATGGAACTTTGGGGGATGAAGTGCGTGAAAGGGTACAGCAGGGAAGGAAGGTTGTTGGTACACTGAAAGCAGTGATGAGAAATAGGGAGGTGAGTATGGAAGTTAAGAAGTCACTGCATGATAGTATTGTGATCCCTACCCTGACGTATGGAAGCGAGGCATGGACCTTGCAAGAGGGGAACAAGTCAAGAGTGAGAGCAGTGGAAATGAGTTACTTGAGAGGAGCATGTGGAGTGATGTGGAGGGACAGGTTGACGAATGAAGAAGTGAAGGAACGCTGTGGGGTGGATGTGGTTGAGAAGATTAGGAGAAATACACTGAGGTGGTTTGGACATGTGAAGAGAATGGAGAATGAAAGACTGACTAAGAGGGTGTATGTAGGTGAGGTGGAGGGAGGGAGAGGGAGAGGTAGACCGAGGATGAGGTGGAGGGATGGAGTTGAGAGGTATATGAGGGAGGGGAGGGTGAGTTGGGGGGAGGGTAGTCAAATGGAGGGTGACAGAGCGACTTGGAGGAGTTTTGTCTGCGGCCACCCTTTGCGGGATTAGGGCGTCGGGCTATAGATAGATAGATAGATAGATCTTTTGACTGAATGGGCTAATGACACCTATATCTATCTCCTCCAGTTAGGAATTCTGCCAAAAGGAGAGAAAAAAAAAAGTCAGAAGCTTCAAAACAAATTCATTTACACTTAACATAGTTAACATCTGCTGACATGAGACATCTACACAATGGTGGTCCAATAAAAACCTTGTGAATTTAAATAACACCTCTAACCCGCCACACTTCTCTTCACCTTGGTGAATGATGACTCTCAACAGAAGATGTCTTATCCACTGACCTGTCAAACTCACAGGTTGGTGAACTTGGCAATGGGATATTTGAACAGCTGGTATTAACACTCTAACTGCAATAGTTTTTTTTTACATAACATATTCCTGTTATCTCCAAATAATATAAGAAAACCTTCAACATTTTCATTCATTCATCATCCAATCCTATGCTGCCTAATGAGGAGCATAGGAGCCCAGGGCTAGGCAAGCTGGTCTGACAGTTAAGATGAAAGCCTCACTCATCCCCGAGTGGCATTATGTGAGCAATCAACCCCAACCACCCCTTGGATATAAACCTTCACTGGCTAAATCTGATTGGAGCACCAAATTACCCAATAAACCACCAGGCACAAAAATTTGGTTATATGGTTACCACCCAAAATAGTAAATGATTTCTGGTGTACAGGCAGGGGTGTACCTAGAGATTTGGGGGCCTGGGGGACTAGGTTCTTTGCGGGGCCCCCCTCCTGGAGGGGGCCCCGCAAAGAACCTAGTCCCCCTCATTCTCAAAACTTATCTAATATCTCAGCTGGCACTGTTGGGATGATAAATATACAGCAGAACCTCGGAATTCATACAAAATTCGTTCCTGGAGGCTGTACAAGTCATAAATTGTTCAAAAACCGAATCATTTTTTCCCTAAGACACAATGTAATTTGCATTAATCCGTTCTTTAGTATGGATGAAACAGTAGATTTCGCCATACTATAATGAATGGCAAAATAGGAGACACGGGTTCCACTTTCAAACTTTGCAATGAGTTCTTTTTTCAGCTCAATTGTTGTTCTCACTGCTTTACTTTTAGCTCCAACTGACTCACTAATCTTCTTAGGACCCATGATTATGTACAATTTTCTAATGAAAATACGTAATTCATCACAAAGTTTAATCGAGCCTGTATGACTGATGCATAGCTGGCAGAAGACAAAGCCAGACTGGCGACCATGTGGCACCTACAATGCCGCATCTCTTAGTGAGAATAACGCGTCACCATACGAAAACTGGAGCGATTTTTGGGCGAAAAAGCTGTACGAAAACCGAGTTGTACAAGCTGAGAAGCGTACGAATTCCGGGGTTCTACTGTACATATTCTTAAATATTAATAATAAAGCTTATAAATTTTTAAGGCTTTTGGCAGCCCCCTCAATTGGGGGCACGGGAGGCAGTTTCAAACAGCCCCCCCCCCTCCTCTGGTACGCCACTGTGTACAGGAAACCATTTGGCTTGTCACTCAGTGTAGAGTCACCCACAGGCAGAAGGAAGAGGAAAGAATGAAGGAAAGAAAGACAGAAGAGGGAGAGTAAAGTCACCCGTAGGCAGAGGGACGAGGAAAGAATGAAGGAAAGAAAGACAGGAGAGGATGGAAGGAATGAAGGATGGAGGAGAGGAAAGGGCAGACACCCGAGAGCAGCACTACATCGAGTGAGTGGATGGTGAGTGCCTTCACTTACAAGAGGCCTTTCCTAAAACGAATAAAAGTGTCTGGATGGTGAATTCAGCAAAGATGCCACACAACCAAAATTTACTCCCTCAATGCAAATGCTACCTCTAGATGCCATTATAAACAGTAGGTCACATGGGATTTCAAACTACAGGGGATATATAATACAGCCTTCAGTAACTCCTCCAATACAAGAGGTCTTTCTTAAGTGGTTTCAATTATTTGGAGGTCATGTGATTAACACTTTAACCGCGGGGCATCACTTTCGTGACGCTCGAGAGCAAGGGATCATACCGCGGGGCGTCACTTTTGTGATTCTGTATTATTTTGAATTCACCCGGGCTTTCAAGTGGTGGCTTGTATTATCTATCAGTACTACCAGTGTCCAGCTATACTCAGTTCTGCTAATGTCACCTGTACTCCCATCCACTGTTGACAATTTTGCCATTTTTCTCCTGTCCTTGATTCCCCCCCTCCTTACCTCCCCTCCATTACCCTCTCCTCCCGCCTGACCAGCTGCGCTGCGCTACACAAATGCTGGAGGGGTTTTTCTACTCATTTTATCCATTGAAATGTGCCCTTTGCTCTATTCTTATACAAAATAATATATAAAAGAAAGAGAAAAGGTAATTGATACTGCCATACATCTGGAATGGGCTAATTATCACCTGGCAACACCTTACATGCACTCATTCGCTAATTTTCCCTGTTTATCTCCCCTTGAAATATGCCATATGACCTGTTTTCATAATAAAAATATATATAAGAAAGGAAGGGAGACGCCTAAGTGATATTTACATTCACCTGGAACTACCTAATTTATTATGTATTGTCTAGATTTCCTGCCAATCATTTCATAGCGTATATATTGGCAGCTGTCACCACGCTGACACTGGCAGCCCTTCACTGCCCCTAGGCAACAGCATTCAGTTTACTGTCGTCTTTCAAGGTGAAACCATGTTGGATTCGCGCCTGTCCAATTCCGCAGCTTTTTAGCGTCATGAAATGGGCCCTGTGACTGCTGTGGAACGTGAACTGGCTAATTTATGAATGAAAATGATGGACAGTGACTACGATCTTTCTGGTGACTAAAACAGTGCAAGTGGAAATGTAAATAAAGTGTAAATAATGTGTAAACAGCAAGTGAAAGCAATGAATGTAAATATAAGTGAACAGTGGAAAACAGTTTTATAAGTTACTGCAAGTGACAGTGCATAACACAGTGTAAATAAAATAGAAATGTAAATAATGTAAATGAAATAGAGAATGTAAACAGAAATGAAAAGGAGCAGTAAGATAAGAATACGAGTATATATACTAGGAGTAATGAAAGTGAAAGTTTCACTCTAGCATGTATGAATACTGGGAGTTATGAAAGTGAAAGTGACAGATTCGAGAAAGTGAATGCCTGGAGTGAAAATAAACTACTAGTACTGAAAGAAACTTATAGATAAATATTGTATATATAAATAAGTGTAATAAAGTACTAGGAATATAAAGTGTGAGTGTGTTTATATATAATAAATGACTGCTCCGCCTCAGAATACCATCGGGGAACCAGCACGGGAGGAAAGCTCGTTTGCGCTCGTAATTTACATTGCTTTCACAGTGTTTATTTATTTGGAATATGGATTCCAAACTACTTGAAATTCATAGAATAGTGTTTGTAGTTATAATATCAGGCAGTGGTGACCATATTACGGCGTATCGGGAAGTGTAAAGTGGAGACTTCATTACCCAACTTCAGAAGTCTCCACAAGTCCTACAGTAGATGATGAAGGCTCAACAAAAATCCCAGAGGAAAACTGAGGGTATGTGCCATATGCATATACAATTTTAATATTCTACAACTAATAACTGATTTTTGGCAAATATTTTTAAAAATTCAGTCGGAGTGCGAATATCCTCACGGGACGCGCAAGGAGCGCAAAAACAACCAAGCAATGTAGGGGTTAACCCACGGAGTCCCGTTGACGTTCTTTAACGTCCTCACGTTTTGTCACTGCCAATCCCGTCGACGTACTTTAACGCGCTGGAATTGCAAGGTCCATAATTTTCACAATTTTCAAAATTCGCGCGAGATTTTCCATTCACCCACCTACCCAAGCCTCCCCTACCTGCCACTAGGCGGGCAGCCTCCCTGACCCCGCGTGACCCGTGCGCGCCCTTGTCTCGGTCACTCACCTGTTAGCAGTGACCCAGGTCAGACATGGCGCGTAAAGGTTTCTCTGACGACGAGATACAATCTGCCCTGGATGCCTTCACTGGAGACAGTGATTCTCCACTTGATGACAATGTGGAGGATCGTGATTATGTGCAGCCTGAGGAGGAAATAACAAACAGTGATGAGGAGGTCCCTTCGCTGCGGAAAAAGCGGTATGTTACGTATCGTAAGGCAAGGGAAGGCTAGCCTGCACCCAAAACACCTGCACGGACCTCTCTCCATCCCCTAGAGAGAGATTCTGATGAGGACGAGGACGGTGGCTTAGGACGTGATGTTGCCTCGTGGTTGGGGAAGGAGAAAATCTCACCCCGAGGATCAGAAGGTGGGGTGAGAAGGCAAATCAGGTATGGTCCTTGTGTTTTGTCTGGGGAAGGCAAAAGTGGTGTGGTGGGAGTGCAGGGTGAAAGGGAAAGTGGTGTGGCAGGAGTGCGGGGTGAAAGGGAAAGTGGTGTGAGGGAGGCAGCACGAGCACATGGTGTACATGGGCATAGGGGAGACGAGGTGGAGCCGCTCCCCAGCACGTCTTTCGCCCCACAATATTCCCAAACTTCCTCCCCACAGCCCCAGGATGTGGGGAAAGGAAGGAAAGGGAAGGGAAAGGGTAAAGGAAAAGGGAGAGGGAAGAGAAGTGCGAGTGATGAAGGGCGCTGCTCTCCACCTCCCCAACCTCCCCCACCACCCTCACCACCCGACCCTGACGAAGGCGACGATGGGGACGAGGCTGGAGATGGTAGTGCCTCGTGGAACTGGGAAGATGGAAGTAATTTTACTCCCATCATTCACCTTTTCACAGAGGAGTGGTGGTCTGGTTGCACGGCTCCAGGTGTGCATGCAGGTTCCACTAGGGTGGATTTCTTCCACCTGTTCTTTGGGGAGGCATTTGTGGGGTGCATAGTGTAGCAGACAAGCTTCTTTTCAAGAACACAGCGCCGTGAAACTGAACGTCTGGGTACAACTAGCAAGCACTCCCAGACATCCTGTAACAATTTCTGAGATGTTCTTATTTTTTGCCCTGGTTCTCTTGATGGGTGTTGTCCGGAAAAATCAAATACCGGCATACTGGACCACTGACCCAATGACCATCACACCTTTCTTTGGAAAGGTGATGAGTCGTAATAGATTTCAGCAGATTCTCGGCCGCCTCCACTTTTTTGATGCAAAAGATCCCGCTAATGCAAATAACACTGATAAAATGAGGAGAATTAGGCTTGTATTTGATCACCTACGGGAAATGTTCCGCTCCTCATTTTATCCTTACAGAGACCTCGTCATAGACAAGAGTCTTGTGTTGTGGAGAGGCAATATTTCCTTTCGCCAGTACATACCCAGCAAGAGACACCGTTTCGGGTTCAAGATCTTTGTTATGTGTGACTGTAAGACTGGTTATGTACAAGACAGTCTTGCACACGGGCGCACAGACAGACATAACAGAAGATCGTAGTATTGGACTCTCAGGCGCCGTGGTGAAGACAATGATAGAGGAGTACCTTCATCGTGGTCATGTGTTGTACTTGGACAACTGGTACACTAGCCCTCTTCTCGCTCGGTTCCTCCACCAACACGACACCAGAGTCTGTGGTACAGTAAAGAGAAACCGTCGCCATATGGTCAAGATAGGGAGGAACCTTGACAAGAACGAGGTGGTTTTCTTCCAGGCAAATAACATCTTTGCCACCCTGTGGAACCACAACAGGGAAGTTTGCCTCTTATCGACTGTACACAGCCCCCTGATGCACCGCACAGACTCCGCTGATCACCGTAGCGAGAGGAGGCGCAACGTCTGGAAACCTGAGTCTGTACTTGACTATAATCTGAACATGAGGCAAGTGGATCAGTCAGACTCCATGATTTCCAGTGTGGACTGTGCCAGGACCACGATGAAGTGGTACAAAAAGCTCTTTTTCCACTTGCTCGACATCACGGTCCTCAACGCACACTACCTCCACGCCATGACAACGGGAATCTCTGAGACCTTTGAGGGGTTTGTGAGGGAGCTGTCACGTGAAATTATCGCCAGGTATGCACAGGACAGGTCCACACACCGCACACGCACCCCCATGGCTGCCCAGACTCCCCTACGCCTCGCAGGACGCCACTACCCTAGCACAATCCCTTCCCAACCAAACCGTCGTAAACCCCAGCGCCGCTGCCATGTATTCAAGCATACGACAGTCAGACCAGCCACTCAGAGAAAAGAAGCAAGGTACGAGTGTGCAGAGTGCAATATTGCGTTGTGCCTTCAGCCCTGTTTCAAAGAGTATCATAACTTCCTACACTACTGAAACTGTGTGGGATGGCGATATGACGCTCAGTATAATGGTATGGCCAGTCAGTATGTGATAAGTTTTATATAAAGTTGAAACGGGTGTAATGTCAGCAGGAAAGTAATGTGTAAGTTGAGAAATAGTGTAAGTTGAAAGAAGTGATATCAAAACTACACCCACTGTGTAAATCTGCGAAAATATGACGCTCAGTATAACAGTCTGGTCTGTAAATATGTGACAGCAATGATATAAAGTGGAAATGGGTGTAATGTTAGCAGGAAAGTAATGTATAAGTTGAAAAATAGTGTACATTGTAACAATTGATATCACGAGTACACCCACTGTGTAAATTTGCGAAAATGTTACGCTCAGTAGAACAGTCTGGTCTGTAAGTACAGGTAACTCGCACGGAACACGTGGGTTTCGTTCCTACGGTGCCGTGTTAGGTGCGAAATCGCGTATATTTAAATTACTCCGTATTTTGCTCCCTAGACCCCCCAAATGTATCGTTTTGCTGTTATCTGTCACTGGTAGTCACTAGAAAGCACTTTAAGTGGTTAGAAGGTTTATTTAATGTTATAACTCACAAATACAGTACTCCAGAGCAAAACTTCAACACAAATACTGTATGTAAACACAAGGAAACATTCCGACGCCGATCATAGGTAATCTTATAAATCAGGTTAACTGGTACCAGTGCTTTAACATATAAGTACATACCAGAACAGTACATATTTAACTTAGAAATGCAGTACTGTGATATCGAATGATTTCAGTACTGTTAGGAATGGCTGGAGAAAAAAAAATGTTATGAATACATTTTCACCTTTTTGATATATGTTTATGGTAGTTTCGAGTTATTTTTTACGTTATCGTCGTGCCCATGCTTGGAAAAGGAAGCGAAAGAGTTGAATTTTCACTCCTAAATGAGAAAACTGCACATCCTCCAAGGCTAGACTCTGCCACGGGAGAATAAAGTGGAGGGTCAGTCCGATTAGCAATAAGGAAGTTGTGTCACAACTTCCAGCTCCCACACCACGAGAATGGCTAAAAATAGAATCGTAATGCAGTTTCAGAACCAGCAATAAGTCTAATTATTACGAATACAGAGAAAAAGCAGAAATAAATACGTTTACAGACGGGGAAAACATACTTCTTCCGTCATAACATGTTCATCTTTATCATTTTACGTTCATCTTTATCATTTTACCTTGTTATTTTCGCAATATATATTGTTGTCTCGTAAACAGGGTGGTTGTTTGTGTTTTGCAAGGGAGGAAAAAGATTGTATTTTCTGTCTGGGTTGAGATAATGGGTGTAACTATGTGTGGTTAGGCATGGCCACAAGCAAAAAAATCGTACATCCACTCATCACGATAGCAGGTGGTGAACTGACAGATGATACATGAGAGGGTGAAGTCAAGGTCAGTCTCATGTCCCAGATTTTCGTTCACTTCCCGAAAGTTTTCACAGTTTTCTACAAGTTGCATTGCATCAAATGATCCAAACCATTACAGTGAACCTGAGCAAATAGGTAAAGATACCAAGACAAAAATGTATTTTTCTCTTATTATAAGTCTTTAACAAACAAACAAAAAAGGCAATATTCCGACGCCGATCATGGGTAATCATATAAATCAGGTTAACTGGTTACAAGGCTTAATTTAATGCTTTAATTGCTTACAAGTACATACCAGAACAGTAAATATTTAACTTACAAATATAGTTTGTCCTGTAGAAAAGCAGTACAGTAAGAGTTTAACGAAGAAACAAAAAAGGCAATATTCCAACGGCGATCATGGGCAATCATATAATTCGGGTTAACTGGTTACAAGGCTTTATTTAATGATTTAACTTTATTTAAGTGCTTACAAGTACAGTACATACGAGAACAGTAAATATTTAACTTACAAATACTGTACAGTACTGTGGAAAAAACGAACAAATAAAAAAGGTAATATTCTGACGCCTATCAGGTAAACTGGTTATAAGACTTTATTTCTTGCTTTAACGTTATTTAATAGTACTTTAAGTTGCACATAAACTTACCAGAACAGTATAGTACTGTAAATATTTAACTTACAAATACTGTGCTACTGTACTCGGGAATGTCTCACTCACTGAATAATTTCCCGCCTAGATCGTCACGTAATCCAAACAAACCGTGCGCTGCGGTGACATTCGAGGATTTGATCTTTCAAAGGCCTCTCCTGCGTTAATTTGTAGTTTTCATAATGGTTTTTTAATCTTACGTTGTCTTATATGTATCCCAGCCCTTACCGTGTATAATTGCGAGCGCGTTCCGTGAGATTGTGTTCCGTGCGAGTTACCTGTATGTGATAGCAATGATATAAAGTGGAAAAGGGTGTAATGTTAGTAGGAAAGTAATTTATAAGTTGAATACTAGTGTAAGCTGAAACAAATGATATCGCGATAACACTCACTGTGTAAATATGCGATAATAAGACGCTCAGTAGAATAGTGAGGTCTCCAATTATGTGATGGCAATGGTATAAAGTGGAAACATGTGTAATGTTAGTGGAGAAGTATTATATAAGTACAAAAATAGGTTGAGAGTTGAAATAATAGTCATAGCGACTTCACCGGCTGTGTTATTATTATGCTAAATAGATGTGGATGTGGTTGAAAAGATTAGGAGAAATACACTGAGGTGGTTTGGGCATGTGGAGAGAATGGAGGATGAAAGACTGACTAAGAGGGTGTATGTAGGTGAGGTGGAGGGAGGGAGAGGGAGGGGTAGACTGAGGATGAGGTGGAGGGATGGAGTTGAGAGGTATATGAGGGAGGGGGGGGTGAGTTGGGGGGAGGGGAGTCAAATGGTGGGTAACAGAGTGACTTGGAGGCTTTTTGTCTGCGGCCACCCTTTGCGGGATTAGGGCGTCGGGCTATAGATAGATAGATAGATAGATAGATTATGCTAAATATTATTGTAAGGCCTGAAACTATCTCAAAACAGTTCTCTAAAGTGGAAAAGTGTATAATGTTATTAGGAAAGTATTATGTAAGTTGAAAAAACACAGTGCGAGTTGAAACAACAGTCACAGCGAATTCACTCACTATGTAAATATGCGCTAACATTACGCTAAATGTTATCGAAATGCCTGTGAATATGTAAAAACAGTTCTTTAAAATGTAAAATGGTATAATGTTATTGGAGATGTATTATGTAAGTAGAAAAAATGATATGTATCATGAATCAGCAATGTTAGCGATTCATCAGTGAACAGTTTGGCCAATTTCACTCTGTTCGCCTGATGGTACAATGCTTATTTCACCTCTATTATTGTATAAAATCCAATTTACTCTTGTATCACATGTTTTTATGTTTGTAATAAATACATATCTACTTACTTTTATTGGTTTCCCAGACTTATAATACCATAGAAAACGTGAGAGCCACAGACCACCTCCACAGAACACGGTACCAGGTGTAACGAAGGTATACCTGTTTAGGCCACTTATGGACCCCGGTGAACACTTTCTTGGTGACTGACCATTGTTTCTGACCAAAAGCGAAAGTTTGAGCAAAAAAAATTTGGGTCCAAAAATGGTCGGGATTGGGGGGTACCAGTGGTGAAAAAGTGGTTGGGACGGGGCGGGTTAATGAAGCCATCTGTAGTTTGACAATTACCTACAAATAAGTGACAAGGCAAAGGTGTCAAGGCAAAAGGGAGAAAAAGTGAATAGATGGAGAGAACACTTTAACCCTTTAACCACGGGTGTCATTCCAGAATGACATTGCAAAAACTGGACCAAACCGCGGGTGTCATTCTCGAATGTTTGTGAATATTTTGAATACCCCGCGTTTTTTCCGTGCGCCAATTGTTTCAAGGGAGAGTAGCTATTAAGTTCTTTCACTCCAGCCGACCCCCACCTCCCTCCTCCCCCCCCTGGGGCCCCACCTCCAACCCCCTGGGCCCCCCACCCCACCCCGGACCAAACACGCATCAGTATCTGTCCAGCTGTGTGAGTGACAACACTGCTGATGTGGAAGTGAAGTGCAGGCAATTACAGTGCCTTTTACCTGCCTCAGTGAACACAGAGTGGGTGTTTATCGTATGTGCAGTGTTCATATATGTTTATAGTATTATTATCAGAATGAGGTTGGCATTTGGTAATGGTGTGTGAGCGAAAAATAGTGATTACAACACCGCTGATATGGCAGTGAAGTGCGGGCAATTACAGTGCCTTTTACCTGCCTCAGTGAACACAGAGTGGGTGTTTATCGTATGTGCAGTGTTCATATATGTTTATAGTATTATTATCAGAATGAGGTTGGCATCTGGTAATGGTGTGTGAGCGAAAAATAGTGATTACAACACCGTTGATGTGGCAGTGAAGTGCAGGTAATGACAGTGCCTTTTACCTGCCTCAGTGAACACAGAGTGGGTGTTTATCGTATGTGCAGTGTTCATATATGTTTATAGTATTATTATTAGAATGAGGTTGGCATTTGGTAATGGTGTATGAGCGAAGGTAATGGTGTGTGAGCGAAAAATAGTGATTTTAGATCGCTCACTTCTAATGGCACTGCCCATTCAGTGATAGTCAACGAAATCATGAAACCTACATCACTGCAAAGCCGAAGGTTAGTACTTTCTAATGGTACCTTATTTTTCGCTCTAGATTTATTCTGTGCAGAGTTACTGAAAGTGACAGTGATATACAGTGATGCAACAGTGACGTGCTTTACCAATAATTGTATAATGGATAATGTAGTAATAAGGGATATTTTGCCTAGAAAAAAATGTAAATATTGGCCAGTATAATAAGTGATATTGTAATAAGAGAATCTGCGGCACTTGTGTAATTCTGTGGCACTTGTGTAATTCTGTGATGCGACAGTGACGCAATATAGTAATAAGTGCAGTGTAAATATAATGTATATTGCCCAGATTATATGTAAAATAATATTAGAAGTTAGAAATAATGAAAAGATCGCCTGAAACGTCAGTGAGCGGGTGACACCGCAGTGAAGTGAGGTGCAGCCGCAGTGAAGAGAGGGCGCAGCCGCAGTGAAGTGCCTTTTACCTACCTCAGTGAACACAGAGTGGGTGTTTATCGTATGTACAGTGTTCATATATGTTTATATTACTATTATGAGAGAGTGGTTGGCATTTGGTACTGGTGTGTGGGGCGTAAAATAGTGATTTTACACCCCTCACTTCTAACGGCTCTGCCCGTCCTGTGAAAGTCAACAAAGTCATGAAACCTACATCAATGGAAAGCTGAAGGTTAGTACTTTCTTTCTAATGGTACCTTATTTTTTCTCTAGCTTTATTCTGTGCAGAGTTATTAAGGTTTAAAGGTTTGTTTACATTTGGCTGAAACCCCCGCGGGAGAGGACAGTCAGACCAAAACAATACCCGCGGTTAAAGGGTTAAAGAACTGCTGAACATAGAGAATGAAAGTAATGCGAGCATAAGTGGTTGGGCGACGGAGGGATGTGAGAAGAGAGGAAGAAAACAGTAGGATGGAAGTTGTGGAAGCAATGAAGAAAGTTAAAATGGGGAAAGCCCCAGGAATTGATGGAGTGTGTGGTGAAATGCTGAAGCACGGAGGAAAGATAGTAGAAGAATGGATGTGGATGAAGTGCAGATTTGCCTGGGAGGAAGGTAGAGTCCCGGAGGATTGGAAGTCAGGTATAATTATTCCCCTGTACAAATGAAAAGGGGAAAAAGGAGTATGTGGTAATCATAGGGGCATTCATCTTCTTACAGTAACAGGAAAAGTATATGGTAGGATACTTATTGACAGGACTAGGGAAATAACAGAGCAATTAGTTGGAGAAGAACAGGGAGGTTTTAGGAAGGGAAGAGGTTGTGTAGATCAGATATTCATTCTTACATCTTTAATGGAAAAGTTTCTAGAGAAGGGAAAGAAGTTGTATGCAGCCTTCATGGATTTGGAGAGAGTATATGACAGGGTGGATAGACAAGGATTGTGGAAAGCATTAAGAATATATGGGGTAGATGGGAAGTTGCTGAATGCCATGAAGAGTATGTATGAGGGTGCTAATGCTGCAGTGCATGTGGATAGTGAAATGAGTGAATTTTTCTATTTGAAGGTTGGATTGAAACAGGGATGTGTCATGTTTCCAAGGCTGTTCAATCTGTATATGGATGAGGTTATAAAAGAGAGACAAGGTAAGGCAGTGGATGTTGGAGTGACCCTAATGACAGAGGGCAGTGTTTGGAAACTCCCCGTACTGTTGTTTGCGGATGATACTGTGTTGTTCTGTGAAGATGAAGAGGAACTGCAAGGAGAGTATGTAAGCAACAAAATCTAAAGGTGAATGTAAGGAAAAGTAAAGTTATGGTCTTCAAGAGAAGTGAAGTCAGTGAATGTACAGTGAGGCTGGATGAGGAGGAAATGGAAAATGTGAGTGCATTTAAGTACATTACTTGGGTAGTGTGATGAATAAGGATGGAAGTTTAGACGGTGAAATGCTTGAAAGGGTACAACAAGGAAGAAAGGTTGCTGGCTCCTTGAAAGCAGTGATAAGAAACAGGGAAGTAAGCATGAGTGTGAAAAAGTTACTACATGACAGTATTGTGAAACCAACTCTAACGTACGGAAGTGAAGCTTGGATGTTGTTGGAGGGACATAAGTCAAGAGTGAGAGCAGTGGAAATGAGTTATTTGAGAGGAGCATGTGCAGTCACATGGAGAGACAGACTGACAAATGAGGAAGTGAAGGATCATTGTGGTGTGGATGTGGATGTGATAGGAAGCATTAGGAGAAACACATTAAGGTGGTTTGGCCATATGGAGAGGATGGAGAGTGAGAGACTAATGAGAAGAGTGTATGTGAGTGAGGTGGAGGGGGAAGAGGGAGGGGGAGGCCAAGGATGAGATGGAGGGATGGAGTGGAGAGGTATATGAGAGAAGGGGGTGTGAGCTGGAAGCAGGGCAGGGAAATGGCGGGGGACTGGGGGACATGGAGGCGATTTGTTTGTGGCCACCCCTTATGGGATTACAGCATCTGGCAATAGATAGATAGATAGACAGATAGATAAGACATCCCAGTCAACTTTGCCATAAGCCTTCTCCAGGTCCACAAAGACAGTTCACAGCTGAATGTTCTTTAGCAACTAATGACAAACATTACTGTATTTCATTTATGCCCCCCCTCTTTTTTTTTAATTGCTTCATGTGTCTCCTATGTGACTTTATCACCATGAGAGTTTTCATCCATAAACCTTTACATGTATGCTCAATAGATTTATCCTTAAATTATTACTAGATCTTCCTTACTGAATAAATAATGAAATCCTTTGGTTACTCTGATCCAACTGTAACAAGGTCCTTACCTTCTCAATGCTTTTGATAACATCTTGGTTGCTCCAGTTCCAGTATGGCCGCTCACCATAGCTCATTACTTCCCACAGCACAATGCCTAGGCTCCAAACATCTGACGCACTTGTGAATTTACGAAATGCGATGGCCTCTGGCGCTGTCCATCGCACTGGGATCTTCCCACCCTAATCACGAAAATTTTCTATAAGTTAACCTCCTTTTCACAGTCAGTATTCTTGAGGCAACAGAAGAATGTATCAGCATTTACTGAAGTAATGCCAAATAAACTTCAAATATTCTCTGTGGCTGAAACTGTGAATTTCAGTACAAATGAGTTTTTTGCTTTTCTCAAAATGTTTTACCCTGAAATGGGTACAGCTAAAACCATTCTGGTAAAGTAATTTCATAATTAGTAATAACTACTTACCCGTGTGGTATAGGCTCCTTCAGTGTGACTTTCTATCTCCCTTGACAGTCCAAAATCAGCAATCTTGCACATGAGCTGGGCATTGACGAGGACGTTGCGAGCAGCAAGGTCACGGTGTACGTAATTCATCTCGCTCAAATACTGCATTCCTGAAGCTATACACCTCAGCATCCCCACCAGTTGCAGCACTTGAAATTTGCCATCATTCATCTACACAAGAAAGGGAGTTTTTAACATACACTGAAGCAGAATGGGATAGACTTTACAATTACAGAAGCATCATAAGGCTATTGTAACCTGCAGTTCTTAAAGTGTCATAGCATCTTTAGCCATATACCTATGCTGCTTCTAAAAAATCTAATTTCAAGAAAAAAAAAAATCTCATCTCATGAAAGCAACCATACTGTCAATTACCTAATATCATGGGTCTTGTTGTAATAGGTATGGGTCAAGAGGATATTTCATCCATAAAGGATACGTCTACACAAGTACAGCACGTGAATAAGCAGAATTTCTCAGAAGAAACTTTATAAAACTTTACAAAACAATAAACCTAAAGATGCATATCAAGTCTAACATGAGATTAGATTATTACAAATCTCAACATCTGGCATGCATGAAGCATGTGTTCATTTTCATTTATAAAGGCTCCAACATCCTTGGATGTGCCAGCCCTGGTCACCTGATGGTGGCTCTCTTTGCTGCTCAATTTCTCTCTTCAGTCCCATATCCCTGAGGTCACACTCTATGACCTCATTTCAGGCTTTTTTTGGTTTGCCTCTCACAACTCTACCCACAATGTTAACACTTTTCACTTTCTGCACCCAACTGTCATCCCCCATCCTTTCCACATGCTCAAACCATCTCAATCTACCTCTCCTCATCACAACACCAATACATTCCAGTCCCATCCTTCCTCTTACCTCTTCCATTGGAAACCTAGCTCCTCCATGCCTCACATTCAAGGATGCACTGCACATCCAGCTAATCATTGTCATCTCTACATGTTGGAGCCTGCGAATATGCTCTTCTTTTACTCTCCAGGTCTCACAACCATACAGCATTACACTCCTAACACATGTTGCATACAGAGATCCCTTAGCATGGAAGGAGTGCCCTCTCATTGTCAGGAGAGGTAACAGGTCCCAGAACTTCTTCCAACCACTCTTCACACCAGCCCCACCTCCAGCACATAGCATGTCTCCCACATAACAAAACTCTTCCACACTCTGAAGAGACTCACCAGCAAGATCAATCCTTTCAGGCATGACAATCTCCACATGCTCTCCCCGACACACCACACACATGAAATCAGCATTATCTCACAGTCTATCTCTAGTACCACTACATCTCTTATGCATCCACTTATCACAAACACTGCACAAGATGGAATTACTTCCTACGCCCTTGGGGCAAACAGCAGATGGCCACTCTCCCTCTTCTTTGACAGTACCACCACCAATCCTAGATGCCATCTCCTTTGTTTTATCTGCATTTACTCTCAAGCCCTTGTGCCCTATACCATATCTCCAACTTCATATATCTTTCCTCTGCCTCCCTTTCATTCTCAACAATCAACAACAAATCATTAGCATCCACCATCTCCCATGGGAGTCCATTTCTGAAGTCATGTGAGAGGGCTCCAAGCACTATGATACACAACAAGGGATTCAAGACTGACCCCTGATGCACACCAACATTTACAGGAAACTCACTGCTCACATCTCCATTCACTTTCCTCTGGGTGTGAACACCCACAGACACAGCCATAACCACTCAACGCAGCCGATCCTCGATACCAATCTTTCTCACTGTCAGCTTCACCACCTCTCCCTCGGGACTCTGTTAAAGGCCTTCTCCAGATCAATAAAAATAAAGTACAGATCCCTTTTCTTTCCTTTATATTTTTCCTGAAGCTGTTGAAGAATCAATATGGCATCAGTGGTCCCTCTGCCTTGCATAACCCCACACCGCATCTCATTAATATTTGCTCCTTGTCTAATCATACCTTCATTATCTGATCCAAAAGTTGTATGCCTCTAAAAATCCTCCTTCCAGGGCAATGCCCATCCCCTTGTACACATTTATAATCACACTCTTCACACAATCATCTGGGACAACACACTGATACATATGCACATTTATCGAATCAGTAACTAACCCCTGTCCTATATCTCCTGAGGCCTTCAGATTTCAGCAGTCAACCCAGACACACCTGCCACCTTCACCACCTTCAACCTGTCTATTGCCCTGCTCACAGTAGCAGCATCAACTAAAGGCCAGAAGCCAAACATTGGATCTGCAGACTCCAAACCTTCCCCGTTCCAGTCAAACTCCTCATTCAGCAACCAGTTACAATGCTCTCTCCAGGTAACTTTAATATCCTCACTGTTCACCACTACCTTTTGTTCATCATTCTTCAAACATTGTTCACCTATGATATCCCTGTTTTCCCCCTTCATGTGATTTACCACCTTAAATATCACATTCCTTCTTTCAACACTATTTAGGTTATCCAGTAAAAATCTCCGAGACTCAGATTTTGCCCTGTATACAGCTTTTCTAACCCTACACTTGGCAGCCAAGTATTCCTCTTCATTACCACCTCTTTTCCATTCCCCAAATAGCCTTCTTTTCTCCTCAACCGCAGCTTCTACACCCTCATCACAGCACTATGTCACTTTGTGTCTTGGGGGATCCCTTGTCCATCCACACACTAAATCAGTAACTCTCAGGAGACTGTTCTTGATAGCTCTGTACCGTTCATTAACACTTCTGTCAACAGCTCCCCATTCAGCTACCACTCCATTCATCTCATTCATGAAGGGATCCCTTACTACTTGGTTTATCAACTTCCATATTTTCCACCTAGGTGTATAAGTCCTCTTCTTCATCACACACTCCTTAACCCCTACACCGCGGGCATGTTTACCGATGTTTTGCGTGTGCCGCGGGGTTATTCGGGCTCCGACAGACTCTCAAAAAATATTTGCCAAAAATCAGTTATTAGTCCTAGAATATTAAAATTACATATGCTTACGGCACATACCTTCAGCTTTCTCCTGGAATGTTTGTTGAGCCTTCGTCAGTTACCGTAGGACTTGTGGAGACCTCTGAAGTTGGGTAACAAAGTCTCCACTTTACACTTCCCGACAACCCGTAATATGATTACCATAGCCAGATATTAACACTATAAACACTACTCTATGATTTTCAAGTAGTTTGGGATCCATACTCCAAAAAAAAACCCACTGTGAAAGCAATGAAAATTACGAGCGCGTCTGACTGTCGCACTTGCGCTAGTTCGCTCTTGGTACTCTGTCATTTATTATTCATAAAACCCCTCACACTGTATATTTTTATTACTATATAACACTTATATATATCTACAGTCTTTATCCATAAGTTTCCTTCAGTAGTATTAGTTTATTGTTACTGTAGGTATTCAATTTCTTTCAGTAAAATACGTAGCATTCACTTTCTCGTCCTGTATACTAGCACTGAGAGTGAATGTCACTTTCAACTTCACTCTCATAACTCATAGTATTCAGACATGCTAGAGTGAAACTTTCACTTTCATTACTCCTAGGGTATATACTCGTATTCTTATAATACTACTCATTTACATTTCTATTTACGTTCTCTATTTTATTTACGTTATTTACATTTCTATTTTATTTACACCGTGTTATGCACTGTCACTTGAAGTAACTTATAAAACTATTTTCCATTGTTCACATATATTTACATTCATTACTTTCACTTGCTGTTTACACATTATTTACAATTACACTTGCACTGTTTTACTCAATAGAAAGATCATAGTCACTCTTTTATCAATTGTCAGCCCTTTACCTCTTTCCACACGAGGTTTAGTAGGGGGTAAAGGTCACAGGGCCCATTGCATGGGGGTGAAAAAGGCCCTGAAGTCAGCAAGAGGAAACAGACGTACCTCCACTTCAGAAGATGAGAGTGAACTGATAAGGGAGGGCCGGGTGGAGGCCTACTTAGGGGATATTCAGTACTACCAACGTTAGCTCTTGAAACAGCTATGTATAGCAGTGAAATGATTGGCAGGAAATCTAGACAATGCATTATAAATTAGGTAGTTCCAGGTGAATGTAAATATCACTTAGGCTTCTCCCTTCCCTCCTTATATGTATATTTATTACGAAAATAGATTATACGGCATATTTCAAGGGGAAAAAAAACAGCGAAAATTAGCGAACAAGTGCACGTGAGGTGTTGTCAGGTGATAATTAGCCAATTCCAGGTGTATGGCACTCTCACTTACCTTATTTCTTTCTTGTATATATTATTTGGTATAAGAATAGGGCATAGGGCTTATTTCAATGGATGAAATCAGTGAAAAATTCCAGGGAAGATTTACTTAGCGTAGCACAGCCGGGCAGGCGAGAGGATAGGGTAATGGAGGGGGGGGCGGGAGGGGAGTCAAGAACGGGGAGAAATGGCTAGATTGTCAACAATGGATGGGAGTACAGATGAGATTAGGAGTGCTGACTAGTGTTGGACATTGGCAGTACTGATAGATGATACAAGCCCCCACTTGGAAGCCCGGGTGAATTCAAAATAACACAGAATCACAAAAGCGACGTCCCGCAGTATGATCCCTTGCTCCCAAGCGTCACGAAAGTGACGCTCCGCGGTTAAGGGGTTAAGCACCATGTCAAATACCAATAATTTGCGTTGCTGAACACTCTCTTCACTCCCCAGTGGCGTACCTGAGGGGGGGGAACGGGGGGAAAGCTGTTTGAAACTGCCCCCCGGGCCCCCAATTGAGGGGGGGATCCCCGAAAGTCCTAAAAATTTATAAGCTAATTTATATATATATATATATATATATATATATATACAGTAATCCCTCTAATATTCGGACGCCCAATAACCGAACATCCCCACTAACCGAACCTTATCGTCCTGGGATCAAACATTCCCAAAATGGTCCGAAAATCCAAAAAAATTGGAAAAAAAATCGATTTTTTGCCGTCCGTAATTTGAACTTGCCGTGCGTGCCGCGTGAGAGCATTGTTTTGGTTCGTCATTCCTCCGACGTCCGATAGAGCGCCGCTGCATCCTCCCCACTTCCCGCCTGTCTCTCACCGCGACAAGACCTACGCTCTTCGCCATGGCTGCCCACGTGCTCGCTTTTGTGGTGGTGCCGTACTTGCTGCAAGGCCTCCTGCTGCTCTCTGCCCTACTCTTAGTGTGTGTGATGATGGCCCCGCCTCCTGAGAAAAGGAAGAGAGTGGTGTTGACTCTGGAGAAGAAACGGGAGATATTGGAGAAGGTTGATGCGGGTTGGTCTTCCTCTCGCATTCTCCGCGAGTTCAACCTGGCCCGGTCGACTTTGTTTGATATCAAGCGTTCCCGAGACAAGCTCATGCAGTACACGGCTGACTTCTCGTCGAGAAGCAAACGCAACGTGGAAAGGAAGGTTATGTTTACCCCCAAGTATGCAGAGATCGACCGCTCCACGTTGATTTGGTATCGACAGCAATGTGCAGCTGGTGTGATGGTACGTGGAACGGAGCTAAAGGCTGCTGCTGAGAAGTTTGCAAGGCTTCACGACGCCCTAGACTTCAAGGCATCCGAGGGTTGGCTCTTTGCGTTCAAGTTGCGACATGGCCTTACTAACCGTAAAGCACATGGCGAAGCATTGGACGCTAACGAGGATGGAGTGGACGAGTTTCGGCACAAGGTGAAAGGCTTGATCGACAGGGAGGGCCTCACTCTCGGTCAAGTCTATAACGCTGACGAAACTGGCCTATTCTATCGCTCGGTGCCAACGAACACTCTCGCCGATGAGACGGAGAAGCGTGTACCTGGCCGCAAGCTTTCTAAAGAACGGATATCTGCTTTGTGTTGTGCCAATGCTAACGGCATGCACCGGCTTAAGCCCGTTATTGTTGGCCGTGCAAAGCAGCCTCGGTGCCTTCGTGGGGTGATGGATGTCCTTCCTGTCGTATGGTACCATTCTTTGAAAGCATGGTTCACAGCTGTGATTTTCAAAGACTGGTTTCACCATCACTTCGTCAAGGAGGTCATACATTACCAGACGAAGACACTGGGAATTCCTTGCGACCAGGTAAAGGCTCTCCTTCTCCTCGACAATGCACCTGCCCACCCGTGCGACAAGGACTTGGTTGCTGAGAATGGCCGTATTAGGTGCATGTTTCTGCCACCTAATACGACTGCTCTCATTCAACCAATGGACCAAGGAGTGATCGTGGCAACAAAGCGCCTGTACCGTCGGAAGTTCCTGGACGAGGTGATGGTGGTTCTTGAGGACGAGGACGAGCGCACGGAAGGACGTGACATTCGAGGCAAGTGGACTTTGGAAAACCTTCGCCGCTACAACATCAAGTCTGCGCTGTACAACTGGGCTAGTGCATGGAAGGAAGTCCCTGTGAAAACTCTTGAAAATGGTTGGTCTCGTCTGCTTCTCGGAACAGATGTGGAGTACGATTTCCTAGGGTTTGACGTGGATGACTTCCATGCACGGCTACGTACGCACGGCGACGATGTTGATGTGGACGATGTTCGTGAGTGGTTGGACGACGACGAGGGCGATCCTGGGTATCAGACGTTGTCTGATATCGAGATCGCGTCTTCGGTTGCTGGTGTCAGTCCCGAACTTGAAGATTCCGACGACGAAGGCGATGATGATGCAGACTCCGCCCAGCAGGACACTACTCCAGCCATCCCCAAGCTGAGCGCACTCCGGGAACATCTAGAGTTCGTCCTAGACTACCTGGAACACCCGGACTGCGACAGGGAGATGGGGCCCTTGGGACTCGTGGAGGAAGTGCGTGCTTTCCGGCAGCGCATCATCAATCGCCAGAATCGTTGGTCCTTGCGTCAGTCAACGATTGACAGTTTTTTCAGGCCCGTGACCCCCGCTGTGCCAAGCCCTGGTTCCACTCCGTTGCCTCCCCAAGACAGGCCCTCATGCTCCGAGCCACAGCCCAGCACATCAGCTACAGTGGAGTCACCGCTCGACGTGAGTTTGCGGCTGTCTTCAGAGTCTTCTGTAGTCGGTACGCCATCACCACTACCCACCGATGCACCCCTTGGACGCCTGCCAGTGATACTCTCGGGCTCTGACAGTGAATAAACGGCAAGAACTTCTCCACTAGACCACACGGGAATTTTGAGTGTTGTGCAGTGAAAAAAACGGTGTGTTGTGTTAAGGTTTTCAAGTTGGGAGAAAAGACTAAGTAGAAAAGAAATTTAACGTAACTAACCTTCTTTGTTTTGGCTTTGGAAACTTAAAAAAACATGGGAAAAGTTAATGTGCAACACTTAAATTTAATGGAACATTATTTGGACTACAGTGAACACTGTGAAAAGAACGGACTTCTGTGTGTTAGTGACTAAGTTCAGTGCAAGACTTCAGGAAGAGTGTAGTGCAAGTGCTTCAGGAAATCGTTCTTACTGTCAGAGTCCGAGAGGAGGCGGTTATTCATCGAGGTGGCCAGGGACTTGCTGTAAGTAGCCAAAATGTTTCATGTTGTACTATTTTCCATACTATATTTACCAGAATGTTTCATATTGTATTTTTTCCCATACTATACTTACCAGAAAGTGTCATACTGTACTTCTTTCCATACTAAACTTACCTCATGCATGTGCAGTAGGAATGTGTTTTTCAGAGTTCGGTTAGGTTCGGTTAGGTTAGGTTCGGTTAGAGTCCATAAGTACCAGAATGTTTATTAATGTATGAACATACTTCTAAACCCACATTTCATGTGTCTATTGCATTTATTTCAGTCATTTATGTGCCTTATTGGTGTGATTTGGGTGTTAAATAGGTGCTATGCATGTCCGGAGGGAGTTGTATAGGTGTTTCTCTGTGTTAGGGTCCGTAAGTACAAGTCCATAAGCTGGGGCCCAATATCCGGACAAAACCAATATCCGAACCTACCGATGGCTCTATTGATCCGGATATTGGAGTGATTACTGTATATATATATATATATATATATATATGTATATCATCCCGACAATCCCGGCTGAGATATTAGATAAATTTTGAGAATGAGGGGGGCTAGGTTCTTTGAGGGGGCCCCCCTCCAGGAAGGGGAGGCCCCCTGGGGGCCCCCGCAAAGAACCTAGCCCCCCTGGGGGCCCCCGCAAAGAACCTAGCCCCCCGGGCTCCCAAATCTCTAGGTACGCCCCTGACACTCCCTATACATTAACATCCCTCACCAAGCTCCTATCAGCCCTCCTCACCAAGAAATAATCTATCTGGCTCCTATTTCCCTCTGACTTGTATGTAATCAACCTACTCTCATTTTCCCTAAAATGCGTGTTGCACACAATCATGTTCAATGCCTCCCAATACTCAAGTATCCTTTCCCTCTCCTCATTTCTCGCACAATATGCACATCCCCCATGTACCCCTTTATATTCTTGAGCTGCTTCATTTACATGATTATTCAGGCCCCTCCCAAAACTACAATCTCATCATCTCCCATACCACTTACTACACATATTAAGTCATCCAAGAACCTATCTCTTTCTACATCATCCAAGCCAGCCTGTGGAGCATACGCTGATATATAAGAAAATGTGAGATGACCAAACAAAATTACCACTACTAAATAACAAAATAATCACTACTATATAAAGTGGTAACCTTATAATCAACCAACATGTGTTCCCAATGTGACAACAAGTGGGTTGGCAGAGGGTTAGTGCCCCTCCACAGAAAACAACTAACTAAAAATACAAACAAGAAGCCTTGGACCAGGACTGACCAACAGGTGACAACTAAGGACTGAACAAAGGACATGGTACAGATTACGACATGGAATGTAAGGGGTGCAAACGATAAGGTGAAAGAAAGAGAGAGAGAGATTGTCCAGGTGCTTGAGAGTGCAAAAGTGGATGTATGTGGATTAACTAAAACTAAATGGAGAGGCGAGAGTGTGAGAGAATGGGAGTATGGATGAGGTATATGTGCGGGAATAGGTGAGAATGAGAGGGCAAAAGGAGTGTGTATTGTTGTGAGTAACAGATGGAAGAAGAATATAAGAGAGTATATGGATTAGTTAGCTCAGGGATTGTGCAGGTAAGATTGAAAGTTGGACTACAAATGTGGACGAATGTGTGTGCGTATGTGCCAACGCAAGATCGTGCAAACATAGAGAAAGAAGAGTTCTGGACAAATGTGGAAGTGTGCATGGAAAAGTTTGAAAGGAAGGAGAAAGTGTTTTTAACTGGAGATATGAATGGAAAAATAGGGAATGTGAAGGTGGATGGAATAGTTGATGAGTGGGGTGTGCCTGCAGAGAAGGATGAGAATGACAGTGCTTTAGTGGACATTTGTGCCAGGAGGGGGTTGGTGATAGCCAATACCCTCTTCAGACACAAGATGATCCACAGGTATACATGGCAAGCGATGAGAAGGGTGGGTGGTGAACTGAATGAACAGAAGGCAATGACTGATTGTGTGTGTGGATGATAGGATGAGGTGTGTAATGGATGCAAGAACATATAGAGGTTGGGGGAGTAGATTTTCTGACCACCACTTGGTGGTGGTAAGAATCAAGGTCCAAATGAAATGAAGGAATAGAAGGGTAGGACAGAAGGATACAGTTTATACAGGGAGGGTGGAAAGGTTACACGAGGATGGTCTATCTATCTATCTATCTATAGCTCGACGCCCTAAGCCCGCAAAGGGTGGCCGCAGACAAAACGCCTCCAAGTCGCTCTGTCACCCACCATTTGACTACCCTCCCCCCAACTCACCCCCCCCTCCCTCATATACCTCTCAACTCCATCCCTCTACCTCATCCTCAGTCTACCCCTCCCTCTCCCTCCCTCCACCTCACCTTCATACACCCTCTTAGTTAGTCGTTCATTCTCCATTCTCTCCACATGCCCAAACCACCTCAGTGTATATCTCCTAATCTTCTCAACCACATCCACATCCACCCCACAATGTTCCTTCACTTCTTCATTTGTCAACCTGTCCCTCCATGTCACTCCACATGCTCCTCTCAAGTAACTCATTTCCACTGCTCTCACTCTTGACTTGTTCCCCTCTTGCAAGGTCCACGCCTCGCTTCCATACGTCGGGTAGGGATCACAATACTATCATGCAGTGACTTCTTAACTTCCATACTCATCTCCCTATTTCTCATCACTGCATTCAGTGAACCAACAACCTTCCTTCCCTGCTGTACCCTTTCATGCACTTCATCCCCCAAAGTTCCATCCTTACTCATCACACTACCCAAGTACTTGAATGCACTCACATACTCCATATCCTCACCATCCAACCTCACTGTACATTCTGTGACTTCATTCCTCTCAAACACCATAACTTTACTATGGTTTACATTAACTTTCAGCTTCCTCCTCCAACACACTGTCCCAAATTCATTCACCTAACCTTGCAACTCCCATTCATCTTTACTCAACAATACTGTATCATCAGCAAACAGCAACACCGGAATCTTCCAAATCTCACCCTCATTCATTAGAGCCACCCCCACATCCACTGCCCTACCTTGCACCTCCTTTACAACCCCATCCATGTATATATTAAACAGCCATGGAGACATCACACAACCCTGTTTCAGTCCTACATTGAGATCAAAGAACTCACTCAGCTCACCATCCACTTGCACCATAGCTCTAGCTCCTTAGTACATACTCTTCACAGCACTCAACAATTTCCCCTCCACTCCATATATTCTTAATACCTTCCACATACCTTGCCTATCTATTCTGTCATAAGTTTTCTCCAAGTCCATGAAGGCAGCATACACTTTCTTTCCCTTCTCTAGATATTTCTCCACTAAACATCTTAGAACAAACATCTGATCTACACACCCTTTTCCCTTCCTAAATCCCCCTTGTTCTTCTCCAACTAGCTCCTCTGTCATATGCCTAACCCTATCAATGAGTATTCTACCATATATTTTACCAGTCACACTAAGAAGGCAAATATCCCTATGGTTACCACATACTTCTCTCTCCCCTTTTCCTTCGTATAAAGGAACAATTATACCTGATTTCCAGTCCTCTGGAAACCTTCCCTCTTCCCAAGCCAGTCTATACAACTTCCATATCCACTCCACAACAATCTCACCCCCATACCTCAGCATTTCACCACACACTCCGTCAATTCCTGGGGCCTTTCCCAACTTGATCTTCTTCATTGCTTCCACTACTTCTGCCCTACTGATCTCTTCCTCCCTCCTCTCATCTCTTCTTCTCCCAGCCATTCCCCAACCACTTATACTCGCACTGCTCTCACTTTCTACATTCAACAAATCCTCAAAGTGCTCCTTCCATCTCCTCAATTTCTCTCTCTTCTCCACCAAAAATCTATTATTCCTATCTTTCACTCCCCTACTATTTCCCCTTTCACACTGCCTTACTTTCTTTACCTCCTTCCAAAACAATTTCTTACTCTCCCTCCATTTCACACTCAGATTCCTCCCAAACTCTTCATCCACTTTCTTCTTACTCTCCTTCACCAGTCTCTTCACCTTCCTTCTCCTGCTTACATATACCTCTCTCTTCTCTCTCTCATCTTCTCCCCTACCTCTGTTCACTATCCATTCACTATATGCCTTCTTCTTTTGTTCCACAGCTCATTTCACCTCATCATTCCACCATGCTGTCCCTTGCACACCCTTGCATCTCCTCCTCACTCCACAAACCACCTCACACGCAGTGCCTATCTCTTCAGTGAATATCTTACATACATCTTCCACCCCTTCCATCTGCTCTAGCTCATACCTTCCCAATCTTTCTTCCACTATGCTCTTATACTCTGCCATTTTCTCACTCTCTTGCAACTTCTCCACTCTTGTCAGAGGAGCTTTTCCTCCTGTCTTCCCCTTCGTCTCCTCAACCATTTTCTTTGCAGCTTTACCTTAGCCATCACTAAATGATGGTCAGAGACTCCATTCCCTCACCCTCTCCACACTCTTGCATCCAACACTTGTCTTCTCATTCGCTAATCCACACACACATAGTCTATCATTGCCTTTCGTTCAACAAGCTCACCATCCATCCTCCTCATTACTCTCCATGTATACCGGTGGATCATCTTATGGCGAAAGTAGGTGTTGGCTATTGCCAACCCCTTACAAGCACAGATGTCCACCAAAGCACTACCATTCCCATCTACTTCAGCTGGCACACCCCACTAACCAACCACTCCATCCATTAGTCCATTCCCAACTTTGCCATTCATGTCTCCAATCAAAAAACTCTCTCACTCCTCTCAAATTTGTCCATACATGCTTCTACTCTCACCCAACACTCATCTTTCACTCTTGCCACTCGGTCCTCTGTCGGAGCATACACACATACAATAGCCCACGCTTGCATACCTACTTTCATCCTCACCCATACAATCCTTGCACCCACTGTTCCATACTCTCTTATATTCTCCTTCCACTTCTTGCTTATCATCAGACATACTCCCTCTCTTGCCCTCTCATTCTCATTAACTCCCGCACATATACCTAAACCATATTCCCATTCTCTCACCCTTTCCCCTTTCCATTTAGTTTCAGTCAATCCACATATATCCACTCTTGCATCCTCAAGCACCTGAACAATCTCTCTCTCTCTTTCACTTCATCATTCACTCCTCTCACATTCCAAGTTTCCACCCTAAGAATGTCCTTTGTCCGTTCCATAGTCGTCAATGTATGGTCCATCCTGGTCCGAGGCACTTTATTCGCTTGTTTAGTTAGTTCTTTTTACGGGGTGGGGCACTAACCCACCACCAACCCTTTTAGTCGCCTTGTACGATAAGCAGGGATGGTAAAATGGCAAAATATGAGACAGAAGTGGAGGAGTGATTGGGTAAATATGGATTGGAGCAGATTGGGGTTGTGGAAGGTGTGTTCAAGATATTCACAGAAATCTGTGCAGCATGTGAGGTGGGGTGTGGGGTGAAGAGAAGACAAAAAGGGGTGCAGGGAACAGCATGGTGGAATGAAGAGGTGAGCCAGACTATGGCAAAAAAGAAGAAAGCATATAGTGAGTGGATGAGAAAGAGGGGTGTGGAAGAAGCTGAGAGATGGAAGAGAGAGTTAAATGTAGAGAGGAAGAGAGAGGTGAAATGATTAGTAAGGATGAGTAAGAAGAGTGTGGATGAGGAATTTGGAAAGAATTTGAATGTAAAGTGGGAGAAATTTAAGAACATGTTCTGGAAAGAGGTAAAGACAGTTAGACAGGGTGTCAAAGAAGTTAGTCAGTCAGGGAGTGAAATATAAAAATGGCAGATTACTTGTGGACAAGGGAGAAAAAGTGAGCAAATGGAGAGAACATTTTAAGGAATTGGTGATCATAAAAGAATGAAAGGAATGCAATTATAAGTGATTGAGGAATGGCTGGGAGAAGGAGGGATGTGAGATGAGAGGATAAATTAGTAGGATGGAAGTTGTGGAAGCAATGAAGAAAGTCAACTGGGGAAAGCCCCAGGAATTGATGGACTGTGTGGTGAAATGCTGAAGCATGGGGGACAGATAGTAGTAGAATGGATGTGGAAGAAGCGCAGACTGGCCTGGGAGGATGGTAGAGTCCCAGAGGATTGGAAGTCAGGTATAATTATTCCCCTGTACAAACGAAAGGGGGAAAAAGAAGTGTGTGGTATTCATAGGGGTATTCATCTTTTTAGTATAATGGGAAAAGTATATGGAAGGATACTTATTGACAGGATTCGGGAAATAACAGAGGAATTCACTCTCACCTTCAATGTCAGGACCAACTACCTAGCCCCGGGCTCCTATGCTCCTCATGGGGCAACGTAGGATTGGATGATGGATGGATGGATTAGTTGGAGAAGAACAGGGAGGTTTTAGGAAGAGAAGAGGTTGTGTAGATCAGATATTCATTCTTAGATCTTTAGTGGAAATGTTTCTAGAGAAGGGAATGAAGTTGTATGTAGCCTTCATGGATCTGGAGAAAGCATATGACTGGGTGTATAGACAAGGATTGTGGAAAGTATTAAGAATATATGGAGTAGATGGAAAGTTGTTGAATGGCGTGAAGAGTATGTATAAGGGTGCTAAGGCTGCAGTGTGTGGATAGTGAACTCAGCGAATTTTTCTATTTGATGGTCAGATTGAAACAGGGATGTGTAATGTCTCCATGGTTGTTCAATCTGTATATGGATGGGGTTATAAAAGAGATATAAGGTACGGCAGTGGATGTTAGAGTGGCCCTAATGAGAGAGCGCAGTGTTTGGAAACTCCCAATACTGTTGTTTGCAGATAATACTGTGTTGTTAAACGAAGACAAAGGGGGGCTGCATGGCTTGGTGGATGTGTTTGGGAAAGTGTGTAAGAAACAGAATCTAAAAGCGTATGTAGGGAAGAGTAAAGTTATGATCTTCGAGAGAAATGAAGTCAGCGAATGTACAGTGAGGTTGGATGAGGAGGAAATGGAAAATATGAGTGTGTTTAAGTACTTGGGTAGTGTGATATAGTAAGCATGGAAGTTTTGAGGGTGAAGTGCTTGAGAGGGTACATCAAGGAAGAAGGCTGCTGGCTCCTTAAAAGAAGTGATAAGAATCGGAAGTGAGCATGGAAGTGAAAAATTTACTACATGACAGTATTGTGATACCAACTCTAATGTATGGAAGTGAAGCTTGGACACTGTTGGAGGGACAGAAGTCTAGAGCAAGAGCAGTGGAAATGAGTTATTTGAGAGGTGCATGTGGAGTGACATGGAAAGACAGACTGACAAATGATAAAGTGAAGGACCAATGTGGTGTGGATGTGATAGGAAGCGTCAGGAGAAACACAGTGAGGTGGTTTGGCCACGTGAAGAGGACGGAGAGGGAGAGACTGATGTGGAGAGTGTATGTGAGTAAGGTGGAGGGAGGGAGAGGGAGGGGGAGGCCAAGGATGAGAGGGAGGGATGGAGTAGGGAGGTATATGAGAGAGGGGGGGCATGAGCTGGGAGCAGGGTAGTGAAGCAGTGAGGGACACGGCGACATGGAAGCGATTTGTTTGCAGCCACCCCTTACGGGATTAAGGCATCTGGTAATAGACAGATAGATAATCCTTTCATTCACTCTCATTACATTCATGACATATTCCACCCACTCCTCTTTAACCAACACACCCACACCACCACCATATACATCTACCCTTCCCTGCCAAAATATGTTATACCAACAATCCCTTCTGGCAATCATTCTAGCTAATCCTTCCCTGTATCTAACATCCTACACACAGCCAACATCCATCCAGCTCCTTCTTACTGCCTTGATCACTTCCCCAACTCTACCCATCAAACTAACCACATTCCATGATACCCCTCTGATCCCCCTGGGTGATTTAGTATCACCAGGCTTCTGCTTTTTTCTCACTTTTTGCCATGTCATTAAACTTAAATACAGTAGACAGAGAGACAGACTACAGATCCCACCCATCCGCTTGCAATTCCTACATATTTATTTTATTTGCAGAACAGCTGAGTGGTGAGTGAGGGGTGGAGTGACAAAGGTCAGGCGAGGATGAAATGGGTGGGCGACAGCCATATACTCATACACAGCCGATATGTGAGTGCACAGGAGTAATGATAATTCTATGGTACAGCATTTCTTTCCAAATCATCAGTTCATCAATAAGTGCTCAGGATTTATTTCTTTATTTTCTCTATGTTTATGAAAAAAAGAACAACAACATTGAACACAATGGACTTGCCATGTTACTGAAAGATACTGCAAGCTCATGGGTATTTAGAAGCAGTTTATTAAGTATAAAGCTGTTATGGTACAGTACCATATATTTTAAGTCAAGGAAGAGTATGCCTTTTTTTATTTATTTATTTATTTTTTCAACAGACTGGATTTATTTGCCTTGCTTTTCACAAAAAATTCCTTGAGCTTGGGGCCCTGGGACAGTATTCTAAATTGTGGAATATCCAACATTAAACTGTTTTCTGTGTCTTATAATGTTCACCTTTTTCAAGTCTATTGCATATATCCGGCTTCTGTTTCAAGGTAAGCAAAATGCGCTAAACTAGTTCCGTGCCGGAGCCTTTGTCGGCTTTTTGGTCCCCAGTGCCAAAGGTTTGGGAGACTGCATGACTCCCAGTGCCGGCCATTTTTGACTTTTTTTTCCCACAAATGGATCTGAAAGCGGTTAAAATAACCCTAGTGATAGTACAAGTGCTCACCTCAGCTGTTTTCTGCCCGTAAGCATGTGTTTGGTCCAGTAAGCCCAAATTAGCATCAGATAGCTACTTTAGATACCGTCTGCAGCTGATGTGGATAGATAGTCCATTTCAGCATGGAGTGGATGGATGACTGGAGTACTTGTACTAAGGAAACGAAACCTGGTTTATGTAATGGGGCCACAGTGGAAACTATGATGATGGGATGTTGCAGTTCCAAGCTAATTTTACTTATTTTCACATTCAATTTTTTCATATTACTCTGGTATATGGCACCATAAACAATGATATAAGGCACAATAAACATCCATGCCGCACAGAGTCACATTAGTTACAGTGCATCACATATTTCTTATGTTATTTTTCTTACATTATTTGATTTCATTATTTACTTCTATTTATTTACATTTACTTATATTACAGTAATCTCTCAATTATCTGGACATAATGGAGCCAAAGGCATGTCCGGGTAGTGGCAACATCCAGATAATGAACACTATTCCCCTACCACACCCAGACCCTACCTATACTCACCTCCAACCTATACCAAACTTATCTCTATGGTACCTATGCTTAATTTGGCAGTGTTTTCTGGTCATTTGAGCATGTTTAGACATCAAAACACACATAGGCATATCAAAAGTAATGGTAAACATCAAGGAAACCAAGCAGAAAAACCACTGAAACCAAAAAACAACCTACCTAAACACCACTGTATGTACAGCACCCCTCCTTATTTTGGCTGTGTTTCCAGGTCATTCTGGCATATTTTGGCATCAAAATATCCATACGAATATCCTAAACAATTTTCAACACCAAGAAAACCATGCAAGAAAAAAAAAAAAATGAAAACCAAAAAACACCCTACCTAAACACTACTGCATATTCAGTACCCCTCCTTATTTTGGTACTGTTTCCACATCATTCTGGCATATTCTGGCATCAAAACATACATAGGAATATCCTAAATAATTTTCAGCACCAAGAAAACCTTGCATAAAAACCACTGAAAACCAAAAAACACCCTACCTAAATACCACTGTATGTACAGTACCTCTCATATATTTGGCATTGTTTTTTGGGTCATTTTGCCATATTGTGACCTCAAAACATACACAAGAATATCTTAAATAAATTTTAGCACCAACGAAACTACAAAAGAAACCTAAAGCTACCTGGCAAAAAACATTCGGTTGGGGTAAACACCACTGCCAGGCTTAGTAACCCACCACCTCCAGCTGGTCATCTCGTGTGGTCTAGTGGCAAACACTAACGCCTAACAAAGGTCAAAGAACTCGTCCTCGTCATTCTTAACTTGCTGAAGCTGGGCGATGATCAATGATGTGCGGTGCAGTGATGGTGACCTACCCACCTCAGGAGATTCCGAAGACTAGATGCAAACTCATGTCTAACGGAGACTCAACGGCTGTTGGTGTGCTCAGTTGCAGGTCCGAAGGTGAGGGTGGGAAACGAGGTGGTGGTAAGAATGGGCTGGCACTCGTGGGGGTCGCAGGCTTGAAAAACAAATTGATCCTGGTCTGATGGTAGGACCGATGATTCTGCCGGAGGATAACAGCTTCCCGGACTGCTCGCAAATCGATCGCCAGGCTGAGCGGCAACAACTCCCTATCACAGTGCGGATGCTCGGCATACTCCACCATCCCCTCCAGGTAGCCACTGAGGAAACCTAAGATGAGGGAGTGAAGGAGTTGTGGAGGGCTGCGAGTCAGGGTCCTCATCCTCGTCCCCGTCG
The DNA here is from genome assembly GCF_032717465.1 of Coenobita brevimanus. Lineage (NCBI taxonomy): Eukaryota > Metazoa > Arthropoda > Malacostraca > Decapoda > Coenobitidae > Coenobita > Coenobita brevimanus. The sequence goes on from NC_137004.1 coordinate 20,020,325, forward strand.
GTCCCGCGGTCCTCTTCCGTGCCCGCAGAGGCCCCAGCGGCAATTTCCTCATCAGATATGGCCAGGATTGCCACCGTTGTCATCCAACCAATCCTGCAGGTCATCGACGTTCACCTGCTCTTCTGCCTGTCTAAGGCGACTGTGAAATTCATCCACGTCAAAGCCCTCTAAGTCGTGCTCAACTTCGATTCCCTGCAGGAGACGAGACCAACCGCTCTTGGGGGTGTTGATGGAGACTTCCTTCCATGCGTTCGCCCAGTTGAACACAGCAGACTTCAGGTTGTAACACCAAAGATTCTGCAAGGTCTGTTCCCCACGTGTGTCCTCCATTGTGTCCTCATCTTCCAGCACCACCATCACCTCGTTAAGGAGCCTCCGGTGGTACAGTCTCTTCGCTGCCACGATCACACCCTGAGCCACTGGTTGAATCAGAGCAGTCGTATTAGGTGGCAGAAACATGCACCTCATCCGCCAGTCGAAAGCAACCAAATCCTTCTCAGACGGATGAGCAGGAGCACTGTCCAGGAGCAGGAGTGCCTTCACCTGGTCGTAAGCAATTCCAAGGACCTCCGTTTGATAACGGATAACCTTCTTAATGAAATGTCTGTGGAACCAATCTCTGAAGATCTTAGCAATACACCAGGCCTTCACAGAACGGTACTGCATAAAAGCAGGGTATCCATCAACGCACGGAGACAATGTGGTTATTTTGCATGCCCAACAACAACAGGTTTGAGGCGGTGCATCCCGTTGGCATTGGCACAGGACAAAACAGAGACATGTTGTTTGGACAACTTCCAACCGGGCACACACTCCTCCCTTTCCTCAGCCAGGGTGTGGGTGGGCAAGGAGCGGTAGAAGAGACCAATTTCATCAGCATTATAGACTTGACCGTGGGCAAGGCCCTTATCCTTGATCAGGCGCTGCACTTTCTGGCAAAATGGGTCAACTTCTTCCCCTGCCGCTTCCAAGGTTTCGCCATGTGCCTTACGGCCTGTAAGTCCATGGCATAGCTTAAACCTGAAGAGCCATCCCTCCGACACCTTGAAGTCCTGGATGTTGTGCAGGTGTGCAAACTTCTCAGCAGCAGCCTTCACCTCGGTCCCACGCACTAGCACACAGACACCAAGTTGCTGATGAAACCACATCAAAGTCGACCGGTCGATAAAGGCGTGCCGTGCTGGGCCTGGTCCACTGTCTTCCTGTCACCGCGTCGTGTGCTTTTTCCAAAGTCCTATCAGTACTGTGTAAGCATGTCGTGTGACTTCTTGATATCGAACAATGTTGAATGGGCTAGACCATGTTCGCGAAGAATGCACCCAGTTGTCCAGTCCACGTCACCCTTGCCCAACATCTCATGCTTCTTCTCCAGACTCAGAACCTTCCTCTTCTGCTTCTCAGGTGGTGGTGGGGCCATCACCACATACACAAGAATGCAGCAGAGCAGGGCCACAACCTGAAGAAGGTAGGGAACCACATCAGAAGCAATCTAAGTCACACCCATTGTTGCAAGTGGAACCACTCACAAGGGGCAGAAAGGCTGGAACTGGGGCACGGGCCTCTGTTCACCAGCAAGCAGGACAGTACAGCGCTGCCATATTGCACCAGACAGTTGTTTTTGAGCACAGAGGAAGCCACAAGAAGTAAACTGACATCTGTCTATAAGGTTCACTTCTGTTTGCCCAGGCAAGGATTACTATGTGATGGCAACAGCAGATCACCAGTTGATCACCGCCTCAGGCAGTGTATGACTCAAGCGGACTGCCAGGCGACTCTGACCATTCGGTAGGGAAGCGGACAGGTGCACATGATGGGGGGTTTCTGCACTAATCCCAAAGGCCAGGGGACTCCTGCCATTCGGTGTAGGGAAGAATGGGCGGTTTTACCGTACATTTACTCATGGGTTGTGGTCTGTGTTACACGCACGGTGGCCACCGGAACCCCTCAGCCAGGAACAATGCTCACCTCCTCCATTCAAAAATATCCATAGAACTTTCTCAAAGATATGCTTGATATCTTTCCCATGCAAAATTACATAGGATATCTTTACCTAACCCTACCAAACCTAACCTTTCCTAATTGGGCTGTTGGCTAAGGTGGATGACTGTGGTACTGAAATGAATACCCATTATGAATGTAAGTGTATTGTACAGTACAGTACAGTATTGTCCTGTACATACAGTACAGAACACACATACAGTAGAGTACAGTATTGTGTACAGTACATTATCGTAGTACTGTACAGTACTATCATATGCAATGGTAAAGAAATTACTGTACAGTACTGATACTCTTTGTCATCATAGCGAGTGAAAGAATCTCTGTGTGTGTGGTGCGCGTTTCCCAGTGGCCGCGCAATTTTCTACCTTCGATAGAGAGGCGGACAGGCGCTGTCACCGAACATGCACTCGTGGGTTGTGGTCTGTGTTACATGAGCAGTGGCCACCCACACCCCTCAGCCAGGAACCACACTCGCCTTGTCCTTTCAAAAATAACCATAAGATCTTCTTGAAAATATGCTCAATATGTTTCCCAGGCAAAATTACATAGATTAACTGTATTTTACCTTACCAAACCTAACATATCCCAATATGGCTGCTTGGCAAAGGTGGGTGACTGTGACATTGAAATGAATACCCATACCGAATAGAAGTGTATTGTATAGTATTGTACTGTACATACACACATACAGTACTGTAATGTGTACAGTACACTACTGTAGTACTATCATATGCATTGGTACAGAAATTATTGTACTGTACTGATATTGTACTCAGCATGGGACAGTCTCTCTCTCTCTTTGTGTGTGGTGCGAGTGCCTCCGGGTGGCTGTGCTATTTTCGATGTTCGGTAGATAGGTGGACGTGCGCTGTCACCGGACATGTACTCATGGCTTGTGGCCTCTGTTCGATGGTGGTGGCGGTTGGGCAAGACTTAGCCCTGTGGCCACGTGACTATTGACGATCAGTGGAGAGACGGATGGGCACTGTCAGTGAACATGTACTTATGGCTTGTGGTCGGTGTTACACACATGGTGGCAGTGAGGAAAAAGCTAGCCTGGTGGCCGCGCGATACTAGACATTGGGTGGGGATGTGTACGGACATTTTGACACCACTTGCGGGTTACAGTCGTATTGCTTGGGTGCCGGAGGTTCATTGCAAGTAATCGCACGAGCGCGCGACTTTGACCATTCAGTACAGGAGCGGGTGGACATTTTAGTTCTGGTTGTGGGTTATAGACCTCTCTCTGCTTACAGCTCGAGCCCAGCAACCACAATACCAAATGTTTGGACATGTCGGCTGACTGGCCAAAGTTCTCAGGCACTTTTACATCCAGATAATAGCAAGTAAATTTGGATAATAGTTTAATAGAGCCAAGGCCCAGCATCTGGATACTGAACACGTCCAGATACTGAGCATCCGGATAACAGAGGGATCACTGTACTTTCATTACAGATACTATTTACGTGTCACTCTCAGTTAGTTCATCACCTGGAAGTTCTCCAACTTCAGCTGGAAGTCAGGAGTAGACACAATATTCTTGGCAGCGCAGCGTGACATGGTGACACTCTTGACTTTACAGGGAAACTGATTACCCAGGCAAGCGAGACCACTACCCTCCCTCCTTGCTCATGGGAGGAGAGGAGGGGTGTCCGCTTTCTCATTTTCTGTCGCGCAACTAGGGCAGACTCAAATAATTTTGCACAAATGTGCGCAAAACTGTGTCCGTATATGTATGGACTTGGCATTTTGGGCCACTATGAGAAGTCCATATGTACAGTAATACCTTGATATACGATATCCCTAGATGCGATACCATGGCCTAACAATGAGGGTAGAAATACCACCATGCCCCGCCTAACGATGGCCAAACCCCAGTTTAACGATGGGTTTTGATTTTTTTAACAAATTTTGATGATATCTTAGACTAAAATCTGTGCATTTAGGTTGTTTTATAAACTGTTTTTAGACATAGATTCATGCGTTTTAGCCATAGGTGGGGTGAACATTATCATTCTGGGGTACAGTTTACTAAGCTTGATTTTTTCCAGACATATTTGACGATTTTCAGATTTTATTTGTTGGTTTTAGTTACCTATTTATAGGTGTTTGGCTTAGGTTAGCTTCCTTGACAGCTGTTAGGCCATTTATATTGGCTATAAACTTGTTTTGGGGTTCATTCGGGTGGGTTTTGGGCTTGGTTTGGGGGGGAAACCCAAGGCTGGCAAACAGTCCACATTGAAATACACATTAAAAGTACCCCAATATACGATACCCCGCCTAATGATGGGGTTTTACCTAACCAAATTCAGTAATACCTTGATATACGATACCCCTAGATGCGATACCCCAGCTTAATGACAGGGGTAGAAATTGCACCATACCCCTCCTAACGATAACCAAACATCAGTTTAATGATGGGTTTTGATTTTTCTTACCGATTTTGATGATATTTTACACTAAAAGTGTGTGTTTAGGTTGATTTATAAACTGCTTTTAGATTTCAATTAATGTGTTTTAGCCACAGGTGGGGTGAACAGTGTCATTTTGGGGTACAGTTTACTAAGCCTGATTTTTTCCAGACTTATATTTGACAATATTCAGATTATATTTGTTGGATTAGGTGAGTTATTTACAGGTGTTAGGCTTAAGTTAGCTTCCCTGACAGCTGCTAGGCCATTTTGATTGCCTTTAAACCCATTTCTGGGCTAATCTGGGTGGGTTTTGGACTTGGTTTGGGGGGAACCCAAGGCTAGTAAACGGTCCACATTGAAATACATGTTAAAAGTACCCTGATATAGGATACCCCGCCTAACGATGGGGTTTTACCTAACTAATTAGATTGTTAAACCGGGGTATGCCTGTACAGTGAGTCCTCAATATACAAAAGGGATAGGGACCAAAAATAACTTTCGTAATTCGAAATTTCGTATATCGGAACGATTTTCCCCATTGAAATATACACATAAATGAGGGAATGCGTCCCAGGACCCCCTTGGACCCCCACCTAAACTTTACCTCCCCCTATTAAGAAGTAAGCAATACCTGTATACAATTGCAGAGAAGGAGGTGGCCATATTATTGTACATCTTCTTTTTCTTCATCACAGTCCCAATGGTGGAAAGAGCAAGGCCTAAATCACACCCAATCTCCGAGACTCCCTGCCTCTCCTCATAGGGTGTTATAATTTCCATATTCCTTTCCAGAATTAGAGTACGGTGCTGCTGCTTCTTTGCAACGAGCTCCCCCAATGCTGGAGATGATTCAGGGCGCTTGGGAGGCATGGCAAAACAAAACGAAAAGGTGAAGGGCTGCGAAAATATCCTCACGTACAGCGAGGCTGTGAGGAGAGAAGGGACGTGGACTTAACTGAGAAGCGCGCAAAAATTTGTTTACCAGAAAGGGGTTAGTTCGTCTTCTGTCAGCAAGTGAATGTGGCGCTATGCATTCATTCATTCATTCATTGCCAGACGCCATGTATCCCAAACAGGGTGGCCAAGGGCTTAGAGTTAATTGTTTTACAGGGAGGGGCACTAATCATCCACCAACCCCACTTGACACGTAGGCGGCGCTATGCACCGCGCCCATTTTGAATTTTTCATACAGTATTCCATTAACCCCTTCATAGCTGCCAACCTTGAACAACACTTCACTGTTTTGGTGTCAATGACATTGAACTAGGGCATTATAAAAAACTGCGAACAATTACGGGAAGGGAACGAAGGTCACTGGTGTGCGTACATGACCCTAATCTACCATCCCATCAATCAGGCGTTCTCTTCACTCCAGATGTATTCGCCAATGTTTACATGCTTATGTTACATGCGCCCTAATTTTGAGTAAGTTTCTTTCAGCAAGAGAACATAATTTACCACCATCAAATAGTCAGAAAAATAGTCAGACAAACTAGAGGAATAAGAACTGGGTTTTACAATTTTACGAGACGATATGGAACAAAAATGTTTGCTAATCAGAAAAAAAATTATTCTTTTGTCAAACATGTTCTCGTAGGTTAGCATTCAGTTCCACATTCTTCGTTCAGTATCACTCTTCCCAATATATTTCGGACCGACTGAGCACAGTTATTTCTGCTCCTTAGAGTTAGTGTACATTTACTGCTCATTCTTTTGTTTGTTCTTAAATGTATGTGTGAAAGAGAGAGGACTGATACAAACAATAATGTATTCAATTATTGCTTTCATAGCTGCTGACCCTGAACAAAGCCTTACTGTACTGGTGTCAGTGACGTTGAGTTAGGGTGAGCTATAAAAAACTGAAAGCAATTATGGGAAGGGAATGAGGGTCACTGGTGTGTTTACATGACCCTACTCTACCACCTCAAGCAGTCTGGCGTTCACAGTTCACTTCATCCCAGATGTTTTCGCCAATGTTTACATGCTGATGTAACATGCATCCTAATTTTATTAAGTCTTACACGAATCATAGCAAATCACAGGATGGGTTTAGGGGAAAAAATAATAATAAAAAAAAAAAAAAAAAAGGCCAGGAGTGCCAGACAAATCTTTTCACATATGTAAGAAAAAGAAATTGATTTTAGAACTCTGAAAAAATGGTCCCAAGGTCGACCACAGGAGCACGCAAATATCTGAACCCACAGCCACTGAGGGGGCTAAACATACATTTTACTTTAAGCAGTAAAAGCACCTTACCAAATCAGCTCTTCCTGATAGTCAGTTATATTTTTCAGATTATTTCTGGGTTGGTAAATACAGTAAACATTTCTTATTAAATCTGTTCCCCGTCATTTTTAGCTGTTCTGTTGTGACAACACTTGTTTATTTTGTTAACATAATGGTGGAAAGGACTGTTCTTCCCTAATTGTTTAACTAAACCTGGCCTAACTGAGCTTATCTGTGCCTAATAATTTTAACCTAACCTAACCTCCAGTTGGGAAATTGGGAAATGATATCCACCTTTGAGCACACTGAGTTTCTTCCACTGCGCTGGAAACGATTGTAGGGGAAAGTGACAATAATAACGGGGAGGAAATTTTTCAGCAAGAAGTAATTTGCCAAATTGAAAGTTGTCAGAAAATTACAGAAACAAGCTGGAGGATTATGAATTGAATTGGTATGATCTTTCTGCTGCTTCAAGTGTACAATGAAAGACACAATATCTTCCCAAAGTCTGACGAATATAGCGTGGAAAAATCGAACCATTTGAAACATGCACCAGTAGAAACAGGGTTTTCATTGTATTTTGCCTGGTGTAAATTTTCTTCAGACTGAACTGGGAAGATAGCTGTGTCTTTCATTGTACATTTACCGGTAAATAAATCAATCTAACAGTACATGTATTTATGTTTTGTTTCTGCCAGATTAATCGTGATTTCTGACTATTCAGGCACTTCTACACATCATATAGTCTGGATAATCGGGCTATCTCTGCATTTCCTTTCATATCGAGTATCGATTTTCGTATCATCGAGACATATTTTCATACTGTGGAATTTGTCCTATATTAATCGATTTTGTCAATAGAAAATTCGTACTTCGGGTTTTCGAATTTCGAGGACTCACTGTACATCGTTAAACCGGGGTAAGCCTGTATACGGACTCAGCATTTTGGGCCACTAGAGGTTTGTCTGTATATCTACAGATATGGCACAGAACAGGTCAAGATTAGTTTGCACTTAAGGTATCACTGACTGTAGCAATCACCATCTATCATGACACGACAAGCAAGAGTGCTTATTTACTGACTGGCGATGGAAAGCAGACTGGTGATTTGTGGACTGTGGAGGTATGGAGGGTGACCAAATTAGAGGAGGGGAAAGAGGGGTAGGGGGGCTGGGAAATGGATTAACCAGGAAACAACCCTGACCGGAAATGCCTTCATTTCATATCACCCGATTTCACCTAGTCTCATGTTACATGAGACTATCTCATGCTGAGGCAGGCATTCAAAGTAGCGTACATGGGTAAATTATTATTTACGTATTTGAAACTCCATGAATTTTCCATTGCCACTCCCAGAGCCATCGCATTGCACCTCATCGCCACCGCCTGAGCCATTGCATCACATCCCATTGCCTCCACCTGAGTCATTGCATCGCACTCCATCGCCTCCGCCTGAGTCATCGCATCGCACTCTATTGCCATCCCCCTCTGACCCTTCCCTGGAGATGGGGTTTAAGGGCTTTGAGGAGGAGGATTGAGTGTTAGGGAGCACCACATGTCCCCTAGCGTTGGAGGGGATAGCAAGGATAATGACCAGGACCAGACATGGACTTACAAGAAGTGATGAGAGGTGTTTGATATTTTCTAACCTATTCTTTATGATTTTCAGGGTTTATTTGTTGGTTTTAGTGAGTTATTTACAGGTGTTAGGCTATGGTTAGCTTCCTTGACAGCTGTTAGGCCATTTAGATTACCTTTAAAGCTGTTTTGGGGCTCATCTGGGTGGGTTTTGGACTTGGTTTGGGGGAAAACCCAAGGCTGGTAAATGGTCCACATTGAAATACATGTTAAAAGTACCCCGATATACAATACCCCGCCTAACAATGGGGTTCTACCTAACCAATTAGATCGTTAAACTGGGGTATATTTCCACTGCTCTCACTCTTGACTTCTGTCCCTCCAACGAGGTCCAAGCTTCACTTCCATACGTTACGGCTGACATCACATTACTATACTGTCACACAGTAACTTTTTCACTTCCATGCTCACTTCTCTGTTTCTTCTCACTGCTTTCAGGGAACCAACAACCTTTCTTCCTTGTTGTACCCTTTCAAGCACTTCACCCTCTAAACTTCCATCCTTACTTATCACACTACCCAAGTACTTAAACACATATTTTCCATTTCCTCCTCATCCAGCCTCACTGTACAGTACATTCACTGACTTCAGTTCTCTTGAAGACCTTAACTTCACTCTTCCCTACATTCACCTTTAGATTCCGTTTCCTACACACTCTCCCAAACTCATGCACCAAGCCCTGTAGCTCTCCTTCATCTTCATCCTGAGTGTAGTGGTACTCTGTTTTTAGGGTAGCTCTGCACTGAGCGGCAAGCCAAATGATTTCCTATAAATCAGGAAATCATTTACAATGCTGGGTGGTAACCTTATAACCAATCAACACGTGTTCCCTACATGACAATAAATGGATTGGCAGAGGGTTTGTGTCCCTCCACAAAAATAACAAATCAAAAATACGAACAAAAAGCCTCAAACCAGGGCTGACCAACAGGTGATGACTAAGGACCAAATAAATACAAAATGTACGATAATGAAAAATGCTATTGTACACTGTACCAAAGGTGAATTTATTGTATACAGTAAGCTCGCCTCGAATGCAGTGGTTTCATTCCAACTTCAGCGCTTTCGGCACAAAACCGCATAAGTTTATGTTAGTTCTTATATTTTGCTCCCTTGACCCCCTAAATGTGGTGTTTTGCAGTTATCTGTCATTGGTAATCAATATAAAGCACTTTAGTGGTTAGAAGGTTTATTTAATGTTAGAACTTACAAATACAGAACTGCACAGCAAATCTTCAACATACAGTACAAATACGTAAACACAAGGCAATGTTCCGATGCCATTCATCGGTAACCTTATGCGGTAAATCAGGTTAACCAGTTACAAGGCTTTATTTAATGCTTTAGGTTTATTTAAGTGCTTTAACTTACAAGTACATACCAGAACAGTAAATATTTAACTTACACATACTGCGGAAATGCAGTACAACAAATCTTTAATGTACAAATAAAAAAGGCAATATTCCAAAGCCTATCAGGTAAATTGGTTATAAGACTTTATTTTTTGCTGTAATCTTATTTAACAGTACTTCAAATTGCACATAAACTTACCAGAACAGTACTGTAAATACAGTAATCCCTCCACTATCTGATGTAATAGAGCCAAAGGCATGTCCGGAAAGTGGTCTCGTCCGAAAAGTGGGCAACTGCCTGTTGAACTGGTACTTAAGGACCCTAACCCAGCCTAACTTTGAAAGCCACCTAAATAACTCCCTACCAGACATGCATAGCACCTATTTAAACCTATTTAAGACCCTATTCACACCAATAATGGACATAAAGCATGAAATAAATGAAAGGAACCTGAGAATGAGGAATTAGAAGTGGTTATGGGAAATATTTGGCAGTGCACAGGGTACTTACAGCAAGTCTTTGGCTGCCTTCTCAAAGCCTTTGGCAGTGGAGAAAATGCTCTTGAAGCACGTACAGTACTCGTGTTGTGCTGCACTTAGTTCTTTGCACTGTGAGTTATAATTGTTTAACACTGCACATTCTGTTCTTTATTGAACCACGCCAGTTTCAACCGCCAGTTTGCACTCCACAGTTAATCCTTTGCACTCTAAATTCTAATTTCTTAACACTGCACAACACTGTAAATTCCCATGTGGTCTAGTGGTGAGGTATTGTAGTTTATTCACTAAAAACGAGCACATGCGGCATCCATTGCGATGAGTATCTACTCATGATGACAGTTAGGTGGTAACTGGAGAGGGGGGAGGAAGGAAGGGGTGAAGGGGCCGTGTGTAAACACAGCTGGCCTGTTCAGCGCCACGTGGCAATTTCAAATCACGGGTGGAAAAAAAGTTCATATTTTGGGGGGACTTTTTTCTTTTTTTGGCCATTTTTGGGTTCCAAAGGTTCAGGCCCATATGTCCGGTAAGTGGGGAGTCCGGAAAGTGGGTGTCCAGATAGTACAGGGACTACTGTATTTAACTTACAAATACTGCGGAAAATAATCAACATTCTGACGCCTTCTTCGGAGTTGACTTATAACCAGAGCTGGATGTGTGGGGCTCTGAAGACTCTGGTGCTGAAGGTGTTGAAGACAAAGGTTGAGAGTCTGCTGGAGGCAAGGGACATGGCATAAGGAATATCATGACGAGGAGCTGTTTCCTTTGCCTCTTCATCTGGTCGTACACCTCCTTGTATGCCCGCATCCCTTCGTTGATAATCCTTTTAAATTTAAAACTTCGGTCCATGTTGGGGTCAATCTCTTTGGGAATATCCTGGAGAATACAGGCTTGCCTAAAGAAGTGGGCAAAGGAATCTAGGGTTCATCTACTAGGGGCGCTTCTCTTTCCTCGTCATCATCATGACTACCATCACCTTCGTCCTCAGAAGACCTGACAAGCTCCTGAAGGTCGTCATCTGTCAGTTCTTGCCGGTACTCATTTATATGCTCTTCAACCTCCTCCTCCAGCATGTAGGAGAAGCCCTTGCCTCCGACACTTCTGTCCAAATCGACGATCTTCCTGACCTCGGGGAAGCCTTTGAAGTCCTTCATGACCTTGGGCCACAAAGGCCTCCAGCAGTCATTCACAGTCTCACACTTCAGACTTTGGAATGCTTCGTCCATGTACGTGATGCAGTCTGAAATCTTTAATTGCTTCCAACATTCAGTGCGTTCGGTGCTGGGGTCATCGTTGATGAAAGCTCGGATCCTGGAGAAGGTCAAGCGGATGCAGGCAGTCTTGAACACTGCTATTATTCCATGGTCAAAGGGCTACAGTATCAATGTTGTGTTCGGAGGAAGGGAAAAAACCTGAACATACTCATTCATATCCATGAGGGACTGTGGGTGGCCTGGGGCACTGTCGATAATCAGCAAGACCTTGAAGCACATCTTCTTCCTCTCAAGGTAGTCCTTGACATCCAGGACGAAGTAGCGCTCGAGCCATTCCATGCTGATAAGGCATTCTTACTGAACATGTAGTGCACAGGAAGGCAGTTCAGGTTCTTCCCTTTCAGTGCCCGAGGTCTCTGTGCTCAGTAAACAACTGTAGCCTTAAGCATGTCTCCTGAAGTGTTGCCTCAAAACATGACAGTGAACTTGTCCTTCCAGGCCTTGAACCCTGGTGCCTGCTTCATCGTCCTCTGGATGCAGGTCCTGCTGGGCATCCTCTTCCACAACAGGCCTGACTCGTCCATGTTGAACACCTGTTCTGGAAGGTAGCCTTTCTCCTCGATGATCTCTTTCAGCTCCTTCGGGAAATCTTGGGTGGCACCTGCATCAGCAGAGGCAGCCTCACCAGTAATCTTGATGTTCTTCAGGTTGAAGTGCCTCTTAAAATTTGCCACCCACCCAGGGCTGGCGGTGAACTCCTTTCAATCCTCCACAAGAAGTTCAGCCCAGAAAGACACGTAGAGGGATTTAGCCTTCTCGGCCACCGTTACGCCATCCACAGGAACTCTGTGTTGTACCATATTCTTCAGTCAAAGACTCAGCACCTTTTCTGTCTTCAACAGGGCTTTGTACCTGGGGAAAAAGCACACTTTTGCTGTTGTGGGGGTCAGGTCAGTGTAGGCCTTACGAATTTCCTTCTACTTGTCTCTAATTGTGCGGACGCTGGACTCGTTTTGTCCCATGGCATGCACTACACTATTCACAGACACAACTGACCTTAACTGGTCTAAAATTATCACTTTCTCAGCAACTGTAAGAGCACTATGAGACCTCTTAGGCTTGCCAGCCTCAACAGTGCTGTAAGATGATCACTTAGGCATTATTAATAGAGCAAAGGAGTCGGAGAACGGGATAGCGTCCTACTGTACTCAGGAGCGTCTCTCACTGAATAATTTAAAATGGTCTCCCAGGTGATTACATGATCAAAACAGACTGCGTGTGTTGCACTGATGCTCAAGGATTTGGCCTTTCAAAGACCCCTCTTGTGTAAATTTATAGTTTTCGTGCTGGTTCTTTCATCTTACATTGCCTTATACGTATCCCAGTATTTACTGCGTATAATAGCAAACGCGTTTGCCGTAAACACGTTCGGGGTGAGCTTACTGTATATACAATATTTATTGTACATAGACTGTGATAGGAAGCATTATAAGGAACACACTGAGGTGGTTTGGCCATGTGGAGAGGATGGAGGGTGAAAGACTGACGAAGAGAGTGTATGTGAGTGAGGTGGAGGGGGGAAGAGGGAGGGGGAGGCCGAGGATGAGATGGAGGGATGGGGTGGAGAGGTATATGAGAGAGGGGGGTGTGAGTTGGGAGCAGGGCAGTGAAATGGCGGGGGACAGGGCAACTTGGAGGCGATTTGTTTGTGGCCACCCCAAACGGGATTGAGGCGTCTGGCAATTGATAGATAGATAGATAGACAGATAGACTGCAGCACCAGTCGAGCAGGGCAGTACTCCCAAGCTGGATGGAAAACTGATGACAGGGAGAGCTGGAGCTCCCGTTTCATCAGCCCTCGGGACTAGGTCCCGACCATCCCCCTTTGCTGAACTTTTTCAGTGTCTCAGTAACACAGAGAGTAGGCCAGCATGCTCTCCAATACAAGTTTCTCTAAATATCAACACCAAACTACATGCACAGTACACACTTCACTTCCTTTCCCAAAATTAAAAAATCATGGCAGCACTACAGTACACGTGGCCTCGGAGTCCCCGGGGGGGGGGGACCATAAATGCCCCCACCTTCCGCCCCTCTCCCGGTGACGACTCGAGCTACCTGGAACCACTGTCTGATTCCTTTTTTCTTCATTTCTGCAACATTCGCGGCTTTTCTTCAAACTTTTGCTCTGTTGAGCACCACCTCTCCTTCTCTAAACCTCACCTTTTTCTAACTGAGACTCAGCTGTCTGAGGCAACTGACAGCAAACCCTTTTCTGTATCCTCCTATTTTCTCTATACTCATTTCAAAGCCAAAGGTGGATGTTGCGTATATGTACACAACGACCTATCTTGTTCTCGTGTTCCTAAACTCGATTCTTCTGAATTCTCTACACTCTGGCTTCGGCTTTCTTGTCATTCTCAGACTAAATATATCTGTGCTGTTTACTTATTTCCTAATTCTACTATCAAAAATTCTTTGACTATCTTACTTCTACGATGGAACACATTCTATCTATTTCTCCTTTCTCTGAAATCTCCATTCTAGGAGATTTCAATGTTCACCACCACCTTTGGCTCTCCTCTCCTTTCACTGATTCACCTGGTGAGCTAGCCTACACCTTTCCTATCCTTAATGACCTAGAGCAGCTTGTACAGAACCCTACCCATATCCCTGACTGCCTTGGAGAGAGCTCCAACATACCTGACCTCTTCCTTACTACTAATCCATCTGCTTACACTGTTAATCATTTCTCTCCGTTGGGCTCCTCCGATCACAACCTTATCACCTTAACCTCTCCTATCACTCCGGTACGGCCTGTGGACCCTCCAAAGGAACGTAGTCTGTGGCACTTTGGAGCTGCAGACTGGGAGGCCCTCAGGCAGTACTTCTTTGATTTTCCATGGAATGATTATTGCTTCCATGGCTGGGAGTCATCTGAGTGCGCCTTGCGCATAACGGAGGTTATTCTCTCGGGCATGGAAGCATACATTCCTTTCTCATATCCTCTGACTATTGCAAGAAAGCCTTGGTTTAATCACGCTTATTCTAATGATGTCTGCAACAAGGAGAGGGCTATAAATGATACCGGAGCCAACCCACCCCTGAATCACATCTTTTATACGTTTCTGCTCGGAATCGTGCTAAGTCTGTTCTTCGCTCTACTAAAAATAATTTCATCCGTACTAATGCTCTCAACTCTCCAACTCGAATTCTTCCTGCTCCGTCTGGCACCTTGCCAAAAACCTTTCTAACAACTTTACCTAATCATCCTTCCCTCCTCTTTTCTACTCTGATGGCTCTGTAGCTATTTCTTCTACTGATAAGGCAGATCTCTTCGCTCAGACTTTCTCCTCCACTTCCATCTTAGACGATTCCGGTGCTGTTCCTCCATCACTTCCCCCCTCTGACTTCCTCATGGCTGACGTTAAAATTTCTTCAGCTGATGTATTTTCTGCCATCACAAGCCTCAATACTAACAAGGCATATGGGCCTGATGGAGTCCCTCCTGTTGTTCTCAAGAACTGTGCTTCTGTGCTTACACCATGCCTAGGCAAGCTCTTTCGCCTTTGTCTATCGACTTGTACCATTCCTTCTTGCTGGATGTTTGCTCTCATTCAGCCAGTCCCAAAGAAGGGTGACCATTCCCAACCCTCTAACTATCGTCCAATTGCTTTAACATCCTGTATCTCAAAAGTTTTTGAGTCAATTCATAATAGAAAAATTTTAAAGCATCTTTCCTGTCACAACCTTCTTTCTGATCATCAGTATGGGTTCCATCAGGAACGCTCCACTGGCGATCTTCTCACCTACCTTCCAGACTCCCGGTCATCATCCTTTCGGGACTTTGGCGAATGCTTTGCCATTGCACTTGACATCTCTAAGGCTTTCGATTGAGTCTGGCATAAATCTTTAATTTCCAAACTGCCCTCTTACGGTTTCTTTCCGTCTATCTGTGCCTTCATCTCTAGCTTCCTTTCTGGTCATTCTAGAGCCGCTGTTGTAGACGGCCATCGTTCTTCTAGATCTATCGACAGTGGTGTTCCTCAGGGCTCTGTCCTATCACCAACTCTCTTCATTTTATTCATCAATGACCTTCTAAGCTGTACATCTAACCCTATCCACTTTTATGCTGGTGACTCCACCCTTCACCTTTCCATTCGGGTCCCACAACGTCCATCTCAGCAGTTACTTCAACAAACAAGGGATGAGGCTATGGCACACCTAATGTCTGACTTGGCTCGTATCTCTGACTAGGGTAAAAATAATCTGGTTGTTTTTAATGCATCAAAGACTCAGTTTTTACACCTATCAACCTGACAAAATCTTCGACAGGTATACCCACTAATGTTTAATAATATTCAGCTTAATCCTGCATCATCCTTGAACATGCTTGGGGTTTCATTTACTCGGGACTCATCTTGGAAAGATCATATTACAACTCTTGCAAAATGTGCTTCCAAGAGATTAGGTGTGCTAAGCCAACTATGTTCCTTCTTTACCCCTGCACAATTGTTGACTCCATACAGGGGTTTTATCCGCCCCTGTGTGGAGTACAACTCTCATGTGAGAGGAGGCTCCCCACATACAGCTCTTCTCAGTAGAGTGGAGTCAAAGGCTTTTCGTCTCATTAACTCTCCTCTTACTGACTCCCTTCAACCTCTGTCTCTTTGCCGCACTGTTGCATCTTTATCTCTTTTCTATCGCTACTTCAACTGTCACTGCTCCTCTAAAATGTCTGCATGCATTCCTCCACCTCTACGACGAACATGTAGCAACCATCTAGCAGCAAACTCTCATCCCTTTTCTGTCTAACTCTCTAATGAAAGAGTTAACCGTTACTCCCAGTCCTTCATTTATGCAACAGATCAACTCAGGAACTGTCTCCCTCTGTCTGTATTTCCTGCTTCCTATGATCTCCAGTCTTTCAAATGCAGTGTGTCCAGGCATCTCGAAATGATCAGATCTTGAATTTGGCTCTCTCTTGTATTTTGTTTTTCTCTTGGAAGGAACAACAATTGTGGGCTCATGGCCTTTCGTTCCTTCTTACTCGCATTAAAAAAAAAAAAAATTGGCAACAATGCAGGAGAGGCAGGTGGCGCCGGTGAGCCAGCAACTCACCCAGATGCTGCCTGCCGGGCTGGGCCAAGTAGATATTCGCAGACAGATTTGTGTTTGTGGAAGTGCTTCTGCAAGCGCAAAACTGAATTTGCGTAGAATTTGTTGCAAAAGCAAATCCGCAAGCGAAATTACACATCCGCACTTGTGGTATTTGCGGTTTGCAGAAGTGATTGCGGAAGTGCCCAGCTCTGATGGGAATAGCACCAAAATAAGAAGTGGTTGGAAAAATTAATGAAGAAATAACCTGAGGAAACACAGTATGGTGTAGAGTTCTATAAAACATCCAAAACATAGATCTTGAGATAGTCTATCTATCTATCTACTGCCAGACGCCTCAATCCCGTTTGGGGTGGCCACAAACAAATCGCCTCCAAGTCGCCCTGTCCCCCGCCATTTCGCTGCTCTGCTCCCAACTCACACCCCCCTCTCTCATATACTTCTCCACCCCATCCCTCCATCTCATCCTCGGCCTTCCCCTCCCTCTTCCCCCCTCCACCTCACTCACATACACTCTCTTCGTCAGTCTTTCACCCTCCATCCTCTCCACATGGCTAAACCACCTCAGTGTGTTCCTCATAACGCTTCCTATCACATCCACATCAATACCACAACGCTCCTTTATATTCTCATTCGTTCAGCCTGTCTCTCCACGTGACTCCACAGGCTCCTCTTAAATAACTCATTTCCACTGCTCTCACTCTTGACTTGTGTCCTTCCAACAATGTCCAAGCTTCACTTCCATACGTTAGAGTTGGTATCACAATACTGTCATGTAGTAACTTTTTCACTTCCATGCTCACTTCCCTGTTTCTTATCACTGCTTTCAAAGAACCAGCAACCTTTCTTCCCTGCTGTACCCTTTCAAGCACTTCACCCTCCAAACCTCCATCCTTACTCATCACTCTACCCAAGTACTTAAACGTACTCACATTTTCCAATTCCTCACCATCCAACCTCGCTGTACATTCACTAACTTCACCTTTCTCAAAGACCATCACTTTACTCTTCCCTACATTCGCCTTTAGATTCCGTTTCTTACACACTCTCTCAAGCTCATCCACCAAGCCTTGCAGCTCCCCTTCGTCTTCACTCAACAACACAGTATCATCTGCAAACAACAGTACAGGGAGTTTCCAAACACTATCCTCTCTCACCAGGGCCACTCCAACATCCACTACCCTACCTTGTACCTCTTTTATTACCCCATCCATGTACAGATTGAACAACCATGGAGACATGACACATCCCTGTTTCAAACCAACTTTCAAAGAGAAAAATTCACTTGAGATAGTAATCCCCCATACATCTGCTGCTACATTACTTGACATATGTCATTACCCAAAATCTGGCTGAATTAAAGTAAACTCTGTTTTTTATTGCATTAACTAACAGTTTGCATGGAAATAAAATTGTTTAAACAGCCTGCTGCTCCCCACAACACCCCTGCATCACCGACGAGGCCCACCCTCCCAAAAAAAGATGGCTGCTTCCTGTTCCATTTTAGTCACTGAGAGTAAGCCGACAGGTGTCGATGTGCGTTAACACTGTCATGGGAGTCTGTGGCCTTTGCAGGGACTTAACTGCTTGCTTTTGTGCTGTGCACATGCCTGTAGCTATTTCTGTGGAAAATGATACAACATTTACATAAATATGTATACAGTTGGTGCCAGCCTGTCTCCTTTGTGTTACATAACTAACATAGTTAGTTGCATGCTTTTGGTTCTGCTCATATCCATCAATGCATCTCACTCTCACTTTTAATGAATAACAGAATATTCTTAGTGCCTGTAGCTCATTCCATTAAAAAAAAAAAAAAAAAAAAAAAAAAAAATTATACAGTAATCACTCCTTTATCCGGACATAACATAGCCAAAGGCATGTCCGGCAGTGGCAACATCCAGGTAATGAACAGTAGTCCCCATACTATACCCAAACCCTACCTATACCCAACCTCCAACCTATACCTATTTGTACAGTACCTCTGCTTACTTTGGCAGTGTTTTCCAGCCGTTCAGGGATACTTAGACAACAAAACACATAGGAATATCCAAAGTAATGCTAAACACCAAGAAAACCATGCAAAAAAACACTGAAAACCAAAAAACACCCTACCTATACACTACTGTATGTACAGTACCCCTCCTAATTATGGCACTGTTTTCAGGTCAAACTGCCATATCTGGACATCATAAGACACATTGGAATACCCAAAGTAATGCTAAACACCAAGAAAACCATTAAAAAAACAACAACAACTGAAAACCAAAAAACACCCTACCTAAACACTACTGTATGTACAGTATCCCTCCTAATTTTAGCATTGTTTTCAGGTCAAACTGACATACTGTATTTAGACATCAAAACAAACATAGGAATATCCAAAGTAATGCTGAACACCAAAAAAAAAAAGAAAAAAAATAAATAAATAAAATAAAATGAAAACCAAAAAACACCCAACCTTTACACTACTGTATGTACAGCACCCCTCCTAACTTTAGCAGTTTTCTGGTCATTCTGCCAAATTGAGACATCAAAACACACATAGGATTATCCATATTAATGCTAAACATCAAAAAAAAAAAAAAAAAACTAAAAAAAAAAAACTAAAGACGGTTGGAAAATCAGTTATCTGTGACGAGTGATTGCTCCAGGGCCAAAAAAAATTCCACGGCCAAAAATGCCATCAGAAATTGGTTATATTGGTACAAATGGTATACCACCATTTTTACTAGTGTTTATACTATAAGATAAACTAATAAAAACACATGAAACTAATAAGTAAAAGTAGAGAAATGCAGTGAGAATGAAGTGTTCAGGAGCAAAACTTTCCTTCATACAACTTCCCACCATCCTAACACAAAATTTTGCTGACACCTTCCAAGAGTTTAGCATATGTCTAAATGCAGAATTTCATGAGTTTTTATGTGGACTGTGAGGAATTTCAATACGACCAACAGCAGTTGAATAAATCGCAAAAAAATTTAAAAACTCATGAGTCAGTGTAATCACCATGGAGGAGGGTAGGGACTGAGAGAGTGAGAGGGGAGGCAGGAGGGTATGGAGGTGGGAAAGTAGGAGGGGAGAAGTGAGGCTGTGGCCAGGATTTTCACCCTTCTGTCACAAGACAGACAGGGGCTTTTACCGCATATTTACTGGTGGCTTGTGGTCTGTTAGATGCCCAGTGACCATGTGGAAACACAACTCCCGCTGACCAGACGACTTTGGACGTTCAGTAGACAGGCGGACGTCTGCTGTCACCGAACATGTACTCATGGCTTGCAGTCTGTGTTACAATCTCAGCGGCAGTTAGGAAATACTTAGCCCGGTAGCCATGCAACTTTGGACGTCCGGTGGGGATGCATACGGACATTTTGACACTGTATGTGGGTTACAGTCATATTAGGCGAGTGCTGGAGGTTGGTTGGTAGTGATCGGATGAGCATGCAACTTTGACCATTCAGTGCAGGGGTGGACGGATATTTCAGCTCTGGTCATGGGTTACGGCCTACTTCCCGCTCACATCTTGAGCCCAGCTGCCATGACACCGAATATTTGAACACGTCGGCCAGCCGGCTGAAGTTCTCAGGGACTTTTACGTCCGAATAACAGGAAGTTAATTCGGATAATGGTTTAATACAGCCAAGGTCCAGCATCCGGATAACGAACACGTCCGGATACTGCACATCCGGATAAATGAGGAACTACTACATTTGGTACCAGCCTGTCTCCTATGTGTTACATAACTTACATACAGTAGTTACAGGTAATCGCCTGCTCTGGCTCTGCTCGTTTCCTTCTATGCATCTCTCTCACATTTAATAAATAACACTAATCTTAGTGCCTATAAATGAACAAGCATTCATTACAGATGAGACAGGCCTTTGGTGGAATATGTATGAAGGAAATGCATTTTTTTAAATTATCAAAATCACATTAATGTTACATATGAGTGGTTGTGTAAGAGTTAGATAATAAATAAAGGTGCCCATCAGAATAATATATAAAGGTGCCCATCAGAAAACTGGTATCAAGATGAGCTTTGCATATTGACAGGGAGACTGTCATAGAGTTTTATAGGGGCTATACCCCTTGTATAGGGACTGGGGTAGTATGGCATTATCTTTAAAAAAAATAATAATAATATATAAGGAATAAAGAAAAAGTAAATGCATTATCTGACAGAGCCGAGGCTGAATTATGATGGATAAATGGGGGATTATGGTATTCACACTGATGCAAGATATATTGAGAGTACAGCCTTTAAAGAGTCATATGAATACATTAAGAAATTACATCTTGTGCTATTTCCATCCAAATCTTTGGCAAGATACAGAGCAGCAACATAAACAAGTAATGCATACATACCCTGAGGAAGTGATCGAGAGATCCATTCTCCATGTATTCTGTGATGATCATTACAGGGTTGCTCTTGGTTACCACCCCTTGCAAGAAGATTACGTTGGGGTGCTCAAACTGGCCCATGATGGAGGCCTCTGTGAGGAAGTCAACTCGAGCTTTTTCTGATGACCCAGGCTGCATCAGAGGTAAAAAGAACATATTTACATTACAGCAATATGATAAGTAAAAAAATATATAATGCATACAGAAAACAGAAATGACAATTCTAATACCATACTGAAAAAAATGAAATGTTTCTTTAATCTTAAAAGTTGCTTCAATTAAGAGTTAGACGTAAGAATGTGTGGTAACAAATCATTTACAAAATCCATCCACCCACTATTGTACTTTGATCTCCCGTGTTCTTGAAAAATAGATGGATCAAAAGTGAATTCTTGGACTTTTTCGGAGACATGATCTGGGAGGAAAAGAAGCCTGAGATGCAATCTGCCCTATCCCATGTTTTAAGATGTATCAGAATGACTGAAACACTAATCTGGGCAAAAGGGTCATTACTGTACAGTATATTCCTTACGTCACAAAAAAATTATAACATTTCAAGCAATCTTTATAGTTCATGGGTCATCAAAATCATTCTTTAATCATTTGGCTAAAGGGGAATCTCTCTACTGCATACAATAAATCAGTGGAAGACCAGAATACACCATTTAAGCCTAGGTGCACAAACTGCCAGAGTGTAAAGACCATATATAAACATGTAGAAGAAGGAAACACTGTATTATATTGTAAAACACCAAATAGTGTAACAAGTTTTTACCTAAGAAAACACCAACTTGCTGTACTAAATTACCTCCAAATGAACAAATATCAAGCTTACTGTATGCAAAATGGAAATTAATACAATGTCTTCCTGACAGATAATCCCTTTACTGGGTACTTATTATCTTCTTAAACTGTTCCCTCCATCCAGTAACTCACTTTTAGTGTCTTGATGGCCACAGTCATTTCAGGTCGGGCAGGCAGCTGGAGCTTCCCTTTGCATACATCCCCAAACTCCCCTCCTCCAATGATGGCCTCAATGGTGATATATGAAGCATCAATCTCCCGAGCAAATTCTCGAATGGCTTGATTGGGGTCTTCATACGTATGAGGGTCAATGTACGTGCGATGATGGTTAACTTGTGTGAAGAGTGGCGTAGTCACTGTTGAGGAAGGAAAGCTTATAGAGATGGGGAAATGGGATAGAGGGTATCAAAGATAATGACTGGATCAAACAGGTGTTATATCTATGAAAAGCAAAAGAATGTGTGCTGGAGTGTGGGTTTAACATGTAGGTCAAGTGATTAATTTTGATGAAGAACAGATTTAAGATTTACAGCTTCTGTGAGAAGAAAGAGAGAAGTATAACATATACAATAGCTGTGAGAAGAGAAAGATACTGGTTGAAAGTGTGAGAGTTTGTTGGAATATATGTGAATAGTCTACGGAGTCTATCACCAGCTGTATGTAAAGAAAATTACTCATTAAAAATGGATGAAATAAATATCACACAAAAGTGTCTGTGCTTGGGATATTCATGTCACTGAAAGGCGGAGGGAAGTTATACTTCTCAAAATGATGAAATCTCTAGTTTATTACATAAAGAAAGTATGAAAGTTTGCATGAAAATTTAAGGGATATTTTAGCATACAATGAGTTATAAATGAACTGATAGTTGGATACACATCAAATATCTTCATGATGTTCAGCAGGGAATACCAAGTCTATCCCACATGCTCAGAAATAGTCAGCTCTCACTTACTGTGTGATCAGAGCGCGCGGACCTCATACAACACGGGAGGCAATTTTTTAGGACAGGAAATGGTCAAAACGCGAAAACGACAGATATAACATGGGTGAAAAAATCTGCCCATTTCTTCGAATACTCTACTGCACTGCAACGATAGGGATTATGCAGCCTGAGGCCACAAATTATGGTTTAAACAGTCATAACATGAAAAAACTGGTCATATCGCAGTGGGAACAGACATAATGCGGGCAGCGATAGTCATAGCGCGGGTTGCTTCACCCAATGATGTATGGCTGTCACGTGTCTGTGCAGCGTGTCATCATGGTCCACTGTGCATTCCTGCCCCATTTGGACCTACCCTCTTCCCGTACTCTGGCTCCACACATAATGTGTGGTATCTTTACTCTTTTTTTTTTGCCAGCAGGGGACCAGTAGGAGTCCTCCCCTGCCTCAGAACCACACTCCCCCTACCCCCAGCAAGCCCACAACCTCTTCAATTCAAGGTGAGGAATCCTCCAGTATTTGTATTTAGTGAAGTCATTATCAGGTAGGTAAATGTCCTGGGAAAAATCTCTGAAAATTGCCCCAAAAAAGTGAACATGGGGCTGACTTGGGTACCATGAAACCCTTTAGTATGTAAGCATATGGCCCTATAACACAAAAATCTCACAACGCGGGACCTTCCGGGGACAATATCCGCGTGTTAGGTGAAAGCTCGCTGTACTATATGTACACCAATTTCTGCTCAGGGATGCTCCCTTCCTACCCTTGTATACGCAAGGAAGAGGGGAGGGGGGTGGACAAAACAAGCTCCGTCCGCCTCTACCCCAGCTCCCATCCCTCCCGCATGCCCTACCTCCCCCACCTGTCATTCTTAACTGGCAGTTACAACTCAAACTAACTTCATACTTAAAACTCTTGATCACACCCTTATTACTATCTATCTATCTATAGCTCGACGCCCTAATCCCGCAAAGGGTGGCCGCAGACAAAACGCCTCCAAGTCGCTCTATCACCCACCATTTGACTACCCTCCCCCCAACTCACCCCCCCCTCCCTCATATACCTCTCAACTCCATCCCTCCACCTCATCCTCGGTCTACCTTTCCCTCTCCCTCCCTCCACCTCACCTACATACACCCTCTTAGTCAGTCTTTCACTCTCCATTCTCTCCACATGTCCAAACCATCTCAGTGTATTTCTCCTAATCTTCTCAACCACATCCACATCCACCCTTATAACACAAACATAAAACACTAGGATATGTAAAAATATATAACTATCAACAAGCTGCAGCAAGAAATTAATGCATTATGTGTATAATGTTGACTAAAACAATATCATAAACAACAGCCACCCCAGGCACCTCATGCGTTGGGCTTGCTGTTTATTAGTTCTCTCACAACACACACACACACACACACACACACACACACACACACACACACACACACACACACATGGTTGAGCAGTCAGGCAGGACGGACATGTCGGATGTAGCTCCTGAGACAACAAATGGCTAAACCAACGGCATTTATTGTGATTATGTCAACTGAGTGTGTGAGTGGTGGTCCCTAATGAATTTAATTTAAAAAGCTGGAGGATTCAGTCAAATAACAGTACAACTCAGTGGCGGTTTAAATTTTTCGTATGTATTGTATGCATCATGGCGGATGGAAACAGTCCACTGTTTACATCCAATGAAAGTGAATTTGCGGGATTCTCCAATGAGGACCAAAACAAAGGGATCATTTTAAACTGAAGAAGACCAAAACAATGGGATCATTAAACTGAACCAAACATGAGTAACAGGTGTGGAGAAAATAGCAGAGAAGAATGCCCAGGATTTACAACAGAGGTTGGCGCCATTAAGGGCATGCGGCTAGAAAATTTTGCCCCCGCTACCTAGTGGTGGACTTCAGGGGGGAGGCGTGACAGGGGTTCCACTGGCACAGATCATGGGTCCAGGGCGAGATGGGGCTCGAGCCTGTGCTAGAGGGTATAGGCCATTGCGGTTCCCAGGCTGCATCTTCTGCCCAGTGAAGAGGGGCCCGAACCTGGGAATAGCGCCCCAGGAGGCTTCACTATCAGTGGGTGTATAATGGCGGGATAGTTGCAGTGCCAAGGCGTGCTTGGAGGGTGTCCCTGAAGCTGTCCTGGCAGGGTGCCCCGAGGCCACTACCACAGACACTGGTAAGCTGGTGGGCTAAGGGTCCCAGATCCATTCCCTGGACCTGGGACTGTGCAGTGAGTGGGGCCTGTGGTATGTCTGTCCCCCTTTATTAATACTGACTATGACAAAACACAAGAATAAGTTTCAAAGCAAGCCTGAGGACAGTAAATCACTCAGGGGGATGAGGGTGGGTACATTGAATGTGGGGAGTTTGACGGGAAGAGCAGGGGAAGTCGTTGAGACATTCAGTAGAAGGTGGGTAGATGTGGTGTGTTTGTAGGAAGTCCGGTATAGGGGGTGGATCAGCCAGAAAGATTGTTGGGAAGGACTGTTACTATAAGTTGTTTTGGCAGGGAGGGACAGACGGATATGGGGGTGTTGGTGTGATGGTTGTGGAGAAATGGGTGGAATATGTTATGAATGTTATGAGAGTAAGCAATAGGATATTGGTAGTAAAAATTCTATTTGGTAGAAAGATAGCTGCAATTATATCGGCATATGCTCCACAGGCAGGATTGGATGAGGCAGAGAAAGATAGATTATGGGATGATTTAATACGTGTAGTAGGTGGCATGCGGGATGATAAGATAGTGTTTTTGGGAAGGGACTTAAATGGTCATGTAGATGAAGCAGCACAATGTTATGAAGGAGTACATGGGGGATGTGCGCATGATATAAGGAATGCGAAAGGGGAAAGGATACTTGAGTTTGGGGAGGCAACAGACATGATTGTGTGCTGCACATATTTTAGGAAAAGAGACATTTGGTTAATTACGTATGAGTCTAGGGGAAATAGCAGTCAGATAGATTATTTTCTGGTTAGGAAGGCTGATAGGAGGTTAGTGAGGAATGTTAAAGTTACAGGAAGTGAGGAGTGTGTGCAGCAGCACAAACTATTGATTTGTGATGTGGTGCTTAAAGAATGAGTGATGAAAAAGATGATTTATGTACCTTGGAGGAAAATATGGAAGCCGAAAAACCAAGTAGTAAGGGATGCCTTCTACAGCGAGATGAGGAGAGTGGTGGCTGAACAGGAAGCTGTAGACAGAGGCATTAATGAACAGTACAGAGCCCTCAAGAACAATCTCTTGAGAGTTACTGATGTAACATGCGGTTGGACAAGAGGACCACCAAGACATAAAGTAACTTGGTGGTGGGATGAGGGTGTAGAGGCTGCAGTTAATGAGAAAAGAAGTCTTTTCCAGGAATGGAAGAAGGGTGGTAGCAAGGAGGAATACTTGGCTGCCAAGTGTAGGGCTAGAAGAGACGTATACAGGGTGAAGTCTGAGTCACAGAGACTTTTACTTGATAACTTAAATCTTGGGCAAAGGAAAAATATGATATTTAAGGTGACAAATCAGTTGAAGGGAGATAATCGGGATATTATGGGTAAGCAGCGGGTGTGAAGAATGATGAAAGAAGGGTAGCGATGAACAGTGAGGATATTAAAGATGCATGGAGAGAGCATTTTTGCTGGTTGTTGAATGAGGAGTTTGACTGGGACAGGGAAGGATTGGAGCCAGCAGATCCAGTGTTTGGTCCTTGGCCTTTGATTGATGCTGCTGCTGTGAGTGAGGCAATAGGCAGGATGAAGGTGGGGAAGGCAGCAGGTGTGTCTGGGTTGACTGCTGAAATGCTGAAGGCCTCAGGAGATCTAGGGGTGAGGTTAGTCACTGACCTGATAAATATGATTACTTATGAGTGTGTTGTGCCAGATGATTGGCTGAAGATTGTAATTGTAAATGTGTATAAAGGGAAGGGTGATGCCCTGGAAAGAGGAAATTATAGAGGTATAAAGCTTTTAGATCAGATAATGAAGCTAATGGACAGAGTTTTAGAAGGTATGATTATTATGATTAGAGAAAGAGTGAATACTGATGAGATGCAGTTTGGGTTTATGCCAGGTAGGGGGACCACTGATGCCATATTCACTGTCCGACAGCTTCAGGAAAAATATATTGGTAGGAGAAGGGATCTGTATTTTGTTTTTGGTGATTTGGAAAAGGCCTTTGACAAAGTCCCTAGAGAGGTGGTGAAGTGGTCAATGAGAAAGCTTGGCTTGGAGGAGTGGCTGGTTAGGGTGGTTATGGCTATGTATGTGGGTGCTCGCACCCAGGTAAGAGTGAATGGAGATTTGAGTGATGAGTTTTCCATGAATGTTGGTGTGCATCAGGGGTCAGTTTTGAGTCCCATGTTGTTTATCATGGTACCTGAAGCCCTCTCAAGTGACTTTAGAAACAGATTCCTGTGGGAGATGTTGTATGCTGATGATTTGGTGTTGATTGCAGAGAATGAAAGGGAGGCGGAGGAAAGGTTTAGGAAGTGGAGAGATGGTATGGGGCACAAGGGCTTAAGAGTAAATGCAGATAAAGCAAAAGTGATGATATCTAGGGTTGGTGACGGTACTATCAAAGACGAGGGAGAGTGGCATGTGCAGTTTGCCATGAGGGCATGGGAAGTAATTCCATCTTGTGCGGTGTTTGTGATAAATGGGTGCACAAGAGATGTAGTGGTATCAGAGGTAGACTGTGAGATAATGCTGATTTTATGTGTATGGCGTGTCAAGGAGAGCAGGTGGAGATTGTCAGGCATGAAAGGATTGAACTTGGTGGTGAATCTCTTGAGTGTGTGGAAGAGTTTTGTTATTTGGGAGACATGTTGTGTGCTGGAGGTGGGGCTGGGTGAGAAGTGGTTGGAAGAAGTTCAGGGAGCTCTTGCCTCTCCTGACATTGAGAGGACTCTCCCTACATGCTAAGGGGTCTTTGTATGCAGCATGTGTTAGGAGTGTAATGCTGTATGGTAGTGACACCTGGGCTGTAAAGGAGGAGGATATTTGCTGGCTCAGACGTACAGAAATGACAATGATTAGGTGGATATGTAGTGCATCCCTGCGTGCAAGGTCTGGGAGGGCTGGGTTTACAATGGAAGAGTTGAGAGGTAGGATGGGACTGGAGTGTATTGGTGTTGTGATGAGGAGAGGTAGATTGAGATGGTTTGGACATGTGGAGAGGATGGGGAATGATAATTGGGTGAGGAAGGTGAGAAGTGTTAATATTGGGGGTGGGGTTATGAGAGGTAGACTGAGAAAGACATGGGACGAGGTCATTAAGTGTGACCTCAGGGTTA
Source organism: Coenobita brevimanus (assembly GCF_032717465.1). Classification (NCBI taxonomy): domain Eukaryota; kingdom Metazoa; phylum Arthropoda; class Malacostraca; order Decapoda; family Coenobitidae; genus Coenobita; species Coenobita brevimanus. The sequence continues at coordinate 20,048,236 of NC_137004.1, forward strand.
AGAGACTACACAGGGAGGCTGCAATGGATTGTGCAGCATGGAGAGCCGCCATTAGCTGACCAAGGCCGACGCATGCAACCATGTTGGAGCTTTTAAAAGCAAAATGAAACGAATGGGCAGTAATTAGGGAGTTACAGGAACAGACCTCACAACAAGAGAGAGAGATCAAGGTGTTGAAAATTAAGTTAGAGAACATGTGCTCACACTGTGCTGAAAAAGAGAGAGAAGTCACGGAGTTACATATGAGCAATGAATCAGTCACAAATGAAATAAAACAGCTCAAAGGGGAAATAAGAGGCTGGAAGAGGAAAGGGAAAGGATGAAAAGTGAACCTGATAAGTATGAATCAAAAACAAAGATGCACGATGAATGCACCAGGGAAATTAAGCAAGGGCACCAGGGGTGGAAGAAAACACAGGAGGAAGGAAAAATAAATCTAATGGAGACTTTAAAACTGCAGGGAAAGGAAAACCGGGAAAAGCTGGAGAAGGAAGTAGTGAAGGTACTAAAAAGTAGAGAATCTTTTGTCTGGGATGTAGCAGATAAGAACAAATGTGTGACAATTTCAGGACTGAAAGAAAAACCTATGTTTATAAAGTCAGAAAAGGAAAAAGAACTGAGAAGAACTAAAGAGATAGTATCAATATTTATGGAGGATGACAATGGAGCTCAATAAGAAATTGATGAGGTGTTTAGGCTGGGAAGACATGAGGATGGAGGGGTGCGGCCACTAAAAGTTAAGTTTCAGTCACACGTCAGGGTAAAGATCATGACAAGGAGGGGTTTATGAATGTTTGCATGAGGAGTGATGCAAATGAAGAAGAAAGAGCTAAATAACGGAGCTAGTCAAGGAAGCTAAGGAAAAAAAACAACCAATGAATGGAGGAAGAAAAGACAGTTTTATTGAAGGGTTATGGATCAGAAATAGAGAAAGTGGTACTGAAAAGACAGTTTTATTGAAGAGTTATGGATCAGAAATAGAGGAAGTGGTACCGACAGAGAAAGGAAGGGAGAAGGTTGGAAAAAAAATAATGTTACAAGTTGGCTTTATTTCAGCAAAGCTACAAATCAATGATTTCTTGAGGGTAAATGAACCAGATATTACATGTTTTGTGGAGACCAAGTTAAGAAGGATATTGATATCCAAGTGGTTGATGGTAAATATAAACTATGGATTTAAAAAAAAAAAAAAAAAAAAAAAAAAAAACAGGAGGATGAGTGATGATGGTAGTGAAGAATAGCACAAATGCGGATGATGTGGAACTGGAAGAAGGCAGGGCAGAAGTGATAAATATGAAACTGGAAACCAGAGGGGAAGGCGGGAGAGACATCACGGTAGCATATGTTCCCCTTAAGACAAAGGCATGGAATGAGGGGGAAAGCCAGGAGATGCTGTCAGACATAGTTAGACCCCTACAGAAAGTGATTGAGAAAAACAACAGTATACAATACAATCCCTGCTATCTGGTATTCAGACAAATGGAATACTGTATTCAGAAAAACAGGAAAATTCAAGGGCTGGTGAATGTGTCAGTAAGTTATAACTGTATGCCAATTTGAATGGACCGCCAAACCGCCGTTTTATCATGTCACGCGAGGATGAAGGCATTTCCGGCTAATGTAAATCCCTAGTAAATCCTTTTAACCATCCCTCCTCTCCCCGTGTCCCCTACTTGAATTCAGTCATCCTCCACACCCTCCATAAATCACCAGTCTGCTTTTTAACACCAGACAGTAAACAAGCTCTCTTCCTGTTGTGTTGCTCTAATAGACAGTATTTCTACACTCCAAAATGCCTAAAGAGCAAACTAAATGTAAGCATGTCGTGCTTACCTTGAAACAGAAGCTGGACATATGCAATAGACTTGAAAAAGGTGAACATTATGAAACTGATGGCTGAATATAATGTAGGAAATTCAATGATTTATGATATCAAGGCCCAAGCATCCAAGCTCAATTAATTTTTCATGAAAAGCGAAACAAGTAAGTCCATTGAAAAAGGGCATACTCTTCATTGTACGAGTGGTTTTGCTTAGCAAGATCTAAGGAAGCACGTATTTCTGGTCCTTTTATACAAGAAAAATCAAGAGAGTTTCACAGTAAAATGAATATAGAAGTCGAGTGTAATTTCAGTATTGGATGGTTAAATCGTCTCAAAGACAGGCAGACACCTCAGGAGAGCAAATCAGAAAACAGCAAATGCCGGCGCGTTTTTCTTCCTAACCGACCGACTCCAACTTGCACCATATTAATTCATCTTAGAACGCATATGCACTGGGAGAGTTGAAAAAAAAAATGTTAATAGGAATGAATGTTTACTTTGTTGGAAGAAAAAAAAAAAATGCTTGCACTTTGTACATCATTTATTTTATTTTGTGCAAAACAGCTGATTGGCGAGTGGGGGAAGAAATACAGTCGGGGCCGGGACCATAAACAATGCTGATGTGGGGGCACAGGTGTCGTGATAATTCTACAGTGCAGTCTTAACATCAGTTCACCAATAAATGTTCAAGATTTAATTCTTTATTTTTCCATTTTTATGAGTATAGTACATAAAATGACTACTTCAGTAGTTACCAGAATGGTGCAAAACAGCTGACTGGTGAGTGAGGGGTGGAATGGTGGCGGTCAGTCGGGGCCGGGACCGTAAACAAAGCTTACGTCGGGGCACAGGTGTTGTGATAATTCTACAATGCAGTCTTAACATCAGTTCACCAATAAATGCTAAAGATTTTATTTATTTTTCCATTTCTATGAGTACAGTACATACACCGAATAATTCGGTAGTTAACAGAACTGAGTTGTGCATTTTGCAGTACTGCTAGGCATTGCATGCACGTGCGTTATGACCATGGTGTGTGTTTATGAGGCTGTTTTTCAGGTGGAATCTCTTAGGGTGGCCCTTGATGTGAGTGGTGAGTACCTGAATTATATTTACTGCAGTGAGAATTATTGCCTTTGTACAGACTTGATTTGGATATCAGAAATACGGGAAAAATCTGTAACCGGGAAGGTAAATTCCCCAAGCCACCTGGTTAGCTGGGATTGTACTGTAATCCTGATGGGTGACTTTAATTGTAAAAAGGTGAACTGGGAGGAGTGAGAAGCAGGAGGTAGAGAAGATTCGTGGGGCAGCATAATGTTAAATGTAGCAATGACTAATGTAATGACCTTGTGGGTCAAAGAACAAACAAGATTTAGAGGTCATGACACACCAGCGAGACTAGATTTACTGCTAACCAATGAACCTGACATAATTTAATCTCTAATTTTCTGTGCCCAATATGAAAAAGTGTTCATGCAGTGATTGAGTTCCAAATGTCAGAAGGGAATCCCACCAAGAGATGAGCTATACAGGCATGAAAGATATAACTTTTGGAAAGCAAACTTTACGGGACTGAGGAAATTTTTCTGAGAAGCAGACTGGAGAGAATTCAGAGAATCAAGAGAGATGCAGAAGAAGTGGGATATCTTTCTGGGCCTTTACAACTCATGAGTGGAAAAATATGTGCCAAGAGTAAGTGGGAGAGAGAACTGAAAAAAGGACTGGTTCACCAGAACATGTATCACAGAAAAATGAGAAATGGATGTGGTATGGAACAAATGGAGAAGGAGAGGTAACAACAGAACAAAGGAAGAATACAACAAAACTAGAGGAAGAAAGAATCCTTGAGAGAGGTATAACTGACAAATGTTTAGAGGAACCTAAATTGTTTTATAGGTTTGTCAATGGTAAACTCAAACAAACAGAAGGAATCTATCTATCTATTGCCAGATGCCATAATCCTGTAAGGGGTGGCCACTTGACTTTGAGTTATTTGTTTTATGGGGAAGGGCACTAACCCTCCACCAACCCACTTGCTGACACGTAGGGAGCACGTATGGTCTAGTTATATGGTTACCACCCAGCGATGTAAATATTTTCTTGGCTTACAGGAAACCATTTGGCTTGTCACTCAATGTAAAGCTACCTGTAAAGGAAAGAAAAGCAATAAGAAGTGACAGGAAAGATGGGAGAAATAGGAAGAGAGGAGGGCAGGCACAGAAAAAGAATGATAAAGGCTGAGGAAGGAGTAGGCAGCACTACATCAAGTGAGTGCATGATGGTCGCCACCACCTATCAATAAGCTGAATGTAGAAGGAAAGATACAGTAATGCATGCTGAAATATTGGACAAAAGTTTCCAATCGGTTTTCACTTGGGAAAGTGTTTTAGTGGAGAAGAGAGAGTGCCTAGAAATGTAGTGTTAAAAGATATAAAAGTGGAAATGCAGGAAGTGTATAAATTCCTGGAAACTCAATGCGTAAGGAAAGCCCCAGGGCCTGACAGGATCTCTAACTGGATACTAAAGGAAGGCAGAGAACAACTGGTGAATAAGATACATGGTTTAATTGTGTATTCTCTGGAGGAAAACACAGTGCCTCGAGAATGGAGGAGGGCCAATGTGGTACCAATTTACAAAGGAGGAAATAAGGAAGAACCCTGAATTGTAGACCAGTGTCCCTGACCAGCATGGCTGCAAAACATCTTGAAAGACAGGTGGTTAAAATATCTGGAGGAGATGGACATTTTGGTGGAAAGTCAGTTTGGATAAAAAAAATGGAAGGTTGTGTGTCTCTAATTTGCTGGGCTCTACTCACGGGTGACTGATGTGCTACAGGAGACAGTTGGGTCGATTGTGTGTACTTAGGTATGGACAAAGCCTTTGACAAGGTGCCCCATATGCGACTAACGTGGAAATTACAAAGCACATAGGAGGACTGAAGGGGAACCTCTTGGAGTGGATAAGAGACTTCATGACAGACCGACAGATGAGGACAGTAATAAAGGACAAGATGTCAGGGTGGGGGAATGTAACATGTGGAATCCTGCAGGGCTCGGTGCTGGCGCACATTATGTTCCTGATTTATGTAAATGACATGGTGCAGGGAATGAACAGTTATGCAAGTCTGTCTGAAGACGATGCAAAGACCATGAGAAGAGTAGAAGTTGAGGAGGACTGTAAAATGCCGCAGGAAGATCTGGACAGAATTTACGATTGGATCCAGGTATGGGAAATGAAATTCAATTTTTAAAAATGCAAAATATTGGAAATGGGTAAAAGTACTATGAGGCCAACACTGAATTACAGTACTCAATGGGAAAGGATCCAGTCACAAAAGCAAGAGAAGAGAAGGACCTGGGAGTGTTGGGCCAGGATAATTTGTAACCTGAAAAACACATTAACAAGATTGTCAGAGAGACATATAAGCTCTTGACAAACATAAGAGTGGCATTTCAAAACATGGATGAGGAGATGACGAAAAAATTGATAGCGGCTATGATCTGCCCCAGGTTAGAATATGCTGCAATGGTGTAGTCCCCACATAAAAAGAAAGATATGAACAAGCTCAAGCGAATACAAAGAGCAGCAACCAAGATGGTCCCCAGTCTGACAGGTCTATCATACAAGGAAAGACTAGAAAAGCTGGGTCTGCCTTCCTCAGATGAAAGAAGAGAGAGAGGTGACATGATTGCAGTGTTCAGGGCCATGATGCGAGTATACAAAACTGAGAGAGAATATCTGTTTGTAAGGTATGGGGGAGCAATGAGAGGACATGGAAAGAAATTGAAAAAGACAAGCTGCCTGAAGGATATCAAGAAATACAGTTTTCCATATAGATGCACTGACCTGTGGAATAGCCTGGACAAAGAGATCATCCAGTCCAAAAACTTAAATGAGTTTAAAGCAAAGTTTGACTGGTTGAGACGTGGAAATGGGACCCCACGAGCATAGTCTAGCTCATTTCCTGTATATCATAACTACATAAATACAACCTGGTAAACAGACTCACTATACAGGTATAGAAGATATAACTTTGTGAAAGCAAACTTTACAGGAATGAGGAAATTTTTTGACGAAGCAAATTGGAAAGAATTCAGAGAAACGAGAAATGCATAAGTGGGATATCTTTCTATGCTTTTACAACTTGGATGTGGGAAAATACATGCCAAAAATAATGGGAGAGAGAACTGGGAAAAGGACTGGTTCAACAGAGGGTGTGTACTAGCAAAAAGAGAAAGGGATGCAGCATGGAAGAAATGGAAAAAGAGAGGTAAGAATAGGACAATGGAAGAATACAAAAAAAAAAACTAGAAATGTATATACAAGAATCCACAGACTGGAAGAAAGAAGCTTTGAAAGAGGTACGAGTATGACTGACAAACAAAAGGATGAGCCTAAATTGTTTTATACGTATGTCAATGACAAACTGAAACACAAGGAAGGTATCAACAAGCTGAAAGTAGAAGGAAAGGTCTACAAAGATGCAGTAATGCAAGCTAAAATAATGAACAAAAGTTTCCAATCAGTTTTCACTATGGAATGTTATTTTGTGGTGGGGGAGGGAGTGACTAGAAATGTAGTGTTAAAAGATACAAAGGCAGCCATTCAGGGAGTGTATAAACTACTGGAAACTCAACAAGTACGGACAGTCCCAGGGTCTGACAGGATCTCTAACTGGATGCAGTACTAACAGAAGGATGAACAACTGGTGGATAAATTCAGGGTTAAATTGTGTGTTCTCTGGAAGAAGGGAAAAAGACTTGGGAATGGAAGAGGGTCAGTGAGGTACTAATTTACAAAGGAGGGAATTAGGAAGAACCCTTGAATTATGAACCAGTGTCCTCGACCAGCATGGTTGCAAAATTGTGCAAGAGAATCTTGAAAGACAGGTGGATAAAATATCTGGAAGAGATGGACATTTTGGTGGAATGTTAGTTTTGATTCAGAAATGGAAGGTCGTGTGTTTCTAATTTGTTGAGCTACTCAAGGGTGATTGATGTGCTACTGGAAAGAGAGAGTTAGGTGCATTGTGTGTACTTAAATGTGGACAAAGCCTTTGACATGGTACCCCATAGCGACTAATGTGGAAATTAGAGCACATATGAGGACTGAAGGGGAACCTCTTGGAGTGGATGAGATACTTCATGAGAGACCGACAGATGAGGACAGTAATAAAGGACAGGATCTCAGGGCGAGGGGAAGTAACAAATGGAGTCCTGCAGGGCTCAGTGCTGACACCTGTTATGTTCTTGATTTATGTACAGTCAATCCTCGTAAATCGCGGCAATTTGGGTCTGGACCACTGCCATGATTTACAAATTCCGTGGTTTATAAATAATAACTATGTGAAAAATGAATTTGGGTCTGGACTTTGGCCAACCACCCCCCACAGCACCCTACCTACACCTGTCTAGGCACCATCAAACACAAACGTACAAATTTAGGAATATTCAGTGCATGCATTTAATAGAAATAAGCAATGTTAAGGGATCTCACCTTAATCCTATGACGATATTGCTTAAGTGAATGGAGTGGAGTGGTGTTGGGAGGAACTTAGAACCTCTCACCATGAGGTGGGGGTGCTCCCTCATGCTGTTCTCCCTTCTCCAGCTCCTCTGCCTCCCTCAGGAAGCCCTCAAAGTCTCAACACGATGAATGAGCCTCCATTCTCAAAACGAAGAATGAGCTCCAAACGTTGACTGTACGACAACGGCGGCAGCTTCTTGATGCCATGTTGCTTAGAGCGCTTCATTGGGGGTTCAGGAGGGGCCATGGAAGGTAGGAGGCGGGGGGGAAGGTGCACAAAAAAAAGCAGTTAGCTCTCGTACTCCACGGCAATGGTCTGCAGTGTGCGGACTGGCGGGAAGAACAACAACAATGTGGCGGCATTAGTATGCACACTTGGCACCAGGGATGCGTGGTGATTGGTTGTTGAGTCGCGATTTTCAATTTGAATGCCGTGGTTTACGATTCTCCTCGGAAAAGGCCCACTTGGGTGCCTAGGTCCGCGATATTCGTGACTTAACAGTGATTTAAAGGTGCCGGCAGTCTGACAGCCACTTAGCCGTGATTTATGAATCCGTGATTTATGAACATGCGATTTATGAGGATTGACTGTAAATGATATGGTGGATGGAATGAACAGTTATCCAAGTCTATTTGCAGATGATGCAAAAACCATGAGGAGAGCAGAAGTTGGAGAGGACTGCAAAATGCTGCAGGAAGATCTGGACAGGATTTATGTTTGGAGCCGGGTATGGGAAATGAAAAAATGCAAAATACAGGCATACCCCAGTTTAACGATGCAATTGGCTAGGTAAAAACCCATTGTTAGGTGGGGTTATCATATCTTGGGATACATTTAACATGTAAAGTATAGGGATGCATTTTTGAGCCTTGGGTGTCCACTCCAACCAAGTCCAAAACCCACCCAAATGAATCCAAAAACAAGTTTAATGCCAATCTAAATGGGATAACAGCTGTAAAAGAAGCTAACCTAAGCCAAACACCTGTAAATAACTCACTATAACCAACAAATAAAATCTGAATATTGTTAAATATAAGTCTGGAAAAAAATCAAGCTTAGTAAACTGTACCATAAAATAACAATGTTCATCCCACCTATGGCTAAAACATATTAATCTAAGTCTAAAAAGAGTTTATAAATCAACCTAAACACACAATTTTTGTCTAAAACATAATCAAAACCAGTAAAAAAAAAATCAAAACCCATCATTAAACTGGGGTTTTGCCATCATTAGGCAGGGCATGGTGGTATTTTTACTCCCATCATTAAGCCAGGGTATCACATCTAGAGGTATCGTATATCGAAGTATAACTGTATTGGAAATGGGTAAAGGTACTGACAGTCCATCACTGAATTACTCAATGGGATAGGAACCAATCACAGAAGCGAGAGAAGAGAAGGACCTGGGAATGTTGGTCCAGGATAATTTGTCACCCAAAAAACATATTAACAAGATTGTCAGAGAGACATATAAGCTCTTGACAAACATAAGAGGAGCATTTCAATACAAGGATGAGGAGATGAAGAAAAAAGGGATAGCGGCTATGATCCTGGTCCCAGATTAGAATATGCGAGAATGGTGTGGTCCCCACATAAAAGGAAAGATATGAACAAGATCAAGAGAATACAAAGAGCAGCAACCAAGATGGTCCCCAGTCTGACAGATCTATCATACAAGGAAAGACTAGAAAAGCTGGGTCTGCCTTCCTCAAATGAAAGAAGAGAGGTGACATGACCGCAGTGTTCAGGTCCATGAAGGGAGTAGATAAAACTGACAGAGAAGGTCTGTTTGTACAGGATGGGGGAGGAACAAGTGGAGATGGAAAGAAATTGAAAAAAGAAAGTTGCTTGAAGGATATCAAGAAATACATATTTCCATACAGATGTACTGACCTGTGGAACAGCCTGGACAAAGAGATCGTCCACTCCAAAAACTTAAATGAGTTTAAAGAGAAGTTTGAATGGTTGAGATATGGAGACAGGACCTCACAAGCATACCTCAATTCCTGTACATCACTAGATAAATAGACAGATCCACAACTGAACACCCATACATGACACACACAAACAAAAATACACACATGCACAGACAAACAGGCAGAAAGCACACACACACACACACACACACACACACACACACACACACACACACAACTGGCTGTCAAAGATCAGAAGTTGAGGAAGTGGTACGGACAGAGAGCAGGAGAGAAGAGGGTATTAAAAACGTCAAAAATAATTTGAAGGTGATATATACTAATGTTGATGGTTTCATATCGACAAGGATCGAAATTAACGATTTCTTGAGAGAATATGACCTGATGTCATGTGCTTTGTAGAGACCAAATTAAGAGAAGATACTAATGTTCATTTGGGAGATGGTAAACACCAACTGTGGAGAAAAGACAGAAAAGAAAAAAAGGGAGGAGGAGTGATGATAGCAGTGAAGAACAACATAAATGTAGATACTGTGGAAATGGGAGAAGCCAGGGCTGAAGTGATATATATGAAATTAGAAACTGGAGAGAATGTTAAGTGAGATATGGTGGTAGTGTATGTTCCCCCAAAGACGAGAGCATGGAAGGATGACGAATACCATGAGATGTTGTCAGATATGGCTAGCTATTTGCAAAAAAAAAATTGAGAAAAGCAATAATATAATTTTGGTGGGTGACTTTAACTGTAAAGAGGTGAACTTGGAGGAATGGTACACGGGAGGTGGCGAGGATTCGTGGGACACTATGTTATTAAATATAATAATGAATAATGTGATGACGCAATGGGTCAAAGAAGAGACACGGTTTCGAGGTGAGGACACACCAGCAAGGTTAGATTTACTGTTCACCAAAGAACCCGATGTAATAGAAATATCTCTGTCCTTTAGGAAAAAGTGATCATGTGGTCATTGAGTTCCAGATGTTAATAAGGAACGTCGAGCCAAGAGACGAGCTTCATAGACAGGGAAGATCCAACTTTGGGAAAGCAAAATTTACAGGATTGAGAAACTTTTTTGAAAATGCGGATTGGAGAAAATTCAGAGAGACAAGAGAGATACAGAGGAAGTGGGATATCTTTCTAGACCTCTATAATTTGGGAGTGGAAAAATTTGTACCAAGAGTAAGAGGGAAAGAAAACAGCAAAAAGGAGTGGTTTAATAGAAGGTGTATGATAGCAAAAAAAGAGAGAGATAAGGCGTGGAACAATTGGAGAAAGAAAGGTAACAACAGAACAAAGGAAGAATAAAAAAGAACTAAAAATGAATACACAAGAATACGTAGAGAAGAAGAAAGGAATTTTGAAAAAGGTATAATTGACAAATGCAAGGATGAACCCAAACTGTTTTATAGATTTGTTAATGGGAAACTGAAACAAAAGGAAGGAATCACCAAACTGAAAGTAGGAGAGGTCTTTAAGGATGCGGCAATGCAAGCAGAAATAATGAACAAACGTTTCCAGTCAGTTTTCACTAAAGAAAAGGAGCTTGTGGAAGGGGAGGGAGTGATTAGAAATGTTCCGGTGATAAAAGATATAAAAGTGGAGGTACAGGAAGTGTATAAATTACTGGAAACTCAAGATGTAAGGAAAGCCCCAGGACCTGATGGAATTTCTAATTGGGTACTGAAGGAATGCAGAGAACAACTGGCGGATAAAATTCACAGTTTAATCGTATGCTCACTGGAAGAGGGGAAAGTGCAACAAGAATGGAAGAGGGCAATTGTGGTACCAATTTACAAGGGAGGAAACAGGGAAGAACCCCTGAATTATAGACCAGTGTCTCTAACCAGCATGGTCGCAAAATTGTGTGAGAGAATCCTGAAAGACAGATGGATAAAATATCTGGAAGAGATGAATATTTTGGCTGAATGTCAGTTTGGATTCAGAAGTGGAAGGTCATGTGTTTCTAACTTGTTGAGCTTTTACTCAAGAGTGATTGACGTGGTACAGGAGAGAGATGGTTGGGTGGATTGTGTGTACTTAGACTTAGAGAAGGCCTTTGACAAGGTACCTCATAAGAGACTAATGTGGAAACTAGAATATATAGGAGGCCTGAAGGGGAAACTTCTGGAATGGATGAGAGACTTTTTGAGAGACAGACAAATGAGGACAGTAATAAAGGATAGGATGTCTGGATGGAGGGAAGTAACAAGTGGAGTCCCTCAAGGCTCGGTGTTGGCGCCAGTAATTTTCCTGATTTACATAAATGATATGGTAGATGGAGTGAACAGTTATGCAAGTCTGTTTGCTGATGATGTAAAGATCTTGAGGAAGGTAGAGGTTGAGGAGGATTGTAAAATACTGCAGGAGGATTTGGATAGGATACACAATTGGAGCCGGACGTGGGAAATGAAATTTAATGTAAAGAAATGTAAAATATTGGAAATGGGTAAAAGTACCAGGAGGCCATCACTGAATTATTTGTTGGGTAATGAATTAATCACAAAAATGAGAGAAGAGAAAGATTTGGGAGTGCTGGTCCAAGATAGTCTGTCACCAGAAAAGCACATTAACAAGATAGTTGGAGAGACTTATAAACTCTTGACTAACATAAGAGTAGCATTTCATTATATGGATGAGGAGATGATGAAAAAATTGATAGTGGCCATGATCCGCCCCAGGTTAGAATATGCAGCGGTAGTGTGGTCCCCACACAAAAAGAAAGATATAAACAAGATTGAGAGAATACAAAGAACAGCAACCAAGATGGTCCCCAGTCTGATAGACCTGTCATACAGAGAGAGGCTGGAAAAACTGGATTTGCCTTTGTTAGAGGAAAGGAGAAAGAGGGCAGACATGATTGCAGTGTTCAGGACCATGGTGGGAGTAGATAAATTGACAAAGAAGATCTGTTTGTATGGGATAAGAGAGCAACAAGAGGACACGGAATGAAATTGAAAAAGTCAAGCTGCTTGAAGGATATCCAGAAATATAGCTTTCCTTACAGAAGTATAGACTTAAGGAATAGCCTGGACAAAGAGATCATCCAGTCTAAAAACTTAAATGAGTTTAAAGCTAAATTTGACTTATTGAGAAACAGCGACGGAAACCCATGAGCATAGTACATTGTGTATATCACAATTAGGTATATTAGGTAAATACTTAAATATTTGGAATGACTTAGACAAAGAGGTGGTGCATGAGAAAAACATTCATGTGTGTAAAGGTAGACTTGATAAATGTGGATATGGAGACAGGACAACACGAGCATTGCTCAATGCCTGTATACTACAAATAGGTACAGTATTTCATTCGGTAGTGCATTCCACTGATCAACTGCCCTATTTGGGAAACTAAATTTCCTTATGTCTTTATTGCCTCTCTTTCTGTGCAGTTTTTTGCAGCATCTTCTTGCTGATGCTTCCCCATAGGTTATATATTCAATTCTGTCTATGTTCTCCTTCCCTGATATGCATTTATATAGCATAATCATGTCTCCTCTTTTCCTTCTCTCCTGTAGCGCTGGTAGATTTAGTTTTTCTAGTCTTTCTTCATAGCTTAGATCCCTTGAGCTTGGTACCCATTTTGTAGTGGCCCTTTGAACTTTTTCAATCTTATCTATGTGTTCCCTGAGAAGAGGATTCCAGACTACTGATGCATACTCCAGGGCTGGTCTGATGAAAGATGTTATTATCTTTCTCAGCATGTTTTCATCTATGTATGTGAATGCTATTCTCATATTTGCAAGCAGGGTGTACATATTCCATACCTTCTCACTTATGTGATCAGCCGGAGATAGTCTGTTATTGATAATTACACTTAAGTCCTTCTCTCCTTCTGATATGTGTAGGGTTTTACTCCCTAACTTATAATCTCAATCTGGTCTTTTTCCACTTTTACAAAACTTGATTACATGACACTTGTCCACACTGAACTCCATTTGTCATGTATTACTCCATTCATGAAGTTTATTTAATTCTTCTTGTAGCTCTTTACAAGTTTGTGTTAAAATTCTCCTTTGTATTTTTGCATCATCAGCAAAACATTTAAATAGCTTTCACTTCCAATATTACTATCTATGTCATTTATATACACTAAAAACATAATTGGTGCCAGCACTGAGCCCTGTGGAACTCCACTAGTTACTTCCCTCCATGATGAGTAATTTCCCCTTAGTACTGTTCTAATTTTCCTTTTTCTGAGAAAATCTCGCATCCAACAGTACAGTTTGTGTATGATATCGTGTGCTGGGTGTTGTTTTGATGTACCTTGGGTGTGTGCGGATGTGCTGCCGTGTAATGTAGTGGATGTTGTCGGTTTGTGGAGACTGCAGCAAGAATTTGGGTGCCTCTTATGTCTAGATGATCCTTGACTTTGAGGACTTTGGTTTCTTGATGTAGGTAGTCTGTGGGTGTAGTAGCTGTGCAGCCTTGTTCTGTATGGTCTGTAGAGTGTTGTAGTTTGTTTTAGTGAGGTTAGGAGCCCAAGCAGGGCTTGCATAATTCATCACTGAATGTATATATTGTTTGTATACTGTGGCGGTGTTTTTTTTTCTTGTGTCCAAATGTTGTATGGGCAAGTGACCTCAAGACATTGAGTCTTGGTGTTAATTTATCTTTAATGTTCATGATGTGTTGTTTAAATGATACATGTATTATACACCATGGATTTTGGGTGTGTGTATGTGTGTGGTAGGGGAGTGTTGTTTATGGTGAGGTGTGGAATGTGACTGAGTTCTGCTGTCCAGTTTGTGAGAAGGATCACTGTAGATCTGGCTGGGGCTATTTTGAGCCTGTTTGTGTTGAACCATTCATGTATGTGCTGAGGTAAATTTGGAGGATGTGTGCAGCTGTGTTTGCATTTTGGTGTGTACATGTGAGTGCTATGTCGTCCACATAGGAAGCTACGTGTATCTGTGGTGTGTGGGGTGTGGGTATGTCGTGCATGTATAGGTTAAACAGTGTAGGGAAGAAAACTGATCCTTGGGGGATTTGTGATGTTTCTGATATTCGAAGACTGACCGGAAAACGTTATATGTGCACATCTGCCTGCTAAGTAGTTTGCCAGCCATCTTTTTGTGTTATTGTGCATGTTTGTGTTGAATATTTTGTTTGTGAGGTTGTGGCGGGGGGATGGCATCAAAAGCTTTGCTAATATCGAGTGTGACTAGGAGTGTTCTGTGTGGTGGCCTAGCTGAGTTCATGCCATCAAACACTCTCTGTGTAAGATCTTTAAGGAGAGTGTTGGAGTACAGTGGCCTAAAACCATGTTGCGATACGGCTTGGGGGGTGTGAGGTTTGACTAGTTGTAGTACCAGTCATTCAGTGACTTTGGAGGAGGTGCAGAGGAGTGTGATGGGGCAGTGTGAGGAAGGTAATGTGAGGTCCTTGTTGGGTTTGGGAATAGTGATGATAATGCCATGCTTCCAGATGTTGGGTATTACAGTATGTTATTTGAGCAGCTGTAGTTTGATATGTTGGTGAGTGCTAGTATTCCTTGTGGTCCAAGGTGTTTAAGGTGTATGTTGCTTATGTCGTCTAGTTCACAGGCGTGGACTATGTCGTGCTTTTTCCAAGTGTGGTGACCATATCACTGCTCCATATTCCAGTCTCGGTCTTATCATGGTCACTACTAACTCTCTCAGCATCTCTTCATCCAAATAATTAAATGCAACTCTCATGTTAGTCAGTAGCCCATAAGTTCCTGCAGTAATCCAGTTCATATGTTTGTCTGGCAATAGGTTATCCTGTATAGTCACACCAGTCCTTTTCTTCTTTTGCCTTCCTTATTATATCATCTCCCATCTTATACACATACCTTAGTCTCTTTATCACTGATTCCCATTTCCAATACATGACATATATGAGTACTGAATTCCATTTTCCACATTTGACTCCAACTGTAGAGTTTACCTAGATCTTTTTGCAATTCCTTACAACAATTTACTCCTTTAATATATTTCATAATTTTTGCATTATCAGCAAATAAACTCATATAGGTACTAAACCCTTCAAGCATGTTATTTATAAACAATATATCAAGAACAAGAATGAGGCAAACATCGAACCCTGGGGCACTCCACAAGTTACCTTCTTCCACTGGGAAAACTTATCCCTAATTAGGGTTCTCATTTGTCTTTCTATTAAATAATTTTCCATCCATTTCAACGATATCACATGTACACTTCCACAGGTTTTCAGTTTCCATAATAATCTTCTGTGCTGCACTCTATCAAATGCCTTCTTTAAATCCAGGTAAATACAGTCTACCCATCCTTCCCTTTCTTAAGCAATGTCAATCACTCTACTATAGAAGCTCAACAAATTCACAACACAAGAAAACCCTTCTCTACACCCAAATTGCTTGGACATTACTACCATATGACCTGCAAGGAATTTTATCCATCTTTTTCTAATAACATTTTCACATAGTTTGCAAACTACAGTATCCTAGTATGGGAGACCAGTCTATAGATAAGTGGGCCCTCCCTGTCACCATCTTTATAAATCAGAACTATGTTTGCTCGTTTCCATTCAGCAGGTAGCTCCCCACTTTCTATGGAAAACCTTATAATATCACAGATAGGCCTCACTAACTGGTCTGCACATTCTTTGAGTATCAAACCAGCTACTCCATCCGGTCCCATTGTCTTTCTCACTTCTGTATCCTTCATCAAGTGAAGTATCTCATTTCTCTCAACTACTATTGTTTCCGATTTCTGTTACAGGTTCTAGGAATTCCTGTTACAAATACCATCTGCAATTTATCATTCACTATGCTACACATTTCCTCTTCTTTTTCATAAATTACATCACCATCTCTCAATCTCACTATGCTGTTCTTTGTTCTCATTTTACTATTAACAAACCTGAAGAATAGTTACGGTTCTTTCTTACTTTTATTAATGACATCCTTCTCGTATTGTTGTTCCTCCTTCCTGCTAAATTTTACATATTCATTTCTTGCTTCTTTGTACTCTTTCCAAGCTTTTTCAGTAAGTATATCTTTTTCTTACTTTATCCCATGCTTTATTCCTAGTTTCAAGTGCCTCCCCACATCTTTTATGAAACAATTCTTTCTTTCTATCTCCCTTTTTTTGCTGCAAATTTAGGAACATGGTTTCTGACTCCCTCATATATTTTCATACACATATTATATTTCTCCTGGATATTTTTCCCCCCTCTCCATTTCACTCCTGTCCATATTTCCGAAATACTGTCTTATGTGAATGTGTGTGTGTGTGTGTGTGTGTGTGTGTGTGTGTGTGTGTGTGTGTGTGTGTGTGTGTGTGTGTATTTACCTAATTGTGATATACAGGAAATGAGATATGCTCATGGAGTCCTGTCTCTGTTTCTCAATTAGTCAAATTTAGCTTTAAACTCGTTTAAGTTTTTAGACTGGACGATCTCTTTGTCCAGTTTATTCCACAGGTCTATAAGGAAAACTATACTTCTTGATATCCTTCAAGCAGCTTGGCTTCCTCAGTTTCATCCCGTGTCCTCTTGTTACTCTCTTATCCCATAAAAACAGATCTTCTTTGTCAATTTTATCTACTCCCATCATGGTCCTGAACACTGCAATCATGTCACCTCTCTTTCTCCTTTCTTCTAAGGAAGGCAAATCCAGCTTTTCCAGCCTCTCTCTGTACGACAGATCTGCCAGACTGGGGACCATCTTTGTTGCTGTTCTTTGTATTCTCTCAATCTTGTTTATATCTTTCTTTTTGTGTGGGGACCACACTACTGCTGCATATTCCAACCTAGGGTGAATCATGGCCACTATCAATTTTTTCATCATCTCCTCATCCATATAATGAAAAGCTACTCTTATATTAGTCAGGAGTTTATGAGTCTCTCTAACTGTCTTGTGTTTTTCAGGTGACAAACTGTCCTGGACCAGCACACCCAAATCTTTCTCTTCTCTCGCTTTTGTCATTGGTTCATTACCCATCAAATAATTCAATGATGGCCTCTTGGTACTTTTACCCATTTCCAATATTTTACATTTCTTTGCATTGAATTTCATTTCCCACATCCGGCTCCATTCATGTATCCTATCCAGATCCTCCTGCAGCATTTTGCAATCCTCCTCAACTTCTACCTTCCTCATGATCTTTGCATCATCAGCAAACAGACTTGCATAACTGTTCACTCCATCTACCATATCATTTACGTAAATCAGGAACATTACTGGCGCCAACACCAAGCCCTGTGGGACTCCACTTGTTACTTCCCTCCATCCAGACATCTTATCCTTTATTACTGTCCTCATTTGTCTGTCTCTCAAAAAGTCTCTCATCCATTCTAGGAGGTTCCCCTTCAGTCCTCCTATATGCTCTAGTTTCCACATTAGTCTCTTATGGGGTACCTTGTCAAAGGCCTTCTCCAAATCTAAATACTGTACACACAATCCACCCAACCTTCTCTTTCCTGAAGCACGTCAATCGCTCTTGAGTAAAAACTCAAGAAGTTGGAAACACATGACCTTCCACTTCTGAATCCACACTGACTTTCAGTCAAAATATTCATCTCTTCCAGATATTTTATCCATCTATCTTTCAGAATTCTCTCGCACAATTTAGCGACCATGCTAGTTAGGGACACTGGTCTATAATTCAGAGGTTCTTCCTTGTTTCCTCCCTTATAAATTAGTACCACATTTGCCATCTTCCATTCTTGAGGCACTTTCCCCTCTTCCAGAAAACACACAATTAAACTGTGAATCTTATCTGCCAGTTGTTCTCTGCATTCCATCAGTACCCAATTAGAGATTCCATCTGGTCCTGGGGCTTTCCTTACACCTTGAGTTTCTAGTAGTTTATACACTTCTTGTACTTCCACTTTTATATCTTTTATCACTACATTTCTAGTCACTAACTCCACTTCCACAAACTCCTTTTCATTAGTGAAAACTGACTGGAAACGTTTGTTCATTATTTCTGCTTGCACTGCCGCATCCTTAAAGACCTCTCCTTCTACTTTCAGTTTGGTGATTCCTTCCTTTTGTTTCAGTTTGCCATTAACAAATCTATAAAACAGCTTGGGTTCATCCTTACATTTGTCTATTATACCTTTTTCAAAATTCCTTTCTTCTTCTCTGCGTATTCTTGTGTATTCTAGTTCTTTTATATTCTTCCTTTGATCTGTTGTTACCTCTCTTTCTCCAATTTTTCCATGCCGTGTCTCTCTCTTTTTTTGCTATCATACACCTTTTATTAAACCACTCTTTTTTCCTGTTTTCTTTCCCCATTACTCTTGGCACAAATTTTTCCACTCCCGAATTATACAGGTCTAGAAAAATATCTCACTTCCTCTGTATCTCTAGATTTTGTGACTTTTTCAGCAATTTGGCTAACCTGATCAAGAGCAGCAGTACTGTATATTGTATACTGAATAATACAGGAATATAATACAGTAATCCCCCCACTATCCAATGTAATAGAGCCAAAGGCATGTCCGGAAAGTGGTCCAGTCCGGATAGTGGGCCCCAGCCTCCTGGACTTGTACTTATGGACCCTAACTCAGAAAAACACCTACACAACTCCCTCTGGACATGCATTGCACCTATTTAAGACCCAAATCACACCAATAAGGGACATAAAAGACTGAAATTAATGCAAAAGAACTAGAGAATGAGGTTTTAGAGGTGAGTTTATACAATATTAAACATTCTGGGTACTTACAACAAGTCCCTGGCTCCTGGACTGGTACTTATGGACCCTAACTCAGAAAAACACCTATACAACTCCCTCTGGACATGCATAGCACCTATTTAAGGCCCAAATCACACCAATAAGGGACATACAGGACTGAAATAAATGCAAAAGAACCAGAGAATGAGGTTTTAGAAGTGAGTTTATACAATATTAAACATTCTGGGTACTTACAACAAGTCCCTGGCTCCTGGACTGGTTTGAACCGCTAGTTTGCAGTCCACAGTTAATCCTTTGCACTCTAAATTCTAATTTCTTAACACTGCACAACACTGTAAATTCCCGTGTGTTCTAGTGGCGAAGTATTGCAGTTTATTCACTGTTTATTCACAAAAAAACGAGCACATGTGGCTTGCATTGTGATAAGCATCTGCTCTCAATCGGAGTTAGGCTGTGACTGTTGATGATGGGGTAACAGAGTTGCCAGATCGCAAAGGCCACATTACCAAACTCCTCAATTTTCATTTCCATTTTTAACTTTTCATTACCAAATTCGTAAAGCTGGCATCTGTTCTTCACTAATTATATATACAAGTGGAAATACAAGTAATCTATCTATCTATCTATTGCCAGACGCCTCAATCCCATTTGGGGTGGCCACAAACAAATCGCCTCCAAGTCGCCCTGTCCCCCCGCCATTTCACTGCCCTGCTCCCAACTCACACCCCCCTCTCTCATATACCTCTCCACCCCATCCCTCCATCTCATCCTCAGCCTCCCCCTCCCTCTTCCCCCCTCTACCTCACTCACATACACTCTCTTCGTCAGTCTTTCACCCTCCATCCTCTCCACATGGCCAAACCACCTCAGTGTGTTCCTCATAACGCTTCCTATCACATCCACATCAACACCACAACGCTCCTTTATATCCTCATTCGTCAGCTTGTCTCTCCATGTGACTCCACAGGCTCCTCTTAAATAACTCATTTCCACTGCTCTCACTCTTGACTTGTGACCTTCCAACAACGTCCAAGCTTCACTTCCGTACGTTAAAGTTGGTATCACAATACTGCCATGTAGTAACTTTTTCACTTCCATGCTCACTTCCCTGTTTCTTATCACTGCTTTCAAAGAACCAGCAACCTTTCTTCCCTGCTGTACCCTTTCAAGCACTTCACCCTCCAAACCTCCATCCTTACTTATCACACTACCCAAGTACTTAAACGTACTCACATTTTCCAATTCCTCACCATCCAACCTCGCTATACATTCACTGACTTCACCTCTCTCAAAAACCATCACTTTACTCTTCCGTACTTTCACCTTTAGATTCCGTTTCTTACACACTCTCTCAAACTCATCCACCAAGCCTTGCAGCTCCCCTTCGTCTTCACTCAACAACACAGTATCATCTGCAAACAACAGTACAGGGAGTTTCCAAACACTATCCTCTCTCACCAGGGCCACTCCAACATCCACTACCCTACCTTGTACCTCTTTTATTACCCCATCCACGTAATCACTCTTCTTATAATTAACAGCATGTTGATTATTATCATGCTATATAGGCTACCAAATTAATCAGAGAGAGCAAACAATCCACCATGTCCATCCTGTGTATCCTCATACATGTGAAAAATCCGTTTGGTATTGTATTATTCTGATTCGTTACCAAACAAATTTTTCATTACCAAATTGGCCCACATTTGGTAATGAAAAATACCAAATGGCAACCCTGACAGGGAAGGGGGGAGGGGGGAGGGAGGAAGGGGTGAAGGGACCATGGTGTAACAGCTATTCGGCGCCGCGTGGCAATTTCAAATTACGTGTGGGAAAAAAGTCGGATTTTTTTCGATTTTTTTGCGATTTTTGGCCCATTTTGGGAATATTGGATCCCGGGACCAAAATATCTGGTAAGTGGGGATGTCTGGAAAGTGCGCGTCCAGAAGGTGCGGGGATTACTGTTCTTGCTAACCTTAGTAGGCTACTTACTTTGATATTTAATATCAAATACACTCAACCCTCTGCTCTGGCGAGTTTACCTATCGTTTTTCTCTGCTATCATGGCTACTTATAAAACTGCACAAACACAACTATTGTGCCCCAATTACGGGCTATAGCACATTGGAAATGGAAAAAAATAAAAAACTCCGGGTTGTGACATCAGGACATCAGGGGCGCTGTGATTGGCCACCCACCACCTAAACCACAATTTGAAACAGGCTATTGACTTAATGGAAGACTGGCAGAACAATGTTACCCCTGACACTATAAGTCATGCCTGGCATAACATTTCAGAGGGTCTGCCTGAGGACCGCCAGGTGGCTATGCCTGGTACTCCACAGACAGCTGAAGCAGAGGTAAAAGCAGTGGCGGGAGGGGCACGCCAAATCCCTGGAGCTGGTTTTGATGAGACTACTGGTGAGGATATATGAGAAATGATACAGCCTGCTGCAGTTACAGCCAACGAAATAATTGAAGAAGATGATGTGGAACAAGAAGAGGACAGCCCAGGAGAGGATGAGGATGGTGTAAATGTGAGGTGTGAGGAATTATCCATGGCCGACATCAAGAAGATGATGGACTTGGGTTGCCAGTTACGCCACCTCCTTGAACAAAATGTACCAATCAACAGCGAAACACGGTGCTCCTTTATTAATAAGGCACCGGCAGGTTGCGAGGAGCAGTATCACACCCACATCAAGTCCTTCTACCAATGCCAGATCACCGAATTCTTATGATATCACAATGAGGCACAGCCAGCCCCACAACTAGAGGCTGAACCAAGACCAGCACCCTCCCACCAGCCCTCTGCCTTTGACAACCCCTCTGACTTTGAGTGTTTCTCTGGTGCTACAGCTGAAAAAATACTGGACAAGTTAGAGGCATGTTGGGGTGCTCAATAAGATTCCACCCAAGCCTCGGAGCCTACCCAACCACTTAAGCCCCTAATCGTCCCCCCAAAAGGTAAACAAAATGGTAAAAAAGTATATTGTTTTATTTACATATCATGATTCTTGCTTTAATATCTTTTTATATGTTAGTGTTTCTTTAAATGGTAGAAAAACTTGGTAAAAAATGGCAAAAATAGGTTAAATATGCGGTCAACTTAGGGGTCCTGGCACCAATACGAATTATGATCATAAGTTCCTCAGTTCGGCTATTGCGATTTTGACTGACACTCACTGATAGCAGTACCAATTAGGCATGATAGCCGATGGCTGTGTGTACTGCATGCCAAAATAATTCCAAATACAGTATCATCAAACTATGCAAAAATTATGCCAAGTTTGACATTATGTAAAATTTTATGCTAAACCAGTGATTTGCTGGAGAAATATGTTAAATTCAGCACAATTATGTTAAATCTGGTCACGCTGGCCATGTCTTGACCGGCCAGCCAACTCATTTTGACCATTAGGTAGGGAGGCAGAATGGCAGATAGCCATTTTTGCTCAGCTGTTGGGTTAGTTTCTATTACCAACACACGGCTCGAGAGGCCGGCTGGGCGACTTTGACCGCTCAATGGTGAGGAGGTGGACAGCCATTTCTGCTCGGCTGGTGGGTTAGGGTCTATTACCAGCATGTGGCTCGATAGGCCAGCCAGTCGGCCAGGTGACTCTGACCAATCGGTGAGGAGGTGGACGGCCATTTTTGCTCAGCTGGTGGGTTACGATCTATTACCAGCGTGCAGCTTAAGAGGCTGGCCAGGTGACTTTGACCTTTCGGTGAGGAGGCAGATGGCCATTTTTGCTCAGTTGGTGGGTTAGAAGCCTATTACCAGTGTGCGGCCAGAAAGGCCGGATGGCTGCCCAACCGATTTTTTGTCTGTAGGCTGCCCAACTGGCCATGTCGGAAATTATATGTTCAGATATGGACAAAGAAATTCAGATACTGACATAACAGAGCCAAGGCCTAACGTTTGGATATGGAGCGTCTGGATAATCATGGGGTTCCTGTATATTTTTACATGTTTAGTGTTTTATGTTTGTGTATTAGTAGTTTGCTCAAGAGTTTTAAGTATGAAGTCAGCTTGAGATGTAACTGCCAGTTAAGAATGGCAGGTGGGGGGGGTAGGGGTATGGGGGAGAGTTGGAAGCTGGAGTAAAGGCAGGTGGAGCTTCATTTGTCCATCTCCCTCCTTTCTTCCCTGAGCAGGAATTAGTGCTTGTGAGTGTGTTGTATCAATACTGTATTGTAT
The DNA here is from genome assembly GCF_032717465.1 of Coenobita brevimanus. Taxonomy (NCBI): domain Eukaryota; kingdom Metazoa; phylum Arthropoda; class Malacostraca; order Decapoda; family Coenobitidae; genus Coenobita; species Coenobita brevimanus. The sequence continues at coordinate 20,071,373 of NC_137004.1, forward strand.
TTCAAGCATGATTTTAATCTTTTACTCTTGGGTAAAATTGTAGCAAAGTTTTTTGGACTGAGGATCGAGAAGGATAGTACAGAAGAGTCGTGATTTAAGACCAAACGAAACAACGATCGTACAATAACATGGGCATTTAATTTCTCCCATAATTACTTAACAGCACGGTAATACCACTTAACTGCACGAGAGAAACTGTGAGAAATGGGTGCGTCTAGATATTGGATTTCCAGATACAACTTGTGTGTCATGCTTTTGTCGGTCACTGATTGGCTAAGTTTGGCTTCCTTGACCCGACCCGACCCACATGACCCCCATACCACCAGCCACAGCCCGCTGCCTACCTCAGTGTTGTGTGAACGGTCCCTGTGATGAGAAGTTTGTTTGCTTATTTCTTGCTCCTCGATTCCTCTCAGAACTCTGAGCACGTGGTTTCAAACTAACTGAGGAGTAGACTGTAGCACCAGTTGAGCAGGGCAGTACTCCGAAAGTGGATGGAAAGCTGATGACAGGAAGAGCTGGAGCTCCTGTTTCATCAACCCTTGGAACTAGGTCCCAACCATCCCTCTTTGCTGAACTTTTTCAGTGTCTCAGTAACACAGAGAGTAGGCCAGCATGCTCTCCAAGGCACGTTTCTCTAACTATCAACACCAAACTACATGCACAGTACACACTACACTTCCATTTCCAAAAAAAAAAAAAAAAAAAATCATGGCAGCATAACACGTGGCTTCGAAGTCCCCAGGGAGGGGGGGACCATAAATGTCCCCACTTTCCGCCCCTCTCCCGGTGACGACTCAAGCTACCTGGAACCACTGTCTGATTCTTTTTTTCTTCATTTCTGCAACATTCGCGGCCATTCCTCTAACTTCGCTCTGTTGAGCACCACCTCTCCTTCTCTAAACCTCACCTCCTTTTTCTAAATGAGACTCAGCTGTCTGAGGCAACTGACAGCAAACCCTTTTCTGTATCTTCCTACTTTCTCTATACTCATTTCAAAGCCAAAGGTGGCTGTTGTGTATATATACACAACGACTTATCTTGCTCTCGTGTTCCTGAACACGATTTCTCTGAATTCTCTACACTCTGGCTTCGGCTTTCCTGTCATTCTCTGACTAAATATATCTGTGCTGTTTATTTATCTCCTAATTCTACTGACTATCAAAATTCTTTGACTATCCTACTTCTATGATGGAGCACATTTTATCCATTTCTCCCTTCTCTGAAATCTCCATTCTAGGAGATTTCAATGTTCACCACCACCTCTGGCTCTCCTCTCCTTTCACTGATCCATCTGGTGAACAAGTCTACCCCTTTTCTATCCTTAATGACCTATACAGCTTGTACAGCACCCTACCCATATCCCAGACTACCTTGAAGAGAGCTTCAACATACTTAACCTCGGCCCTCAGGCAGTAGCCTACTTCTTTGATTTTCCATGGAATGATTATTGCTTCCATGGCTGGGAGGCATCTGAGTGTGCCTTGCGCATTAAGGAGGTTATTCTCTCGGGCATGGAAGCATACATTCCATTCTCATTTCCTTTGACTAATGCAAGAGAGCCTTGGTTTAATCACGCTTGTTCTAATGCTGTCCACAACAAGGAGAAGGCCTATAAAAGGTACCGGAGCCAACCCACCCCTGAATCACATCTTTTATACGTTTCTGCCCGGAATCGTGCTAGTCTGTTCTTCACTCTGCTAAAAATAATTTCATCCGAACTAAATGCTCTCAACTATCCAACTCGAATTCTTCCCGCTCCTTCTGGCACATTCATGAAAACCTTTCTAACAACTTTACCTAATCATCCTTCCCTCCTCTTTTCTACTCTGATGGCTCTGTAGCTATTTCTTCTACTGATAAAGCAGACCTCTTTGCTAAGACTATCTCCTCCAATTCCACCTTAGACGATTCCAGTGCTGTTCCTCCATCACTTCCCCCCTCTGACTTCCTCATGGCTGACATTAAAATTTCTTCAGCTGATGTATTTTCTGCCATCACAAGCCTCAGTACTAATAAGACATATGGGCCTGATGGAGTCCCACCTGTTGTTCTCAAGAACTTTGCTTACACCCTGCTCAGGCAAACTCGTTCGCCTTTGTCTATCAACTTGTGCCTTTCCTTCTTGCTGAAAGTTTGCTCTCATTCAGCCAGTCCCAAAGAAGGGTTACCATTCCCAACCCTCTAACTATCATCCAATTGCTTTAACATCCTGTGTCTCAAAAGTTTTCGAGTCAATTCTTAATAGAAAAATTTTAAAGCATCTTTCCTATCACCTTCTTTCTGATCATCAGTATGGGTTCCATCAGGGACGCTCCACTGGCGATCTTCTCACCTACCTTTCAGACTCCTGGTCATCCTCCTTTCGGGACTTTGGCGCAAGCTTTGCCATTGCACTTGACATCTCTAAGGCTTTCAATTGAGTCTGGCATAAATCTTTAATTTCCAAATTGTCTTCTTACGGTTTCTTTCTGTCTATCTGTCCCTTCATCTCTTGCTTTCTTTCTGGTCATTCTATAGCCGCTGTCGTAGATGGCCATCGTTCTTCTCCTACATCTATCAAGAGTGGTGTTCCTCAGGGCTCTGTCCTATCACCAACTCTTTTCTTTTTATTCATCAATGACCTTCTAAGCTGAACATCTAATCCTATCCACTCATACTCTGATGACTCCACCCTTCGCCTTTCCAGTCGGTTCCCGCAATGTCCATCTCAGCACTTACTTCAACAAACAAAGGATGAGGATATGGCACACCTAATGTCTGACTTGGCTCGTATCTCTGACTGGGGTAAAAATAATATGGTTGTTTTTAATGCATCAAAGACTCAGTTTTTACACCAATCAACCTGACAAAATCTTCCACAGGTATACCCACTAACATTTAATAATATTCAGCTTAATCCTGCATCATCCTTGAACATGCTTGGGGTTTCATTTACTGGGGATTTATCTTGGAAAGATCAAATTACATCTCTTGTAAAATCTGCTTCCAATAGATCAGGTGTGTTTAGCCAACTCCGTTCCTTCTTTACCCCTGCACAATTGTTGACTCTATATAAGGGTTTTATCCGCCCCTGTGTGGAGTTCAACTCTCCTGTGTGGGGAGGCTCCCCACATACAGCTCTTCTCAACTGGTTGGAGTCAAAGGCTTTTCGTCTCATTAACTCTCCTCCTCTTACTGACTCCCTTCAACCTCTGTCTCTTCGCCGCACTGTTGCATCTTTATCTCTTTTCTATCACTACTTCAATGTTCACCGCTCCTCTGAACTGTCTGAATGCATTCCTCCACCTCCATGACAGGCGCGTAGCACCCGTCTAGCAGCAAACTCTCATCCCTTTTCTGTCCAACTCTCTAATGCAAGAGTTAACCGTTACTCCCAGTCCTTCATTTATGCAACAGGTCAACTCTGGAACTGTCTCTCTCTGTCTATATTTCCTTCTTCCTATGATCTCCAGTCTTTCAAACGCAGTGTGTCCAGGCATCTTGAAGTGATCGGATCTTGAATTTGGCTCTCTCTTGTATTTTCTTTTTCTCTAGGAAGGAACAATAATAGCAGGCCCATGGCCTTTGGTTCCTGCTTCCTCGCATTAAAAAAAAAAAAAAAAAAACTACAGTATTGTTATGCCGAAGCACCCTGAAAATGCCATGAACACAAGAAAAGCATTTATTCTAAATGAAAATGTAAAACTGTTGGAGAAAGTACGCGTTGTATTGGAGCTTAAATGCAAACGATCAGACAGATAAAATGAGTCGTGTGTTTATGATGTGGATAGTTTTCTTTGTTGGAAAAAAAAAAAGTTAATGATGAGGGAGCAGTAAAATTCATGTGCAATGAGTGTTAAATCATCATCATCATCATCATCATCATCATCCGGACCTCCTTTCCCACCCAAGGGCAGGGTGAGGAGTAGCAATGTCCAGACAGCCCAAAATTGCCCAATCCAATGGGCCATGCTTCCATTCACTCATCATTCAAGCCCTGGAGTCCTGGCTCTATTGGATACGCCAAAAACATTCACCACGTTCTGTAGCTTCACATATCGTATCCGACAGAGTCAATCCAGATGCTGCCATGTTAAAATGGGTGCCAAAAATCCCTGATCATGCACATCTCCTCACAAAATTCATCCAGCCAGCTCGATCTCCTGTCAGTTCCCTAGCCTCGCCGACTTCCAAACCTCTCTTCCTCACACATTCATCCACCATATCTCTCCACCTTCTCCTTGGTCTACCTCGCCTCCTCCCTCCTTTGAATTCGCTCAGATATATCTTCTTCACCACTCTATTGTTATCCATTCTCTCCACATGACCATACCATCTCAGTACACTCTCTTCAATTCTGGTGTCCATCGACTTCCTCACTCCGCATCTTTCACATTATTTCGTATCCTATCCACCCTCTGTACTCCACATACATTCCTCAGCAGTCCAATCTCCACTGCTCTTACTCTTGACTTTTCATATTCATGCCACACCATAGTCTCACATCCATATGTTAAAGTTGGCACTAACACTCCTTCATGTAAGCCTTGTGCAGCAGCAACACTCAAGCCTCTGTTTCTTAACAAGGCCTTCATCGCACCAGTTACTTTTCTTCCTTGTGTCACGCTACTTTCAACTTCTTTTGCACATTTTCATCTCTTTTCTATCACTGTACCCAAGTATTTGAACTCTCTCACCAATTCCAGTCTCTCTCCATTCACTGTTACATTGCACTGGGAGTCACCTTCTCTCTCAATAACCATCACTTTACTCTTTTCTACATTTACTCTCAAGGAACGATGCTTACAGACATCAGCAAAACTCTGCACTAGCCTACCAAGTTCTTGTCCAGTACTTGCAAGCAGTACTGCATCATCAGCATACAATAAATTTGAGATATTCCATCCATCCCTTGTACAAAGGAGAAGGGGAAAAAGAAGTGTGTGGTAATCATAGGGGCATTTGTCTTCTTAGTATAATAGGAAAAGTGTATGGTAGGATACTTATAGACAGAGTTAGAGAAAGAACAGAGAAATTAGTTGGAGAAGAACAGGGAGGCTTTAGGAAGGGAAGAGGTTGTGTAGATCAGATATTCATTCTTAGATCTTTAGTGGAAAAGTTTCTAGAGAAGGGAAAGAAGTTGTATGCGGCTTTCATGGATTTGGAGAAAGCATATGACAGGGTGGATAGACAAGGATTGTGGAAAGTGTTAAGAATATATGGAGTAGATGGGAAGTTGTTGAATGCTGTGAAGAGTATGTACGATGGTGCGAAGGCTGCAGTGCGTGTGGATGGTGAACTAAGTGAATTTTTCTCTTTGAAAGTTGGGTTGAAACAGGGATGTGTCATGTCTCCATGGTTGTTCACTCTGTACATGGATGGGGTAATAAAAGAGGTGCAAGGTAGGGTAGTGGATGTTGGAGTGGCCCTGGTGAGAGAGGATAGTGTTTGGAAACTCCCTGTACTGTTGTTTGCAGATGATACTGTGTTGTTGAGTGAAGACGAAGGGGAGCTGCAAGGCTTGGTGGATGAGTTTGAGAGAGTGTGTAAGAAACGGAATCTAAAGGTGAATGTAGGGAAGAGTAAAGTGATGGTCTTTGAGAGAGGTGAAGTCAGTGAATGTACAGCGAGGTTGGATGGTGAGGAATTGGAAAATGTGAGTACGTTTAAGTACTTGGGTAGTGTGATGAGTAAGGATGGAGGTTTGGAGGGTGAAGTGCTTGAAAGGGTACAGCAGGGAAGAAAGGTTGCTGGTTCTTTGAAAGCAGTGATAAGAAACAGGGAAGTGAGCATGGAAGTGAAAAAGTTACTACATGACAGTATTGTGATACCAACTCTAATGTACGGAAGTGAAGCTTGGACATTGTTGGAAGGACACAAGTCAAGAGTGACAGCAGTGGAAATGAGTTATTTAAGAGGAGCCTGTGGAGTCACGTGGAGAGACAGGCTGACGAATGAGGATATAAAGGAGCGTTGTGGTGTGGATGTGGATGTGATAGGAAGCGTTATGAGGAACACACTGAGGTGGTTTGGCCATGTGGAGAGGATGGAGGGTGAAAGACTGACGAGGAGAGTGTATGTGAGTGAGATGGAGGGGGGAAGAGGGAGGGGGAGGCCAAGGATGAGATAGAGGGATGGGGTGGAGAGGTATATGAGAGAGGGGGGTGTGAGTTGGGAGCAGGGCAGTGAAATGGCGGGGGACAGGGCGACTTGGAGGCGATTTGTTTGTGGCCACCCCAAACGGGATTGAGGCGTCTGGCAATAGATAGATAGATAGACAGACCATTCATTACCAATGCCATCCCTCTCTCCATTACTCATGTTTTCACTTCTCTCATCACCCCATCCATATATACATTGAACAACCATGGGGACATCACACAACCTTGTCGCATGCCCACACTGACTGTGAACCATTCACTTAGATGCCCATTAACCCTGACACATGCTTCACTACCATCATAAAAACTCTTGACGGCACCTAACAGCTTACCTTCTACACCGTACATGCACAAAACTTTCCACAGACCTTGTCTGTCCACTTTGTCATATGCTTTTTCCAGATCCATGAATGCCATAAACACCCTATGGTCCTTCTCACAAGCCTTCTCTACTATCTGTCTCACTGCAAATATTTGGTCCACACATCCTCTGCCACTCCTAAAGCCACCCTGTTCATCACTCATTAGGACTTCTGATATCTCTCTTACTTTCTCTTTAATAATTCTTCCATATAGCTTCCTTACCACACTCAGTAAGCTTATGCCACGATAATTCTTGCACTCACTTCGTTCACCTTTATTTTTGTACAGGGGTACAATCACAGCCTTTTTCCACTCTGCAGGCACAGTTTCACTCATCTATGCCTTCTTACATATCTCCAACAAGCACTTCATTCCATTCTCTCCACTACATTTAAGCATCTCTGCATACACCTCATCAACCCCAGCTGCTTTCCCATTTTTCAGCCGCTTCACAACACTCTTCACCTAAGCGAGTGTCACGTCTCCTGGCATTGCATTCCTTCTCTGCACACCCTCAAAACCAATCATGCTTACAGTTGCTCTGCTCTCTCTATCCCCATTCATCAGGCTTTCAAAATATTCTTTCCATCTGGTCCTTACTTCATCTCCAAGGGTTAATAATCTACCCCACCTGCATCCTTCACACCATCCCATTTCTTACCGATTTCACTTCTACATTTCCGCACCTCTTTCCAGAATAACTTTCTATTTTCAGAGTATTTCACATTCATTTTTCTTCCTAGATCCTCATTTACCTCCTTCTTTTTCCCTCTTCACTAGTCTCTACGTGCTTCTTGCTCTCAACATAGTCAGTTCTTATTCGAACTGAACCCCTATCCTGTAACCACTTTAGCCACTTCTTCCTCTTTTCCTCCACCGCTCTCTTTACCTCCTCATCCCACCATGCCGTACCTTTCTTCTTTGTTGTTACTCTTGCCACACCACATACCACTTTAGCATTCCTAACTAAGCAATCCCTATATGCATTCCACAGTCTGTCTAGATCCATCTCATTCCAATTCAGTAATCCTGACTCGTCCTCTAATTTGGTCCTGTATTCACCTGCCATTTCTTTGATCCTCAGCTTCTCAACTTTCAGTCTTTCTCCCCAACTGCTTCTCTCTCTCCTGATCCACCTCACTCCTTTCAGCTTGATCTTGCATACCACAATCATATGATCTGACAGACTTCCACATCGTCCTCTCACAGCCCTCGTATCAGCAACCATTCCCATCATCGACCTCTCTACGAGCACGTAATCAATCAGGCTTCTTTCAACACGATCCCCGTTCCCTCTATACCATGTATATTTGTGTGCATCTCTGTGTTTGAAAAACAAGTTACAAAAGCACAACCTCCTCTCCTGACACATATCCTTTAGTCTCTTCCCATTATCATTTTCTCCTGGTACTCCATAGCAACCCATTATGTCATCCTCAGGACCAGTGCCTACTCTTCCATTCATATCCCCCATCACAGTCACTTTATAGCTCCTGGGCATTTCTCCCACTACTTCACCCAGCTCATCCCAAAACCTGTCTTTCTCACTCCTGTCCTCACATGGTGCATATGCTAAAATCACCGCCACTTTCACCTTCTCAAACTTGAACCTGACATACATACATCTCGAGCTAACACATTTGTAGTCTTTCATTCCACTCTGCCACATCTCATTCATCAACAAAGCAACTCCATCCTTGCATCTTCCTCGCCCATTCATTCCCGATCTTACACATTTCATGCCCTCCCACTCCTCCACTTCGCACCCTTTCATCTTCGTTTCACACAATGCCATCACAGCATATCTTGTACTCTTGAACACATTCAACACTTCCACCCTCTTGCTCTCCTCATTCACACCTCTCACATTTCACATGGCCACGCGAGTATTTGGTTGGGGCCCTGGGCAGGTATTGGGCCCTCTGAGGATCTCTGAAACAACTGCAATAATTAAGTGATTTTGGATAGGGGAATCTGGGGGACACTTAACCCTGCCAGAAACCCCGGTTATATGGTTACCACCCAGAGTAGTAAATGGTTTCCTGGGTACAGGAAACCATTTGGCTTGTCACTCAGTGTAGAGATCACATGGCACCTCTACACTGAGTGAGTGGATGATGGGCGCCCCCACCAACAAAACAAAAAAAAAAAAAAATAAAAAAAAAAAAAAAAAAGCTTTGTCTATCTATCTATTGCCAGACGCCTCAATCCCGTTTGGGGTGGCCACAAACAAATCGCCTCCAAGTCGCCCTGTCCCCCGCCATTTCACTGCCCTGCTCCCAACTCACACCCCCCTCTCTCATATACCTCTCCACCTCATCCCTCCATCTCATCCTCGGCCTCCCCCTCCCTCTTCCCCCCTCCACCTCACTCACATACACTCTCTTTGTCAGTCTTTCACCCTCCATCCTCTCCACATGGCCAAACCACCTCAGTGTGTTCCTCATAATGCTTCCTATCACATCCACATCCACACCACAACACTCCTTTATATCCTCATTCGTCAGCCTGTCTCTCCATGTGACTCCCCAGGCTCCTCTTAAATAACTCATTTCCACTGCTCTCACTCTTGACTCGAGCTTTGTGCTTGATCTTTATGAACTGATGGCCTTTGATCGAGAAAATTTGGCTCTTACGATACATGAAGACAATACATGTTGACATAAATAGTTAGGTAAGATGCGAGTTCAGTACTTGTGAATTATACTGTCATACAAATTATACTGCTTGGCTGACTTGTTTATTATTCATAATTACTCCATTCTTGAGTATCTGAGAAGTGAGATACACAATCACTCCATGCTGATGACTTCTTTACAGCATTTTTTTCCTTTATTATTGATGACTAATGGCTTTTAAAAAGTTTCACAATGCATTTTTGTAAAAATAAGCGCTGAAAGTGGTTCTTGATGAAATATGCGTGATGCTGGGCGGCCATTATTCACGTGCTGTTTAGGTCAAGTTATTGCTTGATTTGTAATGAGGACTTTCAAGAGGCTTAGTGCCAATCCTTGGTGATCAAAATTTTTATGAGAAGTATTAGGGGACAAAACTAATCGGTTAGGTTAGGTTATAATGCAGTAGCTATGCAATGATGTGTCCAGTTGGTAAGGTCGTATGTAAACACATTGTCTTGGGTGTCTTAAGGCAAACATATTTATAATATTCCATCTTTAAATATATTTTTAACGGAACATACGAGGCTCCTAGAACCTAACCCCTTATTTTACATATATATATATATATATATATATATATATATATATATATATATATATACAATATATATATATATAATATATATATATATATATATATACTGTATATATATATATATATATATATATATATATATATATATATATATATATATATATATATATATATATATATATATATATACTGTATATATATATATATATATATATATATATATATATATATATATACTGTATATATATATATATATATATATATATATATATATATATATATATATATATATATATATATATATATAAAAGTCACATTTTAGCATGAAATTGATTTTGCACAAGGTTCTGCATAACGTATCTCGTGTTGAATGAAGACTCTACTGTACAGGGGGCACCCAAGTTCTCATGGGACCCCATCCAAATTGTGAAGTTGTATTTTCATCCCTCCAAACACATCCTCTGTTCTTCAACCTCTAGAATAGATCAACAGATAATCACCAACGTCAAGCTGGAATTTTACCTTAGGGCCTGGGACCGACCTGAGGCAGCACTGGACAGTGACAAGGTAAGTTATATCTATCTACGGTATCTATTGCCAGACGCCTTAATCTCATAAGTGGCGGCCACAAACATCACTTCCATGTCGTCCTGTCCCCCACCATTCCACTGCCCTGCTCCCAGTTCACGCCCCTCTCTCTCAGTATACCTCTCCACTCCATCCCTCCACCTCATCCTTGGCCTCCTCCTCCCTCTGCCCACCTCCACCTCACTCACATACACTCTCCTTGTTAGTCTCTCACTCACCATCCTCTCCAAAAGGCCAAACCATCTCAGTGTGTTTCTCCTAACGCTTTCTATCACATCCACATCCACACCACAATGCTCCTTCACTTCCTCATTTGTCAGTCTGTCTCTCCATGAAACTCCACAAGCTCCTCTCAAATAACTCATTTCCACTGCTCTCACTCTTGACTTTTGTCCCTCTAACAAGGTCCAACCTTCACTTAAATACGTTAAAGCCAGTATCACAATACTGTCATGCAGTAACTTTTTCACTTCCATGCTCACTTCCTTGTTTATCACTTCTTTCAAAGAACCAGCAACCTTTCTTTCTTGCTGTACCCTTTGAAGCACTTCACCTCTAAACTTCCATCCATATTCATCACACTACCCACGTACTGAAATGAACTCACAATTTCCATTTCCTCCTCATCCAACCTCAGTGTATATTCAGTGGATTCATTTCTCTTGAAAACCATAACTTTACTCTTCCCTACATTCATCTTTAGATTCCGTTTCTTATACACTCTCCCAAACTCATTCACCAAGACTTGTGGCTCCCCTTCATCTTCAATTACCAACACAGTATCATCTGCAAACAATACAGCTACTGCTAATTGATTTAGAACCTTCCCCCACAAGGTATTAAAAAACAAAGAAATCATAGTATATCACAATGTTTGTTCATGAAATGCCATTCATTAATATGAAATCATGTTTCCCTTGTATTTCAGGACCAGTTGGATGCATTTTGGCATGGAATCACTTTGATCTCTAAAGTAATCTAAGGATATTTCTTTGCACCAAGGTTGTCCAGATTGGGTGTCTTCTTCTCTGCCATGATTTTCTTCATCTTTGCTAGGCAGTTTTCTATCGAATTTAGATCCGGACTGTTGCCAGGCAGTTTTCTATCGAATTTAGATCCGGACTGTTGCCAGGCCAGTCGAGGACCTCAATCCGATTATCCTGAAGCCATTTTGTCACCTTTCTTGACTTGTTACATGGACCAGAATCGTGCATGGAAAAGTCGCTCCCATGAATAGCAAAAAAAGTTAAATAAATGATCTTTCAGAACTTGAATGTACCAGTCACCATTCATCATCAAGTTCTTACGAAGAAAGTTGAGGCCTCCCCTTCCCATATCACCTGAGAAACCCTCCCATACCATTACTGATTGTGGGTGCTTAACAGTCGGCACCGTGTAAGCAGGGTCATATTGACAATGGGAGGCAGGGCGACAAACCTTGGAAGAATGCACGAGGAACACTTGAAATGTGCTTTCATCGGAAAACATAACTTTTCTCCACTCATCTGATGTCCAGTGTGCATACTTCTCGGCAAACTGAATGCACTGCTTCTTCATGTGGTCAGTGAGAAGCTGTATCTTGGCTGCGGTGCAGCTTGGCAAACCCAGCTCCTTCTGCAAGCAGTGTTGGATAGTTCAAAATGAGACTTCTTGTAACAGCTGGGGATGCATTCTCTTCAATTCTGCTGCTGTCAGTCGAGGATTCTTGATTACTTCCCTCTTTAGAAGTGTATCTGTGCCTCTGGAAGTTGTCCTCTTCTTTCCACGCCATGCTTGTGCTCTGGTATAACATCAGGTGGCAGGCCATGAACTGCAGCAAGACTCTTCATGACGGTCGACTTTGCATGTCCAGTACGATCACAAATCATGTTGGTATCCTGCCTCCATGCAATGATAAGGACCCTCTCATCCCTTGAGCAGTACTTTCCAGGCATGACAACTCAACTCTAGGATAGTAACAAGGCAAACAGTAATGCATACGAAAAAAGAGGGAGGTGCAAGCTCAGAGCGACAGAAACATATACAGTCACTACTTGTTACACTGTGAAATTTCATATTTCGATGGACATATATACCTAAAAATCACTGCGAAATTCAAATAATCGAAATTTAAACTGAACTTCTTATGGGAAAAATTAGTTTGGGTCCAGGGCCTTCAAACCTAACTACCTAAAATCATGATTTTTTGCTCACACCCCCTGTAAACTTTATGAACTATAACTGTGGTTAAGTAACTGTAGTTCTGCATTGAATTGCCATACTGTCAGCAAGTGTATACTTGGTGTATTTCTGCCTTTTCCTGTATTGCCATTTCTCCTTTGGCTGAGAAGATTTAGAGATGCCAGGCTGCTCTCATACATTACCACTGCTACCCAAAGAACCACTCTTGCTTGCCATTTTGAAACAGGTATGTGACGAAAATACAAAGAAAATACATACAACTAAATTGCAGTGAAATGTATGTCCACATATGGTTAGGCTCATACTTTTTCTTATAATTTTCCTTCACTTCTAACATTTTGGTTCACATCAAAAATATTATCTTTGCTTGTTTTGGTTGGAGTCTGGCCCTGAAAGAACATGTTACATATGATATTAGGTTAGGTTCATACTTTTTCTTATAATTTTCCTTCACTTCTAGCATTTTGGTTCGCATCAAACATATTATCTTTGCTTGTTTTGGTTGGAGTTTGGCCCTGGGAGCATCAAAATTTGCAAATTTGCATCGAAAAGTAAGGTAGGCAGACCACTCCAAAATGCATCGAAATTTGATTTATCGAATTCTAAACTGTCCAACTTTGAGATTTTACTGTACGTTGATTCGGTATACAATAATTCGCTACAACGATAACAGAAAAGTTCCACTCCAAAATCTGATTAGGATGAATTTCCCGCTATAACACTATTGCCCTTAGAAAATTTCGTACAAAGCGCCAGGCACAAGCAAGGCGACAGTTGCTTGTCTCAGGCAAGATGGCGGCCCCAGCATGCAGAGCATTGTTTTGGTTCAATTGCAGTCCCGCCACCCTTTCAAAGCCCTGTCTTTTCCACTCGTTCACTGTGCCCCCCTGCTATCGTCACCTCTCAGCCAAGCATCGTGCTACAGTAGGCCTATACATCGTGTAGCACCATGCCAACATTACGCAAGTGTGATTGTTGTGCTGCTGCAGCAATTTACTGTTCGTGAGTAATGCTGCCTGTATTGGTGTGATAGTGTTTGTTTTGGTCTTGGAGACAACTTGGACCAACACAGGAAGTGATTAAGGTGGGTTGTCATTTTTGTTTCAGACTTGGGTAGGCGACTTTGGGAAGTTGAGTTGACGTAACCCCCCTTTTATAATGTGTTTCAATCTCCTGATTTACGATAAAACTGTTACACACTAAGGTATGACCTGATGTAACCCCATCGTATAACGAGTAGTGACTGTAGGCCCACTCTTGCATCTAGGCAAGCACTGACGTGTTGAGTGTTTCACCACCTCCCGCCAACACCAGAGGAGTTGCCAGTTACTGTACTTCTTGCCTCCAAAATTCACTTGGTAGAGGTGGAAACACAAAGCAAAGACAGACAACTCTCCCATAGCAATTCTGTGTGTAGGTCCTAAGTTAATTTGCGGTGGGTGTATATACAGTAATCCCCGTAATAACCCGACAACCAATTTCCGGACACCCCAATTTCCGGACATTTTGGGCCTAGGCCTTAGGAACCCCCAAATGGCCAAAAACGAAAAAAAAAAAAAAATTCTCACCTGTAATTTGAAATTAGCACGCAGTGCCAAAAGGCTGTGTTTACACATGGCAGCCAGCCCCCTGCTGTTCCTCCCTCCTTCCCAGTTACCGCCTAACTACCATCGTGAGTAGATGCTCATCGCAATGGATGCCGCATATGCTCGTTTTTGTGAATAAACAGTGAATAAACTGTAAGAACTCGCCACTAGACCACATGGGAACTTACAGTGTTGTGCAGTGTTAAGAAATCAGAATTAAGAGTGCAAAGGATTAAATGTGGAGTGCAAACTGGCGGCTGAAACTGGCAGTTGAAACTGGCGTGGTGCAATAAAGAACAGAATATGCAGTGTTAAACAATTATAACTCACAGTGCAAAGAATTAAGTGCAGTACAACACTGGATTACTGTATGTACTTCAAGAGCATTTTCACCACTGCCAGAGCCTTAGAGGAGGTGATCACTGACATGCTATAAGTATCCTGTACACTGCTAAATTTTCCATACTCACTTCTCATTCCGCATTCTCTGGTTTCTTTACATTTATTTCATGCCTTATGTCCATTATTGAATAAGGTCTTAAATAGGTGCTATGCATGTCCGGTAGGTAGTTATTTAGGTAGCTTTCAAAGTTAGGCTGGGTTAGGGTTCATAAGTACCAGTCCAGGAGGCAGGGGCCCAATATCCGGATGGGCTCAATTTCCAGACATGCCTTTGTCTGTATTACATTGGATATTGGGAAGATTACTATATATATATATATATATATATATATATATATATATATATATATCTATATCTATATATATATATATATATACACACACACACACACAGGTATACCTCTATATACGATACCTCTAGATGCGATACCCTGGGTTAACGATGGGGGTAGAAATACCACCACACCCAGCCAAACGACAGCCAAACCAGTTTAATGATGGGTTTTTATTTTTTTTTAACCAATTTAAATGACATTTTAGACTATAATTGTATGTTTGTTTGTTTGATATATAAACTGTTTTTAAACTTAGATTAAAGTGTTTTAGCCATAGGTGGGGTGAACATTATTATTCTGGGGTACAGGTTACTAAGCCTGATTTTTTCCAGGCTTTTATTTCATGATTTTCGGATATTATTTGTCAGTTTTACTGAGTTATTCACAGGTGTTAGGCCATTTACATCGGCCTTAAACTTGTTTTTGGACTCATTTGGGTGGGTTTATGACTTGGCTGGGGGGGAAACCCAAGGCTCAAAAACGCATCCTGATACATGTTAAATCTAACCCGAGATATGATACCCTGCCTTGCAATGGGTTTTCACTTAACCAATTGCATCGTTAAACCAGGGTATACCTGTATATATATATATGCCAGTATATAATATATATATATATATATATATATATATATATATATATATATATATATAATGCATATACAGTCGGCGCATCTCGATGTGATCGCAGAGTAGCGCGTGACCAACTTGCGTGACTATTATTTTGCCACTGCATCCACCATGGAAAAGCCACTCGGGAAAAAATGACTACATGGCAACTCTCTTGAGTTCTCGCCCGTTGCTTTGTGTGATATAACAGTCAGTTTTATCACACGTGATTGAGTAGACGTTTGCCTTCTCATCCCTACCCACTTCTCCCTACCCCCTCAGGGGCTTTGTTCAACACCGACAAATTTGCACGTGCCTATTTCCCGTGATGTCAAAGGCTTACACAAGTAAGGATAATATAGTGAGAGTGATTGAGTGCTACAAATTGAGGCTAAGTACCAAGGAAATAAGTCAGCAAACTGGCGTAAACCAAGTTACAGTACGCCGCCTCGTATCTAAGTTTAAGGCTTCTGGAGAGCGTGAGATGCCCCGCCACAAACATGGGAGATGGCGTCCCAAGATTAGTAGTAGGACTTTGGCTCACATGAGGTGCCAGTTGGAGGAAAATCCACTCTTACAGCAAGACAGATAAAGGAACAGAAACCCATGCTTCTCCATGATGTCAGTATATGAACCATTCAGATAAATATCCAAACAAAACTGGGATATTGGAAGATGAGAGCTCGAAGCAAGCCTTTTATTTCGGAGGCACAGCGGAAAAAGGGGCAAGTTTTTGCACACAAGTACAGCTCCTGGACTGTAGATGAATGGAGACGAATCTTGTGGACTGATGAATCCTCAATTAGAGTCGGTGACACAAAAAGCAAGAGGGTGTGACACCAGAAAGGGTCGGACCCTTGCGACCCGAAGTACACCACAAAGTCCACCAAGCATCCTCCTTCCCTCATGGTGTGGGGTGCATTCTCGTACGGGGGAGTGGCTGATCTGCATGTCTTCCCCAAAGGCCAGTCAGTCACCAAGGACGTCTACCTGAGCCTTTTAGACAACTGTCTGGCCGGCTGTTTTGCATCGACCAGTGCTGAGGTGCTGCAGCAGGACGGTGCCCCATGCCACACCGCGCATGCTGTCAAGGAATGGCTTTCTGCAAGCGAGGTGGAGTATATACCTGACTGGCCAGCAAACAGTCCTGACATATCACCCATAGAAAACCTGTGGGTCATCGTTAAAGGCAAGGAACGAGGACACATCCACACTGGCCAAATTAGAGTCTGCACTTCGTCGTGCATGGAGCGGCATATCCAGGGAAACTTTGGAGAAACTCGTGGACTCTCTCCCCAGTCGCCTATTGGAAGTACAAAAACGTAAAGGATACCCCATAAGCAAATAAAAGGTTAGTTAATGAGTTCTGATAAAAATTTTCATCGCTTTCTGTAATGTAGTTTGGTTATAATTATCAGCAGAAGTCATGCTGTACCCGTTGTTTTTAGAGAAATCACGTCGAGATGCGCTGACTGTATATATATATATATATATATATATATATATATATATATACCGTATATATACATACGTATATACAGTAGAACCTCTTTGGTCCGGACCCCTTTGATCCGGATTTCTGTTAATTCGGACAAAATTTAAAAATAATAAGCTCCAAAAATATGCTGAAAGTAATTCTAAAGTCATTTTCAGTATCGGCGCGGAAAGCGATCGTCAGTCATTTAGTCTCGGATCACGCTAGGTCGTAACATGGGCGCCTGTTTAAACACACGCTAGCATTCGTTCCATTAACTAGTTCACCAACCATTTCTATTTTTACGCTGTATTTCAAAAGTTAATCCTCCTTACTAAGCCCCTTAACGCAAGTGTAGCTTCTGCAATGAATAAAGGTGTTAAAAGGAGGAATTTGCTTACACAAAAATGGGTCAGAATATTCTGCAGTGTTTAGTGATTACTGTAGGTTATTTTTTGTACTTAAATGTGCTTTACTTGTACATCAAACATTAGCTTCTTGCCCATATGGGAGTTATCAATATGCCAAAGATGACAATGTATTTTTTGCCTACATAAGTTTTATTTTCATTCCAAATATTAGTTAATTAATTAATTTATTTTTTTGCCTACAAGGGCCTTAGTCACTTACTACAATTTAAAATGTAGGCTAGTTTCTTGTCATGGCCTTACCTGTAAATTATGCAGTACAAAACTATCGTACATGATTAGTTTTGTTATTTTAGTATCCTTTCATCTTTTGCAGTTACGTAGGGTTGACATATGCAACATATGTTAATAATTAACAAACATACCATATGTAGATAGTTTTTGGAATGAACTGGAGATTACCCTGATGGTCCGGACAATCTGCTAATTCGGACAACCCTTCCCCCCATATAGTCCGAATGAGAGAGGTTCTACTGTATATATACAGTACATATAAATATATATATATATATACAGTACCCTCGCATCCAGCACGGTAACATTGTCATGCATGGGTCACGTGTTGGACCAAAAACGTGTTGGACTAACAACAGAGCTTATAGAGAAAAATGAATTGTCAGCAACCCTCGGAAAAGTCACCCTAAATACCTACCATATACCTATACATATAATGGTACTATTGTAATTATAATAAATGGTACTGTGCTATGAATGATAACTAACCTTTTAAGATAGTGTTGGTGGGCTTGCTGGGAATGGAAGGTGGTATCCAAGGCTGTAGTTAGTCCTACTGGGTCCCCGGAGGATGGCTGCTGGCGTCACTAGCGGGTAATGGCTGTTGCTCCTCCTCAACCTCCCTCATAAATCCTTCGAAATCACACTCAGAATCACTATCTTCGTCCACAGCTATGGAAGGTCCTGCTTCTGCCTGTCCTAGCACTGTAATCCTCGGCAAAGTGCATGCTTCTCACACTGTTGCCAGAGCCCCGTCTCGTGACTGTGGAAAGTGATCGCTGTCGCTGACTCGGTAGAGAATAAGGAGAAGCAACTTTGTTTATAAACTGGTACGCACGCCGATGAGATGGGTTTCAAAACGATTGATATTTATTCTAAAATATTAATATGTATTCAGTGTCAGGCTAAATGTTCAATGCTGTAGTACGATACATTCTCTGTCGAGTCGCTTGGGTTTTGGTCACACTGTTTGGCCGTCGTATCCTCAGCAGGAATCCATCCAGATGAATTCCAAATGCCCGTGGTATCGTCGGCAAATTTACCACGTTAACGTTCCGATTTACCATCGTATCCTCGGCAAACCTGGTATGAAGTGCCGTGTGATAGCCTTCGGCTGCCAGGATCTTGTCTTAGTTTTTTATTATGATCACGTTGGCTTCATTCATGTCGTAGGCCTTGGCAATGTCAACTTTCCTCTCCCCTTTCTTCTTCCTCTCGATGCTTTCTAGCTTGGTGGCCTGAGGGAGGTGCCGACGCTTCTTGGGGTTCTCAGAAGGCTTCCTAGGCATTGTGAGCAGGGTAAAATGCAGTAACAAGGGCAGAAAATGCAGCAAGAAAAAAGCACTTTCCAATACAATTATGCGACTGAGTGACGCTGTGGCGGGAGAAATTTACACAAAACATCATGTGACACCAGAAGCGTTTTTAATTGGGCGGCATCACGATCACGTCACGATAGCGGGCGGGGAAGGCTACTTGATCAGAAGTTTTCATTGGCTATCATCATCATGGGAATGTCTAGTATGACCGTGTTGGACCGGGGGTGATCGTGCTAGAGTGAACTCTGCGGATTTCGCCCACTTCTCGGAGCTCTGTGCGTGTTATGCTAAAACACTCGTGTTGCAGTAATTAAATCGTATTAAATAATACTAATTAATTACTCTCCGTGCTGGACCCGAATTGTGCTGGACTAACGCATGTTGGACGCGAGGGTACCGTATAAATATATATATATATATATATATATATATATAGATATATATATATATAGATATATATATATATATTGTATATATATATATATATATATATATATATATATATATATATATATATATATATATATATATATATACATATTGTATATATATATATATATATATATATATATATATATATATATATATATATATATATATATATATATATATATATATATATATATATATATATATATATATATATATATATATATATATATATATATATATATACTATATATATATATATATATATATATATATATATATATATATATATATATATATATATACTGTAAAAATATTTATATATATACATGATGCACCCAGAACAAGTTTTGGGAACTAACCCCCAAGTGGGTAGGATATAACAGCAAGTCAAGTGTATGACAATGAGAGCATCACACTGAGTCTGGCCACAACCTGGGTCCAATACTGGCTTTAAGAATGAAAGCTACAATTAGCAGGCTTGAGAGGGTTAAATCATAAACCAGGGAAGGATGAACACAACCCCAGAAGCTGAAGAGAATGGAAAGAGATTGCTAAGCCACACAACAGGGACCACTACACAGCTCTTGGTAGCAACACACGTCAAGATATGGTATGCTCCCGAAATCAGAGCGAGTCAGTTGTAACGTATCCTACGAGATTTTGTCTTCCTCAGAAACAGTACAGCATCCCATCATGAGGTAATGGAGAGGACCATTTGTCGCACATCAAGGTGATTCATCATAAAACGTGTTGAGTAAACTTGGAACCTGAAGGTTGTCAGTAATGCATCTAGCTGACCGGAAGCAGCTGTCAGTAATCCATCTAGTTGACAACGAACTGTCTAAAACTCACTAAAATGACTCACTAAAATGACATTCTCTTCTCCATGATGAACAGTGTTCTGCTGGAAATCATTAAGAGCTCAGACTCACCTCTATACACCACAGAATCATGTCTTTAGAAAAGAAAGAGCTCCCCATAACACATAAAGAGACCAACTAAATGCACTTCTTGATAGAGGATCAGTACTAGAGAGGAGAATGACACATATTTAGCACACTGTTGCCTGCATCCGAATGAACAAAGCATTCAGTCGGAAAGCATACAACAGATGGATGTGTCTCTACATATCACTACATCACTCTTTGTGGAAAGATGTTATATGAAATAACTCAGGGTTCAAGGCCAGACACAGTGCAGCCTCGTTATGCAGTAGGGTTGCATCAAGTGAGGATTTTCTGCATAACAGATTATTGCATAAGGTCAATATAACATGGGTTCAGTGGGGTTGGGGAGGGTGACCTCCACTGCAAAGCCTAAAATGACCTAAAAAAAAAAAAACTAAGCCACCAGTCCTATACAGGTATGAGTCATCACCAAAGGTCCCCCAACATCCAGGATGGGGGACAGTTGGAGGACAAGAAAAACCACTCCACAAAAAAGATACGGTATCACTTTACTTAAGTACTTGTGCTGTTATATGGCAATAACTATGGTATTTCTGAGGCCTTTAATTCACAAAATAAAATGAAAGGCAATAATCAAAGCCAGTGTAAGCACTGGGTTAGCATCTTGGCTCAGTCAGCTGTGTAGAAGCCTAGAAAGGGATGATAATTATGTATGGTTGACAAGATTTCCAAGTCACAGGTTTCAGAATTTTGCACACAAAAAAAGTATCATTTCGCTTAATATTGCACACTGCACTAATTCTTATGCCCTTGTACAGTTATCGAGCAATAACATGTGTTTCAGTGGCCTTTCATGCAAGAGTAGAGGCCCAAAAAGGGGATGATGATTACATAAGGTTGACATGATTTCCAAGTCCCAAGTTTCAGTACTTCATACATAAACTATCACTTCATTTAATATTGCACAAACTATTCATTGAGCACTTGCACTGTTTTCTGGCAGTAACAATGATGTTTCAGTGGCCTTTCATGCACAAATTAGAATGAAAGGCAATGATCACAGCAAATGTAAACACTGGGCGACCATTTTGGCTTGCGTTCATCACCGCGTCTGCACGAGATTCTTGGAGGCAGCTCTCGAAATATTGTTGTAGTGAAATCAAACTTCATTTTTAATGCTGTACCAAGGGAGCATATAACTTTTTAATTATCATGTAGTGATGTATCATTCAATGGGATGTCATATAACAAGGCTGCACTGTACTGTAGAAGAGAGTGATAAGTATTCAGCCAGCTGTTGCCTTTGCTTAAATGGACACAGAGTCCCATCAGCAAGCACAAAATGAAGCAAATTAAGGTAGATGGTGTGATGTCTGTGGGGAAGGGATGGGTCAATGATGATGTCCCCTTTGCATGAGGTCATACCAAGGGGCAAGAAGATGCCAGTGACAGACTAGGGGAGCATACCAAAAGTCCCAGCAAATCAGAGGCAACATCCCCTCCCCAAAAGATTGCATTGAAGGGCAAGAAGATGCCAGTGACAGACTAGGGGAGCATACCAAAAGTCCCAGCAAATCAGAGGCAACATCTCCTCCCCAAAAGACTGCATCGAAGGGCAAGAAGACACCAGCAACAGACTATAGACACATATCTAAAAGACCCCAGCTCATCTGATCCTCAGGCTGGACAAAAAGGTCAGGATGATTTTGATTATGATCAAGACTGTATCGTTCATACAGTATCATTTATAAAGGTTCCAACATGCTTAAATACATCAGCCTTGGTCACTTATTAAAAAAGTAAAGGTTGGGATAAAGAACTTAAAATATTTAACTACTGTTGGGCAACTGGGGTTTCTTAAAAACTCAATTACAGTATTTCATTTTTCATTCATTCATCATCCAATTCTATGCTGACCCACGAGAAGCGTGGAAGCCCAGGGCTTGGCAAGTTGATCCTGACATTTAAGATGAGAGTGACCAGTCTCACTCATCCCTCAGTGGCATTACATGAGCAATAAACCCCAACCACCCCTTGGATATGAACCTTCACCTGTTCAATCCGATTGAAGTGCCGTAATTACCCACTAAACCACCAGGTGCCAAAATCTGGTTATGTGGTTACCACCCAGTGTAGTAAATGGTTTCCTGGTGTACAGGAAACCATTTGGCTTGTCACTCAGTGTAGAGTCACCTACAGGCAGAAGGAAGAGGAAAGAATGAAGGATAGAAAGACAGAAGAGGGAGTGTAAAGTCACCTGTAGGCAGAAGATGAGGAAAGAATGAAGGAAAGAAAGACAGAAGAATGAAAGCTGGAGGAGAGGAAGGGGCAGACACCCGAGAGAAGCACTACACTGAGTGAGTGGAGGATGAGTGCCCCCACCTACCACAGTAATTACAGTAACAGGAGAAAAAACTCATAACAGTTCCACCATAACACTGGTAAATGGAATTCTGATGTACATCGAACTTGCATTAATGCATTATATTCATATTATTACCATCAATATTGTTGTTGTTGATGTTGTTGTTGTTGTTTATCACGTGGGCTACAGAGATGAGAACTGGTATGTCAAATGCCATATTCTACTCAAAGGATGCTGCCATCAAGAATGGTATCCACTTAAAGAGAGTTGCATCCACCAACTTAAGTTCTCAAAAAGAGCCAATGCCTTAGCTACTCCAAAAACCAAGTGTGTGGTGTACAGTACTGTACAACTGTATCATCATCTACTGTATGTGGAATGAAAATACTGTTCTGTAATTCCAAAGCAACAACTTCAATCTGAAGTATCTAATGCACATTTTTTTTTTTCCTGTTTTCTTCTACCAATATTATGTGAATGCCTTCTGAGAGCTCACCACCTTCATCTAATCATCTCCCCATACAGTATTACCTACCTTTCCCAGTCACTTCAGAACTATACCATATGAATACTGTGCTGGAAAATAAATAATGTACAAATTGGCAACATACGATAGGATAACCCACTCATCACTGGATGGGCAATAAACACCATTGTATGCAAAAGAATTGAAATGATACAAGAAACTTTAAGTGTTGTGTTGTTTTGACCTGTCTGTTGTGGTTGGTTAGTGAGGCAAACAACTCATACAGATATGCAGCACAGCTTCTATAAAGCTCAACATTCAACATAGCTGAAACTAAGAACAGAGTAATTGAATTATAATATCAAGTCACTGAGACTGCCCTCATTGGCACTGATTCCATGGGACCTAAAAAAAAATAATAAAAGTTGCATGAAATAATGAAATATACACCAAATTAAATGTTAACCCACCATAAAAGGATAAGCAAAACTAAAGCAACAATACAGTTAAGAATGTTAATGAAGCAAAGCATAAAAAACAACTGAACTCATACAGGGTTTTATCTAGATGAAGGGGAAAAGGGTAGGAGGGGGATAGGCACGCAATGTGAGGATGATGCAGGGGTAAGGCTTTCCAGAGATATACAGTATGCTGTTATAGTCATCAGCTATTCGAAAATAATGAACAGAAAGATATGGCTGTCTGTAAAACTTACCAAATAAGCTTATGTCAACATCAAACCAACAATAAAATTTTTGGTGTATTACTACCATTATTGCTGTAAAAGTTACTATGGATAACTCATCTAGATCAGCGCTGAAACTTCGGATATATATATTAACTGTGCAGTGCTTGTATCTACTTTGTTTTAGTACTTGTATCCACAATTTTTACTTGCTATAATATAGTTCACATAAAGAATAATTCCACAGTGAATGTTACTTTTAGAGAAATAAACAACTGTGATTAAGAACAGTTTTCAAACAAATCTCCATTTTAGCCCAACAGCTGTTCTTTAAACCAGGAGACGGGTTGTAAAATCAGCAGTGTACAGTACATTTTGGATGAGCAGGGAGGGACAAGGTTGCCATATAGAATACTGTACTTTATTCCTCCTTATCCCAAGTCTCTCAAGCAGAGCCAAAGATTATAAAGAAAATTCCAAACTAAATTCAAGTGAACTTAATGTCATTCTGTGCTCCTCTGAATATGATATCTGGGAAGATCAAATGATATCATACTCAAAAAAACACAAAACACTTTCGATTATGCCAAGTCACTGAATTGTGCTCTGTATGGAATTTTTTTTAACAATCACAGGCTTGGATAATTTTGGTTAGTGTAGGGTAGTGGGGGCAACTAAGATACTTACTACTTCCGGTGGTGTGGGTTTGCACTATGGGTGGGTTTTCCAATACTCCGTGCACTGGGGGGGCGAGAGAAAAACACGGGAGTTAAACACAAACACAACAAAATCTGCCAAACGAGGGTGGAAGTGGGGGAGCGATGGAGGTATGAGGGGACCAAGCAGGCAACACAGGGACAACATGAGGATGAAAAGGAATAGGGATGGAGATGCTGGCAAGAGCGAGGTGCAAAGAGAAATAACAGGATCAAATGAAATGAAACAAAAGAAAAATTCTCAAACAAAAGGAAAGAAAATGGTAGGAAAGAACATAGGAAGAAGAAAAGGATACTAAAGAATAAGTGAAAGTGAGGAAAAGACACGCTAACTTACTGCAGTGAAAGGTAAAAGGTGGGTAAACATTATCTCATTTGCAGTTGGAAAAACTTGCATCAGGAAAGAGGACAGAATTTCACTGAAAAAATGCTGTTTATGGATACGGACACTTTAGGAATGACTAAAAGCAGTGAAAGGTGAAGGGACTAGTTTACATGGAGGGAGTCATTGTAAAGAAAATAAGTGAGGAAACAGTTATGGAGATCGGCAAATAAGGATGGAAGGAGGGAGGACAGGAAGGAGAAAGAATGAGGATTGAGGATGGTGATGGCTGACACTAATGAGGGACAAAAGTGAAAGTCTATACAGTACATACATGCGTCTTGAGAATACTGTATGTGGGTGATTCTGACTCATGTTTTTAATACATGGGTTAATTCTAAGACCACAAGATTACATATAAACTATTAAGGAAGGATTCAAGTTGCTTTCTACAGCAACTACAGTCTTTTAAAAATCAAGATACGTTACAAAATTACCTTGTCTGTACATGGCCAGTTCTGTGCTCTGGCTGGCTTCTTTACCAGTTCTTGAAAGTAGAGTAGCTATCTGGTCCTGAGGTTTATTCACAGTATTTACCAACATTAAAAATACAAACTGCAGCTGCTAAAAGTGGTCTATCCTCAAAACATTTTTCTGCAACAGTGATGCTGGTCAGGAGGTACAAGGGTAACAACTTAACCACTGGGCAGAAACTGTCACCAAGCAACAGCAACACAAGTTACAAAGAAGGTTATTCATCAAAACTAAGCCAACAGATTCAGTACAGGGATTGTAGGCAGGAAATGATGAGAGATCTACAGTACAGTACCTAACACCACAATCCCTTAAGGTTGCAAAAATTCACTATGACCTTCAAGATATGTATGGAATATGAATCGGTGTGCCTACTTTATGCACTGTTTGTGAAATAAATAAAGTATCGTATCATATCATTCATATTGTTTATAATGGCTCCAACATGCTTGATCACCTAATGGTTGCTCTCCACGCTGCATAAAATATGGTAGCCTCTCTATATAAATTAATAAATAAATAAATATATATATATATATATATATATATACACAGTAAGCTTGCCCTGAACGCGTTCTCGCCAACCGCGCTCGCTATTATAAGCGGTAAGTGCTGGGATACGTAGAAGACAATGAAAGATTAAGAACCATTACGAAAACTATATATTTAACCCATATAATCCCGCCGTTGGCATGGTGGCAACAGTGCAAAACGTCTCGATTAATCCCAGTGACGTGATGGTGCTGACAGCAAAATTCGAGAGCTGTAGTATGTCTCAAACTGCTTTTATCTAGCTAATTTTTCGCTAAGCAGTAGCTCAAAATACAGTATTGGCAACATTGTGTTCAAGCAGTTGTAGTACTTAGTTGGTGGGTGGGTAACATCAGGTTGCCACTGTCCGTCACAGCATCAGAATGTCGCGAAAATCACACCATTTTTCCGCCTCATTGGGATGGAGGAGGCTGTTGAAATTGTCACAAGGACCTTTCTGTCCCTTCATTTAGTGATTCTTCAGAAGAGAAAGACCTGGATGCCTATTCTGGGGAGGAATATGAGCCACTGGAGGACACTGAGAAAGGGGAATCCCCCATTCTCCCTCCCCCCCATTCTCTCTCATCCCGCCCAGCTGGGTGGGAAAACTTTGCTCACGGCTTGGGAAACTGGGCTAAAAACATGACGGACTGCCATCCTGCTCTTAATTCTCCTACAAGGAGTCCTTTTTAGGCTTTTCCTTGACTTATATGTCCTTTAGGATTGTTTTATGCAATAAAATTGTTTTCCGTTTTTGGTCCGGGATTAGGTGGGTATAAAATTGCAAAAATGCCTGGGATGATACGGGTTAAGCAAGAGAGGCCTTTGAAAGGCCCAACCCTCGAACATCAGCACAGCAAGCATGGTTAGTTTTGATCACGTGATTCGTTGTACTGCTTTTCCACAGTGCTATACCGTATTTGTAAGTTAAATATTTACATTACTGTTCTGGTAAGTTATGTGCAAGTTAAAGTACAACTAAATAACGTTAAAGCAAGAAATAAAGTCTTATAACCAGTTTACCCGATAGGCATCGGAATATTGCATTTTTTACTTGTTCATTAAAGATTTGTTATACTGCTTTTCCACAGTACAGTACTGTATTTGTAATTTAAATATTTACTGTTCTGGTATGTACTTGTAAGTTAAAGCACTTAATGCATTAAATATAACCTTGTAACCAGTTAACCTGATCTATATGATTACCTATGATCAGCGGGTTCCGAGACAATTCGCCGTCAAGTCAGTTTGCCATCAGACAATTCCCTGTCAAAACATGGATGATTCCCTGTCAGGACAATTTGCACCCCCAATTCCCTGTCATTCTATAAAAATACTTATTATTAATTAATCAATACCTTAATAACTACTGTATATTTCAGATGGAACCATCA
This sequence comes from Coenobita brevimanus, assembly GCF_032717465.1. Taxonomy (NCBI): domain Eukaryota; kingdom Metazoa; phylum Arthropoda; class Malacostraca; order Decapoda; family Coenobitidae; genus Coenobita; species Coenobita brevimanus. The sequence goes on from NC_137004.1 coordinate 20,098,600, forward strand.
AAGTCTATGTTCAATAATGTAGGCTTTGGATATTATTTATTAGTTGCACCATTAGTCAATAACTAACTTGTTTCTTCCTGACTGTAGTCGCCACTGAATTATATTCTAGTGTCACCTATAGCTGTCCTTATTGCTGACGGTGAATTTTCTTGTTATTGTTGTGACGGCAAACTGACTTGATGGCGAATTGTCCCGAAACCGATTGGCGTTGGAATGTTGCATTATGTTATGTATCTGTATGTTGAAGTTTTGCTGTGCAGTACTGTATTTGTAAGTTATAACATTAAAAAACCTAACCACTTAGAGTGCTTCATATTGATTACCAATGACAGATAACAGCAAAACACCACATTTAGGGGGTCTAAGGAGCAAAATAAAGAGTAGTTAAAACTTGCACAGTTTCGTGCCAAATGCGCCAAGGTTGGAACAAAACCCACGCGTTCGGGGCAAGCTTGCTATATATATATGCGTGTGTGTGTGTATATATATATATATATATATATATGTCTATCTATCTATCAATCTATCTATCTATATCTATCTATATATACATATCTATCTATCTATCTATCTATATATATATATACTGTATATATAATTTTTTCTACTAATGTAAGGGAATTCTCATATACTGTATTCAGTTTCTTTAAGGTATCATGAACACTGCAGGAAACAACATGAGTGTTGGCCATAAATACTTTAACATAATACCTCAAAACTTCTTAATAAACTCATAGGGAAATTCACAACCTTGGGTTTAATGGTCTAGAAGAGGGCACTACACAGCACAGAGGGAGAGGATGTGAAACAAAGAAACTGTATTAAAGGAAATAAAGTAAGTCATAAGAAAATGAATGATGGGGCAGGATGAAATTAATGAACTGGGAAATACCGGCAGGTACCAAAAATATGAAGGAATAAAAAATTACATCTTGATGAAGGCTGGAAGGAGGGCTTGATAAAGGAGAAAGTTAACCCCTTCAGTCTGAGGACATCATTTTTACTTCATTCTTATCTCATGATGATTTTATTCAGCACAGACATTTCAAACTGGAGAGGTTACACAGCCTTCAGCAACCATATAAGTACCAGATGTCATTCCTGAAGTTGGGTAAAACTGTTTGACAGAAGCAGATTATGAAATGCATCATCAGGTTGGAGGAGTTAATGGCAAAGCAGGTAATGCACATAAGAGATGCAGGCAGAGAGACTTACACTTACTGAAGGCCACAACAAATCCTGGCAAGGTGGTGGTGGTTGTGGTGGTGGCAGGCAGGGGGGGGAAGGGAAAGTGGGCCAGTCAGAAGCATTGTATTTCTTTCTCTCTCTCTCTCTCTCTTTTTTCCACATAATACCCAAGGATTAATTTTGGATTAGGTATTAATAGCCTTGATACTTGGGTATCAAAAGATGGCAGAGACAAAACAGTTAAAAAGCTGATTTTGTCAGTAAAATATCTTATTCATTCTTGTAAATGACAGGTAACAAAAATACTTTTCTTTGTACAAAATGTACAGCATGCATACTGGATTCTGTAAATATTTCAGACTTTTCATTTACCAGCAATATTTCAAAATGTCAAAAATTTCAGGAAAAATGTACTTTCCAATAAAAAAAAAAAAAAAAACTGTCCCACTGCATAACTACCAAGGGTGAGTACAGCGGGTGTGAATAAGGGTGGTGAAAGTGAATATATGCTAGATCAAGTGTGCGGGGAGTCAGGCTCATCAACACATCAGGCAAACGCGTATATGCTGTAACGCGGATGCATGGGACAAAAATTGTATTAAATGACAATGAAAAGAAAATATAACAGCAACCTTTACATATATATATATATATATATATATATATATATATATATATAATATACAGTATATATATATATATATATATATATATATATATATATATATATATATATATATATATATATATATATATATATATATATATATATATATATATATATATATGTATATATATAATATATATATATATATATATATATATATATATATATGTATATATATATATATATAATATATATATATATATATATATATATATATATATATATATATATATATATATATATATAATATATATATATATATATATATATATATATATATATATATATATATATATATATATATATATATATATATATATATATATATATATATATATATATATATATAAACGGGTTTAAAAAACCAGAAGTCATGTTACCATTAAAAAGTAGTACAGCAGTGTTAAAAAGCCCTTAAAAACCATACAGCTTACAAAACAGTGTTAAGAGACTCAATGAGGTTGGGGTGTGAGAGTAGCAGGTATCTTGTATCATCGTGCGGGCAAGCAGTAATGAGCATATGGATGCTGGGTTAACAGGGGAGTGTTTGGTGGGGGAGGGTAGATAGGGACAACAAACATACTATACTTAAGAAGGTTACATACAGTATCAAGCTGATGTGGGGGTCAAGCAAGCAAGGTGGTGGTGCACAGTGATTGTGGTTGTGATAACAACTGTTGCTATTGTCTTGTTGTTTTGGTAAAGGTGTAGTTAAATACAGTATAACAAACATGAACATAAAGAACACTAGTCTGAATCACAGTGCCATTTTGATTGCAGTAACTGTGTCAGCAGATGTAGTTATATCGTTTTGGTATGTGATGCAACAGCAATAAAGTACGTTGGTGTCTGCAGTGCTGTACAACAGCAGCTGTCGTGCCTGTGATGTATCAACTTACTATAATATTACAGTTTGCTTTATATCCTAAATAACCTCACACTTATGCTTGGAAAAATAACGTCTGGAAAAATAACAAGTAAACTACCAGTAGCTCCTAAATTAATATACACCTGCAGTACACAGTTGCTCTCCTTCATATCACAAACTTCCACTGTAAACAGTAAATATCATACATAATGAAACTAAAGAAAAACAAGTATGTGCACCCAGAGAAAAAAATATTCTCAAATGGCTTCTGAAAAGCAATGTAAAGAGAAGGCTTACAGTGTGTACAGTTACTGCTTGTTTAATCCACAATAAGACCCAGCACAAGAATAAGTAATGCTGTACTCTCTCTGATCCCTCATCTTCTGATACAAGAACACAGACATAGATAAAATAAAATTAAACTCAGAAGCAAAAGATAATCAGTCATGCTAAATGAGATGTGGCACAGTCTTACATTTTTCCCAGTCACAGGTTAACTCCACATTGTTTCATCCAGTTGCTTATGTATACCACTAAGTGTCATGTCTCATGGTTGAAAAATTCAGCCATTTATCATCAATGAATGGTACACCATATACGTACAGATTAGCCACTAACATACCATTATTGTAAACTATACTGTTGCATAAACTATACTGTTGTGTGTTGCACGCACACAAGTCACTACACATATCTGTACAAATAATACTATACTATATACTGAACTGCTCAGCTCTGCCACCAAATTTTAAATATGCAACACTACATGAACTCCACACCATAATTCACTACTCATATCATAAAAGTGAATATTTTCCATCAGGAAGTAAACCTCCTTTAAGTACCCCCTATCAGTGAGTCCATTAACTTACCTTCTCCGTTGCGGTATTCAAGAGTGTCGCAGTCAGATGGTTGTTTCTTGTTGCACTCATCCGTGCCTCTGCTGGAAAACGGAGACATATCAAGCTTAGATAAAGATGTTGCAGACCACCACCGAAGGTTTTTAATGAAATGCATGCAAAAATTACCCCAAAGAACATGATGTACTTGAAATATAGAACTATCATGCTGGCAAAAAGAAAGTGTAAACTGATAATTTCCATACAGTAAAGAACATGTTAGATTACAATCAATAAATTAAAATCTAAGAGGGGATAAGGAGTCAGAGGAGTAAAATGGAACCAAACAATGATATTATTGGAGGAAAATAAACAATGATACTATATGAGGAAAATACAGGTCTACTAGTCTACTAATTACTTAAACTGGACATAACATAAGGAAACATAAAAATTAATTTGCCTAGCATTGTCTAAAAACCCATGTATCTCTATAAATCACCTAATGCCACATCTAAGAACAGTACTGCATCCAAGATGTTCACGAAAAAGAAATCTGTGCAAGCTCCTAACTCAACTACAATCCTTTGTTCTGTCTCATCCTGACTTCTTGCATAAATCATTATTCTTCAACATAAGGAAACATAAAAATTAATTTGCCTAGCATTGTCTAAAAACCCATGTATCTCTATAAATCACCTAATGCCACATCTAAGAACAGTACTGCATCCAAGATGTTCACAAAAAAGAAATCTGTGCAAGCTCCTAACTCAACTACAATCCTTTGTTCTGTCTCATCCTGACTTCTTGCATAAATCATTAATCTTCAACCTTTTGTCTTTCACCTTAATTGCAATGTCCTTCTTTGTCAATCCCTTCAAATACTTTTCACATTTGTACAACCTCATTTCAAATGCCTCACTCACAAATGAAGCCCCTCTAACCATTTCCAGGTTTCATTACCATATATCAGTGTTGGTGGCATAAGAATGGGCTAATATCATCTCTTCAAATCTATCCACCACCCAGCACTGCCTTAAATAAACCTTATACTTACTTAGCCAAAAGCACTGTTGGTCAAATCTTCCTAATGACTATGCCATTCATATTTAAGATACTGTTCTTCAAAGGTATTCCAATGCATTCACATGCAAGTCTTAGTACTTGAACATCTCCCAAAAATTATCATCATCATTATCATCCAGACCTTCTTTCCCATGCCAAGGCAGGGTGAGTAGTAGGAATGCCCAGACAGCCCAAGTTTGCCTAATCCAATAGGCCATGCTTCCATTCACTCATCCTTCAAGCCCCCGGAATCCTGGCTCTATCTGATATGCCAAAAAACATTCACCACATTCTGTAGCTTCACATAAATGTATCTGACAGAGCTAATCTCCCCCAGACCATTGCATTATATACTTGTGCATTTACCTTCAACTACTGAACAAACAATACAGTACTTCCCTAAATTTACACACTAATCTGTATCCAATTCTAATTCAATGACAATAATGCTTCACTGGATTTCACAAAATAAAAATAAAAATACCTGTGCTTGGTAAGCATTACTGACTCTAGAGTATTTTAGACAAAATATACTTCCCATTAATTTTCAACAAGTGAACAATGTATAGTCCTGATTTTAAATGTTGACAACAGAACAACCAAAATATTAAAATCTGAAGCAGTTACTGACAAAAATGTAGTAACATCATGTAATAACAGATATAATGCAAAAATGCCAAAAATACAGGTACACAACCAATTTTCCAGGACTGGAGAGTTCAGCACCTCTTTTAATCCAGGCAAAATTACAAGACGGTACTTGAAATTCCTACACCCACCAGACTAGTTTAGCAGATGGCCACAGATGGCACTGAGTGTAGTGCACACTCATTTGGATTGCTTACACTGCATGTCATGGTAGTGATCGCTGTAGTTTGATGCTTAGCATATTTTACTTACTTTTAACTCTAGCGATGACTTCTACAGAAGATGCAGGAGTCAGTGATGGGGTCAAGTGTAAATGCCAGTCTACATGAATACAGTTAAGCCTCCTTGATAATCTGCCAAACTATGGCAGTGATGGCAACTTGTAATAACCAAATAGAGCAATTAATGCGAATAAATGTAATTGACGTATAGTAATTGGTTCAGGACCCAAAAGTTTACATTCACTTTATGCCTTATACCCAAATAATTACCCCTAAAAGACTGGACAGACTGGATCACCAAAGTTCATACCATTTCTGTTACTCTTGACTGTGAACCAGATGACCCTATTCTCTTTGTGAGCCACCATTGTTATCAATGTATTTTGCCAATGAATACAAAATTCTCACAAATGACCATTCCTTATCATCAATTTGTGTTCTTGTGAATATGACACTTCCCATTGTTTCATCATAACATTTCTTGTTCTTTTAGCTAAGCTCACCCATATATACCACATCACCAATTCTGGTACAATAACACCAATTTAGTTCATTCTCAATTACAACCACAGTCAAATCAAAAGCTTATTTCCATCACTGGTATCTACTGAGCCACTATGTAAGTGAGTGTTGAGTGCATAAAGAATTACTACATTTCGGGGTTGTTTGCATTTGGAAGCCAGCCACCACAAGGAATGCCATTATCATAGTAACCAATACTTAGCTACACTGTGACCTACAGCATTGGCCAACTGTAGCTCCACATACATTTTCACTCACGTGTCTGGACAGGATGGTTTACTAACAGCTATTTGGGGGGAGTTAATGCAGTACAACATTTTCATTACGATAAAAACAAAAACAACAAAGCACTTTAGTAGTAGTTGTAGTAGTTGTTCCCTAGGCAGTCTGGCCGAACGGCACCGAGTCCCTTAGGAAGGCCAAGACCGAGACTGGGCTTTCCCACAGAGCTCTCAAAGAGTGTATGTTGTGTTGTTGGCATAGGTGATTGTGTGGAATGCAGTCTTCCATAATGAGCTTAATAGTATAGGGTGCTCTGTTGCATCCTGGAGAGGCATCAGCGAAGGAGTCATCCAGCCTCTTCTGGTAGCTTCAGAGGACTGGATAGTGCCTACATCTCAGCCTGGCCAGGTGGACCCTGTCCTCACGAGGGAGATAGGATTTAGAAGAGTGGATGTCAGGAGGCCGTGCATGCAGCTGTGTGTTGTCTTTAAGTGACTCAATGGAGCGGCGAGTGATCTGAGTGATCTGTGTTCTGGAAGCTGGTCTGAGGTGGGCGAGGAGGGAGAGATGACAGTATTTGTGTATGGTATCATGTGCTGGGTGCTGTTTTGATGTTCCTTGGTGTGGGTGGATGTGCTGCCATGTAATATAGTGGATGTTGTGGGTTTGTGGAGGCTGCAGCAAGAAACTGGGTGCCTCTCATGTCTAGGTGATCCTTGACTTTGAGGACTTTGGTGGTGGTCTGTGGGTGTAGTAGCTGTGCAGCCTGTGATTATTTTTAGGGCCTTGTTCTGTATGGTCTGTAGAGTGTTGTAGTGTGTTTAGGTGAGGTTAGAAGCCCAGGCAGGGCTTTGCATAATTCGTCACTGAATGTATGTATTGTTTGTATACCGTGGTGGTGGTTTCTTTTTTGTGTCCGAATGTTGTATGGGCAAGTGACCTCAAAGCATTGAGTCTTGGTGTTATTTTATTTTTAATGTTTGTGATGTGTTGTTTAAATGACATTGATGTATTGTATGTTACACCAAGGATTTTGTGTGTATGTATGTGTGGTAGGGGAGTGTTGTTTATGGTGAGGTGTGGGATGTGACTGTGTTCTGCTGTCCAGTTTGTGAGAAGGGTCACTGTAGAATTGGCTGAGGCTATTTTGAGCCTGTTTGTGGTGAACCATTTGTGTAGTGTGTTGAGCTATGGTTGAATGATGTGTGCAACTGTGTTTGCATTTTGGTGCATACATGTAAGTGTTATATCATCTGCATAGGAAGCTATGCGTATCTGTGGTGTGTGGGGTTCGAGTATGTCATGCATGTATAGGTTAAAGAGTGTAGGGGACAAAACAGATCCTTGGGGGACGCCGTCTGTGAAGTTTCTGATGTTAGAAGACTGATCGGCAAATGTTATGTGTGCACATCTGCCTGCTAAGTAGTTTGCCAGCCATCTTTTTGTGTTATTGTGCATGTTTGTGTTGAGTATTTTGTTTGTGAGGTTGTGGCGGGGGATGGCATCAAAAGCTCTGTTAATGTCTAGTGTGACTAGGAATGTTCTGTGTGGTGGCCTAGCTGAATTCATGCCATCGAAAACTCTCTATGTAAGGTCTGTAAGAAGGGTGTTTGTGGAGTGTAGTGGCCTAAAGCAATGTTGTGACTGGGCTAGGGGAATGTGAGGTGTGACTATACTCGCGACAGCAAGAGGTGGCGGAGAAGCCCGTCCCACTCTCTTCCCACTGGAATGCCTGTGATTGGTGGATGGTGGGGTGGGAGGTATGTGGGTGAGGTTAGGAGTCCATTTGATAACCAGTACAGGTGTACCGTCTAATGTGGAAAGACATCTTCACCTGTCTGGTGCTACTCTCTCTCTCTCTCTCTTTTTTTTTTTCTCTCTCTCTCTCTCACTTTGTATGTATATATGCTTGTATGTACATTATTTTCTTAAAATTTGTTGTGTTTCCATTATATTTTCTAATCTCTTTTTTCATGGCACTGAACTACAAAGGAAAATATTATATTTATCAAAATGTACTTATACCAGTCAGTATCTTTTTATAAGGCTCATTAAGTCATGCGTGATTCATCACCATATTTAATAACCTTAAATGTACTGTACCAGCCTCCCCCCTTCAACCCATCTCTCTCTCTTTCTCTGTTGAGCGAAAAAAGGAGACATAAAAAGGGTATTGATAAAGGATTTGATATAAAGATAAAAGTCATAACATATAAGGAAGAGGGAAGCCAAAATCAAAGGTAGCCAAGGGTGTGTGTGACCTGAGGAGGGAGGCTAATTCTTAAGGGACAAGATAATCTGGTGTGTGTGTGTGTGTGTGTGTGTGTGTGTGTGTGTGTGTGTGTGTGTGTGTGTGTGTGTGTGTGTGTGTGTGTGTGTGTGTGTGTGTGTGTGTGTGTCCCTCTCTTTATCATACTCCAGGACTCATACACTCCGCTCCACGTCAATAAAGTCATTACCGGTATATGCTATCCCTTCACTTCCACTGTTCTTTCACACAATTTTTATTTTCCCCCCGTTTTTCACTCCTTTCAGTGACTCTTAAACGTAGCGTACCAGCGTACAGTGCCTCATTCCTTTCATCCCGTCATCATCCAACACTCCTCCCTTTCTGTCTGTCTGTGTCTGTCTGTCTGTCTGTGTCTGTCTGTCTGTCTGTCTGTCTGGAGAGAGAGAGAGAGAGAGAGAGAGAGAGAGAGAGGGAGGAAAGGGGTTTTGGAGTGGCAAGCATGGCCAGGTAATCCCTTCAGCCCTCCGTGAAAATCCCCAGGGACGTGAGCGTATAGCCTGAGGGAATGTTTGCCTTTTGTTTCCTCTGTACTTTGCACCATTCCTCTTCACCTCACCTTACAGCCGCTTTTTCTGCTTGTCCGACGGAATGCTTTGCTTTTGGCTTAGGGTGTATATTGTATGTCCTTTCTAATGCTCTGCTTCTAAAATATTAACTTAGCATAAGGGCGTTCAGTACACTCGATTAAAAAAAAAAAAAATCTTGACATGGGTGAACAATGTTTTCACAATGAGCAATGCTCCTGTTCGTGTTGGTTGCCGGTTTATTCTGAATGAATATTTCCCAGCCATATGGAACATAAATCCTTCTTTATGGTTTGTTGCGAAAAAAAAAGCTGAGATTCACAGGCATGAGAATTTTACTCAAGAATAATTTCAAAAGTTTCGTCCACTGTTAAAGTGACAAGCCAAAGCTTACAAAGATTATTTTATGATCGTGTACACTCATTGCACACTCATTTCTCTCTCTCTCTCTCTCTCTTCCTGATTTTGGTTTACGATGAGTAATATACTGTCCTTACTAATGTTTTACTCGTTATATATTTTTACTGGTCTTTCATATTCTAGAATATCAACATGCACATCTGTATGTATTGTAATATACCATAGGTAATATTCTAAGTACGCATATCAACTGTTGTAACCAATAAATATAGCTTCGAACAATGGCGATCAATTTGGTGACAGTACTAGATGGAGGTAAAAGCGCTGTCACACCTCCCCATTCTGCCCATCTCCATAGGCCAATCAGGGACGAGAGAAGGAAAGCCTTTTCCTCACTCCTCCCTGAGGGAGGTGCTTCTCCGCCTCCTCTCGCTGTCACGAGCATAGTTGTAGTACCAGTCGTTCAGTGACTTTAGAGGGGGTGCAGAGGAGTGTGATGGGGCAGTGTGAGGAGGGTAACGAGGGGTTTTTGTTGGGTTTAGGGATAGTGATGATAATGCCATGCTTCCAGATGTTGGGTATTATGTTGTGTGAGTAGCTGTAGTTTGATATGTTGGTGAGTGCTTGTATGCTTTGTGGTCCAAGGTGTTTAAGGTGAATGTTGCTTATGTTGTCTGGTCTACAGGCAGATGAGTGCTTGAAGTTGTTAATGATGTGCTTCGTCTGGTTGTAAGTGAAAGATGTGTAGTCTGGGTCTGTGGGGAACTGACTCTTACGTCGGATGATACGTTGGTCTTCAGGATGGGAGTTTAAGTGGCTGACTTGTGAAAAGTGATTGATGAGAGTGTTTGCTTGTTGTTTGTTTGAGGGTATGGTGTCTGTTGTTGTGATGGCAGCGTGTGATTGTGTGGTGTTGCTGTTGGAAAGTGTGATGCTGTTTAGTGTTTTGCAGAGTTTGCTGATGTTTGTTTTGTGGTCTAGTGTTTGGAGGTAATTTTTCCAGCTTAGTGTTTGCTGTTCTGATATCTTATTGCTTATTTGAGTGTTCAGATCTTGTACTTCTTGTATGGTGTCTTGTGTATGGGGTGTTGGGGAGTGTTGCAGAGTGTCCCGTTGTCTGACAAGGCCTTGAATTTCTGGTGTGAAGTTGGGGTTGTGTCTCTTTCTGTTGCCTCTAGGGATGTGTCTTTTGTCTGCGTTTTGTATAATTGTACTGAAAGTGTGCACAGCGGTGTTGATGTTTGTGATGGGTGTACTGTTTAGTGTTTCGAAATGTTGTTGTTTCAGTTACAAAGGCCTCCCAGTTGGCTCTCTTGTAATTAGTGTATGTGTGTTTGTGGCCAGCTGGGGTGATTCTGGTTTTGATAGTGATGATGACTGGGAGGTGATCAGAGCCTAGGGTTTTGACCACTCTCCATGATGTAGTGGGGGCGAGGTTTGGGGAGCAGAAGGTGATGTCTGGAGGTGATGGGAGGAGGAGGGCTTGGTGTAGGATATGGGTATGTTGGTCTACATTGTTCAGTATGAAAAGATGATCTGTCTGGGATTGTAGTACCAGACCTCTGTCTGTGTCAGGGTTGTTGACATGCCAGGCCGATGACTTGGCGTTGAAATCACCACCCAGGATGATGCTGAGTATGTTAGTGATGTGGTGTAACTGTGGAGAGTAACTGTGTGGTACTGTGGGGGACAACTGGGGGGGAATGTATGTGACAGTGATTGTTATGTGTGATTTGTTACCACTGCATATTTCAACTGATTGTACTTCTGTTGTGGTGTCATGTGGGGGGAGAAGTGACTTTGTGTGTGCACTGGTATCTGCAAAGTTGATGGATTTGTATACCAGGGTGATGAGTCCACCGCCACCGCCGTCGGCCCGGTCTTGTCGAATGGTGGTGAAGTTATGAAAAGTCGGTGTTTTCTGTGCTCTGTGTAGTTTTGTTTCTTGTAAGATGGCAATATGTATGTTCTGTTGTCTGATGAATTGTGTAAGTTCTTGTTTTTTGGTGTATATGCCATCTATGTTTAACTGAAGGATTTTTATGTTGTGTGTGCAATGTGTGTTGGCTGCTGCAGCACGGGGTGGAAGTGGTGTGTGTGGAGGGGAAGGGGTAGGAGGATATTGTGATGGAGGTAAGGGTTGAGGTGGATTAGGATGGCTTGGAATGGGAGGAGTTGGGGGACTGGATGGTGTGGGATGGATCGGTGGGTTTGGCTGTGGAGGTGTGAAGGAAGTAGGAGTAGGACTAGTAGGGGGGTTGGTGGGTGGAGGGAAGGAGCATAAGGAGCAGGTCCAGGTGTTAGTATAATGTTTTCTGGATGCAAGAGCACTTTAGTTGTTTTTTGTGGTGTTAAGTGCACATAAAAATGTTGCACTGGTTCAGAAACTGTTAATGATATAAAGAAGCAACGGGAAAAAAATACAGTATTGAAATTCTATGCAATTAATGATTCCAAGACACAAATGAACATTAGAAAAACTATAACCAGAGTACTGAGCATGATCAAGTGATGATGGAATGGTTCTGACAGCACTGGAGTGATGGAGTGGCCATGTTGGGTAGCAAGACAATGAACCAGGCTCAGTTGTACTATAAAGAACTGAAATTAGAACTTGAGTATGTATTACACTGAAGGATAGAAAGTCAGAAGTGCAATGCTGAACAGGCATACCCCAAGATACAATACCCCTTTATGCGATACACCGGCACAGTGATGGGGGAAGAAATACGTACTACCATATCCTGCCTAACGATGGCAGCGCCCTGGTTTAACAATGGGTCCTCTAATGTCTTGTCCAGGAGTGAGGGGCTAAAATTTTAAATCACAAGCGTTCCCGTGGCCAGCTGAGCCTGCCCGCCTCCTAGGATGTGTAGGATTGTTCGCGCAGCCCCCACGGCCATCGCCCAACCTGCGCTCACCCATATCGTTCTTCTTGCACCGGCCGTCTCTAAGTGAGGAACTCTCTTACGCTCGTCTACCCCATATCATGTTGCATCACCAATGCTACACAAGCCGCCATCATAGTGCATTGTAACTGTGTATGAGCAGTGCCATGAGTAGGGCAGTGATGCTAATCATGTGTGGAGTGTGATTTTGTGTGAATTTTGGGCTAAATAAATGTGATCATATCTGGTAAGGACATTGCATGTGGTGGTGCTAGTGATGGTAGTGGTGACCCTAGCTGGAGTGGTAAGCTACCTCCTAGTGTTGGTGCTGGTGATGTTCCTGTGAAGAGTGTTCATAAAACTGTGTCTATGGGAGTGATATTAGATATTCCTAAGCGCCATGACAAAGGCATGGGCGCATGTGCCATCGCCTCAGCTCTCCACCTGGCCCAGTCAACTGTCTCCACTCTCCACTATTATCAGGAAGGGGGAGGCCATCAAGGTTGCTGCTTCGGAGATTGCAACCTTCACCACCTCCTGTCTCATCCACTATGGACAGCCTGCAATGGAGGAGCTGGAGAGGATGCTCTGCATGTGGCTGGAGGACCAGAACAAGAGGAAGGCACTGAAGAGTCAGGCAATCACATGCACAAAGGCTCTCACTGTGGGACAAAATAAAGGTGAGGCAGAATCTTGATGCTAGTGAAACCTTCAAGGCTAGCCATGGGTGGTTTGACCGCTTCATGAGGTGGGCAAGCCTGCAACACGTCAGGATGTATGATGAGAGGGAAAGTGCAGATACGTTGATGGTGGCAGTTTGCCCTGACATGCTGAAGCACATCATTGCAGAGAGTAGCTCTAGCGTGAAGCTGGTTTTGAATTTTGACGAGACTGGGCTCTTTTGGAAGTGCTCAAAGACATTTCTTGCAACAGAGGAAAAGCCTACGCAAGGGTTCAAGGCCTCAATAACCGGCTTGCATTGCTGCTGGGGGGAAAATGCCAAGGGTGACCCTAAGTTAAAGCCGCTGCTTGCCTATCACTCTGAAAATCCCAGGGCTCTGGTGGGGTATGTTAAGAATTTAAGGATGATTTGAAAGTCCAACAAGAAGGCCTGGCTGACTGTTCGTCATATTTCCACTCTTACCTCTCTTATGTTCTCAAAAAGTATGCCTCGAGGGAGAACTTGATGAACAGATTCCTCGTGGTGATGGACAATTCGCCTACCCACTGCTGTGATGAAACACTGGGCAAGCAACACGGAAGTGGTGTTCCTGCCCCCCAACACCACGTCCTTGTTGCAACCCATGAACCAGAGGGTAATCGCAATGTTTAAGGCGTATTACCCCCGTTGCACTATGCAGTAGCTGGTAAGGATGAGTGACAGTGACGACAAGATGACGGTGCAATCTGTCTAGAATGAATATGATACACTCAATCCTCGTAAATCGTGACAATTTGGGTCTGGACCACTGCCATGATTTATGAATTCCGTGATTTATGAATAATCTCTTATGTGAAAAATTAATTTGGGTCTGGACTTTGGCCAACCCACCCCCACAGCACCCTACCTACACCTATCTAGGCACTATCAAACACAAACATACAAATTTAGGAATATTCAGTGCATGTATTAAATAGAAATAAGCCATGTTAAGGGATCTCACCTTAATCCTAGGAAGAAATTGCTTAAGTGAATGGAGTGGGATGGTGTTGGGAAGAACTTAGAACCTCTCAGCACTTGTTCTTCCCAAACTCTTTCGCCAGCTTTGAAAACTTCTCTCCCCTCTCAACACGACGAATGAGCTCCAAACGTTAACTGTACAACAACTGCGGCAGCTTCTTGATGCCATACTGCTTAAAGCGCATCATTGGGGGGTCAGGAGGGGCCATGGCAAGTAGGAGGTGGGGGGAAGTTGCACAAAAAAGGCAGGTAATTCTCGTACTCCACGGCGACGGTATGTGGTGTGCGGACTGGCGGGACAAGAACAACAACAACATGGCGGCATTAGTATGCACATATGCCACCAGAGACGCGCGGTGATTGGTTGTTGGATCGCGATTTTCAGTTTGAATGCCACGGTTTACGGTTCTCCTCGGAAAAGGCCCACTTGGGTGCCTAGATCCACGATTTTCGTGACTTAACAGTGATTTAAGGTTGCCGGCAGTCTGACGGCCACCTAGCCGTGATTTACAAATCCGTGATTTATGAACACACGATTTACGAGGATTGACTGTATATGCCACGCCATCAAGAACGTCACAACTGCATGGCAGGAAGTAAGCCAGCCCACTATTAATGATGTGTGGCTGAAGCTGTGGCCAGAGTGCATTCACACTCCTTCACCAGCTTCCCTGAGGGCGTGTGAGCTCCACCGGTGGAATGGGTATGGCAGGAAATTGTTCAATTGTTGCACAAGGCGGGCTTCGGGAAGGTTGTAAAGCAGGACGTGGAGGAGGTCCTGGAAAGCCACAGGGAGGAGCTCAGCAATGAGGAGCTCCTCAATACAGACATACAGCAGGAACACCAGGAGGCACAGGAGCAGGAGGTCGTCCCTGAGGTGCGAGCCCTCAGTATGAAAATTCTGAAGGAGATGGTGACCAAGGTTGATGAGGCCATCGCACTTATGCGCATTCATAACCCTCTCCCAAGACAAAGCAGGGACACATCTGATCAGCTGGAGGAGGGGATGTGTACAGGACAATTCTGGATGAAAAGAAGAGGGCTGCCAGGCAGACTACAATCACTGCCTTCTTCAAACAGGCCCCCACCACACCAGCAACCCACAGAGAATCTCCCCAGCCTTCAACCAACACAGCATCTCCCCATCCCTCAACCAGCAGAGAAACATCCAGGGCCTTCTCCCACTTAGGACATGCTTGGCCTTTAGTGCTGGACCTCACCTCCAGCTGATCCCCGTCTCCCACGTCACCTGAGTCTCCACTGCTGCAGTCCGCCACTCCATCACTACCTTCCTTGCCCAGCATCGATCTCCCACACCACTTAAGCCACTGCCTCTGTCTCCCTCGCTACCATGTGAGCCACTTCATCTGTATCCCTCGCTACTTCATCAGTCATCACAGTGGTCTGCCTTGCCACCTCACCAGTAATCGCAGCTGCCTCCTTTATCACCTCGTCTGTCGTTGCATCACACACCATCGCCACCTCCTGAGTCAATGCATTGCACCCCATCACCACCTCCTAAGTCATCGCATCGCACCCTGCTGCCACTTCCTAAGTCATCACATTGCACTTCATCGCCGCACCGAGAGCCAGTGCATCAGTCTCCCACTGCCATCACCCTATCTTGCCAGACTTCCCCCCCACTTTGACCCTCCCATGGAGATGGGGTTTGAGGGCTTTGAGGAGGATCAGTGAGTGCTAGGGAGCACATGTCCCCTAGCCTTGGGAGGGATAGCAAGGATGACGACCAGGACTGGACATAGACTTATAAGAAGTGACGAGAGGTGCTTAATATTTTCTGACCTATTTTTTATGATTTTCTGAATTTATTTGCTGGTTTTAATGAGTTATTTACTGGTGTTAGGCTTAGGTTGGCTTCTTTTACAGCTGTTAGACCATTTAGATTGGCTTTAAACTTTTTGTTGGACTCATTTAGGTGGGCTTAGGAATTGGTTGGGGGGAGTGGGGGAATCCAAGTTTCATACACACCTCCCTATACTTTACATGTTAAATCAACCCCAATTTATGATACCCCGCCTAGTGATGGGTTTTTACTTAGCCAACTGCATTGTTAAGCAGGGGTATGCCTGTATTATATGTGACCTCTGTTGGTCCCTGTTGAATGTGACATATGTGATCTCTGTTAATCAGGCAAGGCTCTGGAACCAGACGTGCTGGAAAATTGGTGTTGTACCTGTATTACCAACCACAATAAAAAAATACATGTACATTCAAATAAACACCTTAAATACCAAATAACACAAATACAGTAAAATTCTGTACTACTATATTTTAGCTTCAACCATACATCATTAGTAAAAACAAAACAAAACAAAACACACACACACACACACACACACACACACACACACACACTAAATTACACAGAGGTGACAGATTCATACTTCTTCAAGAAAAATAGTGTCATGACGATGATGACAGCAATCACTACAAACGCGCCCACTGTTGCCCCAACGATGATCCGCACTTGGGTGTTGTCCTCATCACCCACATAAGCTGCAAAGAAACATCATCATCATCATATTAATTAACATTAGGTTCATCATCCTGACCTCTTCTCCCATCCTAAAATGGGGTAAGGTAGTGTCCAAATTGAAAAGATAGAAAACATAGGAAAGGGGAACGTACATCAACAGCACACCCAATGAAATGGCCCACACTTTCATTAACTTATTATTCAAGCCTCTGGAATTCCAACTCTGCCTCAGTCATAACCACCCACATAAGCAAGCTCCTCATAATACTGTGCAATATTACAAAATGAGAAAACAGTCAGATTACCAAACCATAATTACAATACAGTACTCCCTCACTTAAAACACTTTTACATAACACACTTTTCACTATATTTGTACTGTATGTACAGTATAATATTGTACATTTTATGGTGACTGGCTTGCATATATCTGACACTGGTGGGGCAGCATTTAATTATGTATTTTCAAAAATTTTATTCTTGCTATCTCCAGACCATTTTATTTACTTCAGCTGGAGGGACTATCTTTCATAAACACCAGAGAAAGGGCATCTCTAATAAGATGAACAAAGCTGTTCAGTGGTAGAAAAAAAAAATTAAAATGAAGGGTATAAAAATCTGTCAACCAACACAGGAACACTTTCCACATAACATGCCACTGTTCATTATTAAGCAATCAGTATGTGCTGAGAAAGGTCAGGATTTACACCTAACAGTAGCATTAATCTCAATATGTCACCCATTTCTTTAAACTGTCTTGGACTTTGGTATTTAATGCATGCATACAATACACACCTCATCATAACATCAGATACATTCAGATACTAACTTGCAGCCTTGAAAGTATCTGAATATTTGACAAGATAATCTTTCTTCCTTGAACATTATGCTAACCCATCACTCTGCACAATAAATTTCAAGAACACATTTCCAGTATCAAAAGAGAAATTAATGTGTATATTAATCCCTCAAACTCTATTATTCTACATCAGTGCAAAGCCATACATGAAGTGGCAGCACTTGCATTTGACAAAAAACATAAAAATACTGCACTGACAACAGCACACAATCCATACATGCAACAAGGTATTCAATACCAATTTAAACCAGAACTCCATAACTGTCCTATGAATAGTCACTAGTCTCCACCTACTGTTTGTTACAGTGACCTCGACCCCACTGGGGAAATTTTGATCTTTTTTTTCCCTATCAGCAGTGGTCCATGCCAGGACACATAACCCAGGCCCCTCAGATTCCTTGCGCAGTCTCTGGTTTTTCTGGAATCGTTGCGAGACTCTGAGGCTGGAATAAGAATAACTAGAACTTTGTAACTGTCCTGTGGACAGTTACTACTCTACACCTCCCGTTTCTTACACTGACCTTGACCCCATTAGGGAGACCTGGAATTCTTAAAATACAGTACAATGAAATAAACTCTTTGGAATCGGTCCGCCAAGCCTCATTTTCAGATTACTTGCTCAGGTCCCAGTGAAATCTTCAACAGACATGACCACCTTATCTCATTCACTCAATACTGATATGACTCTGCCACTGCATGTAAAGGATTTGGACTTTTTTTCTATCAGCAATGGCCCATGCCAGGACACATAACCTGGGCCCATCAGATTCCTTCCATAGCCTCTGGTTCTCCTGAAAATTGTTGCGAGATTCTGAGGCCAGAATATTAATAATTCCACCAAAAACAAGTCTCCACCCATGCAGTAGATGAAGACTAATAATACCAGCACAAAACAACAGTCTTTGCCTATGCTGTAGGTGGAGACAACCTAAAAATAAAATCAAATAAACTCTTAGGAATCAGTCAGCCTATTTTTGTCTACTGTCTTCTAGAGAGTCACTTGTCTCCTGCTACTGCTTCTTACAATGATATTGACCCCACAAGGGAGATTTGGATATCTATTTTATCGGCACTGGCCTATGCCAGGACACATAACCTGGGCCCTTCAGATTCCTTGCACAGTCTCTGGTTCTCCTGGAATCACTGTGAGACTCTGAGGTGGGAATATTAATAATACCTGTCAAAACAGTTGTTTCCACCTACTACAGAGGTGGAGATTAATTATCTGTACTTTGATACAGTACATTATTTTGTACAATACTTCTGATTACCTTACATCATAGGGAAATATGTTCTAAACAGAATCAAACTGTCAGATGTTTGCCAAAATAAAATTTATATCAATCAATGATATTCTCAAGTGCCAGCGGTTACTGAAACTGAGTCTAACCCCAAAAGCCCAAGTACTGTACTGTATCTATGCTGATTAATATTACCTGGTGTTAACCTTACTGAGATATAAAAAAACATGCCCAGGCTGAGGGCGTTAAATGAAAAATTACTAAAATACTGTATTTAAGAAAGTTGTAGGATGCAGTGCAAAACATTTGTTCTTTTTCTTTTTTTCAATAATTAAGGAATGCTTTCCCAGATGAAACAATTACAATAAACTTCCAGTTTTACATAATAAACTGGAAAATAGCTCAATCCTTGTACATTACAATTATTTGGAGTTTTCCTTCTCCTAGGCCAGTTGCCATCCAGCCTACCTTAGGGAACACATAGTGTAGTAGTTTGGCATTTTTTGCTACCACAAAAACTTCCTGAAAAGCATCCAAATTTAGACTGAACGTCTCTCTCTCTCTCTCTCTCTCTCTCTCACCACTCCACAGTGCTCCAGTTGCACTCAAGGAATGCCTGCTAGTTGGTGTGCTATTTAAAAAGTTCGGTTTCATTTTGGACACACCTGTGTGTGTGTATGTGTGTGTGTATTTACCTAGTTATGATATACAGGAAATGAGTGATGCTCGTGGCGTCCTGTCTCTGTGTCTCAGTAAGTCAAATTTTGTTTTGAACTCATTTAAGTTTTTAGACTGGACAATCTCTTTGTCCAGGCTATTCCACAGGTCTATGCATCTATATGGAAAACTTTCTTTCTTGATATCCTTCAAGAAACTTGGCTTTTTCAGTAGTAGTAGTAGTAGTAGTTGTAGCTGTTCCCTAGGCAGTCTGGCTGAACAGCCCCAAGTCCCTTAGGAAGGCATGGCTGAGACCAGGCTTCTCCACAGAGCTCTCAAGGAGTACAGTCAACCCCCTGCTATCGCGCCTAATTGGTCACAGCAAACGTGCGTGATAGCTGAATACGCGATAGCTGAACTGAACAATCAATGTGAAAATTTCTAATTGGTTTTTCGGTGGCCTATTTTTCTAACTTTTAACCACTTTATGCCTGCGATTTCCTGCCAATCTCTCCTCCAACATGAAATAAAGCATTATTATATTAATAATAACAGTATAATGAATAAATAAACAACATAAAAGGCCATCAAACTTTTATAAGGATTAACGCTTGGGTGGTTTGATGGGTTCCGAGGCTTGGGAGTGGCTTAATTGCTGCCAGATCTCTTTGGCTATCTCCATGATTTCTTAGTGTCCACAGTTAAAGGGGGTATCACACGGTACATCGTATCAGGAACGGCCGAGGAAGATTTAAGTGGAACAACACTTGCATGCTAACACACAAGTTCCTCATACTGTTGCCAGAGCCCCGTCTCAGTTGTAAAAACGTGATTACTTTATCGACATCACAGTTTTCTCGACATAGGAAATATTAACTCTTTATAAGGGTTTCAAAACGATTGATATTTATTCTAAAATACACTATTAATAAGTATTCAGTGTTAGGCTAAATTTCAATGCTGTAGTACGATATATTCTTTCGAGTCACAGGGGTTTTGTCCACACTGTTTTGTCCGTGGTATCCTCGACAGGAATCCGTTCAGATGGATTCCAAATGCCCATGGTATCGTCGGCAATTTTACTACGTTACCGTTCCGATTAACCATTGTATCCTCGGCAAACCTCACATGAAGTGCGTGTGAATAAGTTTCACTTAGCCTGTCTTCAAACTCGACGCATGATAGCGGTCTTGGGGTGCATGATAGCATGTATGGTTGTGCATTTGATGTGTGCGCGATAGCAGATAAACATGATAGCTGAATGCGCGATAGCAGGGGGTTGAGTGTATATGTTGTGTTGTTGGCATAGGTGACTGTGTGCAATGCAGTCTTCCATAATGTGCTTAATAGTATGGGGTGCTGTGTTGCATTCTGGACATGCATCAGCGATGGAGTCATCCAGCCTCTTCTGGTAACTTAACAGGGCTGGATAATGCCCACATCTCAGCCTGACCAGGTGGACCCTGTCCTCATGAGGGAGATAGGATTCAGAGGGGTGGATATCAGGAGGCCGTGCACGCAGCTGTGTGTTGTCTTTAAATGACTGAATGGAGCAGCGAGTGATTTGAGTATGGATATGCTTCTGGAAGCTGGCCTGAGATGGGATGACAGTATTTGTGTAAGACATCGTGTGCTGGGTGTTGTTTTGATGTTCCTTGGGTGTGTGTGGGTGTGCTGCCATGTAGTGTAGTGGATGTTGTGGGCTTGTGGAGGCTGCAGCGGGAATTTGGGTGCCTCTCATGTCTAGGTGATCCTTGACTTCGAGGACTTTGGTTTCTTGATGTAGGTGGTCTGTGGGTGTAGTAGCTGTGTAGCCCATGATTATTTTTAGGGCCTTGTTCTGTATGGTCTGTAGAGTGTTGCAGTGTGTTTTACTGAGGTTTGGAGCCCAAGCAGGGCTTGCATAATTCATCAATGAACGTATATATTGTTTGTATACTGTGGTGGTGGTTTCTTTGTTGTGTTCAAATGTTGTGTGGGCAAGTGACATCAGGGCAATGAGTCTTGGTGTTATTTTATTTTCAATGTTTGTGATGTGTTGTTTAAATGACTCTGATGTATTGTATGTTACACCAAGAATGTGTGTGTGTGTGTGTGTGTGTGTGTGTGTGTGTGTGTGTGTGTGTGTGTGTGTGTGTGTGTGTGTGTGTGTGTGTGTGTGTGTGCACGTGCGTGCGTGTGTGTTTGTTTATGGTGAGGTGTGCAATGTGACTGTTCTGCTGTCCAGTTTGTGAAAAGGGTCACTGTAGATTTGGCTGTGGCTATTTTGAGCCTGTTTGTGGTGAACCATTCGTGTAGTGTGTTGACGTAAGATTGAAGAACGTGTGCAGCTGTGCTTGCATTTTGATGTGTACATGAGTGCTATGTCATCTGCATAGGAAGCTATGTGTATCTGTGGTGTGTGTGGTGTGAGTATGTCGTGCATGTACAGGTTAAAGAGTGTAGGGAACAAAACAGATCCTTGGGGGACGCCATTTGTGAAGTTTCTGATGTTCGAGGACTAACCGGCAAATGTTACATGAGCACATCTGCCTGCTAAGTAGTTTGCCAGCCATCTTTTTGTGTTACTGTGCATGTTTATGCTGAATAATTTGTTTGTGAGGTGTTGGTGGGGGATGGCATCAACAGCTTTGCTAATGTCTAGTGTGACTAGGAGTGTTCTGCATGGTGGCCTAGCTGAATTCATGCCATCAAAAACTCTCTATGTAAGGTCTGTAAGAAGGGTGTTTGTGGAGTGGAGTGGCCTAAAGCCATGTTGTGATGGGGCTAGGGGGGGTGTGAGGTGTAACTAGTTGTAGCACCAGTCGTTCAGTGACTTTAGAGGGGGTGCAGAGAGGTGTGATGGGGTGGTGTGAGTAAGGTAGTGTGGGGTTTTTGTTGGGTTTAGGGATAGTGATGATAATGCCATGCTTCCAGATGTTGGGTATTATGTTGTGTGAGTAGCTGCAGTTTGATATGTTGGTGAGCGCTTGTATGCCTTGTGGTCCAAGGTGTTTAAAGGTGACTGTTGCTCATGTTGTCTGGTCCACAGGCAGATGCGTGCTTAAAGTTGCTGATGATGTGCTTCGTCTGGTTGTAAATGAAAGGTGTGTAGTCTGGGTCTGTGGGGAACTGTCTCTTAAGTCGGATGATACGTCGGTCATTGCGATGGGGGTTTAGATGGCCGACATGTGAAAGTGATCGATGAGAGAGTTTGTTTGTTGTCTGTTTGAAGGTATGGTGTCTGGTGTTGTGATGGCAGCATGTGACTGTGTAGTGTTGCTGTTGGAAAATGTGATGCTGTTTAGTGTTTTGCAGAGTTTGCTGATGTTTGTTTTGTGATGTGTCTGGAGATAATTTTTCCAGTTTAGTGTTTGCTGTTCTGAAATTTTATTGTTTATTTGAGTGTTGAGTTCTTGTATTTCTTGTACGGTGTCTTGTGTATGGGGTGTTGGGGAGTGTCGCAATGTGTCCCGTTGTCTGATGAGGCCTTGAATTTCTGGTGTGAAGTTGGGGTTGTCTCTCTTTCTGTTGCCTCTACGGATGTGTCTTTTGTCTGCGTTTTGTATAATTGTATTTAAAGTGTGCACAGCGGTGTTGATGTTTGTGATAGGTGTACTGTTTAATGTTCTAAAATGTTCTGTTTCATTTGTGAAGGCCTCCCACCTGGCTCTCTTATAATTAGTGTATGTGTGTCTGTGGCCAGCTGGGGTGATTCTGGTTTTGGTAGTGATGATGATTGGGAGGTGATCAGATCCAAGGTTTTTGACCACACTCCAGGATGTTGTGGGGACGAGGTTTGAGGAACAGAAGGTGATGTCTGGGAATGATGGGAGGAAGAGGGCTTGGTGTGGGATATGGGTATGCTGATGGAGATTATTCAGCATGAAAAGATGATCTCTCTGGGATTGCAGTATCAGCCTCTGTCTGTGTCAGGGTTATTGACATGCCAGGCCGAAGCCTTGGCACTGAAATCACCACCCAGGATGATGTTGGGTATGTTAGTGATGTGGTGTATTTGTGGAAAGTAACTGTGTGGTACTGTGGGGGACGACTAGGAGGGAATGTATGTGTTGGCGATTGTTATATGTGATTTGTTACCAGTGCATATTTTAATTGATTGTATTTCTGTTGTGGTGTCAAGTGGGGAAAGAAGTGACTTTGTGTGTGCACTGGAATCTGAGAAATTAATGGATTTGTGTACCAGGGTGATGAGTCCACCACCACCACTGTCGGCCCGGTCTTGTCGAATGGTGGTGAAATTGTGAAATGTACCATATATGTAGGCGTATAAGGCTGACCTGTGTATAAGACTACTCCTAGTATTTCCATACAAAATGTGGGTTTAGAGATATACTCTGTGCATAAGACGAACCCCAACTCATTAGACACTGGCAGCTTGCTGCCCAACCAACCCCAGTCCTTTATTACTCTTCCCAATGACCAGTGAAGTGATGCTACTAACACATTGCTGAGCAATGCAGCCTTTGGTTAGGTTTTACTTTAAACCAGCTTCTTCTATGGAATTTACAGGCTATCTAGGCTGCATGTGCCACCTCTGTTATCAAAACTGGTTACAATTTAATATTCGAGTATAAACTTACACTGTGTTAAAAACTTAAAAGCATGTGACTGTGAATTTTATAAAATAGGTTAATCGAAAGTTACATTTTATTAAAGTCATCACATCAACTGTCAGTGATTAAAAACTTTCAAAATCAGTATCATCCACATCAGACATCGCTCATCCATCCATCCATCATCCAATCCTACTTTGCCCTATGAGAAGCATAGGAGCCCGGGGCTACGCATTTGGCCCTGACAAATAATTTAAGATGAGAGTGACCAGCCTCACTCATCCCTCAGTGGCATTACATGAGCAATAAACCCCAACCACCCCAAGGATATAAACCTTCGCTGGCTCAATTCGATTGGAGCGCAATAATTACCCAATAAACCACCAGGTGCCAAAATTTGGTTATATGATTACCACCCAGTGCAGTAAATGGTTTCCTGGTGTACAGGAAACCATTTAGCTTGTCACTCAGTGTAGAGTCACCCACAGACAAAAGGAAGAGGAAAGAATGAAGGAAAGAAAGACAGAAGAGGGAGCGCAAAGTCACCATGGGCAGAAGGACAAGGAAAGCATGAAGGAAAGAATGACAGAAGTGGATGGAAGTAAGAAGGATGGAGGAGAGGAAAGGGCAGACACCCGAGAGCAGCACTATATTGAGTGAGTGGAGGGTAAGTGCCCCCACCTACCACAAGATCAGTTCATAAACTTCACCCTGAGCTAAAGTTTGCAGTTCTTTGTCGTAAGGATCAAACTCTGAATTCAAAGGTGTAGCTTCGACTTGGAGGTGATTTGTTTGTGGCCACCCCAAACGGGATTGAGGCGTCTGGCAATAGATAGATAGATAGCTTCGGCATCGGCTTCCTCTTTCTCATCCGGCCACAAAATATAATCTTCTGTGCCATCCACTGAACTGGATATTCCACATTTCTTGAAAGAGTTGATGACTGTTTCCTCAGAAATATCATTCCATGCCTCGATAATAAAATAACAGCTCATCCAGACCTGAAGCATGCATATTCCCACCACTTGTACAGTATACGACTTTTTACCACTGATCATTCACTCATTCCACTGCTCACAGATGCGGTCTTTGAATGGTTTATTCAGACAGACATCAAGTGGTTGTAGGACTGAAGTTAATCCACCAGCAATAATGGCAATGTCACTGTTGTTTATCATTGTTCGTAATGAGTGGTGCATCAGATCTGGAAACCCTGCGCTCAGTGGTAATTTGTAAACAACCCAGCCCACAATGGTATTCATAGTGTGGGCTCAACAGGTTACTCATCTTTCTTTTGTCCTCATGGCTGTATCCATGGAGATATTTTTTATAAAAGTTTGCCTTCATATAGAAAACAAGTTGTGTTTGATGATGATGTTAGTAATTTAAACAGATTTTGACCTATATGTACTATATTCAGGGAAACAAGGGTCAAGGTGAGTGTTTGGCATTGTTCCCTATCATGCCTATGGATCCCATAACCACAGGATGTAGAGGTTAGGATTTTATACCCGGTGTTTAGGATGACCCCCAATTTTGGGCCTTTTTTTATGAGGTTCAAGAGTCACCCTATACACCGGCTAATACGGTCAGTGTTTTTTGTGTACTGTTTAGTTTTGTTTCTTGTAAGATGGCAATGTGTATGTTATGTTGTTTGATTAATTGTGTGAGTTTTTGTTTTTTGGTGTTTATGCCATCTATGTTTAACTGAAGGATGTTTATGTTGTGTGTGCGATGTGCGTTGGCTGCTGCAGCATGGGGGGGGGGGAGGTGGTGGTGTGGGTGGAGGGGAAGGGGTAGGAGAAGGTTGTGGTGAAGGTAAGGGTTGGGGTGGATTAGGATGGGGTGGAATGCAATAGGTTGGGTGATTGGATGCTGTAGGAAGGATCGGTGGGTTTGACTGAGGAGGTGTGGAGGAAGCAGGAGTAGTGTTGGTGGGGGGATTAGTGGGTGGGGGGAAGGGGCATAAGGAGCAGGTCCAGGTGTTTGTGTAATGTTTTCTGGACGAAAGTGTTGTGCAGGTGTAATGGGTCCAGTTCTTGCAAGAATTGCATTGAACTGAACCCTTTGTCTGTTGGCTTGACGTGATAGGTTTTGAGCATGTTGGACATGGTGTATTTGTTGGTGGGTCCTGGATTGCTCTCAATGTCCCCGGCTAGAAGACGTCATCGAGAAATGACCGCTGGAGAGTCATTTCTCGGTGCAGAAAAAACGGTGTTGTTGTACGTGTTGTGTTAAGGAGTGTAGTACTGGCCCTAAACACTGCAATCATGTTGCCCCTCTCTCTCCTTTCTTCTAAAAAAGTCAGATCCAGCTTTTCCAGCCTCTCTCTCTGTACGACAGATCTGCCAGGCTGGGGACCATCTTGGTTGCTGTTCTTTGTATTCTCTCGATCTTGTTTATATCTTTCTTTATGTGTAAGGACCACACTACTGCTGCATATTCCAACCTGAGGCAGATCATGGCCACTATCAATTTTTTCATAATCTCCTCATCCATGTAATTAAATGCTACTCTTACGTTAGTCAAGAGACTGTATGTCTAACTATCTTGCTCATGTGTTTTTCAC
The DNA here is from genome assembly GCF_032717465.1 of Coenobita brevimanus. Classification (NCBI taxonomy): domain Eukaryota; kingdom Metazoa; phylum Arthropoda; class Malacostraca; order Decapoda; family Coenobitidae; genus Coenobita; species Coenobita brevimanus. The sequence goes on from NC_137004.1 coordinate 20,124,962, forward strand.
TCTTATGTTAGTCAAGAGATTGTATGTCTAACTATCTTGTTCATGTGTTTTTCAGGTGACAAACTATCTTTGACCAGCACTCCCAAGTCTTTCTCTTCTCTTGTTTTTGTGATTGTTTCATTACCCATCAAATAATTCAGTAATGGCCTCTTGGTACTTTTACCCATTTCCAAAACTTTAAATTTTTTTGCACATCCAGCTCCAATCATGAATCCTATCCAGGTCCTCCTGCAGCATTTTACAGTCTTCCTCAACTTCTGTCCTCCTTAAGATTTTTGCATCATCCGCAAACAGACCTGCACAACTGTTCATTCCATCTACCATATCGTTTACATAAATCAGGAATGTTACTGGCGCTAAAACTGGGTCCTGTGGGACTCCACTTCCCTCCATCCAGACATCTTGTCCTTTATTACTGTCCTCATTTGTCTGTCTCTCAAGAAGTCTCTCATCCACTCCTGGAGGTTTCCCTTCAGTCCTCCTATGTGCTTCGATTTCCACATTAGTCGCTTACCTTGTTAAAGGCTTTCTCCAAATCTAAATACACACAATCCACTCAACTGTCTCTCTCCTGTGGCAGTCAATCACTACTGAGCAAAAGCTCAACAAGTTGGAAACACACGACCTTCCACTTCTGAATCCAAACTGACTTTCATCCAAAATGTTCATCTCCTCCAGATATTTTATCCATCTGTCTTTCAAGACTCTCTCTCTCACAATTTTGCGACTATGCTGGTCAGGGACACTGGTCTATAATTCAGGGGTTCTTCCTTGTTTCCTCTCTTATAAACTGGTACCACATTGGCCTTCTTCCATTCCCAAGGCACTTTCCGTTCTTCCAGAGACCACATAATTAAACCATGAATCTTATTGCCAGTTGTTCTCTGCATTCCTTCAGTACCCAATCAGAAATTCCATCTGGTCCTGGGGCTTTCCTTACATCTTGAGTTTCCAGTAATTTATACACTTCCTGCACTTCCACTTTTATATCTCTTATCACTACATTTCTAGTCATTCCCTCCCCCTCCACAAAATCCCTTTCATTAGTGAAAACCGATTGGAAAAATTTGTTCATTATTTCAGCCTGCACTGCCGCATCTTTATAGACCTCTCCTTCTACTTTCAGTTTTGTGATCCCTTCCTTTTGTTTCAATCTGCCATTAACAAATCTATAAAACAATTTGGGTTCTTCCTTACATTTGTCAATTATATATAGCTTTTTCAAAGTTCTTTTCTTCCTCTCTATGTATTCTTGTACATTCATTTCTAGTTCTTCTATATTCTTCCTTTATTCTATTAATACCTCTCTTTCTCCAGTTGTTCCATGCCATGTCCCTCTCTTTTTTATGCTATCATACACCTTCTGTAAATTCAATCCTTCTTACTGTTTTCTTTCCTACTTACTCTTGGAACATATTTTTCCACTCCCAAATTACAGAGCACTAGAAAGATATCCCATTTCCTCTGCATATCTCTTGTGTCTCTGAATTTTCTCCAATCTGCATTTTCAAAAAATTTCCTCAATCCTGTAAAGTTTGCTTTCCCAAGGTTGTATCTTCCTTGCCTTTAAAGATCATCTCTTGGCACCATGTTCCCTTTTATCATTTGGAACTCAATGACCACATGATCACTTTTTCCTATAGGACACTGATATTTCAAAGATTCAATTAAGTCAGGTTCTTTGGTTAGCAGTAAATCTACTCTTGCTGGTGTGTCATCATCCCTGAATCTTCTGTCTCCTTTGACCCACTGAGTCATTACATTATTCATTGCTATAGTTAACAATCTAGTGCCCCACGAATCTTCACTTCCTCCTGAGTCCCATTCCTCCCAGTTCACTTCTTTACAATTAACCTCACCCATTGGAATTATGATGCTGCTTTTCTCAATCACTTTCTGTAGATATCTAACCATGTCTGACAACATCTCCTGGTATTCATCGTCATTCCATGCCCTTGTTTTAGGGGGAACATATACTACTGCCATGTCTCTCTTGCCATTCTCTCCAGTTTCTAATTTCATATTTATCACTTCAGCACTACCCTCTCCCAGTTCCACATTATCCACACTGATGTTCTTCACTGCTATCATTACTACTCCTCCCGTTCTTTCTTTTCTGTCTCTTCTCCACAGTTTGTATTTACCATCTCCCATATGGATATCAATATTCTCTCGTAACTTGGTCTCTACAAGGCACATAATATTTGGTTCACGTAACTTCATGAAATCGTTGATTCTAACCTTGCCGATAATAAACCATCAACATTAGTATATGCCACTTTCCAACTGTTTCGTTGTTCTTTATTCCCTCTTCTCTCCCTCGGTACCATTTCCTCAATTTCTGATCCATAGCTCTCCAACAGGACACTGTCTTCTCTTTCTCCATTCTCTGTTCATTTTCTGACTTTGCTTCCTTTACTAGCTCCTTTATTTTGGCTCTTTCTTTCTCATTTGCATCTCTCCTTATCCAAACATTCTTGAACTCCTCTTTGTCTGATAATTTTCATGTTCTGTTGATGATTTCATTTACCATTACCTGAGACTTAAACTTTAAGTGGCCCCGCTCCTCCTTCCTTGTACTCTTCTAGCCTAGACACTTCTTCAATCTCTTCTTGAGCTTCATTGTTACCCTCCATAACTACAGATACTATCTCATTAGCCTTACTCAGTTCTTCTCTTTCCCTATCTGATCTTACTGTCATATGTTTTTCTTTTTCTCCTGAAATTATCACGCATTTTTACTTCTCTGCTACATCCCTGACTAAAGATTCTCTACTTCTTAGTAGCCTAACCACTTCCTTCTCCACCTTTTCCTTCCTTTGTTGTTCTAAAATCTCTTTCAAATCTATATATCCTTCCTCTTGAATTTCTCCCACCCCATGTGTTGCTCCTTGATTTCCTTAATGTGTTCATTTTGCATCCTTGATTTTGATTCATGCTCATCAAGTTTACTTTTCATCCTGTCCCTTTCTTCTTTCAACCTCTTATTTTCCCTCCTGAGATGTTTTATTTCCTTTGAGGCAGATTCGTTACTCACTTTTAATTCTGTAACTTGTCTTTCTTGCTCAGCATTGCGTGTGCTGACGCTTTCCAACTGGCTCTGTACTACCTTTATCTCTTTCTCCTGTTCTAAGGTCCATTTCTGCCACTCTAATTATTGTCCATACCTTTTTTAACTCCTGAACATTCCTCACTGCCATTTTCTCCACTCCTGCTAATCTTGTTTGGTTTAGTACTTCCTTTACCCTTATCCTCATCAGAGAAGCCCACAAATTCACTGCCACCAGATGTAAATAATGAATTATCCCTTTCTACCATGATGCAGCCTATGAAAACTTTCTACTTCCACTGTGTCTTCTACTCTTGTTTGACTGAAACTTGAGGTTTTTACACCAATGTCAGATGGGACCACCACTCACGTATTCATTCACATAATCACAAATAGGCTGGTCTCATTTTCGCTGCTGACTCGGTGATTATTTCCCCACGATCCACAAAGAGCTCCATCTCTGTTGGCGACCTGTGTGTGTGTGTGTGTGTGTGTGTGTGTGTGTGTGTGTGTGTGTGTGTGTGTGTGTGTGTGTGTATGTATGTATTTACCTATTTGTATTTACCTATTTGTAGTATACAGGAATTGAGCAATGCTCGTGTTGTCCTGTCTCCATATCCACATTTATCAAGTCTACCTTTACACACATGAATGTTTTTCTCATGCACCACCTCTTTGTCTAAGTCGTTCCAAATATTTAAGAATATACCTAATTGTGATATACACGGAATGTACTATGCTCGTGGGTTTCCGTCACTGTTTCTCAATAAGTCGAATTTAACTTTAAACTCGTTTAAGTTTTTAGACTGGACGATCTCTTTGTCCAGGCTATTCCATAAGTCTATACTTCTGTAAGGAAAGCTATATTTCTTGATATCCTTCAAGCAGCTTGACTTTTTCAATTTCATTTCATGTCCTCTTGTTGCTCTCTTATCCCATACAAACAGATCTTCTTTGTCAATTTTATCTACTCCCACCATGGTCCTGAATACCGCAATCATGTCTCCCCTCTTTCTCCTTTCCTCTAACGAAGGCAAATCCAGTTTTTCCAGCCTCTCTCTGTATGACAGGTCTGTCAGACTGGGGACCATCTTGGTTGCTGTTCTTTGTATTCTCTCAATCTTGTTTATATCTTTCTTTTGTGTGGGGACCACACTACCGCTGCATATTCTAACCTGGGGCGGATCATGGCCACTATCAATTTTTTCATCATTTCCTCATCCATATAATGAAATGCTACTCTTATGTTAGTCAAGAGCTTATAAGTCTCTCCAACTATCTTGTTAATGTGCTTTTCTGGTGACAAACTATCTTGGACCAGCACTCCCAAATCTTTCTCTTCTCTCCTTTTTGTGATTAATTCATTACCCAAAAAATAATTCAGTGATGGTCTCCTGGTACTTTTACCCATTTCCAATATTATACATTTCTTTACATTAAATTTCATTTCCCACGTCCGGCTCCAATTGTGTATCCTATCCAAATCTTCCTGCAGTATTTTACAATCCTCCTCAACCTCTATCTTCCTCAAGATCTTTACATCATCAGCAAACAGACTCGCATAACTGTTCACTCCATCTACCATATCATTTACGTAAATCAGGAACATTACTGGCGCCAACACTGAGCCTTGAGGGACTCCACTTGTTACTTCCCTCCATCCAGACATCTTTTCCTTTATTACTGTCCTCATTTGTCTGTCTCTCAAAAAGTCTCTCATCCATTCCAGAAGTTTCCCCTTTAGTCCTCCTATATATTCTAGTTTCCACATTAGTCTCTTATGAGGTACCTTGTCAAAGGCCTTCTCTAAGTCTAAGTACACACAATCCACCCAACCATCTCTCTCCTGTACCACATCAATCGCTCTTGAGTAAAAGCTCAACAAGTTTGAAACACATGACCTTCCACTTCTGAATCCAAACTGACATTCAGCCAAAATATTCATCTCTTCCAGATATTTTATCCATCTGTCTTTCAGGATTCTCTCACACAATTTTGCGACCATGCTGGTTAGAGACACTGGTCTATAATTCAGGGGTTCTTCCCTGTTTCCTCCCTTGTAAATTGGTACCACATTTGCCCTCTTCCATTCTTTTGGCACTTTCCCCTCTTCCAGTGAGCATACAATTAAGCTGTGAATTTTATCCGCCAGTTGTTCTCTGCATTCCTTCAGTACCCAATTAGAAATTCCATTAGGTCCTGGGGCTTTCCTTACATCTTGAGTTTCCAGTAATTTATACACTTCCTGCACCTCCACTTTTATATCTTTCATCACCGGAACATTTCTAATCACTCCCTCCCCTTCCACAAGCTCCTTTTCTTTAGTGAAAACTGACTGGAAACGTTTGTTCATTATTTCTGCTTGCATTGCCGCATCCTTAAAGACCTCTCCATCTACTTTCAGCTTGGTGATTCCTTCCTTTTGTTTCAGTTTGCCATTAACAAATCTATAAAACAGTTTGGGTTCATCCTTGCATTTGTCAATTATACCTTTTTCAAAATTCCTTTCTTCTTCCCTACGTATTCTTGTGTATTCGTTTCTTGTTCTTTTATATTCTTCCTTTGTTCTGTCGTTACCTCTCTTTCTCCAACTGTTCCACGCCTTATCTCTCTCTTTTTTTGCTATCATACACCTTCTATTAAACCACTCCTTTTTCCTGTTTTCTTTCCCTCTTACTCTTGGTACAAATTTTTCCACTCACAAATTATAGAGGTCTAGAAAGATATCCCACTTCCTCTGTATCTCTCGTTTCTCTTAATTTTCTCCAATCCGCATTTTCAAAAAAGTTTCTCAATCCTGTAAAATTTGCTTTGCCAAAGTTGTATCTTCCCTGTCTATGAGGCTCGTCTCTTGGCTCGATGTTTCCTATTAACATCTGGAATTCAATGACCACGTGATCACTTTTTCCCAAAGGACAGAGATATTCCAATGATTCTATTACATCAGGTTCTTTGGTGAACAGTAAATCTAACCTTGCTGGTGTGTCCTCACCTCGAAACCGTGTCTCTTCTTTGACCCACTGCGTCATCACATTATTCATTATTATATTTAATAACATAGTACCCCACGAATCCTCGCCGCCTCCCGAGTACCATTCCTCCCAGTTCACCTCTTTACAATTAAAGTCACCCACCAAAATTATATTATTGCTTTTCTCAATTATTTTTTGCAAGTAGCTAGCCATATCTGACAACATCTCATGGTATTCGTCATCCTTCCATGCTCTTGTCTTTGGGGGAACATACACTACCGCCATATCTCTCTTAACATTCTCTCCAGTTTCTAATTTCATATATATCACTTCAGCCCTGCCTTCTCCCATTTCCACAGTATCTACATTTATGTTGTTCTTCACTGCTATCATCACTCCTCCTCCCTTTTTTTCTTTTCTGTCTTTTCTCCACAGTTTGTATTTACCATCTCCCAAATGAACATCAATATCTTCTCTTAATTTGGTCTCTACAAAGCACATGACATCAGGTTCATGTTCTCTCAAGAAATCATTAATTTCGATCCTTGTCGATATGAAACCATCAACATTAGTATATATCACCTTCAAATTATTTTTGACATTATTAATACCCTCTTCTCTCCTACTCTCTGTCCGTACCACTTCCTCAAATTCTGATCTTTCACAACCATCCCCCCTAGTTTCCTTCACTTCTATTTCCTTAAATACCATTTCCTTACTTTCATATCCAATACTCTCCAAAAAAAAGTATTACGTTCTTCCTCTGTCCTCTTATCATTTTTTTCCTTTACTTCTTCCTTTAATGATTTTAAAACTTCTCTTTCTTCTTCATTCAGATCTTTTCTTATTATAATATTTTCCATCCCCGCCTCTTTGCTTAATTTCCAGGTCACTTTAAGTATCTCATTTATTACACTTTCTGATGTAAACTTGACTCTCATTGGTCTTGTTTCTCCTTTCTTGTAAGGCCCTATCCTCCTTACTTCCTCAATTTCTTTTACCCACTTGTCTCCTTCGGGGTCAATCTTGCCTAATATTCCTCTCACCATGTTCGTGTCTCTCTCGAGTCTTGGAACCTAACCTTTTCTTCTTCTTCCCTGTTTCCAAATACTACCACACATCTGTTCCTTTCTACAGTTTCTCTCACTATTTTCTCTTTTTTCTTCAGTATTTTCACTACATTTTCTTCCATTTCTTTCTTGTTCATTTCCCTTTCTTCCTGGATGATCTCTCTTAAGCTGACCACTTCTTTCTGTTCTTCTTCTACGTGTGCCCACTTTGCCTTGTGTTCTTCTAATACATTACTCACCTTCTCCGTTTTATTAGTACTCTCTTCAAGTTTCCTCCTCAGTTCAACATTTTCCTGCTTCAAATTCTTAATCTCTTCATTGGCTGTTTCGTTGGACTGGATTAGACTCTGTATGGTGGTTTCCGTATTTCCTGACACATCCTTTATCACTAGATTCTCTACTTTTTTTTCGAGTTCACTAATCCTCATAATTAATGTTTTCACCAGGTCCATGACATTAGTATTAGCATCAAATCCTTGAAATTCCATTCCCTCATTGTTTACATTTTCGGCCATGTTTAACGTACCGGTAAAGTACCTAAACAGCTGTTACCGAATAAGCCACAAACATTCATGTATGCTATTGCCAACAAATCTTTACATTTTTGGTAGTCTACTAACTTTCATTATTTTAAATTTAAAGAAAGACCATAGCAGACAGGACAGACAAAATTCCTGAAACTACTCAAGGTTAGGAGCGATGCCTGGGACGTCCTCTCTCTCCGGCTGTTCGTGTGTGTGTGTGTGTGTGTGTGTGTGTGTGTGTGTGTGTGTGTTCTTACCTAATTGTATCTTTACAGGAATGAGTCAAGCTCGTATTGTCCCGTGTCTTAGACCATATTTATCGTACATATCCTTAAATTTGTGAATTGTTTTGGCACACACTATTTCATTCGGTAATGCATTCCATTGATCAATTGCTCTGTTTGGGAAACTGAATTTCCTTACGTCTTTATCACCTCTCTTCTTATGCAGTTTTTTGCAGTGTCCTCTTGCTGATGCTTCTCCATATGTTAAGTAATCATTTATGTCTATTTTCTCCTTTCCTGATATGCACTTATATAGCACTATCATGTCACCTATTTTCCTTCTCTCCTGTAGTGTTGGTAGATTCAGTTTATTTAGTCTTTCTTCGTAGCTTAGGTCCCTTAAGCTTGGTATCCATCTTGTAGCGGCCCTATGAACTTTTTCAATCTTGTCTATATGCTTTTTGAGATGAGGACTCCAGACTACTGATGCATATTCCAGGGTTGGTCTAATGAATGATGTTATTATCCTTTTTAGCATGTCTTCATTTATGTATGTGAATGCTATTCTCATATTTGCAAGCAGTGTATACATGTTCCGTACCTTCTCGCTGATGTGGTCAGCCGGAGATAGTCTGTTATTGATAATCACACCTAGGTCTTTCTCTCTTTCTGATGTGTATAGGGTTTTATTTCCTAACTTATAATCCCAATCAGGTCTTTTTCCACTTTTACCAAACTTGATTACATGACACTTGTCCACATTGAATTCCATTTGCCATGTACTACTCCATTCATGAAGTTTATTTAATTCTTCTTGTAGCTCCCTACAAGAGTCTGTGCTAGTAATTCTCCTTTGTATTTTTGCATCATCTGCAAACATATTCAGATAGCTCTCATTTCCAGTGTTCCTGTTTATATCATTTATGTACACTAGAAACATGATTGGTGCCAGCACCGAACCCTGTGGTACTCCACTAGTCACTTCTTTCCATGATGAGTTGTTTCCTCTTAGTACTGTCCTCATTTCTCTTTTTATGAGAAAGTCTTGCATCCAACAAAACAGTTTGCCTCGAATTCCTCCTTGATGGTACAGCTTCCATAAAAGTCTTTGGTGTGGTACTGTGTCAAAAGCTTTCTTGAAATCTAAATATATACTGTCCACCCATCCTTCCCTTTCCTGTATTGTGTTTGTTACTCTGTCATAGTAGCTCACCAGATTAGTAACACATGATTTTCCTTTTCTGAAACCAAACTGTCTTTCTGTTATCATACTGTGTTTTTCTAGATGATTTACCCAAGCTTTTCTTATAAGTTTTTCTAATACCTTGCTTACAACACTAGTCAGTGATACTGGTCGGTAGTTGAGAGGATTTTGTCTATTTCCTTTCTTGAATAAGGGGACTATATTTGCTTTTTTCCAAATATCAGGTAGTTTCCCTTGACTCAAAGATTTCTTGAAAATTAAAAATAATGGTTTACTTAACTCCTTTGCACATTCTCGTAACACCCAACATGAAATTTCATCAGGACCACTTGCTTTTCCTCTGTCTAATCTACTTAACTCCTCTTGTATTACTTTTTCTGCTATTTGTATATCTGGTAGTATGTGTGGACATGCGTGTTCCACATAGTCCCTCTCAAAATTTTTTTCTTCTGTAAAAACTAATTGGAAATTCTTATTTAATGCTTCACAAATATCTTTCTCTTGTGTATAAGTGATTCCCTCGTCCGTGATGGATTGTATTATATCTTTTACTTTGGTTTTGCTTCTGATATAGCTGTAAAACAGCTTTGGTTGATCACTACTTTTATTTATTATATCCTCCTCCTCAAACTGTTTTTGGGCTTCCCTCCTTATTCTTGTATAGTCGTTTCTTGCCTGTTTGTAATTATTATACGCCCTTTCACTATTGTGTCTTCTGTATCTATTCCACAACAAATCTCTTCTTTCTTTTGATTTTTTTACATTCTGTATTGAACCATTTCTGTATTTTCTTATCTGCTTCTTTGTGCTGTGGGATGTACTTCTGGACTCCTATTTCATAAAATTCACAAAAATTTTTATATACAGCATTTAAATCTTGTCCTCTAAGCTCATTTTCCCAATCAAATTCTAAGAAATACTTCTTTAGGTCTTGATAATTTCCCTTTTTATAGTTTAGTCTCTTTTTGTAACTGTCAGTGCTGTTTACTATGTCATATGCTATCCTGAAGTTATAATTTAGTACTGCATGATCGCTTTTGCCGAGTGGAGGGTGATATATTAAACTGTCAATGTCATTTTCTTGCCTAGTAAATATTAGATCTAGCACTGAAGGTACATCAAGTCCTCTTTTCTAGTGGTTTCCCTCACGTGTTGCGTTAAGAAAAACTCTTGTACGAGATCCAGGAGCTTTTGGTCCCAACAGCTTTCTTGGCTATTTATATCTAGAGTATTCCAATTTATATTTGTATTGAAATCCCCAGTTAGTATAATTCTTTCCGATTTCTCTTCCATTTTATGTAGCAAGGATCTTATACTCTGAATTGTACTCTCTGCCAGGTCCTCATATTCGTCTCTTTCCCATGTGTTTGATCTGGGTGGCATATACAAATTGGCTACAATTACTTTACCTTCAGATGTGTCGATCTCTACTGCAATCAGTTGTACTTGTGATGGTATATCTAGGTTTATTTCCTTGACTTTTAGATTTTTCTTAGTTAATATTATAATTCCTCCTCCTTTTTTTAAATTTCTGTCTCTTCTCCATATATTGTATTCCTCTAAGTTTAGTATGTCATTGGATATCCTTGGTGTTAATTTTGTCTCAGTTAGGCATATTTATGGTTCATTTTCTCTGACATAATCATTCATCTCTAGTAATTTAGATACCATTCCATCCACATTTGAGTACATCAACTTTATGATCTTGTTTATGTACTTGTCATGACATGGTTCTACTAACTTCCTCCTTTTTCTTCCATCCTGTTTGTGTACCACTTTCGTACCTGCAAATCCTATTACTTTGTAAAAAAATTTCTTTTTGTCCTCCTCTGATCTTCCCTCATTTTTTGCTTTTGCTTCCTCCCTTTTCTCTTTCAGTAATTCCAGTTCCTCTTGTGTTAGACATCTTTTTATCCATACATTTTTGAACTCCTCTTTTTCCATAAGATTCTTTGCATTTTTTAGTATCTCTTCCACAGTGTTTACACTCTGGAAAGTCACCTTTAGAGGTCTTGTCTTGCTTTTCTCATATTTCCCTAACCTTTTGTGTTCTTCTATGTCTTTACTACAGATTTCCTCTGATACTTCTTTCAGTAAGCTTATTACATTTGCCATCTCCTTTTTGTCTCTAGTGATTTTGTTTTTAATTTCTTCCTCTTCTATACCAGTGATTACTATTGATTTATTTATTTCTACTGAATCTCTGACTAACTTTGGATTGTTTTGGATTATTCTTTTCACTTCCTTTTTAATGTTTTTTTCCTCCACCCTTGTTTCTAAGTCTTTCTTTAATTTCACCATTTCAGCATACGTGATTTCTACACCATTTTTGTAGCTTTGCACAGCTTCATTCACCTGTGTTATCTTCTCCTCAATATCACTGCTCTGGTCCATAAGACTGCTTGCTTGTCTAATTGTCTCTGTGTCATTTTTTAACTCTTCCATAACACTCTCGTGATTAACTACTGTACTTCCCATTTCACTCACTTTCTTCCTAAGGGTCTTCAATTCCACTGTTAGTTCAGTGTGTGTGTGTGTGTGTGTGTGTGTGTGTGTGTGTGTGTATTTACCTATTTGTATTTACCTATTTGTAGTATACAGGAATTGAGCAATGCTCGTGTTGTCCTGTCTCCATATCCACATTTATCAAGTCTACCTTTACACACATGAATGTTTTTCTCATGCACCACCTCTTTGTCTAAGTCGTTCCAAATATTTAAGTATTTACCTAATATACCTAATTGTGATATACATGGAATGTACTATGCTCGTGGGTTTCCGTCGCTGTTTCTTAATAAGTCGAATTTAACTTTAAACTCGTTTAAGTTTCTAGACTGGACGATCTCTTTGTCCAGGCTATTCCATAAGTCTATACTTCTGTAAGGAAAGCTATATTTCTTGATATCCTTCAAGCAGCTTGACTTTTTCAATTTCATTTCATGTCCTCTTGTTGCTCTCTTATCCCATACAAACAGATCTTCTTTGTCAATTTTATCTACTCCCACCATGGTCCTGAACACCGCAATCATGTCTCCCCTCTTTCTCCTTTCCTCTAACGAAGGCAAATCCAGTTTTTCCAGCCTCTCTCTGTATGACAGGTCTGTCAGACTGGGGACCATCTTGGTTGCTGTTCTTTGTATTCTCTCAATCTTGTTTATATCTTTCTTTTTGTGTGGGGACCACACTACCGCTGCATATTCTAACCTGGGGCGGATCATGGCCACTATCAATTTTTTCATCATTTCCTCATCCATATAATGAAATGCTACTCTTATGTTAGTCAAGAGCTTATAAGTCTCTCCAACTATCTTGTTAATGTGCTTTTCTGGTGACAAACTATCTTGGACCAGCACTCCCAAATCTTTCTCTTCTCTCCTTTTTGTGATTAATTCATTATCCAAAAAATAATTCAGTGATGGTCTCCTGGTACTTTTACCCATTTCCAATATTTTACATTTCTTTACATTAAATTTCATTTCCCAAGTCCGGCTCCAATTGTGTATCCTATCCAAATCCTCCTGCAGTATTTTACAATCCTCCTCAACCTCTATCTTCCTCAAGATCTTTACATCATCAGCAAACAGACTTGCATAACTGTTCACTCCATCTACCATATCATTTACGTAAATCAGGAACATTACTGGCGCCAATACTGAGCCTTGAGGGACTCCACTTGTTACTTCCCTCCATCCAGACATCTTTTCCTTTATTACTGTCCTCATTTGTCTGTCTCTCAAAAAGTCTCTCATCCATTCCAGAAGTTTCCCCTTTAGTCCTCCTATATATTCTAGTTTCCACATTAGTCTCTTATGAGGTACCTTGTCAAAGGCCTTCTCTAAGTCTAAGTACACACAATCCACCCAACCATCTCTCTCCTGTACCACATCAATCGCTCTTGAGTAAAAGCTCAACAAGTTTGAAACACATGACCTTCCACTTCTGAATCCAAACTGACATTCAGCCAAAATATTCATCTCTTCCAGATATTTTATCCATCTGTCTTTCAGGATTCTCTCACACAATTTTGCGACCATGCTGGTTAGAGACACTGGTCTATAATTCAGGGGTTCTTCCCTGTTTCCTCCCTTGTAAATTGGTACCACATTTGCCCTCTTCCATTCTTTTGGCACTTTCCCCTCTTCCAGTGAGCATACAATTAAGCTGTGAATTTTATCCGCCAGTTGTTCTCTGCATTCCTTCAGTACCCAATTAGAAATTCCATCAGGTCCTGGGGCTTTCCTTACATCCTGAGTTTCCAGTAATTTATATACTTCCTGTACCTCCACTTTTATATCTTTCATCACTGGAACATTTCTAATCACTCCCTCCCCTTCCACAAGCTCCTTTTCTTTAGTGAAAACTGACTGGAAACATTTGTTCATTATTTCTGCTTGCATTGCCGCATCCTTAAAGACCTCTCCTTCTACTTTCAGCTTGGTGATTCCTTCCTTTTGTTTCAGTTTGCCATTAACAAATCTATAAAACAGTTTGGGTTCATCCTTGCATTTGTCAATTATACCTTTTTCAAAATTCCTTTCTTCTTCTCTACGTATTCTTGTGTATTCATTTCTTGTTCTTTTATATTCTTCCTTTGTTCTGTCGTTACCTCTCTTTCTCCAATTGTTCCATGCCTTATCTCTCTCTTTTTTTGCTATCATACACCTTCTATTAAACCACTCCTTTTTCCTGTTTTCTTTCCCTCTTACTCTTGGTACAAATTTTTCCACTCCCAAATTATAGAGGTCTAGAAAAATATCCCACTTCCTCTGTATCTCTCTTGTTTCTCTGAATTTTCTCCAATCTGCATTTTCAAAAAAGTTTCTCAATCCTGTAAAATTTGCTTTCCCAAAGTTGTATCTTCCCTGTCTCTGAAGCTCATCTCTTGGCTCGACATTTCCTATTAACATCTGGAACTCAATGACCACGTGATCACTTTTTCCCAAAGGACAAAGATATTCCAATGATTCTATTACATTGGGTTCTTTGGTGAACAGTAAATCTAACCTTGCTGGTGTGTCCTCACCTCGAAACCGTGTCTCTTCTTTGACCAATTGCGTCATCACATTATTCATTATTATATTTAATAACATAGTACCCCACGAATCCTCGCCGCCTCCCGAGTACCATTCCTCCCAGTTCACCTCTTTACAATTAAAGTCACCCACCAAAATTATATTATTGCTTTTCTCAATTATTTTTTGCAAGTAGCTAGCCATATCTGACAACATCTCATGGTATTCGTCATCCTTCCATGTTCTCGTCTTTGGGGGAACATACACTACCGCCATATCTCTCTTAACACTCTCTCCAGTTTCTAATTTCATATATATCACTTCAGCCCTGCCTTCTCCCATTTCCACAGTATCTACATTTATGTTGTTCTTCACTGCTATCATCACTCCTCCTCCCTTTTTTTCTTTTCTGTCTTTTCTCCACAGTTTGTATTTACCATCTCCCAAATGAACATCAATATCTTCTCTTAATTTGGTCTCTACAAAGCACATGACATCAGGTTCATGTTCTCTTAAGAAATCATTAATTTCGATCCTTGTCGATATGAAACCATCAACATTAGTATATATCACCTTCAAATTATTTTTGACATTATTAATACCCTCTTCTCTCCTACTCTCTGTCCGTACCACTTCCTCAACTTCTGATCTTTCACAACCATCCCCCTTAGTTTCCTTCACTTCTATTTCCTTAAATACCATTTCCTTACTTTCATATCCAATACTCTCCAAAAAAAGTATTACATTCTTCCTCTGTCCTCTTATCATTTTTTTCCTTTACTTCTTCCTTTAATGATTTTAAAACTTCTCTTTCTTCTTCATTCAGATCTTTTCTTATTATAATATTTTCCATCCCCGCCTCTTTGCTTAATTTCCAGGTCACTTTAAGTATCTCATTTATTACACTTTCTGATGTAAACTTGACTCTCATTGGTCTTGTTTCTCCTTTCTTGTAAGGCCCTATCCTCCTTACTTCCTTAATTTCTTTTACCCACTTGTCTCCTTCGGGGTCAATCTTGCCTAATATTCCTCTCACCATGTTCGTGTCTCTCTCGAGTCTTACGAACCTAACCTTTTCTTCCTCTTCCCTGTTTCCAAATACTACCACACATCTGTTCCTTTCTACAGTTTCTCTCACTATTTTCTCTTTTTTCTTCAGTATTTTCACTACATTTTCTTCCATTTCTTTCTTGTTCATTTCCCTTTCTTCCTGGATGATCTCTCTTAAGCTGGCCACTTCTTTCTGTTCTTCTTCTACGTGTGCCCACTTTGCCTTATGTTCTTCTAATACATTACTCACCTTCTCCGTTTTATTAGTACTCTCTTCTAGTTTCCTCCTCAGTTCAACATTTTCCCGCTTCAAATTCCTAATTTCTTCATTGGCTGTTTCATTGGACTGGATCAGACTCTGTATGGTGGTTTCCGTATTTACTGACACATCCTTTATCACTAGATTCTCTACTTTCTTTTCGAGTTCACTAATCCTCATAATTAATGTTTTAACCAGGTCCATGACATTGGTATTAGCATCAAATCCTTGAAATTCCAGTCCCTCATTGTTTATATTTTCGGCCATGTGTGTGTGTGTGTGTGTGTGTGTGTGTGTGTGTGTGTGTGTGTGTGTGTGTGTGTGTGTGTGTGTGTGTGTGTGTGTGTGTGTGTGTGTGTGTGTGTGTGTTTTATACTGCATGTTATATATATGTGTCTATATATATTTTTTCATAAATGCTCCAACATGCTTGCATGAACTGGCTTTGGTCACCTACTAGTGGCTCTCCATGCTGCTCAATCTCTGGCAGCCCCCCTATTTGCTCCCTTAACCTTGAGTTCAACCTCTATGACCTCCCAGGTCTTTTTTTGGTCTGCGTCTTATAAACCTATCCTTTACGTTTACACCTCTCATCCTCAGCACCCAGTTGTCATCTTCCATCATCTACATGTGCCCACACCAACTCAATCTACCCCTCTTCATCACAGCACTAATACATTCAAGTCCCATCCTTCCTCTCAATTCTTCATTTGAAATTCTAACTACCCCGGGATCTTATTCAAGGATATACTACACATCTATCTAATCATTATCTTCTCTGCATGTTTAAGTCTACAAATTTCCTCTTCCTTTACTGCCCAGATCTCACTACTGTACACTCCAAACACATGCTGGATACAAGGACCCCTTAGCCCTCTAAATATCAAAAGAGGCAACAGCTCTCTGAACTTCTTCCAATCACTTCTTAGCCTACCTTCAGAGCTAGCTCCAGTCCCAACTCTGGCACATAACATGTCCCAGTAAGACTCCTCCAAACACTTGAGAGACTCTCCAGCAAGATCAATCCTTCCCAACCTCTTAACCTCTGCATTAACTCCCCCACACACCACTCACATGAAATCAGCATTACATGCATTATGCACCCTACCTCTAATGCCACCATATCTCTTGCACACCCATTGTCAAAAACACTGCACAAGATGGAGTTACTTCCCACACCCTTGTGCCAAACTACACATGGCCACACTCCCTCTGCTTTGAAAGTACCACCACCAACTGTAGATATCATAACTTTTTCTTTTTTCTTTTTTTTTACCCTCAATCCCTTGTGCCCCATTCCACCTCTCCACTTCCTAAATCATTCCTCCACTTCTCTATCATTCTCCTGATCAACACCAAGTCATCAGCATACATCTCCCATATGAGAGAAGTTCTGATGTCAAGTAAGAGCTTCAAGCACCATGATAAACAATCAAAGAACTTAAGACTAACCCCTGATGCATGCTAACATTCATGAAAAACTCATAATTCAAATTTCCATTCACTCTCACATGGGTGTGAGAACCTTTGTACTCTGCCATAACCACTCTAACCAGCCATTCCTCAATCCCAAGCCTTCTTATTGCCCACTTCCCCACCTCCCTAGGACCTATGTCAAAGGCCTTCAAATCAACAAAATCAGAGTACAGCTCCCTCATCTTTCCTCTTACAGTATTCGTCCAGAACATAAACCCACACTGCACCTCATCAGTATTCACTGTTTCTCTTATTGTACCTTCCAGGACTCACTTCATTACCTTCATTATCCAATCCAAAAGTCTTATGCCTCTATAAATTCCTCTTTCCAGGGCATCACTCATCCCTTTATACACATTTACAACCTCGCTATTCAGTTGTCACCTGGAACAAAACATTCCTATAAAACAGAATTCTTCAAATCAGTAACTAAATTTACTTCTGTATCTCTTAAGACCCTCAACACCTATGCAGCCAACCAAGACTCACCCACTGCCTTCCCCAACTACATTATGTTAGTTGCCCTGCTCACAGTAGCAGCATCAATCAAAAGCCAAGGGGCCAATGGATCTGCTGACTCCAAACATTCCCTGTTCCAGTCAAACTCTTCATTCGGCAACTAGTCATAATGCTCTCTCTAAGAGTCATTAATATCCTCAATGTTCACCATTACCTTTCCTTCGTCATTCTTCACGCACAGCTTGCCTACAATATGTCTACTTTCTATCTTCAACTGTTTTGTCACCGTAAATACCACATTCTTCCTTTTGGTGCTATTAAGGATATCCAGTAAAAGCTCTGAGACTCAGATTCTTCCCTGCATACCTCTTTTTTGGCCCTATGCTTAGCAACCATGTATTTCTCTCTGATACCATCCCTTTTCCACTCATGGAAAAGTCTTTTTTTCTCCTTAGCTCTGGCTTCTAAACCCTCATCCCCCACCATCTTACCTTGTCTTGGTAGGCCCCATGTCCATCCACACAATGAATAACTCTTAGGTGAATGTTCTTGAGAGCTCTGTACTGCTCATTAACACTTCTGTCTACTGTTCCCTGTTCAGCCACCACTCTACTCATCTTGTTATAGAATGCATTCCTTACTGCTTGGTTTTTCAACTTCAGTATTTTCCTCCTGGGTGCACAGGTCTTTTTCTTCACTACCTACCTCTTTGTACCATATCATATATCAGTAATGTGTGTTGCTGCAAAACTCTTCCCCCCCTCCCCCCTATGACTTTCACATTCTTCATTAACCTCCTATCAGCCCTCCTGACCTGGAAATAATCAGTCTGGCTACTAATACCCCCCAGACACATACATAATCAACCTACTTTCTCTGTTCCTAAAAACAGTGTGGCAAGCAATAATGTTCATTGCCTCTCCAAAATATAGTATCATCTTCCCTCCCCCATTCCTCGTACCAAATGCATATCCCTCATGCACCCCTTCATATCCTTAAGCCTCTGCAACCACATTCATTCATTTATCATCTAATTCTATGTTGCCCCATGAGGAGCGTAGGAGCCCAGGGCTAGGCAAGTTGGTCCTGACATTTAAGATGAAAGTGACCAGCCTCACTCATCTCTCAGTGGCATTACATGAGCAATAAACCCCAACCACCCCTTGGATATAAACCTTCACTGGCTCAATCTGACTGGAGTGCTGTAATTACCCACTAAACCACCAGGTGCCAAAATTTCATTATATTGTTACCAACCAGCATAGTAAATGGTTTCCTGGTGTACAGGGAAACCATTTGGTTTGTCACTCAGTGTAGAGTCACCCACAGGCAAAAGGAAGAGGAAAGACAGAAGAGGGAGTGTAAAGTCACCCGTAGGCAGAAGGACGAGGAAAGAATGAAGGAAAGAACACATAGCCACTTAAACACCCACCCTGAGCTACAATCTCATCATCCCCCATACTGCCAATCACACAGATCAAATCATCCCATAATCTATCCTTTCCATCATCATGCCAACCTGTGAAGAATTTTCCAATATTACTGCAACCAGGAGTTTTCCAAACAATATTATAACTGACTTAGACTGTCTGGGAATGTTGTGCAAAATCAGCTACTAGGTTTTTGGCCCCACATCGCTCCTAAGGTAGTAACTCCCAGGGACAATAATAACCATCTACCTCCAGTTTTATTACCTCTGACTTGTTTTCAAGCGTATGTAGAGCAGGATACTTCTAAACAATTTCATTTGGCTAAGCAACATCCCTGCCCCCAACAGGGTTGTAACTAGCTAAACCTTTGAATGGGTTTTAGCTACCATCAGATTATATTAACCTAAAGAAGAACCTTGCCCAACAAATGGTTCAACAAGAGTAACTTTTGTGTTGGAAATAATGAAATGGGAAAATGGAAACCTGTACATTATATACTGTATAATGGTTACTCAGACTTGGGATAACTACACTTAAAAGTTTGCAGAAAATCTAGTTGATGATGAATGGCATGATTTGCCAATTGCTCACCTGTACCGAGAAGATGTCCAGTTTTCTTATACACTGGGGAAGAGTAGTCACCCCACCCATGGGTGGTCTTGGCCCGAACTTGGAATCCATATTCTGTACGCTGTTGCAGATACACCAGTGATGCCTCCTCTCGCTTGGTTAGGATGCTTGAGGAGTTGGTTTGCATTCCTCGCAAGTAGTACCTCACCTGAGGGAGGAAGTTGGAAGAAGGGATTAGCAATGGATGATTAAAAAAAAAAAAAAAGAGAGAGAGAGAGAGAGAGAGAGAGAGAGGTCAACATGTAAGTCACACACAAAAAGGAAATATTACACAAGAATGAGCAACATTTTTTGATGAATCAACTGCACTTCCGGTACCTTACAACCAACATAACCTATTACTATACATTACACTGTATGGTACATTGTAATATTCTTTTGGTCCAAAAATTATATTGCATTTTCAAAATCATACTACACCAAAACATTACTGTCACATAAGGTGAAAATTTCCAATGTTGCAAACACTTTACGGTCCTTACTTCACAAGTTAATCAAACCTTTTCTAAACATCATGACATTATCCACATAGGATAAACTCACCTCATACATTTCAATATCAGAAAATGGATCAGTTGGTGGGTCCCATGCTAATGATATCTCAGTGCTCTTCACACTTGTGACTCGCACATTACTCACCATGGAGGGAACTGTCAGGGAAAGGAGAAAAGAGGGGGGTATTAAAAAAGGAAATGAGAACTTTCCACGATAAAATACAGCCTATATACACAAAGGAGTGCACAGCACTTGAATATACTGTAATGTGTATGCTATGGTTTAATTATAAAATTTGGCATACATGAGTTATCTATAATAGAACTGTGTAAAAAAGTTCACAGTCTACAATGACAGTTCATTTAAGACAAAGCTCCAATCTTTTACTGTAGTCACAATGAGCTGATATCACTATCTTTATGATATATTCTATTATTATACACTGAACTAACTTTCTGTAAAACATAATTACTGATATCAGCACAACATTAATGTCATGGCAAGCACAATCATATTTTCTACATAAATATCTTCTATACAAATATCTCACACTGCTTCATAAACAAAGAACTGTATCCTAAGTCCTTCAACAGATTTGAATATCTACACAAATATGACATTAATAAATTTAAGAAACCTAGTTAAGAAACTTTATTTGATTAACTTCTTTCTATCATGAGTACTGTATTAGCAGCGTTTTCATGAAGCTTACAAAAAAATATATAGCACTAGCAGTAATTAGTAGTGCATGCAGAAACAGCTTAAGCAATAAAAGAAACAAAAAAATTAATGCTGTCTGTAGGAACAATAGACAGATATCAAACAGAGGGGAAAACATTATAATGTTAAACCTCAGATCATTTCACCCACTGATGAATAAAATGTCTTTGAACTTCTGCGCCAAATTAATTTACAGAGCACTAGACGCGCAGAATAAGAGTTCTCACATAATTCAGAAATAGTTAATAACACACTTGGAAATGATATAATAAAATGAAATACTAGAAGGCAGAAGGGGAAAAATAAGCAAAGCTTGACTGAAAAGACAAAAGAATTACAGTACTTACATTAAAGAAAAGAGATGTCCTCAACTTACCATTTAAAAGTTAAAATACTCTAAACAAAAAAACATTACAATAATTAACCCCTTAACCGCGGGGCGTCACTTTCGTGACGCTTGGGAGCAAGGGATCATACCGCGGGGCGTCGCTTTTGTGATTCTGTGTTATTTTGAATTCACCCGGGCTTTCAAGTGGGGGCTTGTATCATCTATCAGTACTGACAATGTCCAACACTAGTCAGCACTCCTAATCTCATCTGTACTCCCATCCATTGTTGACAATTTAGCCATTTCTCCCCGTTCTTGACTCCCCTCCCTACCCCCACTCCATTACCCTATCCTCTCGCCTGCCCGGCCATGCTACGCTAAGTAAATCTTCCCTGGAATTTTTCACTGATTTCATCCATTGATATAAGCCCTATGTCGTATTCTTATACCAAATAATATATACAAGAAAGAAATCAGGTAAGTGAGAGTGCCATACACCTGGAATTGGCTAATTATCACCTGACAACACCTCACGTGCACTCGTTCGCTAATTTTCGCTGTTTTTTTCCCCTTGAAATATGCCGTATAATCTATTTTCGTAATAAATATACATGTAAGGAGAGAAGGAGAACCCTAAGTGATATTTACATTCACCTGGAACTACCTAATTTATAATGTATTGTCTACATTTCCTGCCAATCATATCAGTGCTACACAAAGCTGTTTCAAGATTTAACATTGGTAGCTCTGATTATATATCTCTTAAGTAGGCCTCTAATCTATTTTCGTAATAAATATACATGTAAGAAGGGAAGGGAGAAGCCTAAATGATATTTACATTCACCTGGAACTACCAAATTTATAATGTATTGTCTAGATTTCCTGCCAATCATATCAGTGCTAGGCTTAGCTGTTTCAAGAGCTACGTTGGTTGTGCTGAATAACCCTCAAGTAGGCCTCTCAACCCGGGCCGGCCCTCCTAGCAGTTCTCTCTCAGATTCCGAAGAGGAGGTACGGCTCATCCTCTTGCTGACTTCAGGGCCTTTTTTCACCCCCATGCAAGGGCCCTGTGACCTTTACCCCCTACTAAACCTCGTGTGGAAAGAGGTAAAGGGCTGACAATTGATAAAAGAGTGACTACGATCTTTCTATTGAGTAAAACAGTGCAAGTGGAATTGTAAATAATGTGTAAATAATGTGTAAACAGCAAGTGAAAGTAATGAATGTAAATATACGTGAACAATGGAAAATAGTTTTATAAGTTATTTCAAGTGACAGTGCATAACACAGTGTAAATAAAATAGAAATGTAAATAACGTAAATAAAATAGAGAACGTAAATAGAAATGTAAATGAGTAGTATTATAAGAATACGAGTATATACCCTAGGAGTAATGAAAGTGAAAGTTTCACTCTAGCATGTCTGAATGCTATGAGTTATGAGAGTGAAGATGAAAGTGACATTCACTCTCAGTGCCAGTATACAGGACGAGAAAGTGAATGCTACGTATTTTACTGAAAGAAATTGAATCCCTACAGTGACAATAAACTAATACTACTGAAGGAAACTTATGGATAAAGACTGTAGATATATATAAGCGTTATATAGTAATAGAAATATAAAGTGTGAGGGGTTTTATGAATAATAAATGACAGACTACCATGAGCGAACTAGTGCCAGTGCGACGATCAGACGCGCTCGTAATTTCCATTGCTTTCACAGTGTTTTTTGAGTATGGATCCCAAACTACTTGAAAATTGTAGAATAGTGTTTATAGTGTTTGTATCTGGCTGTGGTAATCATATTACGGGTTGTCGGGAAGTGTAAAGTGGAGACTTCGTTACCCTACTTCAGAGGTCTCCACAAGTCCTACGGTAACCGACGAAGGCTCAACAATCATTCCAGGAGAAAGCTGAAGGTATGTGCCATAAGCATATGTAATTTTATTATTCTAGGACTAATAACTGATTTTTGGCAAATATTTTTTGAGAGTCTGTCGGAGCCCAAATAACCCCGCGGCACACGCAAGTCATTGGTAAACAAGCCCGCGGTGTAGGGGTTAAAGCAACATGCATTAATAAACAGGGGAATAAAGGAAAAGTATGCAACAACTACCACTTCAATTATGGAAATCAAACAAAATATCCACTACAAAAGAATATAGGATTTGGGAATGGAAATGACAGAAATGATGAACATAAAACCATTTCCAGAATTCACACATTATAATTGGAATAAATATAGTACATAACATGAAACTACAGTACTACAATTTTAACCCCCTCAGTACACAGATTTCCTTTTCCCACTTGATCTTAATAACATTAGACTTCTTTACTACAATACACTCAGGAGAGCCTGTCTGTAATGAAGGAGTTAGTGAAGACATGATATAACCCATTCACTTTGTGAAATATCTCCTGAGATCAAAAAAAAAAAAAAAAAAAAAAAAAAAAAAAATTGACAGGGTTAATACTGTATAAAACAAAACTATACCTCTATATGACACAAATATAACATTTAGCATGGACATGCTGAATTGATTATGATGAACAAGATAAAGAAAATGGGCAATCAAAGTGGAAAACGACTAGGCAAAGGATTAGAATAAAAGCATGAAGCAGAGGACAAACATACGCAGCAACCACCCACCCTCAGCCTCCGAGCCCACCACTACATAGCCTCCTACACCGCAAACGTCACCAGGGAGGGAGGGGGGGAGGGAGAGGGACAATGTTACTAGATCACCAAAACAACACAAACATAAACTCATAATAAAAATCGTTGATATAACTTAACATGATGGAAATATGGATTTTATTTTTTTTAATCACTCTTCAATAGTAATCTACATTCTCATAACTGATCCTGATCATCTACTTACAAGAATACAGTACAGGCTAATATGTATACACATCAAAGTAAACTCATTCATTCATCCATCCAGTATCCAATCCTATGTTGCCCCATGAGGAGCGTAGGATTCCAGGGCTAGGCAAGTTGGTCCTGTCATTTAAAATTAGGGTGACCAGCCTCAGTCATCCCTCAGTGGCATTATGTGAGCAATAAACCCCAACCACCCCTTGGATGTAAATCTTCATCGGTTCAATCGGAGCGCTGTAATAACCCTCTAAACCACTAGGCACCTAAATTTGGTTATATGGTAACCACCCAGCGTAGAAAATGGTTTCCTGGTGTACAGGAAATCATTTGGCTTGTCACTCAGTGCAGAGTCACCCACAGGCAGAAGGAAGAGGAAAGAATGAAGGGAAGAAAGACAGAAGAGGGAGCGTAAAGTCACCTGTAGGCAGAAGGACAAGGAAACTATGAAGGAAAGAAAGACAGAGAAGGATGGAAGGAAATAAGGATGGAGAGGAAAGGGCAGACACTCGAGAGCAGCACTACATCGAGTGAGTGGACAGTGAGCGAAAAGTCTGGTAAATGACAGTGACGTATGTTTCCCTGCAATATCTGCTCTACTGGGGTCAACATTACAGGAAGTTAAGTTATACAATATTTTCTAATCCATTATATTCAGACTTTACTTTGCCGCATGCAATGGCACCTTGCAAATCATCCAAAAAAATATGATCATCCCTGTGGGGTAGTTCCTAGACAGGAGCAAGGCATCAGCACGACTGATAAACAGACAGGACACTAAAAAATTTTATAAATCATACTAACAATGCAATTTATATGTGCAGAAGTAGGTGAGAATGAGAGGGCAAAGGAAGGAGTATGTATAGTTGTGAGTAAAAGATGGCAGATGAGCATAAGACAGTATGGATCACTTGGGTCAAGGATTGTGTGGGTAAGGTTGAAAGTTGGAATATAAATGTGGGTGATTGTGTGTGTGTATGAGCCAATGCAAGATCGTGCTAGCAGGGTGAGAGAAGAGTTCTGGACAAATGTGGAAGTATGCATGGAAAAGTTTGGAAGGAATGAGAGAGTGTTTTTGATCGGTGATATGAATGGTAAAGTAGGGAATGTGAAGGTGTATGGAATAGTTGGTGAGTGGGGTGTGCCTGCTGAGATAGATGAGAATGGCAGTGCATTAGTGGACATTTGTGCCGGGAGGGGGTTGGTGATAGCCAATACCCTCTTCAGGCATAATATGATCCACAGGTATACATGGTGAGTGATGAGAAGGGTGGGTGGTGAACTGAATGAAAGGAAGGCAATGATTGATCATGTGTGTGTGGATGAAAGGATGCGAAGATGTGTAATGGATGCAAGAGCTTATAGAGGCTGGGGGAGTGGACGTTCTGACCACTACTTGGTGGTGGCCAAAATTAGGATCCAAGTAAGATGGAGAAATAGAAGAAGGGGAAAGACGAGAGGAAGGAGGAGTTGCAAGGAGAGTGGAAATGTTACTAGAGGATGAGAAAAAGGCAGAGTATAAGAGAGAAGAGGAGGAACGACTGAGCTAATATGAATTGCAGCATGTGGGGGACGTGGAAGGTGTGTGCAGGATATTTACAGAAGAAATATGTGCAGCATGTGATGTGGTGTGTGGGAGGATGAAAAGACGGAGGGGGGCGCAAGGAACAGTGGGGTGAACTGAAGAGGTGAGACAGGCTGTAGCACAAAAGAAGAAAGCATACAATGAATGGGTGAGAAATAGGTGCATGGAAGAAGTTGAGAGGCGGAAGAGAGAGTTATATGTAGAAAGAAAGAGAGAGGTGAAAAGATTAGTAAGAGAGAGTAAGAAGAGAGTGGATGAGGAATTTGGAAGGAATTTGAGTGTAAAGTGGACGGACTGTAAGAAAATGTTCTGGAAAGAGGTGAAAAGAGTAAGACAGAGTGCAAGTGAGGTTAGCAGGGGAGTGAAAGATAAAAATGGTAGATTACTAATGGAGAAGGGAGAAAAAGTGAGCAGATGGAGAGAACACTTTAAGGAATTGTTGAACATACAGGATGGAAGTAATGTGAGTAACTGGGGAATGGCTGGGAGAAGGAGGGAGGTGAGAAGACAGGAAGAAATCAGTAGGATGCAAGTTGTGGAAGCAATGAAGAAAGTTAAATTGGGGAAAGCCCCAGGAATTGATGGAGTGTGTGGTGAAATGCTGAAGCATGTGGGAGAGATTGTAGTAGAATGGATGTGGAAGATGTGCAGATTGGCCTGGGAGGAAGGTAGAGTCCCGGAGGATTGGAAGTCAGGTATAATTATTCCCTTGTACAAGGGAAAAGGGGAAAAAGAAGTGTGTGGTAATCATAGGGGCATTTGTCTTCTTAATATAATAGGAAAAGTGTATGGAACGATACTTATTGACAGAGTTAGAGAAAGAACACAGGAATTAGTTGGAGAAGAACAGGGAGGCTTTAGGAAGGGAAGAGGTTGTGTAGATCAGATATTCATTCTTAGATCTTTAGTAGAAAAGTTTCTAGAGACGGGATAGAAGTTGTATGCAGCTTTCATGGATTTGGAGAAAGCATATGACAGGGTGGATAGACAAGGATTGTAGAAAGTATTAAAAATATATGGAGTAGATGGGAAGTTGTTGAATGCTGTGAAGAGTATGTATGATGGTGCTAAGGCTGCAGTGAGTGTGGATGGTGAACTGAGTGAATTTTTCTCTTTGAAGGTTGGGTTGAAACAGGGATGTCATGTCTCCATGGTTGTTCAATTTGTACATGGATGGGGTAATAAAAGAGGTACAAGGTAGGGTAGTGAATGCTGGAGTGGCCCTGGTGAGAGAGGATAGTATTTTGGAAACTCCCTGTACTGTTGTTTGCAGATGATACTGTGTTGTTGAGTGAAGACGAAGGGGAGCTGCAAGGCTTGGTGGATGAGTTTGGGAGTGTGTGTAAGAAACAGAATCTAAAGGTGAATGTAGGGAAGAGTAAAGTGAAGGTCTTTGAGAGAGGTGAAGTCAGTGAATGTACAGCAAGGTTGGATGGTGAGGAATTGGAAAATGTGAGTATGTTTAAGTACTTGGGTAGTGTGATGAGTAAGGATGGGGGTTTGGAAGGTGAAGTGCTTGAAAGGGTACACCAGGGAAGAAAGGTTGCTGGTTCTTTGAAAGCAGTGATAAGAAACAGGGAAGTGAGCATGGAAGTGAAAAAGTTACCACATGACAGTATTGTGATACCAACTCTATCGTATGGAAGTGAAGCTTGGACGTTGTTGGAAAGACACAAGTCAAGAGTGAGAGCAGTGGAAATGAGTTATTTAAGAGGAGACTGTGGAGTCACATGGAGAGACAGGCTAATGAATGAGGATATAAAGGAGCGTTGTGGTGTTGATGTGGATGTGATAGGAAGCATTATGAGGAACACACTAAGGTGGTTTGGCCATGTGGAGAGGATAGAGGGTGAAAGACTGACGAAGAGGGTGTATGTGAGTGAGGTGGAGGGGGGAAGAGGAAGGGAGAGGCCGAGGATGAGATGGAGGGATGGGGTGGAGAGGTACATGAGAGAGGGGGGTGTGAGTTGGGAGCAGGGCAGTGAAATGGCGGGGGACAGGGTGACGTGAAGGTGTTTTGTTGTGGCCACCCCAAACGGGATTGAGGCGTCTGGCAATAGATAGATAGGTACATAGAAATCAGCTGTAATAGTGTAAATACCCAGACTAAAAGTGCTATTACTTATGCAAATCAAATCACAAGCTAAATAATAGGTTGAAGCCAATGTTATATTCTGACATTAATCTGAGAATGGTAAATGCACAAATCCTAAGTTAAAATACAGAATCAAACTTACTGAAATCAGCAGTTTTCAATACTGTCCTCTGATTTTCCAACATTTTGCGATTTGTTTTGCAGTAATCATCTAGATCTTTTAGCTCTAGAAGCTCTATCAAAAAACATTTGTTCTCCATTACTATATTTACATATCTTAAGCTAATGTTCCTACGTGTAAGTATAATTCCAAAGTTGCTTACAATAACTGGGATGAACATGACATCACTGATAACTTCTAAAAATTACTAAATTCATCAAATGGTTTGATATCTAAACAGCACAGAAAATTTCTTTAAGCACTATCCCTTCAAAATTTATGCATTTACATATCAGGTTTTAGCACATAATTAGTGGAAATTTTAAAATTACTGTCTTATTTTTATGTACAGTTATTATTACCACTCTATAAGATATGGTACATATACATCTATAACATTTAATAAAACAAGAAAGCTCCTCAATATGCACTGTTATCTCACTTGGTGATCAAACAAAGTACAGTAGTTCTATCTACATATGTAGCCTGCACACAAATACTTCACTGCGACTTACCTGAGGCCTCTGTGGTAACTGTAATATCAAGATATTGTGGGTCACGTGCTTGGTCAGACACTCCATTCTCTGCGAAGACTTGGAACCTGTATGTGGTGACTGGGCTCAGGCCACTGATGGTCACTGATGTAGCATTAAGGCTCTCCTGCACAGAAGGGAAGAATGGGTTTGTGCATTATAAACTTTTTAGGGCAAGCAACTGCTCACTCTGTCTTAAATTTCTAGAGTAACCTTGTCCAGGTCTATATGCTTCTATCTATCTATCTCTATCTATTGCCAGACGCCTCAATCCCGTTTGGGGTGGCCACAAACAAATCGCCTCCAAGTCGCCCTGTCCCCCGCCATTTCACTGTCCTGCTCCCAACTCACACCCCCCTCTCTCATATACCTCTCCACCCCATCCCTCCATCTCATCCTCAGCCTCCCCCTCCCTCTTCCCCCATCCACTTCACTCACATACACTCTCTTCATCAGTCTTTCACCCTCCATCCTCTCCACATAGCCAAACCACCTCAGTGTATTCCTCCTAACGCTTCCTATCACACCCACATCCACACCACAATGCTCCTTTATATTCTCATTTGTCATCCTGTCTCTCCACGTGACTCCACAGGCTCCTCTTAAATAATTCATTTCCACTGCTCTCACTCTTGACTTGTGTCCTTCCAGCAACGTCCAAGCTTCACTTCCATACGTTAGAGTTGGTATCACAATACTGTCATGTAGTAACTTTTTCACTTCCATGCTCACTTCCCTGTTTCTTATCACTGCTTTCAAGGAACCAGCAACCTTTCTTCCCTGCTGTACCCTTTCAAGCACTTCACCCTCCAAACCCCCATCCTTACTCATCACACTACCCAAGCACTTAAACATACTCACATTTTCCAATTCCTCACCATCCAACCTCGCTGTACATTCACTGACTTCACCTCTCTCAAAGACCATCACTTTACTCTTCCCTACATTCACCATTAGATTCCATTTCTTACACACTCTCCCAAACTCATCCACCAAGCCTTGCAGCTCTCCTTCGTCTTCACTCAACAACACAGTATCATCTGCAAACAACAGTACAGGGAGTTTCCAAACACTATCCTCTCTCACCAGAGCCACTCCAACATCTACTACCCTACCTTGTACCTCTTTTATTACCCCATCCATGTACAAATTGAACAACCATGGAGACATGACACATCCCTGTTTCAACCCAACCTTCAAAGAGAAAAATTCACTTAGTTCACCACCCACACGCACTGCAGCCTTAGCACCATCATACATACTCTTCACAGCATTCAACAACTTCCCATCTACTCCACATATTCTTAATACTTTCCACAATGCTTGCCTATCCACCCTGTCATATGCTTTCTCCAAATCCATGAAAGCCACATACAACTTCTTTCCCTTCTCTAGAAACTTTTCCACTAAAGATCTAAGAATGAATATCTGATCTACACAACCTCTTCCCTTCCTAAAGCCTCCCTGTTCTTCTCCAACTAATTTCTCTGTTCTTTCTCTAACTCTGTCAATAAGTATCCTACCATACAATTTTCCTATTATACTAAAAAGACAGATGCCCCTATGATTACCACACACTTCTTTTTCACCTTTCCCTTTGACAAACTCAAAGTCAAACAGCCATCCCTTACAGGATTATGGCAGCTGGCTATAGATAGACTTTCCTTTTCATGTGGCTTTACACTGAGTGACAAGTTCAAATGATTTCCTGTAAGCCAGGAAATCATATAAAATGCTGGGTGATAGCCATACAACCAACACACGAGTTCCCTACATGTCAACAAGTGGGCTGACGGAGGGTCAGTGCTCCTCTTGTAAAACAACTAACTCAAAGACAAACAGCCACCACTCATGGGATTATGGTGTCTGGCTATAGACAGACAGATAGATATTTGTTAAAAACTGCCTATAGACAGACAGACAGATATTTGTTAAAAACTTTCCTTGCATGTTTCACCTTCAGCTATATATAGTATAGTTCACTTTACTGTGATTTCTTGAGGGTACTTTTCTTTTATTGAAAACCCCCCTACCCTTGGAGGTAGGGGGGTTTTCAAGAATACTCCCCCAGTATCCCTGTTTGTCGTATGATGCGACTAAAAGAGTTGGCGGAGGATTAGTGCCCCTCCCCGGAAAACAGCTAACTAAAAAGACGAACAAGAAGCCTCGGACAATGACTGACCAACAGGTGACGACCAAAGACCGGACAAAGGACATGGTACAGATCGTGACGTGGAATGTAAGGGGTGCGAATGATGAGATGAAAGAGAGAGAGAGTGTTCAGGTGCTCGAGGGTGCGAAAGTGGATGTATGTGGAGTAACTGAAACTAAATGGGGAAGTGAGAGGGTGAGAGAATGGGAGTATGGATGGGGTATATGTGCAAGAGTAGATGAGAATGAGAAGGCAAAAGAAGGAGTGTGCATTGTTGTGAGTCAAAGATGGAAGAAGAACATAAGTGAGTATAGTTCAGTTGGCTCAAGGATTGTGTGGGTAAGACTGAAAGTTGGAATACAAATGTGAGCGATTGTGTGCGTGTATGCACCAACCCAAGATCGTGCAAGCAGAGAGAAGAGTTCCAGACAAATGTGGAAGTGTGTATGGAAAAGTTTGGAAAGAATGAGAGAGTGATTTTTATTGGTGATATGAATAGCATATGAATCGATTAGAGAACTGAGTGGTAATGCAGGTAAACGCAAGGAAATACCAGTTAGAGACAGGGAAGGAAATTTATTGACCAAAGATGGAGATATTAAAAATAGATGGAAAGAGCATTTTGAGACAGTTCTTAATAGACCAATACCACCAGAAGAGGATATACCGTCTGCTCAGGAAGATTTAAATAAAGAAACAGGAGAGCTGAGGCTTGCAGAAGTGGAGAAAGCAGTAAAACAGTTAAAGAATAATAAGGCACCAGGGGAGGATGGTTTATTTCCGGAAATGTTTAAAGTGGAGGGGAATAGATTAATAACGATCTTGAACAAGCTATTCAATAAGATATGGGTGACGGGGTTACTACCATCAGTTTGGAAGAATGGTGTAATTGTTAAAGTTCCGAAGAAGGGAGACCTGAGTGAATGTGGTAATTGGAGGGGAATCTCTTCATCACCGATAGCTTTGAAAGTTTTCAGTAGAGTGTTGTTAAATAGGTTGGAGCTGGTGGTTGAGGGTATTCTGAGGGATGAACAGGCTGGTTTTAGAAAGGGACGTGGTTGCAATGATCAGATCTTTATAGTTAGGTATTTGATGCAGCAAGTTAATGAAATGAGAGTACCGTTAAGTCTTTGGTTTGTTGATTTTGAAAAGGCTTTTGATAGTGTTTCGAGAGAGACTATGGGGAAGATCATGGGACATTATGGAATACCAGAGGAGTTTGTGAGGGTCATTATGAACATGCATGAGGACACATTTTGTAAAGAGATGGTTGATGGTTGTCTGAGTGATTCGTTTGAAGTCAAGTCCGGAGTAATTCAAGGTGGTGTTCTATCGCCTTTACTATTTATATTGGTCATTGATTACATTATGAAATGCGTTGGAACAGAAACCGGTGCAGGTATACTTTGGGGAGAGAACAGGAAACTTTTGGATTTAGATTATGCAGATGATATAGTTTTGATTTGTGATGGGCCAGAAGAGATGCAGAGAGTGTTGGACTGTTTGGTGAGTGAAGGTCGCAAGGTGGGTTTGGTTATTAATTGTGGAAAAACTGAAATAATCAATATGAATATGGAAAATGCACAGGAATGTGTAATTGGAGGTATGGTTGTAAAGCAAGTTGATAGGTTTAAATATTTAGGTACTTATTTAGCCAAGGATGGTTCTTTGAACTTTGAATTCGAGGAAAGGTTAAAGAAGGCTAATCAGGCAATGGGAATGCTTAAAAATATTTGGAATAATAACAATTTTTCTGTGCATACAAAAATCAAACTTTATAAGGTAATGATTAGGAGTATCTTAATTTATGGACACGAGTCTTGGTACAGCACAGTGACTATGGAAAATAAATTCTTGGTTTGAAAATAAAGCACTTAGAAGAATATTAGGAGTTAAGTGGTGGGAAAGGATACCAAATAGTAGAATTGGAGAAATAATGGGAGTGCAGCCGATCGATGAATATGTTAGATTCTCACGATGGAAGTGGCTAAGACATGTGTATAGGAGACAGGGAATAGTACGAGGTACACCAGGGTGGGTGGCACTTGGT
This sequence comes from Coenobita brevimanus, assembly GCF_032717465.1. Taxonomy (NCBI): domain Eukaryota; kingdom Metazoa; phylum Arthropoda; class Malacostraca; order Decapoda; family Coenobitidae; genus Coenobita; species Coenobita brevimanus. The sequence goes on from NC_137004.1 coordinate 20,157,319, forward strand.
AGGAGAGGTAGAGGAAGGCCAAAAGAGACGTGGGTGAGGACAATGAGACGGGAAGCTGGAGATGAGTGTTGGGGAGATCTTGAGGAGTTAGCACAAGATAGGATGTGGTGGTGTGAGTTCATCGAGGCCCTATGCATCCCCGAGGGTGCCACAGGAAATCATTGATTGATTGATTGATGAATGGTAAAGTAGCGAATGTGAAAGTGGATGGAATAGTTGGTGAGAAAGATGAGAACGGAAGTGCATCAGTGGACATTTGTGCCGGGAGGGGGTTGGTGATAGCCAATACCCTCTTCAGGCACACAGTGATCCACATTAATACATGGAGAGTGATGAGAAGGGTGGGTGGTGAACTGAATGAAAGGAAGGCAATGATTGATAATGTGTGTGTGGATGAAAGGATGCGAAGATGCGTAATGGATGCAAGAGCTCATAGAGGTTGGGGGAGTGGACTTTCTGACCACTACTTGGTGGTGGCCAGAATGAAGATCCAAGTAAGATGGAGAAACAGAAGAAGGGAAGGACGGGAGGAAGCAGTTGCAAGGAGAGTGGAAAGGTTACAAAAGGATGAGAAAATGGCAGAATATAATAGAGAGACGTAGAGGAACGATTGGGTAAATATGAACTGAAGCAAATGGGGGATGTGGAAGGTGTGTGCAAGATATTCACAGAAGAAATATGTGCAGCATGTGATGTGGTGTGTGGGGTGAAGAGAAGATGGAAGGGGGTGCATGGAACTGCATGGTGGAATGAAGAAGGGAGACAGGCTGTGGCACAAAAGAAGAAAGCATACAATGAATGGATGAGAAATAGGGGTATGGAAGAAGTTGAGAGGCGGAAGAGAAAGTTATATGTAGAAAGGAAGAGAGATATGAAAAGATTAGTAAGAGAGAGTAAAAAGAGAGTGGATGAGGAATTTGGCAGGAATTTGAGTGTAAAGTGGAGGGACTGCAAGAAAATGTTGTGGAAAGAGGTGAAGAGAGTAAGACAGGGTGGCAGTGAAGATAGTTGGGGAGTGAAAGATAAAAATGATAGATTACTAGTGGAGAAAGGAGAAAAAGTGAGCAGATGGAGAGAACACTTTAAGGAACTGCTGAACATAGAGAATGGAAGTAATGCGAGTATAAATGGCAGGGGAATGGCTGGGAGAAGGAGGGAGGTGAGAAGACAGGAAGAAATCAGTAGGATACAAGTTGTGGAAGCAATGAAGAAAGTCAAATTGGGGAAAGCCCCAGGAATTGATGGAGTGTGTGGTGAAATGCTGGAGCATGGGGGACAGATAGTAGTAGAATGAATGTGGAAGATGTGCAGATTGGCCTGGGAGGAAGGTAGAGTCCCAGAGGATTGGAAGTCAGGTATAATTATTCCCTTCTACAAAGGAAAAAGGGAAAAAGAAGTGTGTGGTAATCATAGGGGCATTTGTCTTCTTAGTGTAATAGGAAAAATGTATGGTAGGATACTTATTGACAGAGTTAGGGAAATAACAGAGGAATTAGTTGGAGAAGAACAGGGAGGCTTCAGGAAGGGAAGAAGTTGTGTAGATCAGATATTCATTCTTAGATCTTTAGTGGAAAAGTTTCTAGAGAAAGGAAAAAAGTTGTATGCGGCCTTCATGGATTTGGAGAAAGCATATGACAGGGTGGATAGACAAGGATTGTGGAAAGTATTAAAAATATATGGAGTAGATAGGAAGTTGCTGAATGCTGTGAAGAGTATGTATGATGGTGCTACGGCTGCAGTGCATGTGGATGGTGAACTGAGTGAATTTTTCTATCTGAAGATTGGGTTGAAACAGGGATGTGTCATGTCTCCATGGTTGTTCAATCTGTACATGGATGGGGTAATAAAAGAGATACAAGGTATTGCAGTGGATGTTGGAACGGCCCTAGTGAGAGAGGGTAATGTCTGGAAACTCCCTGTACTGTATTTTGCAGATGATACTGTGTTGTTAAGTGAAGATGAAGGGGAGCTGCAAGGCTTGGTGGGTGAGTTTGGAAGACTGTGTAAGAAAGGGAATCTAGGTGAATGTAGGGAAGAGGTAAGTGATGGTATTTGAGAGAGTGGAATTCAGTGAATGTACAGTGAAGTTGGATGGTGAGGAAATGGAAAATGTGAGTACATTTAAATACTTGGGGAGCATGATGAGTAAGGATGGAAGTTTGGAGGGTGAAGTGCTTGAAAGGGTACAACAAGGAAGAAAGGTTGCTGGTTCCTTGAAAGCAGTGATAAGAAACAAGGAAGTGAGCATGGAAGTGAAAAAGTTACTACATGACAGTATTGTGATACCAACTCTAATGTATGGCAGTGATGCTTGGATGTTGTTGGAAGGACACAAGACAAGAGTGAGAGCAGTGGAATTGAGTTATTTAAGAGGAGCCTGTGGAGTCACATGGAGAGACGGGCTGACAAATGAGGATATAAAGGAGCATTGTGTGGATGTGGATGTGATAGGAAGCGTTAGGAGGAACACACTGAGGTGGTTTGGTCATGTTGAGAGGATGGAGGGTGAGAGACTGATGAGGAGAGTGTATGTGAGTGAGGTGGAGGGGGGAAGAGGGAGGGGGAGGTCGAGGATGAGATGGAGTGGAGAGGTATATGAGAGAGGGGGGTGTGAGTTGGGAGTAGAGCAGTGAAATGGCGGGGGACAGGGCGACGTGGAGGCGATTTGTTTGTGGCCACTCCGTACGGGATTAAGGTGTCTGGCAAAAGATAGATAGATTTTTATTATTACAATAAAACCTCAATATGACTGACTTCACTGTAATTTGCTTTTATCGGACTTGAGGAGCCAACCAGACTTAATTCTTATACATCCGGAAAAGTCCGATAAAACCATATGTGGTCCAGACTGCCTGACTCATTCTGGTGAAGCTGTAGTTCTGATTTTGTGCCTTAAAGTACATTAAAGTGGAGTACTGGTTTAGTAGTGTGGTAGTGCCTTTAAGTTCAATAAATGCATCACCTTCCTCTCCAGTACAATCATCTCTACCGTACAGACTCCTCTAACGGACCACTTCCGTTATGTTCACCACAATAAGGTAAATAAAAGACATGTTTACCAGTGTACAGTACAGTATTATTATATATATTATACCATTTGATTACTGCAGTGAATGTATAATACAGTACAGTACTGCAATGGTAGTGAAAACAGTTGGTGATGCTATGGTGAAAAACCGTTGATGCGATCCAGAGTAATGTCTGATACATTGAAAAAGGTCCAGGCTAGCAGGGGGCAGTCCAGATGTCACTTTTATCAGACATTCGCTTTTTCGGACTGGCTTGGGCACCAATTATTCTGCTATAGTGAAGTTGTACTGTACTATTATTTCTGAGCTTTTGTCTGCTCTCATATGTTCCGAGCATGACCTAATATATGAAGTGTAACACATTACAAGCAGTCTTGATTATATACAAGGTGTATTATCCCATACCAATCACTTTCTATACAACTAGTACTGCACACTGAGGGAAATTCCAAAACAGCTTTACAGGCAACAAAGGAATTATTAAACAGGTAATTTTTCTGCAATTTACTGTGAAGTTAGTACATGCAAAATGATACATAAATAAATAAAAGCACACATATAATGAGGACATCTTGTTATCAGATTTAGAGGGCAGTAGTGTTCTATGGCAAAAAAAAAAAAAAAAAAAAAAAAAAAAAAAAAAAAAAAGTTTGTCAGTCTGGCAATGCTATGCTGCTGATTAAAACAACCTAATTATAATTAGAAAAAATACTCACAAATGAGTTATCACTTATTCTTAATAATTTGAAAGGTTACTAAAAAAATGACAACACTAATCCATTAACAGACACATACCTGGGCTGTCAGCAGCCACTTAGAATACCACCAAGGTGAAGGTATGAGTAAAGGCAATCCCTAATACTATAATACACAGTGGTCAGTCAGTCTTCACAGGAAGTTCAGGATGCATACATATAAACAAAATGTTACTTTATGTGAAACAACTGTAAATGAGATTGTATAGTATTGTATTGTTTATGAAGGCTCCAACATGCTTGCATGCATCAGCTTTTGAATCATGACTGGGGAGCTAAAAGCAGCGAATAGCACTTGAACAGTCTGGCATCTTATATGCTGAAAAATACAGTACCAAGCTGTGGCTGTATGTAATTCAATGAACATTACAGTACTTATAAGGTAGGAATGTGTCTCCTTGGCTATTAGTTACTCAATCCTCCAATTTCGTTACAATTGGCCATCAACCGGGCAGAAAGGTGGACCTCTGTCAGGCTAAACACACAACATAATCAAAAGAAGCTAAGCAGTAGCCTCTGTACTCACATCAGCCAGGAGGGATGGACTGTAGGTGACATGGGAACCACAGGCATCGCACATAACCCTGTAGAGTGTGTCAGACCGGCCACCATCACTCAATGGCGGCTGCCATGCTAAGATCACGGTAGACTGGTCTACAAAATTCACTGTGATGTTCTGAGGTTTGCTTGGTGGTCCTGGGGTATGAAATGAAGGCTGGGGTAAGAAATTCTAATCACAGCAGCAAAAAATCATCTACAAAATTCACAGTGATATCTGAGACTACCTTGATGGTCCTGGGGTATAAAATGAAGGCTGGATTAAGAAATTTTGATTCCATTGGCTACACTGATCAACAAAATTCACTGTGTTTTACTGAGGCTTACTTTGTGGTCATGGGACACGAAACTGAAGATGGTAAGAAACTATAATAACTATGTTACTGGTTCACAAACTTCACTAAGTAGTTCTAAGGCACCTATGAGTGGGGTATGAAATCTAATTACAGTACATTAGTTATACTGGTTCACAAAATTCAATGTGATATTTGTTAAACCATTGAAATTGAGTTAGGATCCCTAAAACTCTCAGAATGAACCATAAATTTGCAAAAAAATATACAGTACTTCGGAAATCCATGATGGGTTACCAAAACAAACTTCACTAAGAAGTTTTGCAGCATCTATGAGTGAGGTATGAAATCTAATTACATTAGTTATACTGGTTCACAAAATTCAATGTGATATTTGTTAAACCATTTGAAATTGAGTTAGGATCCCTCAAACTCTCAGAATGAACCATAAATTAGCAAAAAATATACTTCAGAAATCCATGATGGGTTACCGAAACTGCTGCCACAACTCATACAACAATACTGAAAAGGAATATAACACCATTCATTTGTCAAACCTTCTCCATTTTATGGTAAATATGCATATTAGCAGAACAAACAAACATACCGATCTTCATTACTCCTCCACAAAAACTGCACATATGACAATGGCAATAGGGTCTTTAAGGTAGAGCATGAAGTCTAAAATTATCAGAAATGAAGCAGGAGATCCAGAATGAGGCCCAGGAAGTACAGAATCCATGTCTTTCTCCCTGATTTCATGTGCAACAATTTTTTTTCTTGTTAACAAGTATACAAAATTAGTGACGGGAAAAAAAAGAGAAACATTTGCTTGACGACCTGACCGTACTGATGAAGTTTAGGAGATAGACAGAAAAGTAAGTTACAATAAAGCCAATTTTCTGTGTAGTACATTACTGTACTATGAATTTAAAATAAAAAAATTGTCCTCAATGAATATGTTAAGGAAAAAGTTCTGAACCCTCCTTTCAACAAATGCTGGACCTGCCCATGAAATGCACTATACTTACGTGTGCAAGGCATGGAGCGGGGGTCTTCCTGTGCCCTATAGTATCCTGTGTCACAGCGACACTCTGCAGCACCAGCGTGGGGAGCAGCACTGTGCTCGGGGCAGGGTCGGCACTTGCTTGCCCCAACACTATCCTTAAAGTGACCAGGCTGACACACTGCAAAGCATGAGAATATCCTTAAACAAATGTTAACCATTGATGACTGACTGACTATATATAGTAATGAAATAAAACTGGTGGCACAACAGCTTGTCCTCCACTTTCCCTCAATGAAGGAAATATATACTCTCTCTCTCTCTCTCTCTCTCTCTCTCTATATATATATATAAATATATATATATATATATATATATATATATATATATATACATACATACATAAATATATATATATATATATATATATATATCATCAGCCATGACAAGTCCACGGTTGAACAAAGGCCTCCCCCAACCTTCTCCACGAATTCCTCGCCTGAGACAATCTCTGCTACATTTTTCCAACAAATTTCTCCATCTGATCTCTCCACCTTCTGTCTGGCCTTTTTCTGATATGCTTACAATCTCTTGGTGTCCAGTCAGTCAGACTCTTGCTCCATTGGTTATCCCTCATTCTTGCTGCATGGCCTGCCCACCTCTATTTCTGTTCTTTCTAACTTCTAACATGTCTTTGACTTTAGTCTGCTCTCTCACCCAAGTTGACCTTTCCTGTCTCTTAAGGATATTCCCTCAGAGAATGGATTAGTTTATTTTCCATCGATTTTATTAGTTTCCAGGTCTCACAACCATACGTCAAAGCTGGAATTATACATTCATTATATACTTTTCATTTCATACATACTGGCAAGCTACTTTTCATAATGTCTCTATCTTTACCAAAAGCTTTCCATCCAATTTTTATTTCGCTACATGGTCTTTCATTAATTTTAGCATTTGCCCAAGTAACTGTACTCAGCTTCTTCAAGAATTTCTTCACTTACTCTGATGACGCTCTTTGGTGTATGTGGATTAAACATTAGTTTTACTCCGGTTCATCTTTAGTCCTACTTTGAGACTTTCCCTGTTCAGGTCAATTAACATTTCTTGCAATGTCCCTGCTGTTTCTGAGATAGGACAGTGTCATCTGCAAATCTTAAATGGTTTAGCTTTTCTCCATCTATGTTTACTCCTTTGTTCTCCCAGTCTAGCTTTCTGAAAATACTGTACTTTCTAGGCATGCTGTAAATAATGTTGGTAAAATTGTACCTCCCTGATGGACACTCTTCTCAATCCTAACTTATTCTGAGTCTTTATGTAATTTAACTGTATCAGTTCCCTCTTTACCAATGCTTTTGAGAAGTTTTACAATGTTCTCATTTACTCCTTGTTCTCACAATGAATTTATAATTGCTATGTGCACCACTGAGTCAAAAGCCTTTTTGTAATCAACAAAACCTAAGCACGGTGGTTTATTACATTCTACAGTTTCCTCAATTAGCTGACCTTTTATTTACATACATACAGTAAATCCTCATTTTTCGCAGCATGGATGTTCCGCCAAACCGCGCGAAATGCAAAATGTCGAATTGTGAAGTTAAGAGTCAATGGGGAAAATAGAGGAGCATTCCGGTGGGACATGTACCCACCCTATCAGAAAGTATTATAACACCAAACAGGCCCTACCCAAAATTAAATGAAGTGTTTACTAGTGCTAAAACAGCATAACACAATAAACATGTACCTGAAAAGATATTAAAGCTGTTATACAGAGCTGCAACACCAAAAACCCTTACCAGAAATAAAGCGAAGACTGGCTTGAGTGACAGGTGAAGGTGTGTTAAGGGTAGATGGGCTAGTTCCTAGGTGACATGGGCCTCGCTGGGGAAGCCCCATCACCTATGCCGATGCCCTTGAAGTTGAACTCAGGCTCCAGCACCTCCACTTCCTCTCTGTCCACTTCTCCTCCTTCATCCACCCCTGCTGGCACGTCCAAGTCTTGCAGAATAGCAGCCACAGTCAGTTTCTCATGAAAATATCGTATGATCCGGGCTTGTCTCTGCTCCTTTATGTTTCTGTTGTAGACAGCCATCACTTGAGACTTCAGATTACTCAAGGTCGATAGGATGTTGGTAGCCTCAGGCACAGTCCTGGTGTATGCATCGAAGGTGGTTGTCAAGTCGGTTATGGTGGACAGGGTGGTTGCAGGATGGCCGCCAACAAATGAGCATCGGTATGTGTCGTCTGGGAGCATCGAATTGTGGGGAAATTCGCAAATTGTGAGACAACTCGGAAACTTTTTTCTTGCACAGAAAACGAGGCGTTGAAGTAAAATGCATCCGAATACGAGGACTTACTGTATATATATATGTGTGTGTGTGTGTGTGTGTGTGTGTGTGTGTGTGTATATATATATATATATATATATATATATATATATATATATATATATATACCTGTATATATATATATATATATATATATATATATATATATATATACCTACATACCTATATATATACAGTATATATATATATATATATATATATATATACCTACATACCTATATATATATATATATATATATATATATATATATACTGTATACTGTACATATATATATATATATATAGAACCCTCACATCCAACACATGTTTGTCCAGCACGATTCGCGTCCAGCAAAGAGAGCAAAAAATTAGTACGATTTAATACAATTTAAGTACTGTAAAACGGGTGCATAGGCATAACACTGACGGAGCTCCGAGAAGTGGGCGAAATCCGCAGAGTTCGCCTCTAGAACGATCACCCCTGGTCCAACACGGTCATACTGGACGTTCCCATGACGCTGACAGCCAATCAAAACTTCCGATCAAGTAGCCTTCCCCTCCCGCTATCGTGACGTGATCGTGATGTCGCCCAACGAAAAACGCTTCTGCTCTCACGTGACGTTTTGTTTAAATTTCTCCCACCACAGTGCCACTCAGTCGTATAATTCGCATTGGACAGTGCTTTTTTCTCGCTGCATTTTCTGCCCTTGCTACTGCATTTTACCCTGCTCATGATGCCTAGGAAGCCTTTTGAGAACCCCAAGAAGCAGCAGCACCTCCCTCAGGCCACCAAGCTAGAATTCATCAGGAGACAGAAGAAAGGGGAGAGGAATTTCAAAGGATTTTTGAGGGAGGTTGAGGAGGAGTAGCAGCCATAATCCGCTAGTGACGCCAGTAGCCATCCTCCAGGGACCCAGCAGGACTACCTAAAGCCTCAGATGTCACCTTCCATTCCCAGCAAGCCCACCAACACCATCCTAAAAGGTTAGTTAATCATTCATAGTACAGTACCATTCATTACAATTTGAGTAGTACCAATATATGTATAGTTATATGGTAGGTATTTAGGGTGATTTTTCCTAGGGTTGCTGACAATTAATTTTTCCCCATAAGTTCTGTTGTTTGTCCAACACATTTTTGGTCCAACACGGGACCCATGGATGACAATGTTACCAAGTTGGACGCAAGGGTACCGTATATATATATATATATATATATATATATACTGTATATATATATCCAGATACTGAACCTTGGCTCTATTAATCCATGGCGTCCGGAGGTCATGTACAGTGGTCCCTCAAGTTTACCAATTTAATTAGTCTGGTGAAACCATTGCTAAATGCGAAATCACTAGATGCGAAGTGTACTTTATATGGGAAAAATACCGACTAGTCTGTGTTCATCCTCCAAGTCACTCTTTTGACCCCAATTTCCTATTTTAAGTGCTGGAAATGAAACACAGTGCATTAACAATACATTATACAGATGCAGTACTGTATGGTTGTACATCTACTCACCAGCAAAAAATGCCAAATGTTCAGTACTGTGAGAGAGAAAAAACACCCAAGGTGGCCAGACACTCACAACAATAATAACATTGGTGGTCTGGTGGTAGACGGGCAAGGCATTAAGGGACTACGTCACAGGCATGGCATGACTTCATGCCCCACATCACTTAACGTTTAAGACAATCATTAAATGCACGGGATTGGTACCTTTTCTAACCTACCGCTAAACACGAAAATCACTAACTTGAGGGACCACTGTATACATGACCACCCGGGGACATCCGGGTGGCACGTATACATGATCTAGTGTTTCGCAACATTGTCTGAATATTCCGCAAGATATTTCCACCACATGCGGCCTCTGGCAACCCTTTGCCATGTATCCAAGGTGTGCTTCAGTTACCTGTGCACCTCTGTAATGGATAGACCTGCAAAAAAAGTTTTCACTGTGTCCGGATCCTCGGCTGAGCGCCCGCAACTACTGACTTCATCACAGATGAAGTCCAAAGGCCAGAAAAGAAAAGGCCTTAGTGATAATGCGACAGGGAGAGAACTTGAGGTGAAATTATTGCCAATTCTGAGTGGGGAAAGTGACTCTTCCTCTGAGGAAAGCGACCTCGCCATGATAAATAGTGTTGATATTTATGTGTCGGATGAGGAGGGTGGATCACTTGAGTCCCGCACTGTGCACCCATCGTTTCCCCCTGTATGTTCATATGCTATTTCCATGATGGGAATGGTTCAGAGGATAATGACAACCCTGGAGAGGGGGATATTGGTACAGATGAGGAGATGGAAGAGGAGGTAGGGAGTGGAGAAGGGAAGAAGGTAGAGGAGGGAGGGAGGAGGACGTGCCGTAGAGCAAGCCTTGCACCAGCACTCTGTGTATAACTATGTGAATAATGGAAGCAGAAAGTTTGCTTCATGATGAAATCAGTGCCTTATTTTTTACTGAAAGTTTTTGTGTATACATGTTTGTTATGATGAAAAAGTACAAATCAGAGGAAAAAAATTCTGTTACACTGGAAAATATAGTGGAGTGGAGAAAGGGAGGAGGTGGAGGAGGTAGGGAGGAGGAAGTGCCATAGGGCAAACCTTGCACCAGTGCTCTGTGTACAGGTATACCCCGATATACAATACCCCTTGATGTGATATCCCGGCTTAGCAATGGGGGTAGAAATACCACCATACCTGCCTAACAATGGCCAAACTCCAGTTTAACAATGGGTTTAGATTGTTAAAAATTGATTTTGATTTTAATTTAGACATATTTTGTGTTTAGGTTGATTTATAAACTGTTTTTCGACTTATAATAATGTGTTTTAGTCATAGGTGGGGTGAACTTTGTCCTTTTGGGGTACAGTTTACTAAGTTTGATTTTCTCCAGACAAACATTTAACTATTTTCAGATCTTATTTCTAGGTTTAGGTGAGTCATAAACTGCTTTTAGGCTTAGTTTAACTTGTTTTAAAGCTATCTGTGCGTTTAGGTGAGCTAGAAACTTGTTTTTGGACTCATTTAGGTGGGTTTAAGACTTGGTTGGGTGGGAAACCCAAGGCTCAAAAATGCATCCCTATGCTTTACATGTTCAATCTATCCTAATATACGATACCCCACCTAGCGATGGGTTTTCACCTGACCAATTGCAACGTTAAACTGGGATATACCTGTATATTTATGTGAATAACGGAAGCAGAACATTTGTTTCACAATGAAATTGGTCTATCTATCTATCTATTGCCAGACGCCTCAATCCCGTTTGGGGTGGCCACAAACAAATCGCCTCCAAGTCGCCCTGTCCCCCGCCATTTCACTCCCCTGCTCCCAGCTCACACCCCTCTCTCTCATATACCTCTCCACCCCATCCCTCCATCTCATCCTCGGCCTCCCCCTCCCTCTTTCCCCCTCCACCTCACTCACATACACTCTCTTCATCAGTCTTTCACCCTCCATCCTCTCCACATGGCCAAACCACCTCAGTGTGTTCCTCATAACGCTTCCTATCACATCCACATCAACACCACAACGCTCCTTTATATCCTCATTCGTCAGCCTGTCTCTCCATGTGACTCCACAGGCTCCTCTTAAATAACTCATTTCCACTGCTCTCACTCGTGACTTGTGTCCTTCCAACAACGTCCAAGCTTCACTTCCGTACGTTAGAGTTGGTATCACAATACTGTCATGTAGTAACTTTTTCACTTCCATGCTCACTTCCCTGTTTCTTATCACTGCTTTCAAGGAACCAGCAACCTTTCTTCCCTGCTGTACCCTTTCAAGCACTTCACCCTCCAAACCTCCATCCTTACTCATCACACTACCCAAGTACTTAAACGTACACACATTTTCCAATTCCTCACCATCCAACCTCGCTGTACATTCACTGACTTCACCTCTCTCAAAGACCATCACTTTACTCTTCCCTACATTCACCTTTAGATTCCGTTTCTTACACACTCTCCCAAACTCATCCACCAAGCCTTGCAGCTCTCCTTCGTCTTCACTCAACAACACAGTATCATCTGCAAAGAACAGTACAGGGAGTTTCCAAACACTATCCTCTCTCACCAGGGCCACTCCAACATCCACTACCCTACCTTGTACCTCTTTTATTACCCCATCCATGTACAGATTGAACAACCATGGAGACATGACACATCCCTGTTTCAACCCAACCTTCAAAGAGAAAAATTCACTTAGTTCACCATCCACACGCACTGCAGCCTTCGCACCATCGTACATACTCTTCAAAGCATTCAACAACTTCCCATCTACTCCATATATTCTTAACACTTTCCACAATCCTTGTCTATCCACCCTGTCATATGCTTTCTCCAAATCCATGAATGCCGCATACAACTTCTTTCCTTTCTCTAGAAACTTTTCCACTAAAGATCTGAGAATGAATATCTGATCTACACAACCTCTTCCCTTCCTAAAGCCTCCCTGTTCTTCTCCAACTAATTTCTCTGTTCTTTCTCTAACTCTGTCAATAAGTATCCTACCATACACTTTTCCTATTATACTAAGAAGACAAATGCCCCTATGGTTACCACACACTTCTTTTTCCCCTTTTCCTTTGTACAAGGGAATAATTATACCTGACTTCCAATCCTCCGGGACTCTACCTTCCTCCCAGGCTAATCTGCACATCTTCCACATCCATTCTACTACTATCTCTCCCCCATGCTTCAGCATTTCACCACACACTCCATCAATTCCTGGGGCTTTCCCAGATTTAACTTTCTTCATTGCTTCCACAATTTCTATCCTACTGATTTCTTCCTGTCTTCTCACCTCCCTCCTTCTCCCAGCCATTCCCCAGCCACTTATACTCGCATTACTTCCATCCTCTACGTTCAACAATTCCTTAAAGTGTTCTCTCCATCTGCTCACTTTTTCTCCCTTCTCCACTAGTAGTCTACCATTTTTATCTTTCACTCCCCTGCTAACTTCACTTCCACCCTGTCTTACTCTTTTCACCTCTCTCCAGAACATTTTCTTACAGTCCCTCCACTTTACACTCAAATTTCTTCCAAATTCCTCATCCACTCTCTTTTTATTCTCTCTTACTAATCTTTTCACCTCTCTCTTCCTTTCTACATATAACTCTCTCTTCCGCCTCTCAACCTCTTCCACGCCCCTATTTCTCATCCATTCATTGTATGCTTTCTTCTTTTGTGCCACAGCCTGTTTCACCTCTTCAGTCCACCACGCTGTTCCTTGCACCCCCCTCCGTCTTCTCTTCCTTCCACACACCACATCACATGCTGCACATATTTCTTCTGTAAATATTCTACACACACCTTCCACGTCTCCCATCTGCTCCAATTCATATTTGCCCAATCGTTCCTCCACTTCTCTCTTATACTCTGCCTTTTTCTCATCCTCCTGTAACCTTTCCACTCTCCTTGCAACTACTCCTTCCTCTCGTCTTTCCCTTCTTCTATTCCTCCAACTTTCTTGTACTTTAATTCTGGCCATCACCAAGTAGTGGTCAGAAAGTCCACTCCCCCAACCTCTATACACTCTTGCATCCATTACACATCTTCGCATCCTTTCATCCACACACACATAATCAATCATTGCCTTCCTTTCATTCAGTTCACCACCCACCCTTCTCATCACTCGCCATGTATACCTGTGAATCATTTTATGCCTGAAGAGGGTATTGGCTATCACCAACCCCCTCCCAGCACAAATGTCCACTAATGCACTCCCATTCTCATCTATCTCAGCAGGCACACCCCACTCACCAACTATTCCATCCACCTTCGCATTCCCAACTTTACCATTCATATCACCAATCAAAAACATTCTCTCATTCCTTCCAAACTTTTCCATGCACACTTCTACATTTGTCCAGAACTCTTCTCTCACTCTTCTAGCACGATCTTGCGTTGGCGCATACACACACACAATCGCCCACATTTGTATTCCAACTTTCAACTTTACCCACACAATCCTTGACCCAACTGATCCATACTGTCTTATGCTCCTCTTCCATCTTTTACTCACAACTATACATACTCCTTCCTTTGCCCTCTCATTCTCACCTACTCCTGCACATATACCCCATCCATACTCCCATTCTCTCACACTTTCTCCTCTCCATTTTGTTTCAGTTATTCCACATACATCCACTTTCGCATCCTCAAGCACCTGGACAATCTCTCTCTCTTTCACCTCATCATTCGCTCCCCTTACATTCCAGGTTCCAATTACAATGTCCTTTGTCCGGTCCTTGGTCGTCATCGTTTGGTCAGTCCTTGTCCGAGGCTTATTGTTTGTTTTTTTAGTTAGTTGTTTTCCGGGGAGGGGCACTAACCCTCCGCCAACCCTTTTAGTCGCCTTTTACGACAAGCAGGGATACTGGGGGAGTATTCTTGAAAACCCCCCCCCTACCCCCTGGTGCCTTATTTTTTACTGAATGTTTTCGTGTGTACATATTTGTTGTGATGAAACAAATCTATCTATCTATTGCCAGACGCCTCAATCCCGTTTGGGGTGGCCACAAACAAATAGCTTCCACGTTGTCCTTTCCTCCGCCATTTCACTGCCCTGCTCTCAACTCACACCCCCCTCTCTCATATACCTCTCCACCCCATCCCTCCATCTCATCCTCAGCCTCCCCCTCCCTCTTCCCCCCTCTACCTCACTCACATACAATCTCTTCGTCAGTCTTTCACCCTCCATCATCTCCACGTGGCCAAACCACCTCAGTGTGTTCCTCATAACACTTCCTATCACATCCACATCCACACCACAACGCTCCTTTATATCCTCATTCATCAGCATGTCTCTCCATGTGACTCCACAGGCTCCTCTTAAATAACTCATTTCTACTGCTCTCACTCGTGACTTGTGTCCTTCCAACAATGTCCAAGCTTCACTTCCATACGTTAGAGTTGGTATCACAATAATGACATGTAGTAACTTTTTCACTTCCAGGCTCACCTCCCTGTTTCTTATCACTGCTTCCAAAGAACCAGCAACCTTTCTTCCCTGCTGTACCCTTTCAAGCACTTCACCCTCCAAACCTCCATCCTTACTCATCACACTACCCAAGTACTTAAACGTACTCACATTTTCCAATTCCTCACCATCCAACCTCAATGTACATTCAATGACTTCACCTCTCTCAAAGACAAATCATTGGGAAAAAATCCTGTTAAAGTGGAAAATACAGTGGATTATGGATAGTACATGGATAACTATTTTGTTCACAAAATTATTATTTAGGTTTTATATAGTAGTAGTAGTAGTAGAAGCAGTAGCAGTAGTAGTAGTAGTAGTAGTAGTAGGGTGGTAATAATAGTAGTAGTAGGATGGTAATAGCAGTAGTAGTAGGGTGGTAATAGCAGTAGTAGTAGGGTGGTAATAGTAGTAGTAGTATTTGTACTAGTTGTAGTAATATTCAAAAGTCTAGTGGCACAGCGGTGCTAAAACTAAGCGACATTGCAAGCCAAACATACACCTCCGTGTGAATGTGTGTGTGTGTTCTTACCTTACCTTACCTAATTGTATCTATACAGGAATGATTAAATCTTGTACTGTCCCGTGCATTAAACCATTTTTATCATATATATCCTTAAATTTGTGAATAGTTTTGGCACACATTACTTCATTTGGTAGTGCATTCCAATGATCAACTGCCCTATTTGGGAAACTGAATTTCCTTCCATCTTTATCACCTCTTTTTTTATGTAGTTTTTTGCTGTGTCCTCTTGCTGCTGATGCTTCCCCATAGGTTATACATTCATTTATGTCTATTTTCTCCTTCCTTGAAATGCATTTATATAGCATAATTATGTCTCCTCTTTTCCTTCTCTCCTGTAGTGTTGGCAGATTCAGTTTTTCTAGTCTTTCTTTGCAGCTTAGATCCCCTAAGCTTGGTATCCATCTTGTAGCTGCCCTTGGTACTTTTTCAATCTCATCTGTGTGTTTTTTTGATGAGGATTCAATATTAATGATGCATATTTCAGGCCTGGTCTGATGAATTATGTTATTATCTTTCTCAACACATCTTCATTTATATGTGTGAATGCTGTTCTCATATTAGCATGCAATGTATACATATTTCATACCTTCTCACTGATATGGTCATCTGGAGATAGTCTGTTAGTGATAATTACACCTAGGTCCTTCTCTCTTTCTGATTATGTGTAGGGGTTGATCTTCCTAATCCTAACGTGGTC
Source organism: Coenobita brevimanus (assembly GCF_032717465.1). Lineage (NCBI taxonomy): Eukaryota > Metazoa > Arthropoda > Malacostraca > Decapoda > Coenobitidae > Coenobita > Coenobita brevimanus. The sequence goes on from NC_137004.1 coordinate 20,173,496, forward strand.
TTTTCTCACTTTTACCAAATTTAATTAAATGACACTTCTCCACACTGAATTCCATTTCCCATTTATTGCTCCATTCATGAAGCTTGTTTAATTCCTCTTGCAGCTCATTGCAAGAATCTGTGTTAGTAATTTTCCTTCGAATTTTTGCACCATCCGCAAACATATTTAGATAGCTTCCATTTCCAATGTTACTGTCTATGTCATTTATATATACTAAAAACAGAACTGGTACCACATGAGCCCTGTGGCACTCTGCTGGTCACTTCCCTCCATGATGAGTAATTTCCCCTTAATATTGTTCTCATTTCCCTTTTTCTAAGCAAATCCTGCATCCAACAGTACAGTTTGCCTTGGCTACCTCCTTGATGGTACAGTTTCCTTAAAAGTCTTTGGTGTGTACTCTGTTAAATGCTTTCTTAATATCTAAAGAGAGATACTGTCCACCCATCCTTCTCTTTTCTGTAATGTTTCTGTAACTCTACCATAATAGCTTAATAGACTAGTAACACATGATTTTCCCTTTCTAAAGCCGAACTGCCCGTTATCATACTGTGTTCTTCTAGATGTTTTACCCAAAGTTTCTATATCAGCTTTTCTAGTATCTTACAACACTGGTCAGTGATCCTGGTCGGTAGTTAAGTGGCTTCTATTCCCTTTCTTGAACAGGGGAACAATGTTTGCTTTCTTCCAAATATCAGGTAGTTTACCTTGACCTAAGGATTCCTTGTGTATTAAATACAATGGTCTGCTTTACTTTTCTACACATTCATGTAGCACCCAACCTGAAATTTCGTCAGGACCATTTGCTTTTCCTTTGTCTACTTTACATAACTCTTCCTGTACTTCTTTTTCTGATATTTGTATATCTAGTTGCATGTTCCATATCATCTCCCTCAAAATTTCTTTCTTTTGTAAAAACTGATTGGAAGTTTTTATTCAGTGCCTCACAAATATCTTTCTCTTGTGTATAGATGATCCCTTTTAAATTTGGTTTTGCTTTGGATGTAGCTGTAAAAAAGCTTACGTTGACCACTACTTTTATTTACAATGTCCTCAAACTGTCTCTGAGCCTCCCTCCTTATCTTTGTATAACCGTTTCTTGCCTGTTTATAATTGTTATATGCCCTCTCACTACTGTGTCTTCTGTATCTATGACACAGCAAGTCTCTTTTTTCTTTTGATTTTGTACACTCTGTATTAAACCATTTCTTATTTTCATTTCTGTTTCTTTGTGCTGTGGGATGTGATTCTAGACTCCTATTTCATAAAGATTACAGAATTTTCAATATATAATATTTAAATCTTGTTCTCTAAGTTCTTTTTCCCAATCTGTTTCTAAGAAGTACTTCTTCAGGTCATGATAGTTCCACTTTTTGTAATTTAGACTCTTTTTGTAACTCTCACTGCTGGTAACATCATACGCAATCCTGAAGTTACAATTTAATACTTCATGGTTGCTTTTGCTGAATGGGGGGTGATACATCATACTGTCAATTTCATTTTCTTGTCTGGTAAATATAAGATTTAGCACTGATGGATAAAGTCCTCTTTCTGGTGTTTTCCTTTACATGCTGTGTTAGGAAAAACTCCTGCCAAGATGTAGGAGCTTTTGATCCCAACAGCTTTCAAGGATTTATACATCTAGTATTCCAATTTATATTTGAACTGAAGTCTCCAGTTAATATACAGTAATCACTCTAATATCCGGACGCCCAATAACCGAACATCCCCACTACCCGGACCTTATCGTCCTGGGATCAAACATTCCCAAAATGGTCCGAAAATCCAAAAAAATTGAAAAAAAAAATCGATTTTTTGCCGTTCGTAATTTGAACTTGCCGCGCGTGCCGCGTGAGAGCATTGTTTTGGTTCGTCATTCCTCCGACGTCCGATAGAGCGCCGCTGCATCCTCCCCACTTCCCGCCTGTCTCTCACTGCGACAAGACCTACGCTGTTCGCGATGGCTGCCCACGTGCTCGCTTTTGTGGTGGTGCCGTACTTGCTGCAAGGCCTCCTGCTGCTCTCTGCCCTACTCTTAGTGTGTGTGATGATGGCCCTGCCTCCTGAGAAAAGGAAGAGAGTGGTGTTGACTCTGGAGAAGAAACAGGAGATATTGGAGAAGGTTGATGCGGGTTGGTCTTCCTCACGCATTCTCCGCGAGTTCAACCTGGCCCGGTCGACTTTGTTCGATATCAAGCGTTCCCGAGACAAGCTCATGCAGTACACGGCTGACTTCTCGTCGAGAAGCAAATGCAACGTGGAGAGGAAGGTTATGTTTACCCCCAAGTATGCAGAGATCGACCGCTCCACGTTGATTTGGTATCGACAGCAACGTGCAGCTGGTGTGATGGTACGTGGAACGGAGCTGAAGGCTGCTGCTGAGAAGTTTGCAAGGCTTCACGACGCCCTTGACTTCAAGGCATCTGAGGGTTGGCTCTTCGCGTTCAAGTTACGACATGGCCTTACTAACCGTAAAGCACATGGCGAAGCATTGGACGCTAACGAGGATGGAGTGGATGAGTTTTGGCACAAGGTGAAAGGCTTGATCGACAGGGAGGGCCTCACTCTCGGTCAAGTCTATAACGCTGACGAAACTGGCCTATTCTATCGCTCGGTGCCAACGAACACTCTAGCCGATGAGACGAAGAAGCGTGTACCTGGCCGCAAGCTTTCTAAGGAACGGATATCTGCTTTGTGTTGTGCCAATGCTAACGGCATGCACCGGCTTAAGCCCATTATTGTTGGCCGTGCAAAGCAGCCTCGGTGCCTTCGTGGGGTGATGGATATCCTTCCTGTCGTATGGTACCATTCTTTGAAAGCATGGTTCACAGCTGTGATTTTCAAAGACTGGTTTCACCATCACTTCGTCAAGGAGGTCATACATTACCAGACGAAGACACTGGGAATTCCTCGCGACCAGGTAAAGGCTCTCCTTCTCCTCGACAATGCACCTGCCCACCCGTGCAACAAGGACTTGGTTGCTGAAAATGGCCGTATTAGGTACATGTTTCTGCCACCTAATACGACTGCTCTCATTCAACCAATGGACCAAGGAGTGATCGTGGCAACAAAGCGCCTGTACCGTCGGAAGTTCCTGGACGAGGTGATGGTTGTCCTCGAGGACGAGGACGAGCGCAAGGAAGGACGTGACATTCGAGGCAAGCGGACTTTGGAAAACCTTCGCCGCTACAACATCAAGTCTGCGCTGTACAACTGGGCTAATGCATGGAAGGAAGTCCCTGTGAAAACTCTTGAAAATGGTTGGTCTCGTCTGCTTCTCGGAACAGATGTGGAGTACGATTTCCTAGGGTTTGACGTGGATGACTTCCATGCACGGCTACGTACGCATGGTGACGATGTTGATGTGGACGATGTTCGTGAGTGGTTGGACGACGACGAGGGCGATCCTGGGTATCAGACGTTGTCTGATATCGAGATCGCGTCTTCGGTTGCTGGTGTCAGTCCCGAACTTGAAGATTCCGACGACGAAGGCGATGATGATGCAGACTCCGCTCAGCAGGACACTACTCCAGCCATCCCCAAGCTGAGCGCACTCCGGGAACATCTAGAGTTCGTCCTAGACTACCTGGAACACCCAGACTGCGACAGAGAGATGGGGCCCTTGGGACTCGTGGAGGAAGTGCGTGCTTTCCGGCAGCGCATCATCAATCGCCAGAATCGTCGGTCCTTGCGTCAGTCAACAATTGACAGTTTTTTCAGGCCCGTGACCCCCGCTGTGCCAAGCTCTGGTTCCACTCCGTTGCCTCCCCAAGACAGGCCCTCATGCTCCGAGCCACAGCCCAGCACATCAGCTACAGCGGAGTCACTGCTCGACGTGAGTTTGCGGCTGTCTTCAGAGTCTTCTGTAGTCGGTACGCCATCACCACGACCCACCGATGCACCCCTTGGACGCCTGCCAGTGATACTCTCGGGCTCTGACAGTGAATAAACAGCAAGAACTTCTCCACTAGACCACACGGGAATTTTGAGTGTTGTGCAGTGAAAAAAACGGTGTGTTGTGTTAAGGTTTTCAAGTTGGGAGAAAAGACTCAGTAGAAAAGAAATTTAACGTAACTAACCTTCTTTGTTTTGGCTTTGGAAAATTAAAAAAACTGGGGAAAAGTTAATGTGCAACACTTAAAGTAAAATGGAACATTATTTGGACTAAAGTGAACACTGTGAAAAGAACGGACTTCTGTGTGTTAGTGACTAAGTTCAGTGCAAGACTTCAGGAAGAGTGTAGTGCAAGTGCTTCAGGAAATCGTTCTTACTGTCAGAGTCCGAGAGGAGGCGGTTATTCATCGAGGTGGCCAGGGACTTGCTGTAAGTAGCCAGAATGTTTCATGTTGTACTATTTTCCATACTATATTTACCATAATGTTTCATATTGTACTTTTTTCCATACTATACTTACCAGAAAGTGTCATACTGTACTTCTTTCCATACTATACTTACCTCATGCATGTGCAGTAGGAATGTGTTTTTCAGAGTTCGGTTCGGTTCGGTTAGGTTAGGTTCGGTTAGAGTCCATAAGTACCAGAATGTTTATTAATGTATGAACATACTGTACTTCTAAACCCACATTTTATGTTTCTTTTGCATTTATTTCAGTCATTTATGTGCCTTATTGGTGTGATTTGGGTGTTAAATAGGTGCTATGCATGTCCGGAGGGAGTTGTATAGGTGTTTCTCTGAGTTAGGGTCCATAAGTACAAGTCCATAAGCTGGGGCCCAATATCCGGACGAAACCAATATCCGAACCTACCGATGGCTCTATTGATCCGGATATTGGAGGGGTTACTGTAATTCTTTCACATTTCTCTTTCATTCTTAGTAATAATGTTCTTCAACTCTGAATTGTACTTTCTGCCAGGTCTTCATATCTGCCTTTTTCCGAAGTGTTTGTTTTGGGTGGCATGTATGAATTTGCCACAATTAATTTCCCTTCAGATGTGTTAATTTCCAGTGCAATCAATTCTACTTGTGAAGGTATATCTAGTTTTATTTCTTTGACTTGCAGATTTTCCTTTGTTAAGTTTATAATTCCTCCTCCCTTTCTTAAAAACTGTCTCTTCTCCATAAATTGTATTCCTCTAAGTTTTAAGGTATTGCTTTGTTTCAGTTAGGCAAACAATGTGTGGTTCCTTTCCTTTGATGTATTCTTTTATCTCTAATAATTTAGACACCATTCCATCTACATTTGAGTATATCAACCTAACCATCTTGTTTACATACTTGCCATAACTTGAGTCTCCTACCTTCCTCCTTTTTGTTCCCTGTTGGTTAAGTACCACTTTCGTACCTGCAATCCAGTTACTTTGTAAAAAAAAAAAAATTACTCTTCTGATCTTTCCTTGTTCTTTGGTTTTGCCTCCTCCCTTTTCTCTTTTAGTATTCCCAATTCCTCTTGAGTTAGGCATCTGTTTATCCAACTTTTTTAAATTACTCTTTTTCTATGGGTTTGTTTGCATATTTTAGTATTGCCTCCACAGTGTTCACACTCTGGAAGATTACTTTCAGTGGCCTTGACTTATTTCTCTCATATTTCCCAAGCTTTTTGTGTTCCTCTATGCCTTTATTACAGATTTCCTCAGATACTTCGTTCAATATGCTCATTATATTTGCCATCTCCTTTTTGTCTCTCAAAATTTTGTTTTTTATTTCTTCTTCCTCTATTCCAGTGTTACTATAGATTTATTGATATCTGCTGAGTCTTTGACCAATTTTGGGTTATATTAAATTATTTTTTTCACTTCCTTTCTAATGCTTTTTTCTTTGACTCATGTTTCTGAGTCTTTCCTTACTTTCACCATTTCAGCATACATAGTTTCCACATCATCTTTATGACTTTGCTTCACTTCCTTCACCCGTGTTATCTTCTCTTCAATATCACTACTGTATTTTGGTCTATCAGACTACTTGCTTGCCTAATTGTCTCGGTAACATTTCTGAACTTTTCCATAATACTCTCATGGTTAACAACTGTACTTGCCATTTCACCAATCTTCCTTTTCAGTGAACCCACTTCAACTGACAGCTCATCTATTGTTAAGTCTTTCTTGTTTAATTTCTTTAATAATTTTTCATTTTCCTCCTTCTGCATACGCAATTGCTTCTTAAACATTAGTGGGTATACCTGTGGAAGATTTTGTCGGGTTGATAGGTGTAAAAACTGAGTCTTTGCATTAAAAACCACATTATTTTTACCCCAGTCAGAGATACGAGCCAAGTCAGACATTAGGCGTGCAATAGCTTCATCCCCTGTTTGTTGAAGTAACTGCTGAGATCGATGTTGAGGGAACCGAATGGAAACGTGAAGGGTGGAGTCATAAGCAAAAGAGTGGATAGGGTTAGATGTACAGCTTAGAAGGTCATTTATTAATAAAAGGAAGAGAGTTGGTGATAGGACAGAGCCCTGAGGAACACCATTGTTGATAGATCTAGGAGAAGAACGATGGCCGTCTACAACAGCGGATAGAACGACCAGAAAGGAAGCTAGAGATGAAGGCACAGATAGAAGGAAAGAAACTGTTAGATGACTGTTTGGAAATTAAAGATTAATGCCAGACTCAATCGAAAGCCTTAGAGATGTCAAGTGCAATGGCAAAGGTTTTGCCAAAGTCCCGAAAGGAGGATGACCAGGAGTGTGAAAGGTAGGTGAGAAGATCGCCAGTGAAGTGTCCCTGATGGAACCCATACTGGCGATCAGAAAGAAGGTTGTGACAGGAAAGATGCTTTAAAATTTTTCTATTAAAAATTGACCCAAAAACTTTTGAGATACAGGACGTTAAAGCAATTGGATGATAGAGGGTTGGGAATGGTCACCCTTCTTTGGGACTGGCTGAATGAGAGCAAACTTCCAGCAAGAAGGAAAGGTACAAGTTGATAGACAAAGGTGAAAGAGCTTGCCTAGACAGGGTGTAAGCACAGAAGCACAGTTCTTGAGAACAACAGGAGGGACTCCATCAGGCCCGTATGCCTTATTAGTATTGAGGCCAGCAATGGCAGAAAATACATCAGCTGAAGAAATTTTAATGTCAGCCATGAGGAAGTCAGAGGGGGGAAGTGATGGAGGAACAGAACTGGAATCGTCTAAGGTGGAATTGGAGGGGAGAGTCTGAGAGAAGAGATCTGCTTTATCAGTAGAAGAAATAGCTACAGAGCCATCAGAGTGGAAAAGAGGAGGGAAGGATGATTAGGTAAAGTTGTTAGAAAGGTTTTTGGCAAGGTGCCAGAAGGAGCGGGAAGAATTCGAGTAGGAGAGTTGAGAGCATTTAGTACAGATGAAATTATTTCTAGCAGAGTGAAGAACAGACTTAGCACGATTCCAGGTAGAAACGTATGAAAGATGTGATTCAGGGTTGGGTTGGGTCTGGTACCTTTTATAGGTCCTCTCCTTGTTCAGGACAGCATTAGAACAAACGTGATTAAACCAAGGCTTTCTTGCATTAGTCAAAGGATATGAGAAAGGAATGTATGCTTCCATGCCCGAGAGAATAACCTCCGTAATGCGCAAGGCACACTCAGATGGCTCACCGCCATTGAAGCAAAAATCATTCCAGGAAATATCAAAGAAGTACTGCCTGAGGGCCTCCCAATCTGTAGCTCCAAAGTGCCACAGACGATGTTTCTTTGGAGGGTCCACAGGCCGTACTGGAGTGATAGGACAGGTTAAGGTGATACGGTTGTGATTGGAGGAGCCCAACGGAGAGAAAAGATTAACAGTGTATGCTGAAGGATTAGTATTAAGAAAGAAGTCAAGTATGTTGGAGCTCTCTCCAAGGCAGTCAGGGATACAGGTAGGGTGCTGTACAAGCTGCTCTAAGTCATTAAGGATTGAATAGGTGTAGGCTAGTTCACCAGGTGGATCAGTGAAAGGAGACGAGAGCCAAAGGTGGTGGTGAACACTGAAATCTCCTAGAATGGAGATTTCGGAGAAAGGATAGAATGTGTTCCATCATAGAAGTAAGACAGTCAAAATGCTGTCAAGTGTGGCCGGGGGGGGAGGAATCAAACTTCTTCCCAGTAAGCTCTGGTGTAAGACAGGGATGTGTCCTTGCCCCCACACTTATCGACACAAGTATGGACTGGGTACTGGACTGGGCTGTGAGTAGAAATCACCATGGAGTATCGATTGGCAATTTCAGGGTTACCGACCTTGACCTTGCTGATGATGCTGTTATCCTAACGAAGTCACTGGAGATACTACTATGTGCCCTTGAAGAATTTCATGAGAATGCAAAGCCATTGGGATTAAACGTCTCTTGGGCTAAGACCAAGGTTCAGGCATCTGGTGGCTTGTTGGATGAAGCAGTTCAGTTTGTCCAAGCATTTGGTAGGATATAGATGTCTTGGAAAGATTCACTTTATTTTGGTACTGTGGTCCATAACAATGGCAGATCTGACAGTGAGATCTCTCATCACACTGCCCTGGACTACGGGGTTATGGATTCACTCAATTCGGGTAGTTGGCGCTGTCATTATGTATGTTGAAGGGTGAAAGTTCGCATTTTCAAGGCATAGGTGCTTCCTGTCTTACTTAATGGCTGTGAGACATGGACACTAAACAGTGACTTCGGTGAACTGCCTTCTTTGGTACTAAGTGTCTTTGCAGGATCATGGGATATCACTGGTACAACCGGGTGGGTAATAAACAACTCCATGAGACTGAATTAAGGCCTATTACCCACATAATACATCAACTCCAGGGATACGGGCATTTGGCCTGCTTTCCTGAGGCTGATCTCTGAACGAGTTAACCCAGGGCGGAGGAGGTCAAGGGGAAGGCCACGTAACTCATGGCGGGCAGGTCGATCACTCCTGTAGGGAGCTCTGGAACATTGCACAAAGGGACCCGCGTGGGTGGAGTTAGAGGATGAGTGAGGCTATGCGCCACCCGACGTTTGCCCCTTCTTGAATGATCGACTGATTAAAATCTGGGGAGAGAGAGAGAGAGAGAGAGAGAGAGAGAGAGAGAGAGAGAGAGAGAGAGAGAGAATGAAAAGAAGCATGATATAACGAGCCACAAGGATACTGAAACACATAAAGGGAGAAGAAAAGAAATACCGGAGACTTTATGAAAAAGATGGAAAAAAATAACACATACAGAGAAGCAAAGGAAAATATAGGACGACGCCAAAAAATGGAAAGTAAGAAAGGAAGGGAAAAGAAAAAAAAAGGGGGGGAGGGCTACAAAAATAAAAATAAAATGTAGGTAAAAAGTTAAATGGGAGGGGGAAAAAAAAGTGGGGGGGGGAGGAGGAAGTGCAAAAGATTAAACAAAAGAAGAAAAATAAAGAAACAAGGAGGAGAGAGGAAAAGAAGGACGGTGAAGAAAAAGAACGAAACGGGAAGAAAAAACAGAAGGAAAATGAGCAGCCCGACCGAAAAAGGTGAGGGGAAAAAAACGGAAATGGGAAACTGAGGGGTGGAATGAGATACACAGGAAAAGGAAAGGGGATATGCGACAGGAAGAGAGAAAAGGGAAGAAGAAATGGGCAGGTTCGACTTGTGGGCTGAGGGAAAATATTATAAAAGAGAACTGTGAAGGAGGTGGAGGAAAAGGCAAACGGGGGGGGTGAGAGGGAGACAAGTTCCGAAGAGAGATGGATGGAACAGGAATGGGCAAAGTGACAGGTAGCGGAATGGAGAGGAAGGAAAGTGGGCGAGTGGGGATGGGGGAAGAGAGGAGTGGGGTCACGGAGGTATAACATGATACCTCCACGAGTGAAGAGGAAGGAAAGAATGATGATGGTGAGAGGAAGAAGGCTGGGGAGGAGGGAGTGGTGAGGATGAGATAACGACAGGGGAGAGACAGGGGCGTAGGGAGGAGGCGAAAACAAAAGAAACAAGCCGGTAGACGACGATGGCCAGCTCTAAGCGGGCCAATCGAATTTTGGCAGCTGCTGTTCAGCCTGTACAAAAAGAAAGACCCTTACCTGTTCAGAGTCTAAATATACCATCTCTCGCCTCTCTCTGGCCACAAAGTAAACCACCCAGACAACAGAAATAACTCAATACTTGCTTCAACACAAACAAAAAACTGTGAAAAAAAAAAAATTCTGAAACCTGCCCTATTATGTGGGTAATACACCTATCTAGTTATTTTAAACCATTTCAGCACCAATGATATTTTTTTTTTGGGGGGGAGGTGAAAATGTGGATATTTCTTAGTGCAACGTTCTTTCGCTCCTTTGCTTATTTTTCACTGGCGCGTACGCAGCCATTCTGCAAAACTTCTTACCCTTCACTGCGAAGCACAGGATGGATTTAGGACGCTAAAAATTGCACTGCAAGATGCACAAGGCGTTTCTCTTCAATTTGGTAATAATAAAAAAAATAAGTTCTCGAAATTTGAAAAAGTGGTGTCGGGGCCGGCCACTGCATCCCGACAATTTCCGGGCCAAGGAGAGGCGAAGGGGGTCATTGATAGGCAACGAGTAGTTACCTAGCACCCAAAACCTTGCAGACACAACTAGGTCATAGGCTGGTCATTGTGTCCAGGTTTGGTCGGAGTCGGTTAATTCTGAAGGGTAGTCAGGCCTGCCACAGAAAAACAAACTGTTTGGGATGCTGTGGCCAATCTTTGCAGAGCTGCCACTCGAAAACTAGAGGAGAGAGAGGAAAAATAGATGGAACACTTCCGACTGGGAATTACCTCAAGATTATGCCTAAAGAAGTCAGAGCTTTCTATGCCCATTAGTAATGTTTCTACAGCTCAAAACGTGAAATGTACAAAAAAGCAGTTTTTCGGGCATTGCTAAGCAACGAGTAATTGCTTAGCAACCAAAACCTTGCAGACACAACTAGGTCATAGGCTGATCATTGTGTCCAGGTTTGGTAGGAACTGGTTGATTCTGACGGGTAGAAGTGCTTGTCACAATTAAGCAAGAAAAAAAAAAAAGTTTTTTTTTCGGCCGTTGCTAGGCAATGTGTAGTGGGTGGCCCTGCAACCAAAACCTTGCGGACACAACTAGGTCATAGGCTGGTCATTGTGTCCAGGTTTGGTAGGAACTGGTTAATTCTAAAGGACAAAAGTGCCTGCCACAACTAAAAAAGAACGAAAATATACAAGCAAGACTACAAGAAAGAAAATGCGACTAACAATAAGGACAGCATGGAGCTGGCCAAAAGAGAAAAGATAATCAAGAGAAAGGAATGGAAAGACTGGGGGTTGGGTGTAGATGGGAAGAGTACATATGTCAGGAGCGTAGGTCTGTCTATTCAACAATAACATTAAGCAAACCAGAATGTTTAAGGTTAGGAAAAAAAATAAAAAAGGATGGTAGGGACAAAGAAAAAAAAAATGTATGAGATAGTGATAATAATAAACTACTATGACAAGGAGAGCTCGGTGACAACGGAAAAGGGAGGATGAAAGAATATTCAGGAAAGATAATCTATATGGAGAGAATGAACGAAGAGGAAGAAGAGTGCGATAAGAACATAGGAAAGAGAAGAATGGTGTGGAGAGAACGGAGGAAAGACGAAGAACAGTGTAGAGAGAAAGGACGAAAGACGAAGAACAGTGTGGAGAGAACGGAATTAAGAGGATGAAGGTGGCGAAAACAGAAGAATAAGGAGAAAAAGGTACAGAAGATAATGAAATAACGGTGAAAAGGGGAGACGAGTATGAAGCCTACTAATGGAAAAGGAAGAAGTTTAAAGAGAACAGAGGAACGATAAAGAAGTGTGCAAAGAGAATGGAGGAAAGAGGAAGAAGAATGTGGAAAAAACAGAGGAAAGAGGATGAAGAGTGTGAAGAAAATGGAGGAAGAAGAATGGAAGAGAAAGAAAGAAGGGAGAAGTGTGGCGAAAACGGAGGAAAGAGGAAGAAGAGTTAAGAGAGAATGGAGGAAGGCAGGAGAAGTGCAGAGGGAAAGGAGGAGAGAAGGGAGAAGTGTGGAGGGAATGGCGGAAAGAAGTGAAATAAGGAAATCGTGAGGGGAAGAAGAAACGTCCATCAGGAGTTTCTTTACTTAAACACTTGATCGTCTTCATCAGTGACGCACGAACGATTTCTCTCTCTCTCTCGTTTTGAGCTTTCTTTTCCTCATGGCTTTTCGCAATATCTCAATTACTGTACTCCCATCTCTCTTTTTCTCTCTCTCTCTCGCTCTCTCTCTCTCTCTCTGACTACTGTTTTTCTGTATTTTCCCATCTCTCACGGCCTCTTCCCCTTCATTCATTTCCCCTCAATTTTTCCTTCTTTCGAATAAGGTTCCCATTTTCTCCACACCTCATTTTCCCCTATTTATTTTCCCTATTTATTTAACCAATGAGCCCGGGGATTTTGTTTTATTTTATTATCGCCATTTGCAGAAGGTTTCCATCAACTTACTTTTCAAACTGTAGGGGTTAGATACAGCCTCAATAAACCCCTTCAATACGTGAGGCTTTTCCGAAGTTGAATAAATTGAAGTCACCCGAAATTAAGGGGTCAACTCCCTAATCATCAATTATTTATCTACTTGTCTATGTATTCAATTATCTGTTTAATCATCTACTTGCCCACCTACTCACCCAACTACCTACCTACCTACCTAACTATTAACCCATCTACTTACGAATCTATTAAACTACGTAGTGACCTGTTTATCTGCTTGAATATATATATATATATATATATATATATATATATATATATATATATATATATATATATATATATACTCCTCCATCCTTCTTTCCTTCCATCATCTTCTTTCTTTCTTTTATTTTTTCCTCGTCCTTCTGCCTACGGGTGACTTTACACTCCCTCTTGTCTTCCATTCCTTCATCCTTTCCTTTTCC
>NC_137004.1:20191287-20203787 GCF_032717465.1 Coenobita brevimanus
AAAAGAGATACAAGGAAGGTTAGAGAAGGGAAGAAAATTAAGGGAAGGGAGAAAAGAAGCGAGATGGATAAAATATGGAAGGAAGGACGAGGAGAGGGAGACAATGGAAGAAACGTAGCCGGAAGAAAAAAAGGAAATGGAAAGATAAGGAGGGACAATAGACGAACGAATACGAAGATGGGATGGAAAAAAAAAAAAAGAGATAGGGAGAAAAGGACAGAGATGGGGAAGTGTGGATGGGAAAAAGGTCGAAAGAAGGGAGAAGGGATATAAGGAAGATAGCGATGGAAGAAAGAATAAGAAAGTAGACGAAATAACAATTAATCATTAACATCTGAACAACAATCACTCTACCACAGTCACCACCACCTCAAACCACAACCACTGCTACCACCATTCTCTCCAACCACAACTAATACAACACCACTAACTACCTCAGTCACCTGCACATCTGCAGCTACCACAACTATCAACATCCATTAACAGGTCCGTTCAGCGAATTTCGTGTGTGTGTGTGTGTGTGTGTGTTACAAAGGTCAGGGAGGTGACTGCTGAAGCGAAAGGAAGTTTAGAGGAGGAGGAGGATACTGTCGTGAATCAAATATAATGAAGATGATGAAAGCAAATTAAAAGGTTGAAAAATTATTGATAAGGGAGAGAGATGAGTTACAGAACTGAGAGAGAGAGAGAGAGAGAGAGAGAGAGATGGGGGGAATGGAAAGACGAGGGACTGAGGGAGGAAACAGGAGGGAGGGGAAAAGACGACAGAGTGGGGGAGGGAGCAAAGAGAGAAGGAAGGGCAAGGGAAGAACAATGAGGGGAGAGATAAAAGAAAGGCAAAAGGGGAAAGACGGAAGACAGAGGAATACGTATGATGACAGAGAAGAAAGTGCAAGGAGGAAGAAAATTAGTAAGGGAGAGAGATAGAAAAATACAGACGAGAGAGAAATAAAACCGAAGGAGTGTGCTAGACGGAGTGAAAGAGGGACAGCGGGAGGGTGGGGATGGAAGGACGGAGGGCAAAGAAAGGTAAGTACGTGGTAAGAGTGAGAGAGAATAGATACAGGAAATGGAACACATAACTAAAAAAATGAATGCGTACGGGAACTGAAATTTTTACGACTGAAAATGCGACCAATACTGTGAGCATCGAACAAGTTAATGCAGCATTCACCTCTTAACCCTTTCCTCCTTCCTCTCACTAAGCCATTTCCCCTCTCCCTCTCCCTCCCCACCTTAACCCATCTTCCTCTCCTCCCCTCACTTTAACCCCCTCCGTCCCCATCCCTATCCCGATCACTCAACCTACACCCAATTTCACCATTTCTCCTCCCTTTCCCTAGTTTCAACTACCCTCTTCAGCCTAGTCCTCCTTTCCCCAGTCCTTTCAGGTTTCCGCGCCCTCCAAATCCCCAACACCAACCCTATTTCTCCCCAATTTTCTCTTAACAATTTTCCTCAAAACTTCCCCGAAAACCTTTACCTTTCTACCCTTCTCCTCCTACTCCACCCTCACGTCTACCACTTCAATCTCCCCTTTCCTCCTCCCATTCCCCTGCCAACACCGAAACGTCCATAACCCTCTTATCTCTCTCTCCACTCTTCCCTAACCTATTATTCCCCAACCAGCACTCACAACTAAGCACTCCTCCTCCTCTTTTTATCCGTCCCCAACCGCCATCCCAAACCCCTTACCCATTCTCTTTCGCTAACCCTAACCCCCCAGCATTTTCCACAGCCTCCATCCTCATTCCCCTCTCCAGCCCTTCCCGACCCCCATTCCACACCATCCACCCCTTCCCAACCACCTACCTATTTGCCCTGTCCTCCACCCTCATCCCCCACCCCACCCACCTTTTTCCACCCAACCCACTCCCCACCAGAACCTGCACGGGGCGTAATGAAAGAGCGTGAGGCCGTTGTCAATTACCGAGGGCTAACGAGGTATTCAGCCGGCAGACGGTCATCACGGCACGTAGATAATGACGTAATTACCACACCAAACCAAACACTTTTCAATCGACAAGCGCCCCACGGTGATCTGGGGAAGTGTGATGGGGAGAAGGCTTCGTGATGGGGAGGAATGATGGGGAGGTGATGGGGAGGTTTCATGGGAAGGAACGACGGGGAAGTGTGATGGGGAGAAGGTTTGCTGACTGGGAGAAGTGATAGGGAGCAGGTTCGGTGATAGGGAGGAGGTTGAGAGAGTTGGGAGGAGGTCTGGGGAGTGGGAAGGAGAGATGGGACGTTGTGGGGAGGCGGTTTGGGGAGTGGGCAGGTGGTTTGTGGAGTGGGAAAGAGGTGTGGGGAGTGACGAGGAAAATATGGGGAATAGAGAGTGGCTACAAGAAGTGAGGAACGGTGACAGGTAGAGATGTGGAGAGAAGAGGAGGTGGAGGAGGTGGAGGAGGAGGAGGAGGAGGAGGTACTAAGAGATGGTAAGTGGGAAGAAAGTATGAGAAATATGGAAACGAAATGGAGAGGGGAGAAGGAGGGGATAAGGGGAGTAGGTAAAAGAGATGGGGAGTGGGGAGAGCATATTGTGAATGAAGGTGAGGCATGAGGAGTGGGAAGGGGATAAGAGTAGTGAAGTGGGGGGGGGGAGATGTGGGAGTATGGAGGCAGTGTATGATGTGGAGGAGATGTGGGGAGCGAGGAGGTAGTGTACAGTACGTTGTGGTGGAGGTGTGGGGAGTGACGAGGTATTGTAGGATCTGGAGGAGATGTGGGGAGTGAGGAGGAAGAGTAGGTTGTGGAAGAGGTGTGGGGAGTGACGAGGTATTGTAGGATGTGGAGATGTGGGGAGTGAGGAGGTTGTGTAGGATGTGTGGGGAGTGACGAGGTATTGTAGGATGTGGAGGAGATGTGGGGAGTGAGGTACTGTAGGTTGTGGTGTGGGGATTGACAAGATATTAGGATGTGAAGGAGATGTGGGGAGTGGGAAGGTAGTGTTGGATGTGGAGGAGATGCAGGGAGTGGGGAGGCAGTGCAGGATGTGGAGGTGTGGGGAGTGAGTAGGTAGTGTGGGAAGTGGCGAGAAAGAGCGTCCTGTAGTTAGGAAAGCTTACGGGTTAGAAAATTGGTGTGAAGTACAAGAAGTGAGGTGGATTGGGAATTATGCAGGAAAATGTGTAGTGGAGGACATGGGAGTACTAAAATGTAAGCAGCGATGAAATACGAACAGGAATACAAGAATATTGCTTTAAGACTGGAAATGCAAGACTGATGAGAAACAAAGTAATTTGGCAAAAGAGAAAAAAAAAAAAAAAAAAAAAGTAAAATGGAGGGGATGCAGAAGGGAGAGAAGATATAAACGACCCTTATATGGCAATACGAAAAATGAGGGGAAAAAAAAAAAGGGAACAAAAGGGAGAGCAAGACAGAAAACAAAGGGGAACAGAAATAGTAGAATGGACGAGGTGATGGAAAATGGGTAATGATAAAGGATAAGGGGAATATTTTGTAAGATGGGGCATCCAAGATGAACGACGCAGGATGAGAGATAACCTAAGTAGACGTAGAGAGCAATAATAAAGTTAAGTTGGGGTAATGTAAGATGAGAGATAACATAAGTGAACGCTGAAAACAATTATAAAATCAAGTTAGGATAGTGTATGATCACTAATAACTTAAATAATCGCAGAAAGCAGAAACTGTGTCAGGTTAATGTAAGCTAATGGGATAACTTAAATATTTGAGAGCAATAATAAAGTCAGGGATATGAAACGACTGGGAGTGCAGGCTGTTGCTAAGTAAAAGTGTTAGTGACAGAAGGTGGGGGTGGGAGGCTGAGGCAGGAAGTGGAGATGGGGAATGCCTAAGTGTCTGGGGAATCGGTGAGGAAGAGTTTCGCTTGGGTTTGAGAGGAATCAAAGTGTCGGTGAGGATGAAAGAGTGTAGCATGAGAGGCGAGCAAGGCCAGGGCGGAGCTGAAGTAACTGAGGAAATATGAGCAGCCTGCCTGGGACCAGGTACGTTTTTAGAAAGCTCAGATTACTCTTAACCCTTTCACTGCCATCACGCATTTTTATCCAAGTCATGAGACGCCAGGTATACAGCACAGCGGCGCGTCCTTACTTTGTTGTTGTTGTTTTTGTTGTTTTGCTGCGAGAAAGTTTCAAAATAAACTACAGCCACGCCGATACAGGAAACCCACAAGGCCCATTTTGACAGGGTGAATCATTTTTCACGAAGATGATTTGGTAAGCTTTGGGGAAAACTCTCAAGTAAATAAAAGAGTCTGACGGTAACCAGAAATACGAAATGTATTTAATTGATGGGATTATAACCCATGGGGAGAACAATACCTGGAAGGGAAAGTCTTCGAGGAGATTTGTGGGGGGAAGAGAATAGGTGGAAGATTGAGGAGGTTGTGGAGGATAGGGGCGGGGCTACCCCGGGAGGGACTAAGCGGGAGGGGGAGGGGCAGGGCCCGGGGCGCGAAGAGCAGGGGAGGGGAGGGGCAGGATGAGGGCAAGGCAGGGCAGGGCTGGTGACCTCAGTGGCGGGGCGGGGCTCGGGTTACCGGGTGATGGCCCTCCACGATACCGCAGCCAGTTACCTCCCAACTCCCATCCTATCCTATCCTACCCTCTCTCGCATCCATGGTACGTCAAGGCATGGCATGGCGAGGCTGGGCAGGGCAAGATATAGCATGGCATAGAAGGGGAAGATATGGCATGGCAGGGCAGGGCAAGATATAGCATGGCATGGAAGGAGAAGATATGGCATGGCATGGCATGGCATGGCATGGCAGGGCAGGGCAGGGCAAGATATAGCATGGCATAGAAGGGGAAGATATGGCATGGCAGGGCAGGGCAAGATATAGCATGGCATGGAAGGAGAAGATATGGCATGGCATGGCAGGGCAGGGCAGGGCAAGAAAGGACATGGCAGGGTAGAGCAGGGAAGGTCAAAACAAGAAAAAGACCGACAAAAGAAGACAAGATTTGGCAGAGTAGGGTAGGGTAGGGTAGGGTAGGGTAGGGCAGGGTGGGGTGAGGTTAAGTATGGCAGACTAAGATAGGGGAAAGTAGAGCCGGGCAGGTTAAGAAAGGGCAGCACAACACAGGGCAGTTGAAGACAATGCAGGAAAAATCCAGGATAAACCTAAAGGTTACAGAAGACTATTCAAATTAAAGTGAGACGGCGTGGAAAGGGGAAAAAAAAAAAGAAAAAAGAAGAGACGAAGGCAAGGACAGGATAACAGCAAAGGCAAAGAAAAGGCAAAGCCTAGATAGTGAAAGAGGCAAAGAAAGTGCCGAATTAGGTAGGGCAATGGACAGACACAGTACAAACGGACTTCATATTGGTCAGGGAGCATACTCGTACAGGGATGATTAACGAAAATACAGCAGTAGGAGAAAGAAAAAATGTGCCGTTGAAGAGAATGGCAATGAAAAATAATAACATATGGAAAATGTGATAAAAATAAGGTAAAAAAATACAAAGAATGTATTGAAATAAGATAAAAGGTACACACACACACACAAACACACACACACACACACACACACACACACACACACACTGATAAAAGAGAGAGGGACAGGAGAAAAAATGAAGACGAAGAAAATCATGAGTCTAGCAGGGAAAAAAAAAAAAAGGAGAGAGAGAGAGAGAGAGAGAGAGATGGAACCAGGGTGTAAAGGAGACATCAAATTATGGGTCTGAGTAACAACATTAGCCTGGCCACTCTACAATTACCACAGCTACCACTTCTACCCACACCGATGACCCCCACTCCTCTTACACCTCCCTCTACCGAATCTCATAATGGTGGTCAGTCATATACGAATCCCGCAACTTAAAGCACTCACTGCCTCAACTGCTCGGCTGTCACCACCTCAATAGAAAGCTTATTCAACTTTTCACACAATCATAACCTTCTCACCTGTAAGACCCCTCGATTTTTCACACAACCATCGCCACCTCAACTGATTCCAAGATTTTTTACACCATCATTAAGATTCACCGATTTTTCACTCAACCATCACCACCGAAACTGTAGGATTCCTAGACTTTTCACACAACCATCACCACTTCAATCGTATTTTCACCACCTCAACTGCAAGATTCCTAGACTTTTGACAAAACTATCAGCCATAGTTGTAAGATTTATCAACTTTTCACAAAACCACCAATCCTTCAATTGTAAGATTTTTCGACTTATCTCACAACCATCACCACCTCATTTGTTATAATCCCTGACTCCTCACATAACCATCCCTCCCTAAATAACCAAAAGGTGCGCTATCTAACTTGTATCACCTCAGTACCTTGACATCAACCTCCCTCACTAATCCATAATCTACTAGTTTTATGCATAATCTTTTCACTTATCTTGGCCTAAAATTGTCATTTTTCCATCTTGAATACTAATCTGTAACATTTTAACAATGGCATATGAGGCTAATCATAAAGAGGCGCTATGGGAAGGACACAGAGCTGTACCACTGTCCTTTTCTGCCATGAACTACATGAAATCAGACGTAAACGAACGAAAATCTGGGCCGAATTTAGGTGTAAGAACTAAACACTACTAGTTTTATGCATAATCTTTTCACTTATCTTGGCCTAAAATTGTCATTTTTCCATCTTGAATACTAATCTGTAACATTTTAACAATGGCATATGAGGCTAATCATAAAGAGGCGCTATGGGAAGGACACAGAGCTGTACCACTGTCCTTTTCTGCCATGAACTACATGAAATCAGACGTAAACGAACGAAAATCTGGGCCGAATTTAGGTGTAAGAACTAAACACTAATTGGTTTCACTTACCGCGGCAGTAAACAGTTCTCTAAAACACCTACTTCTTTCACCAATCCCCTAATTTACCACAACACTAATTAGCCATTCTCCTACCAAACATGGAATAAGCCGCAAAAGAACGAAAATCAGGGCCGAATTTAGGTGAAAGAGCTATCCACTAATCAGTTATATTTAACGCAGCAATAAACGATTCTCAAAACATCTACTTCTTTAACCAAACCCCTAATTTACCACAACACTAATTAGCCATTCCCCTACCAAATCTTGGCATGACAGCTAAAATTACCATTGCCGCAGCTGTCCATACCATCAGTACTACCTATCTACAGTATATCCATAATAATCTTAAATATCCACAACAACAACCATCATCAATCACACCCCAGTGACCACAACTACCATCTATACATCTACCATAACAACCACCCACTCATACCATAGCCATCACAACAGACAAAACCACCCATACAACTACCACATCAACCACCACCATCCACACCATAGCCACCACAACAATCACCACCATCCATAACAACCACCACGACAACCAGCACCATTCATACCACAACCACAACAACAACCACCACCACCCATGTCACAACCACCACAACAAATACCACCATCCATAACAAAACTATCAGAACTACCACAAGCACCACCACCACCATCATCTATTCCACAACTACCACAACAACCACCACCATCCATACCACAACTACCAACATCCGCCTTATCCTTGGGCCATCACAAACGAGTCTAAATTTTTCTGGCCAGCTCCCAGCATCTCCCTGGGAGCCACCACTATCGCCACCAACATCGGTAACTTAAGGTCCACTGTGGTTGGGACTCGCTGAGAGGGGGTGAGAGGGAAGGGGGGGAAGGGTAGGAGGGGGTGAGAGGGAGGAAAAGGATGGGAGGGGGTGAGAGGAATGGAAGGACGGGAGGGATGAAGGTGAAAGAATGGGAGGAGAACAATTATGGGATGAAGGGAGAGAGAGAATGGAAGGAAGAGGAGAGGAGACTGGGAAGAAGGGAAATAATATGAATGAGAATGAAGAATGAAGAGAGTGGGGCAACTGGGAGAGGGAAGCAAGGGGAGGAAGAAGGGAGGAGGTGGAGAGAAAGGAAGATGAGGCAGCAATAAGAAAGGAGTTTAAGGAAAGACAGGACAGGATGGTGAGAGTATGTGACAAGGTGGGAGGGGGAGAGAAAGGGGGAGAGAGATGGGGAGGGATGCATGAGAGGGAAGGGGAATAATATAAGTGGGACTGAGGGGGAGAGAGGGGGAGATGAAGTGAACGTGAGGGGGATGGAAGGGAAAAGACGCGGTGTGAGGAGGGAGAATGAGGAGGGATAGGGCAAGAAGGAGGGTATATAGTATGAAAGGGGACAAGGAAGATACAGGGTGGGAAGGGAAGGGCAGGGAAAGTTAGAGGATAGGTTTGAGGGAGGGGAAGTAATACAGAAGGGGAGAATTTACGGACAAAAAGAAAGAGAGCGGGGGACCATATGGAAAGGGTGAAGTACGAGAAGTTCGGGGGAGATGGGTGAGCGGGAGAGGAGGCAATATGAAAGAAAATGAGGAAAGGACTGGGTGGGATGGGATGAGAGGTTGAGACAAGGTAAAAGGGAGGGCTCAGGAAGGGGAAAAGGGGGAAAGGGAAAGATGGGGAAGGAGGGAGGGGAAGGAATATGGAAGTGGGGAGGAGGAAGGAGGAAGGAGATGGAGTGAAAAGGAACTGATACATCCGAAAGAACGTACGTATAAAACGGGGAGATGGTTGGGGAAGAAAGGAGGCTAAGACGGAGAAAACAAAAGAAATGAGACCGAAAAGATAAAAAGTAGGAAATAAATAGAATGAATAAGGAGACGAAGATAACAAGGAGAATACTTAAATGACAGATGGAGACGGATAAGAAAGGGGCACAGAAACAATGAAAATAGGTTAAAATGTATGTTAGAGGAAGACAAGATAAATAGGAATGGAAAATACAAGAAAAGAAATAAACAGGAAAACAGCAAACGGGAGAATATAGAAAAAGAGGGGGATGGAGGTAGGGAGGATGAAAATGAGGCAATTCGTATAAAGAAGGGAGAAGGGAAGAGTGGAACAATGGGAGGGGAACATAAAACAAACGTTACCTTACCATTCCACATTAATGTTTCACGACCTGAGACCTCTAAACTCTTCTGCCCCCCCATACCCTTTTCTTTCATTCCCCCCTCTTCCCTTCCCTTCCTTTCCATTCCTCTCTCTTTCCTCTCCCCACTTTCCCTTTCTTTCTCTCCTCTCCCCTCCCCTTCCCTTCTTCACCTGTCCCTTCCCGTTTCTTCCTTTCCCTTCCCTCCCCCATCATGTATTTTCCCCCTTCAGCCCCCATCACTCCCCCCTCTCTCTCTCTCTCTCTCTCTCTCTCTCTCTCTGTACATATATATATATATATATATATATATATATATATATATATATATATATATATATATGGAGCCTCTATGGTAGAGTGTGCGTTTCGTACACGGGTGAACCAGGGTTCGCGCCCCGCCAGGGTAATAAACTTTGGGTGTGTTCACCCAGCCACGTACTACATTGGCGGACACAAGGGGTGCTGTGGATGAACCAGTGTCGCTTACTATAAAGTATGCTTGCAACCAGTCGGCTTGCGCGGGCCGATTACACTCGGTTCACAGACTACACACACATCCAAAGCCACTACATTTACACTTACAAGCACTTCTCACCCTATATACAATCTCTACCAGACAGCCTAAGCCACTTGGTAGAGATGCATTGGCTGTATCGTTCCGACTTCGGTCGGGATAGGCCAGTCCTGCAGAGGATACTCAAACGGCTGATGATGATGATGATATATATATATATATATATATATATATATATATATATATATATATATATATATATATATATATATATATATATATATGCAGGGAAGAAGGAACTAAAGGCTTGAAACCCGCGAGGTTGTTCCCCCAAAGAAAGATAGAAAAAAAAAAAAATAAGAGCCCAAACCAAAGACCAGGTCATTTCGAGATGCCTGGACACACTGCGTTTAAAAGACTGGAGATCATAGGCAGTAGGATATACAGACAGGGGAAGACAGTTCCAGAGTAGACAAGTTGCATACATGAAGGACTGGGAGTAACGGTTAACGCTTGCATTAGAGAGTTGGACAGGAAAAGGGATGAGAGTTTGCTGCCAGATGGGTGCTACGCACCCGTCGTGGTGGAGTTAGGCAAGCAGAAAGTTCAGCTGAGCAGTGACCAATGAAGTAACGATAGAAAATATTAATGATGCAACAGTGCGGCAAAGAGACTGTATCTTCTTCCTCGCACTCTTCCTTCCTATCTACATTACCTCCCTGTCCCT
The DNA here is from genome assembly GCF_032717465.1 of Coenobita brevimanus. Lineage (NCBI taxonomy): Eukaryota > Metazoa > Arthropoda > Malacostraca > Decapoda > Coenobitidae > Coenobita > Coenobita brevimanus. The sequence goes on from NC_137004.1 coordinate 20,201,449, forward strand.
CTTCCTCTGCCACCCCCTCCCCCCCCCTCTCTCTCTCTCTCACACACACACATACACAAACACACACATTTCTCAGATCGTTACTTACTGGGCATACAATTTCCCAACGAGAAGACACGGGAGGGGAAGGAAAGGGAAGGATAACGGAAGGAGGGAAGATTATAAGGGAGAGAAGGAGGAGAGGAGCCTATAAAAGAGAGAGAGAGAGAGAGAGAGAGAGAGAGAGAGAGAGAGAGAGAGAGAGAGAGAGAGAGAGAGAGAGAGAGAGAGAGAGAGAAGGAGAAATGGGAGAAAAGGGGAAAAGTAGTGCGGGAGATGGGTGACAACAGCTAAAATGGGAAAGCACGGAGGGAAAGAGAAAAGGATGAATAAGGAAAGAAAATGAAGATGACGGAAGTGAGAAAGAAAAAAAGGGGGAATACAGTGAGAGGATGAAGAAAAGAAAATGGGTGGAAAAAGGTAAGAGGAAGGAAGAAAGAAGAAAATGGGGAGGTAAAGGAGAAAAGGAAGAAAAAATGGGGGAGAGGGAGATACGGGAAAGGCAGAGAAAGAGAGAGAAAAAAATAAAACAGGTGGACAGGAAAAGGGGGGAGAGTTGAGTGAGTAAAAGGAGAAATGAGGCAAAAGTCATACAAGAAGAACAAGAGAAAGAAACATAAGCAAAAGACAGGAAGAACGACGATGACTAGAGGAAAAGAGAATTATGAGAAAAGGAAGAAACAGTCCCATGGCAAAGGAAAGGAAAGGATATTTGGAGAAAAATATAGTGAAAGGGAAGATTAAAAAAAAACAAATGTAAGAAGGTCAAGAAAGATAAGTTAATAATGGGAATGGAGCAAAAGATGAGGAATGCAAGACTACATGAGAGAGAGAGAGAGAGAGAGAGAGAGAGAGAGAGAGAGAGAGAGAGAGAGAGAGAGAGAGAGAGAGAGAGAGAGAGAGAGAAACAAGGCAAAACAGTGGAGGAAAAGCAACGCTATTTCGACTTCCTACCCAATCCTTCAACGTTATCTCATTCACAACTTCCAGCTCTGGTAGCAATTGTGGTAGTTGTGGTAGTAGCTGTGGTTAACGTGCGGGGACTCCTGGTAGCGCTCGATTCAAACTGTGGTAGCCGATTAAGTGTGGGGTGGTAAATTGTGGTAGTTATTGTGGATAGTTGTTGTGGCAGCTGCTGATGTCTGGGATCGTTCAAACTGTGGTAGTTCATATTGTGGTAGTTATGTGCTGAGAGTTGTTTTGTGGTAAATGATAAGGTTCGTGGAAATCCCGTGCTAACAGTATGGTAGTTGTTGTGCTAGGTAATGTCTGTTAGGGCAGATGATGTCTGTGGGAGCTCAAACTATGGTAGATGAGGTAGTTAAGTGGTGAAAGTAGTAGCTGTGGTGGTGGTAGTCGTGGCAGTTGTTTAAGGGTTTGTGGTAGCAGGTGAAATAATGACAATGGTGATAATGGTGGTAATGATAGTGACAGTGGTAATGGTAGTGGCTGTGATGGGGGCTGTCGTGTACGTGTGGTGTGATAATGGTAGTTGTAGTAACAGTGGCAACAGTACAAAGGTGACGGTGGTAGCAGTCATGGTAGTAGTGGTAATGGTGGTAGATGTTGTAGTCAAGATATTGCCTTGTATTGTAGTGCTGATAACTGTGGTGGTGGTAGTGGTAGTGGTTGTAATGGTGATGGTGGTAGTGGTGGTAGTTAGATAGTGAGAATGGTGATGGTCGCAGAAGTGATGGTAGTAATGGTGTTAGTTTTGATGGTGGTATTGTTGGTAGCTGTGAAGGTGGTAGTGTTGGTGTCTGTGATGGTGGTACTGGCAGTACCGGGAATATTGGTAGTACTGGTAGCTGTGATGGTGGTACTGGTGGCAGTTGTGATGGTAACAGTGGTAGGCTGGCCAGTGGCTGTGGTGGTAGCTGTGATGGTGGTAGTCGCTGTAACGGTGGTAGTGGCGGTGATGATGACTGTAGTGGTGGAAGCAGTGATGGTGGTAGTAGTGGTGGGCTGAGCAGTGGTTGTGGTGGCAGTGGGATAATTGTGGTGATGGTCGGCATACAAAGTGACATTAAGTATTTGGCGGGTGACCGAGTAGCGGGGAGAGGGGGGGGGTGATGAGAGGTTACGGAAGGAGAAGAGGAGGATGGAGAGGGAGGTGAAGGGGAGAGGAAGAGAAGAAGAAGGATCTGAGTGGGATGGGATGAAATGGAATGGGATAGGAAGGGATGGGAAGGAGATACGACAAGAAGGGAAGGGAATGGAAGGGAGAGGGTTCAGCTGAGGTTCGGTAAGGATGGAATGGGATGGAATGGAATGGAATGAAATGTGGAAAGAATGGGATG
>NC_137004.1:20208787-20221287 GCF_032717465.1 Coenobita brevimanus
CCTCTTCTTTCACTCTTTCTCCCTCCCCTCCACCCCTCACTCTCACCTGTCCATTTTATTCTCCTCTCAGCTAATGCCTCTCGTTAAACAATTTTTCCTGCCTCCAATACTCTCTCTCTCTCTCTCTCTCTCCACAGCTTCGCTGACTTTTTATCACAATTTTCCTCAAACCTCTTTCCTTATTCCACCTCTGCATTTCACGATTGTATTAAAACTCTAATTATCATAATACGCATTTTTATATAATTCTCACTCGTCCTACCAAATCACCTACGTTTTTTTTAAGTTCCCTTCTGGTGTCCTTTCTAATGTAGCTCCCCCATTTCCATTCCACTTAATAATAAAATAATAATGTTCAAAATGCTATAAAGTTTGGGCGTTTTAGATGTTCCTTTTCTATTCTAACTCTGCCTAAAATTGCCATCTCTCCATGTTGAATAGTGAGCTGTAACCATATATTAAAACTAGAATTTGTTCCCAGTCGCGGAGAAGTGCTATGGAAAGTATATGGCGTCACAGCACTGTCTTTTTCCGAGTTACGTGAAATAAGCTGCAAAAGGAGGAAAAATCTGAGCCAAATCAGGGCGAAAGAACTATATTTTCCTTCATTTTCCAAATTTCTCCTACATTCTCCGTCTTGCATTTCTCTTTATTTACCTACATATCACCCCTCCCTTCACCATTCTTCCTCCTCTTCCTTCCCCTCATTTCTCTTCATCTTCTCCCCTCTCTTCATCTCTCTTCATCCTCTCCCTTCCTTTCATCCCTCTTCACCCACTTCCTTCCCCTCAACACTCTTCATCCTTTCCTCTCCCTTCATCTCTCTTCATCCTCTCCCTTCCTCCTCCTCCCTCCCTTCACCCCTCTTCATCTTCTCCCTTCCCTTCATCCCTCTTCATTCTCTCCCTTCCCTTCATCCCTTTTCATCCTCTCTCATCCCTTCATCTCTCCTCATCTTCTCCCTTCCCTCCATCCCTCTTTAATCCTCTCCATTTCCTTCATCCCTCTGTCTCCTCTCCCTTCCCTTTACCCCTCCTTCTCTTCTCTCGTTTTTCCTCTCCTCTTTCCCCCCTCTCAAAATATTTCCTCCGCTCTCTCCATCCGTCACCCCTTCTGATTATTTATCCCCTTCGTCCGTTCAGACTCTCCCTCCCTCCCTCCCTCCCTCCCTCTCTCTCTCTCTCTCTCTCTCTCTCGTATGCATGCCCCATATCTCTTCGTCCCTCCTCCCTTCCTAGTAACCACATTCACTACTCTCCTTCCTTCTGCTTGTTTTCTTCATTTTCACACTTCCCTCTTCCGCTTCTGTCTCTCCTCTCTAATTTCTTTTCTTTTTCTTTCTTTACTCCGTCTCCTCCTAATTTTTATCATTTCAAATTTCTCTTTATACACCGTCACTCCTCTTCCCTCTGTTGTATTTCGCCTTTCCTATCCTGCACTTCCCTCTTCATTTTAACCTCACTCTTCCTCATTTTACTTCCTTTTTTCCTCTCTCTTTGCTTTCCTCATCTCTCTCTCTTTATTTTTCTCATGAATCTTTCTCTGTTTCCCTTCATTTGTCCTTACTTTCCTCATTTTCGTACTTCCCTTTTCTCCTTCCTTTCTGTTGTCTCTTGCTCCTTACCTTTCATGTTGGCTCACCCCCTACCCCCTCTTTCTCTTTCTATCCTCATCCCCAACCTCACCTTCTCCTACTTCTTTGATTTAATTATATCTCTTTTTTTCTTCCTCTTTTCCCTCACTGCCTCTTGCTCTTCTCCTCACTTTCCCTTACGTCTCGTCCACTTCCTTCTTTTCCTCTTGTTCTTCCCTTCTTTCTTATCCTCCTGTTTTCCTTCTGTCTTCCATTTCTCATCCTACTGTCATCCCTCTTCCTCCCCTTCCTCTTGTTCATCCCCCTCTCTTCCCTTCCTACCTTCCTCCTTCCGCTTCTCAATTTTCTTTTCATTTCTCTCTCGCACTGCCTCCCCATTTCTACCATTCTCTCCCGCTCTCCATCTCCCCATCATCTTTTTCTCCATCTCCCCACTTAACACCCCACTATGCCGCCTCTCTTCTCCCCCTTGCTCTCCTCTCCCCCCCCCCTCTCTCTCTCTCGCTTAACACCCCACAACAAAGAGGCTGAAGATTCATAATTCCTGGATTTCAGAACCTGCTTGTGATAATGGTGTCCGTCCGTCTGTCTGTCTGTCTGTCTGCCCGTCCATCCGTTTCGCAGTCTCTCATCCTCTCTCGCTAGTTATCACTCTCTCTTTGTCTGCCAGCTTCGTCGTCTTGTCTTTCTGTCTTCTTATCCATTCGTTATACTATACTTTATTCATCCCTCACATCAGTTTCACGACTTCTTCGTCTCAACTGTTTATCACATTAAGTTTTATCTATCCCGCTGGATTCTATTTATTACATTATGCCTCTCAAGTCGCTTTAAAATGTTTCCGGCGCTGCTTATCTACATCGAATTTTTTTCCCGACACTTTCCATCTCGCTTTCTGTTTATCATTACCTCCGTCAACGAAGTTGGAGGTTATGTATTCACCCCTTTTTGTCTGTCTTCTTGTTCACAGGCTGTCTCAAAAAGTAATTGATCGATTTCAATGAAATTTAGTGAATAAGCGACGCATGGGCCACGGAAGAGATGATTAAATTTTAGTGATGATCTGAGTTTCAGTCCCGATTCAGGACTTTTTTTTTTTTTATCCACAAGATGTTAAAGGTTATCAATGGATTTCAATGAAATTTTATGTATACGTAGGTCATGGACCAAGGAAAAGCTGATTAAATTTTAGTGGAGATCTGACTTGTTTTGTACTTGGCGCTGGCGGTGACGCTCTCGCAGTGCGCTTAACTTGCTTTATCATGCATTCTGCCTGCTACCTCACCCATCACCTCCCCCCTCCTCGCTTCCTCACCACTCCCATTATACCTCCCTCAGTCTCTCCTCATGTGTCTGTCAGTTTCATTAATATCCTTCATTATCTCTTGTCTCATTAACGCCCTCACTGTCTGCCACCATCTGCCAAAATACGTACCAATACCCCTGGTTCTGGTGCTGATGAGGAACGCCTTGAAGTGGTGACACCGATACAATCAGGCGGCTCCGGCTATGCAAACATCCCTCATCTCCCTTCCTACTCCCTGAAAGGAGGACGGTCGACTGCAGGAGAAGAGCAACTTCAGCCTGAAGTCCATCGGGTTCACGTTTCAGATGAATATGAGGCCACAACAAAAACAACAACAACAGGTTCTCCCTCCCTGCCTCCATATGATGCTTTTCTTCTCCCTGTTTTCTCTTTTTACAACATATTTTTCTGAATAAATGAAGCAAGAGGAGTGTTAGGGGCAAACGAATAATGGCGAAGGGGTAAGGGGGGTGAAGTGCAGGAATGGTGGAAGGCTTGGTGAACAGAAGAATAGAGAAGTGAACAGGAATGGAAACAAGGAGTAAAAGAAGCGGAGGGAAAAGGAAGCAAAGGGGAAAGGAAATGGAGGAAAAAAAAAACAGAGAGGAGGGAAGGCGAAAGGAAATGGAAATAAAAGAGGAAGGAAGTGATGTGATACGGAGATGAGGAGCTAGAGAGATACAGAGGAAGTGAGGTGAAGAGAAAAGAAAGAGACGAGGAGGGAGGTATAAAGGAATTCAAAGGAAAGTAAATAGCAACAGACCTTGTGGTCCTTTAGCTGCTGCTTGTTATAGGGAAGGCTTTAACTAACAAAACTATTCTATGAGATAAAGAAAGGGGCAGAAATGAGTTATAGGAAGGGAGAAGATAAAGTAAAAAAGAGAGGTGAAGGGAAAGGAAGAACACTGAAGAAAAAGAAGAAGTGGAATCAATCGACAAGGATAAGTAGAGGAACGGGTTGAAGGGGAAGGAAAAGCAATGGATGGTAAACATTGTCACGTAAGGTACATGGAAAATATGAGATGGGGTGGGTGGGAGGGAAACTGGATGGTGTGAGATAGGCATGTAAGGAATGTGAAGGCTGGAAAAGGAACATATGAAAAAGAGGGCACGGGAAGGGAGGAAACGGCTTAGGGGGAGTAAAAGTGGGAATAAGAGGAAGAACAGGAGAAAGAGTGGGCACAGATAAGGAAGGAACGACTTAGGAGTAAAGGAAGAAAGAAGAAGAGAAAGACCAGGAGAAAGAAAAGGCAGAGGTAGGGAGGGAGGGAACGGCTTAGGAGGGGGTGAGGAGGGAGTAGGAGGGGATAAGAGAGAGAGGAGTGGCTGGGGAAGACAGGAATAAATAGTAAGTGGGTGATCATGTGTGCTGTGGGATGGGGAGACGTGGAGATGTGTTCCAGGGTACGCAGCGAGAAGGGGAGGGGAGGGGAAGGGAGAACAGAGGGGAAAAGAAAAAAGAAGAGAGGAGAGGAAAACAGAGTAAAGAAGAAGGGAGGAGAGGAGAGGAAAGGAGAGGAAAGGAGAGGAGAAAGGATAAGAAAAAGAGGGAAGAAAAAATGAGAAGAAAGTGTGATGGGTGGGAAGGAAATTAGGCACGAGAAGAAGAAAGGCGAGTTGAGTAAGAGATGGAGGTGAGAGAAGAGAGGAGAACGGCAATGGAAGGAAGAGTAGAGAGGCCTCGATGCGAAGAACAGAGAGAGGGAAAAGGAGGAGGAGGGGGAAACAGAATAAGAGAAGGGGAAGGAAGGGGATATGCAGAATGGCAACGAGAGGGGAAAGGGACAGGAAGAGAAAGAAAATAGGACAGGAAAGGGAGGGAGGAGTCTTCCATATGAGCGATGATAAGGAAAAGGGAGGAAAAAAGAGAGAGAGGGGGAGGAAAGGTAGGAAACAGGGGGAAGATGGGAGAGGGGGATGAAAAGAAATAAATATATGGGAAAGAGAAGAGAGGAGGAGAAATTGAGGGGAAAATAAGAAAAGAGGAAATGACTGGGGGTGAGGGGGAAGGGGTACATAGGATAACGAGAGGAGAGAAGTGGGGGGAGAGGAGGAGTGATAATGAAAGGGGACGGATAGATGAGGGGAGGACGGGATCAGAAGGAAAGAGAGGGGACGGGGAGGGGAGAGAGGTAAGACAGAATAGCAACAAGAGGAGAGATGTTGGGGATGAGAAGTGAAAAAGAAAGGGAGGGGACATAGGAGGGGGAGGGATAAATGGAAAAGAAAGCGGAAGGGAGAGAGGGGATGGGTGCAGAGGACCGCAGAGGAAAAGGGGAAGGACAGATGAGGGAAGGGGAGATGAGAAAGAAAAGGGAAAAGGGAGGGGAAAAGGATAAGTATGATAGCAACGAAAAGAGAGATGTAAGGACGGAGTAAAACGGAAAAGGGGTGGGATTGATGAGGGGATGGGGGATGACAGGGAAAGAAAAGTGAACGGGAGGGACAGATGAAGGGAGAGAGATGAGAAGAAAACGAAAGGAGAAGGGAAGGGGGGATGAGATAGAAAGAAAATGGCAGGGGGAAGGGAGACAGGAGTAAGTAGGATAGCAACGAGAGGGGGGGGAGGGGTCATGTCAGAAGCGGAGAAGGGGGGGGGGCAGGGGAAGCCAGCTATTGTTATGGTAATGATCACCACCACCACCATCCTCCCTTCCTCCTTTCTCACTTCTCTATTTGTACTTTTACTTCATCCATTTCCGCGTCTGTTAAAGCTCAGTATTTCTCTTCCCCTAGCATTCACCCTGCATTCGTCCCTATCCGTGTCATACAAATTCTCTCCTACGGCTCGCCTTTCTAAATTTCTGAAGTTCTTTCATATCCTTCCCATAACCTCAACACATTGCCCCACTCCCTTCCTCTTTCTCACTCTCTCCACAACCTGTTGCTTCTTTTCCCCTTTCCCTTGAAAATCATTACCGTATTAAGAAATCTACAAGTAAAAAGTGTTTATAATAAAAACGGTGAATGTGCAAGTGGGTATTTGACTGATTCAGTTTTAAACCCTGTGTTTTAGCAACTGACTGGCCTAAATATAAAAATAATAAACTTTTCCCCGTGTCTTTCGAACTACAGGAAAACTACGTAATGAAAACGTCTTGTACCAAAGAGGTTACAGAAATCTGATACTGCAGGTGTCAACACAGGACACACGACCGGCCATCCCAGGACATCTCTCGTACTGAAAGTGTCAACAGAGAGGACATGCGTGTAGTGCTGTAAGCCTTTCTGCTATTCAGTTCTTGCTTTTAATTCAGAGAATAGTTTTGTCAGTTAAAACTTTCCCTATAGCAAACAGCCTCGAAAAGATCATCAGGTCAGATGCCGTTTGCTTTTCTTCGTACTGTACATAGAATGAATGCAGTACTGTACTGAACATCATAGGATATAACTCGTACAAAAGGAGTTAACAGATAGGACGGGAGTGTAATACTGTACATGGAAGGACAAGAATGTACGAGTATTATTTTAAGACTGGGCAGGGATACAGTGCGGTACAGAGAGGACAGGAGTATAGTGCTTTGCTGGGAGGATATAAGTGTAGTACCGACTGAGCTTCAAAGGATATATCTCGTACTAAAGACATCAACAGCAACGACAAGAATGTAATCCAGTACTAACCATCACAGGTCTGCTTCTCGTCACTGGCCTGGTATCCCGGGGTGCAGGCACATCCACCGCTCAGCAGGGACCACTGACCGTCACCTGTGCACAGGAAGGTGGGCGTGCTTTCTTCACGTGCATGGGCCACACACACCCCCACCGCCTGCTCGATGCTCGTCACCTCGGCCCCCGTGGGTGTGGTGGGGAAATGTGTGAATGCCTTCGTGATCTCTGGGCAGGTGATGTAGTACACCTGTGGCAGGTAAGAGGAAAAGGAAGGTTACGTTAGATTAAGTCAGACTGAGTTGGGGTGGCTAAGTTAGGCTTAGTCCCCCCCCCCTCTCTCTCTCTCTCTCAGTTATAGTTTGGGTTAGCCACGTAAATGCATTCAAATTAGTGTGGCTGAGCTGAATCACATGAGAGCGCCTTGGGCTAGGTAAGACTGTGAACTGTTTTCGTTTTATGATTATTCAAATGTTTTAAGATACTTCTATAATGTCAATACTGTATTTATCGGTACTATCCATTTGAAAATTTTTGAACATCTACTCGTTAGCATTCTATATGGTCATTATCTTACCCACTTTGAGTAATATACTGTAGTTAAAAGCCATCGGACATAAATCTTGGCACACATTAACACCCTTAGGTCAATGGTGTCTGTTTTCCTCTATTCTTTCTTAGGAGAGAGATTTCTCCACCTGAGGGGGCTAATTACTTTCTCTGTAGTGCCTCTTCCATCTTTTCACCATCTTTTCACCTAGTCAACATTTCTCCATCCATCTTCATTCATTGATCCATTCATCGTATATTCATTCATTCATCTTAAGTCAATCATTCCTCTCGCCTCAACAGTCAGAAAACTGATCCATCCATCAATGCTCCACTCTTCATCCCTCACTTTAATACCCAGAATGAGTGATCCAGTCATCTACCATTCATTCACCTAGTATCCTACACATGCACATATCCATCAACTAACTCACTCACTCATTCATTCACTCATCCATCCATCCATCCATCCAACCACTAATCACTCATCAATTCATCTATCCATCCATTCATCCAACCACTTATCACTCATGTCAATCCATATACAAGTATTATTTATTCATTAACCCATCCACCTCTGCACTCATCCTCAGTCCCTTTCCACGACTCACCTTGATAGCGAGTAGAGAGATGCAGGCGCCCTGGTCCCTGAAGGCAAAGTACACTCCCTTCTTGGTGACGGGGATGGAGCGCACCTCGGCGTTGATGATGATGTCTGCCGAGTTGGTAAAGCGGCCCTCGTCAGCGGCGATGCGGTCGATCAGCTTGTAACTTTCGGGCTCCCAGAACGGTGGCTCCTTGGTGGCAGCGTCGAATTCGTAGTACAAGAGCGAGAACGTTTCCTTGCCTGAAGAAGGGATAATAAATGTTTCCTTAGTGAGTATGGAGCAGGGAGAAAGTTTCCTGGCCTGAAAAGGGGGATAAGCGATTATGTACTGGGGTAAAAACGTTTCCTTACTGAGTATGGAGCAGGGAGAGAGCTTCCTTGCCTCACAATGGGGATAGGGGATTATGTGAATGGGTAAGAAAACGTTTCCTTTATCAGTATGAAGCAGCGAAAGCGTTTCCTTGCCTGGAGAAGGGTGAGGGAATTATGTGTGGATCGATATGTGCTGCTTGAGAGGAAGTGATAATAAACGTTTTCTTAGTGAGTATCGTGCAGCGAGAACGTTTATTTGCCAGTAGGGTGTAGGGGAGGAAGGACATGACATTATACCACCCGAAACAGGACTATAAACGGGGGTCCAATATTCCCGTTTCTTTCACATACTGATTCTGGATTCATCATACTAAAAGAAACTACTTACTCTTAAATTTACCCACACAGTATTAAGGTTTTGAATCAAATTATTTAGCCAGAAAATTACGACACAAAATTAGACCACCCGGAGCTTAAAGGTATAAAAACCATGGCCATTATATTCCTGCATTTTTCAGCAACAGCAATTAACAAGAAAGAAACTGTTTAACCACAATAAAGTTGCAAATTAAATTACTTTGTCAGAAACTCGGACAGCAAATTATACCACCTGTAGCTTAATCCTTTCAGCAAAATGACGCTTCTTTTTAGCATGTTTCTGTAATTTCCAAACGATTACATTCGACTTGGGAATTATATCTCGTACTGAAGGGGTCAACGTGAACCTTCATCAATCTCTCCCGTTCGAAAAATCTCTGCCGTGCTGAATAAAACCGTCTGGAGGCATAGCAAACACGAATACAGAACTGAATATAAAAGCCAAAGCATTCGCCCACGAATGCGTATCTCCCGTCATTACTAAAAAAATTAAAAAATAATCCTCTGGCAATTTCAGGCAGATCATCGCAGGTTCGACACAATCGAAAAAATTCTTAGGATTTCGCCCGCCACATTTCAGGGTCTCTGCATTTGGTAAAAAAAAAAAAAAAAAAAAAAAAAAAAAAAAAATCCTCTGGCAATAGGAAGCCTATCATAGGTGCTTCGCAGAAATTATTGACCAACAAGCCAAATATCCCGGGATGCTGTCCACAAATTTTGGATACAATTTGCCCACTTGATTGTGAGATATTTTGGGAAGAGGCGATTACTTTCTTGCCTCGCTAGGCAGGCGATAACAAATCAGACATAAGGGTAGTGAAGGGGTAGACGGGTAACTGACTCGTACTTTCTCGTGCAGTTAAATTCTGCAAACCGACAACGTATTTTCTGTTTTATTCTCACCACCACCTGGTGATCGCATTTAGCAGAGAGAGAGAGAGAGAGAGAGAGAGAGAGAGAATCAGGTTGTGAAAGGGTCAATGGAGACTTGTTTCTAACCCCGTCACTTCAAATGGTTTCTCTGAAGTCGACAAAATCGTCTAGAGGTAGTAGTAGTAGTAGTAGTAGTTGTGGCGGTGGCGGCGGCGATGGTAGTAGTAGTAGTAGTAGTAAAAAAAAAAAAAAAAAAGCAGCAGCGGCAGCAGCAGCGGCAGCAGCAGCAGTAGTAGTAGTAGTAGTAGTAGTAGTAGTAGTAGTAGCAGCAGCAGCAGTAGTAGTAATAGTAGTTGCAGCAACAGTAGTAGTAGTAGCGTGGTGGTGGTGATGGTAGAAATAGTAGTTAGTAGCTGCAACCCCAGGCTCGTCTAAATGTCAACACAGTGGACTGCAGGCTTAAGTTGTCCTTATCCTGCAATCCACTGTCCTCCTTTCGAGGGGCAGAATGGGAGTTGAGGGAAGTTTGCATAACCGGGTAGTACAACTACCCCGCTATACCTGCGCCACCATGTGAAGCCGCCCCTCTCCAGCAACTTAGAGGCGGCAAAAATAAACAGAATATGTCACCGGACTGATTGAGTTAATAAAGTTAAAAATAAATAAACAAATATATACAAGAGGGGACTACAGGTACAGGAGAGAGGCGAGTTATTATATCCCCTTCACCATTTCGGCCGTAAAACGAAAATCGATTGTAATTTTTAATCATTAGGGCGGCATTACGCCCAATTTTCGGAAGTCTATTTCATCACAGGGAACTGGTGGTATTTACATAATTTTGCTCGCCTGGCTTATTTTGCACAGCGGCGGTGATGTCGTTAGTCCTGTAAGTCAGGTTCATTACGGCTATAAAAACCAAATGTTGTACGCCGGGTTAAGGGGAGTCTGTTTCTGTTCTATTCTCTCTCTGTCTCTATCTGTCTGCCCGTCCGTCTGTCTGTCTGTCTGTCTCTCTCTCTCTCTCATTATTATGCTCCTCTATTAACCCTTTCAGTATCAGAGTCGCTTTTAGACATTTTATACATGCTAACGTCAGACGATCTGATTCATCTTGGGAACAAAGGAAGTGACAACAACTAACATAAACAAATCCATCGAATACAGGTGAATTCAACCCCCCCCCCCAAGGTATCAGTTCTGGCAAATAAAAAAAAGAAAAATTGTAAAAAAATATTACAACTATGACTATATATAATTACGATGAAAAGGAAGCTGAGCTGACTGCACTAAGTATACCACACTACCTCCCACCAAAAAATGCAAGCTGATTACAGTAAATATTCCTGGCTCCCATAAGTATAGTACAGTAATAGCATGAAAACTTTGAACTCATTTTGCCCTAAATACACCTGACTATTAACACATAAAACATACATGATCTAAATATAGATGCAGACCCCATTCCCCCTCCTCCTTTAGTGAGAGAAAAAAAAAAGTCTTATCATATATATACCGTACAGCTACAAATGTTGTCAATAATAAACATGTCTGATGTTCCAACGTAATGAAGAGAGATTTTAACCTTGTAATCCGACTGAATATTACTGGTTGGTTCTGAAAGGTCTCATTAGGGTCTGGCAGTTTCAGGCTGATTCAGAGGAGAAATTGAGACAGTTGGTAGAGGAGTTTGGAAGGGTGTGTGAAAGGAGGAAATTGAAAGTAAATGAGAATAAGAGTAAAGTGATGAAGTGTACGAGGTTGATAGATGGTAGGGGGATGAATACAGTTTTGAATGGTGAGTTGCTTGAGGAGGCAGATTGTTTTAAATATTTAGGGTCACATGTTGCTGTGGATGGAAGAATAGATGCAGAAGTGAAGTTTAGAATAAATGAAGTAGGAAAGGTGCTGGGAGGAATGAAAAAAGTGTTTAAATGTCGTTCGCTTAGAATGGATGTAAAGAGAAGGCTGTATGAGGGTGTTGTGGTACCGACTGCGTTATATGGGGCTGAAACATGAAATATGGGTGTAGCAGAGAGGAAAAGTTTGAATGTAATGGAGATGAGGTGTCTGAGGAGTATCTGTGGTGTGACGCGTATGGATCGGGTGCGAAATGATGAAGTGCGAAGGAGAACTGGAGTTGTTCGGGAGATGGCTGGTAGAGTTGAGCAGAGGGTGTTGCGATGGTTTGGGCATATGGAGAGAATGGATAATGAGCGATTGGTGAAAAAGATAACTAGATCTGATGTGAGAGGTGTAAGGCTGAGAGGAAGACCACGAATAGGATGGATGGACAGTGTGAAGAGAGCGCTGGATGCGAGAGGGATGTCTGTTGAGCAAGGAAGAGTGGCTGTGCGTGACAGAAATAAATGGAGAGAAATTGTGAATGAATAAGTGATGACGCAGCCCTGAGGGGATATTCTCCCGCATTTGGTCTGATCAGCTAGTCAGGTGAGGTGCGGGTAAGGGGATGGGTCTGTTATGATGTGGCAGGGGTAAACCAGTTCTGCTGTCGGGCCCTGCTGCGGATGTCACTGATTGCATTGCGCAGTTGACCCTTGTGCGGTGTGGTGCGGTGAGGATCTGTCCGTTCTCCCCTTTGGGGCTAAGATGCGAATGAATGTGTTTGAATGGATGAGTAAATGGGGAGTGTGTCGTCCTGTCTCGGCTACCTCCCTTTCCTTGGGGGAAGCAGCCTAGGTATATAGATAGATAGATAGATAGACAGATAGTTTCAGGCTTGTGTGAAAAGAGTTACTGACAACTGTGGCAGAAAAAACAAAAAGCTAAAGCTTAGAGGCAGGAATATGTGCTGCCTTGGGGGATTTTCAAAAGCCGATAAGATAAACATCCCCTCAGTTTGGATCTATAAGCTTCGCGATTATGAGCTGCAGGCGGCAGGCGGTGCACTTAGTACCACCCCTGCAAAACCCAAAATGTAGCAATTTCCGGTATTAATAGGTTAATATACTAAACCACAGAAACACAGCGACAACACAAGTTACAATGACGTATGCAAGCATTAGAGTGCATTACTATGGGACGGAGAACAGCGCTTTAGGTTCCTTAATACGAGCAACACAACCATAGCAAAAATACAGTCGTATATGCTAATGTCAGAGCGTTCTGCCCGGAAGAGACGTTTGTTAGATGCTATATATTTGTATCATAGCTATAACTAAAACTAATATCCCTCATACTAACATGAAAGCGCTGTGCCGGGGAAAAGAGAACAGTCTCGCATGGAGAACTTGACTTCGATGTACATCCTGTTA
>NC_137004.1:20226287-20256287 GCF_032717465.1 Coenobita brevimanus
GAGGAGGAGGAGGAGGAGCAGAGAGAGAGAGAGAGAGAGAGAGAGAGAGAGAGAGAGAGAGAGAGAGGGGGGGGGGAAGGGGTAGGGAGAGAGAAGGACGAGGAGGAAGGGAGGTCACATGATAACGGAGTTCACAAAAGGTCGAAAGTGTTTTTTTTTTTTTCCCCTCTCGATTTCCCATTTATTTATTCAGCTTCTCTCCCTCCAGGCTCTTTCTTTTTTTCTCCTCCTCCTCCTTCTCCTCCTCCTCCCCCCACTTCTCCTCCATTTCTTCTTTCACATTTTCATCTTCTTCGTCATATGTCTTCCAACATTATGTTCATTACAGGTATTATAGGTTCAAAATCTTTACCAAATCTCCTACTCTGTTCTTATTCTTTCTCTTTCCCCACTATCTCTTATACGTAAAATTTACACTTCTGCCTCTGCTCTCATTCTTCCTTTCCTTCATTCCTCTCGTCGTTCCTTCACCTTGCCATTCTTCCCTTTCTTCTCGATTTTTTTTTTCAACTACTCCTACTTTCTTTCCTTTTTCCATCATTTCTTCCTCTTCTTTTACGATCTTCTTCCTCTCCTCTTTCCTTTGCCTATTTTCTCGTCTTCCTTTCTCTCATTTTCTTTCTTTCCTTCCTTTCTTCCTACCTTAATTTTCCTTTACTTTATTCCCGAGTATCTGTTTGCTTGTCTGTATGTATCTTTTCCTTCCTTCCTTCCTCCGTTCTCTCCCCTCTCACCCTCACACACACTCCGTTATAACCCCTCGCCCTTCACAACCCCACGGTGTTCGCTGTGGCAGGGTTCGGAGAGGAGAGGGCCACCCACAACGTCTCTCTCTCTCTCTCTCTCTCTCTCTCAGTAAGTTTCTTCCTCCCTTATTTCTTTTCTCTCCCTCCAACCAGTCCTTATATCCATTATTCCGTAATTCTGCATAGGTCAAATTCCTCTCTCTCTCTCTCTCTCTCTCTCTCTCTCTCTCCCTAGATGAATGATGAAAACACGAAAGTAAAATAACGAAGGACGATCACTAAGTGCCAGGAACATTCAAAATGATATTCCGGAAACAATATTATGTGACAGGTACAAAGGCAGGCAGACAGGCAGGCAAAGAGGTAGGAAGGTAGGTAGGTAGGTGTGTAGAACGGTGCATCACGGAGGCGTACAAGGTAGTTAGGTAGTTTGGTAGGTGGATATGTATGTATGTATGAAGGTAGGTAGGTAGGTAGAAAGGGAGGGAGGAAGTAGAGGAGGACGAAAGTTTAGGTATACAGGGTAGTCAAGGAGGCAAGGAGGAAGTAGAATGATGTATAGGGTAGGGAAGTGGGCATGCTGGATGGGTAGGTATGTTTGTAGGAAAATAGGCAGGAAAATGGCCAGCACGAAGATAGGTAAGAAATTATGTGTGTGTGTGTGTGTGTGTGTGTGTGTGTGTGTGTGTGTGTGAGAGAGAGAGAGAGAGAGAGAGAGAGAGAGAGAGAGAGAGAGAGAGAGAGAGAGAGAGAGAGAATGAAATAAGCAAGAGGAGAACTGCTGACTACGCTACCACTGCCTCGTACACCATCTGCAGCAGCCACTTTCACTACCGCCTACTACCACAACCACTACCACCGCCACAATCGCAACCACTGCCACAATCGCAACCAGTACCTACTACTGTCACTACCATCATCACAACCATACCCACTGCCATAATCACAGCCATTACCACAATCACAATTATTCATTACCACTGCTATTATCATCATAATCACTCCCACTGCTATTATCACTACCGCTCACTACCAGTACTATCACCCTCTCTACCACTCCACTATCACAACCACTACCACATCTACAAGCACCAACACAGCTACAAGCACTAACAATCACTTCCTTTACCACAATCACAACCACTCTTGAACGGCTATCACCATCACAACGATTCACAATCTGGTCTATTATCATCACAACCACGCACAACCACGTTAACCGCCAATATCAACTATTCACAACCACAAAATCACCACCAGATACTACTCACATAACCTTAATATGAAATTAGAAAGCACTCAGAGAGCGCATACCTCCGCCAATGCCATTGCCATTAGAAAGGATCCGGATCCGGATCCGTGGAGATACTGTGTGGAATACATAGGATCAGGATCAGCCTCAAACTTTAATCAATTGTTACTTGACCCATGACCCACTCTTCCACAAAATTTTATTGAAATTCATCGAGAACTTTTGGAGATATTGCGCGGGATACACAGGATCCGGATTCAGATACGGATCCGCCCCAAAATTCAATAAATTCTTTCTTGGTCCATGGCCCACCCTTCCATAAAACTTCATTCAAATTCATTGAGAACTTTTGGAGATATTGTGCAGGATACTCAAAAATTTCATCAATTCCTTCTTGGTTCATGGCTCACCCTTCCACAAAAGTTTACTGACATTCACTAAGCACTTTTGCAGACCTGGTGTGGATGATCAAACAAACAACCAGACAAACACAGGTGAAAACATATATTTCCTCCAACTTCGCTGGTGGAGGTAAAAAGCATTAACATTTTCCATTACTTCGTCTATCAGTTTATAACCATAATTATCACCGCCTTCTACCACCAAAACTACCATTCTCAGCCACAAAAACTACACTGTTACTAAAACTGACAAAAGCATCAGCTATAATCACAACCAGAATTATATCACAACTACGATCACCGTAAGAAAACCGCTGATACACCTACCATTCATCAGTATAATTACACCAGCATCATTAAACAAATTTAGCTTATAATTATCCAAAGACAGAAATAAAGACCTCCATTTCAAGCTCAACCTTGTAAATCATTAACTACTACGATCACCAGAACACACAAAACTACTCCCACCCAACCATAATCAACAACAACAATAACTACTACTCCTACTACTATTACTATCACTATTACTACTACAACTACTACTACCACCACCACCACCACCACTACTACTGCTGCAACTACTCCCACTCATCCGAATTGAACACAACTTGATTTTGGCCTTTTCCCTTTCGAAGGAATAATTTTGCAGGATATGTCTTGTGTTCCTTCTTATTAAAAACACACACACACACACACACACACACACACACACACACACACACACACACACACACACACACATTTATATATCTATTTATATATTTATTTACCTATCTATACCTATATATAGTATATATCTATATATATCTATATCTATATCTATCTATCTATCTATATATATATATATATATATATATATATATATATATATATATATATATATATATATATATTGTACATGTACCTTATACATACCTGTACTACATGAGTCACCATTACTAGCCTACCACCACCACCACCACCACCAAAATAAATACCGTAGTCAAAACGACAAACATGTAGTCTCCTACCACCACCAATACTATAACAACCATTCTCAAAACAACAAACATCTGGCGTACCATCAATGCAGCGTACCACCACTACAGTCAACACCTCCTGCATCAAAACAACAAACATCGCCACCATGAATGAAACCACCACCACTACCACCACCACCTACCACATCATAACAACAAATATCCAGCCGAACACCCCACTAAAACAAACAACAACCACAACGAAAACAACACACATCCAGCCTACCACCACCACCACCAATGCAGCCGCCACCACCAGCACAACAACAATTATCAAAACAACGGAATCCGCGGGCCCCAAACACCATTACCACCATCGCCTACCACAATCCCTACCACCAATAACAACAATCAACCACCATCCGCCAGTAATATCCAACACAGTGCACTCGTAAGCTCCCCCCCCCCTCCGCCTCTCTCTCTCTCTCTCTCTTCTTCGTTTTCTCTTCTACTCCTGATTATCTGCCGTTTCTCTCTCTCTCTTTCTCTCTCTCTCCTTCTTCGTTTTCTTCTACTCCTTTTGGTTATGTCCCGTCTCTCTCTCTCTCTCTCTCTCTCTCTCTCTCTCTCTCTCTCTCTCTCTCTCTTCTTCGTTTTCTCTTCTACTCCTTCTGATTATCTGCCGTCTCTCTCTCTCTCTCTCTCTCTCTCTCTCTCTCTCTCTCTCTTTTTCTCTCTCTCTCTCTCTCTCTTCTTCGTTTTCTCTTCTACTCCTTCTGATTATCTGCCGTCTCTCTCTCTCTCTCTTCTTCGTTTTCTCTTCTACTCCTTCTGATTATCTGCAGTCTCTCTCTCTCTCTCTCTCTCTCTCTCTCTCTCTCTCTCGACTGACCTCGTTGTGATGTTCAGACAGGAAGGATTCTGAATGGTCTAGTTCTGGTGAGTTATTCCGATTGGTGTGGGTCGTGTGAGGGATTGGGACGGCTGGGATGATTGGCAGGGACTGAGACTCGTGGGCTTGGTGGAAGGGATTGTGATTGGTGGGAAAGACTGTGATTGTCTGTGATTTGTGGGAGAGACTGTGATTGATGGAATTGATACTAGCGCTATGTTCTGATTGTGAGGGAAACTCAGAGAGAGAGAGAGAGAGAGAGAGAGAGAGAGGTGGAGGGATGAAATCATACACAGACGGGATATGAACACACACACACACACACACACACACACGGGGAAGGTGGGCAGGGTGGGGGAGGTGCCGTGAGACGTGTTATGAACTGGTTTGAAAAATACGTGGCTGGTCGGTCCTTATTTTCCTTCATTTTATTGCGCGGCTTTGTTCCCTCCTCTCCTTCCTCCCTCCTCCCTACTGTTCTCTCATCTCACTCCCTCCCTCCCCTTCCCTCCTTTCTTCCCTCTCTCATTCTCCTCTTCCCTCTCCTTCCTCCTGTTCTTTATCTTCCTTCGGTTCTTTCTCCTTCTCCTTCCCTCCTCCTATCCCCTTCCTCACTCTTCTTCCTCCTCTCCTCCCACTCTCTCCCCTCTTCCGTCCTCTCCATCCTACTCTTCTCTTTTCTCCCTCCTCCTGTTCTCTCTTCTACCTCTGTTCCTCCCAATCATCTATTCGTATGAAATTTCTGTGGCTGATTTTCTATGTTTCATGGTGATCCCTCTTACTTTTTTTTCAGCCACCTTCGACCAGAGGGACAGAAGGATGGGGGAATCTCTTTGTTTTACTGTTCATATCTACGAAGCTTAAAACGGATACAGTATTTATATATTTCTCTAGAAAGTCCTGGAAGAACTAACACGTCTTTCTGTTTGCATTATCTTGTACTCCTTTGTGCTCCTGTTCCCACTTCCTCCTCTAGTCCTCCCCCTAGTTTTCCCCCCTCTCCTCCATCTTGTTCCCCCTTTCCTACCCTTTGCTCCCTCCTCCTCCTCCTCTCTCAGTCCTGTTCTCTCCTCTCCTCCTCCTGCCCACTCTCTCCCTCTGTTTCCATTCCCTCCTTCTCTATTTGGAACTCTCATTCCCTCCCTTTTTTCTTTTGGTATTATTCTTGCTTCATTTCCTTACTTTTATCAGTTATCTTAAGTCTTCATTTATTTCCCTTACTTTAATCATGTTGTCTCAAGATGTCAATTATTTTCTTTGATTACCATTCTTCCATATTTCTCATTTTTTTTTTTATGCCAACATTACCCTGTTGACCCTATTCTTCCTACGCTGCTTTTTTTTTTTTTTTCAGGTTAGTTATCTCCTTATTCTGTGATATTCTTCAATCCATTCATTTGTATTACAGAATTTTCCATTCAGTTTTCCATAGATATTATTCCCGATTCCGTGTCAGCTTCCCAAATTATTTTTTCTCTCCATTTCCATATTTTTCATACTTTCCGCTTCACCTACTTTCTACTTTTCCCTTCCAACTCCATCCCTTTGTTTCCTTCCATTTCGTATTCTTGTTCCTCTCACAATCCCTCTTCTCTTTGTTTACCCTTCTCACGCACTGCCCTTCAGGCTCCTTTCCTTCTCCCTCTCTCCGTACTCCTCACCTTCTCCTCTCTTTCTCCCTTCTTCCTCCTACTGACTTTTCTCTTTTCTTCTCTTATCTTCTTCTTCTTCTTCCTCATCTCCTCCTTTCCTTCATCATCTTTGTCTCTCTTTCTAGCATCTTCTGTTTCCTCTTCTATATTTTATTCTTTCACTTTATCCATTTCATCCTGTACATTCCCCCCCCCCCGCCTCCCCCTCTCTCTCTCTCTCTCTCTCTCTCTCTCTCTCCATGGTGGCACTGGTCAAAATGGAGCTCTTACCATTATTTGAAAACCAGCTTGTGAGGATGAATGCGCTCTCTCTCTCTCTCTCTCTCTCTCTCTCTCTCTCTCTCACACACACACACCTGCCCTTCCCTCTACCTCTTATACCACGCTCCCCTCAACTTCCTCCCTTCTCCTTCCTCTCTCCCCTACCCCTTCCTCCTTTCCACCTTTTCTCCCTCCTCCCTCCCCCCCCTCCTCCTGCCTACCCAGCCAAGAGGTCAGTGTATACTCATGACGTCATAGGTAAACAAGTCTCTATGGAACGCCTGCTGTAGCTTGGATACGACCGGAGGAGGGGGGGGGGTGAAGGCGCTGGAGGGAGTGGGAGTGAGAGGAACAGGGGAGTTAAGGGAAAGGAGAGGGAAGACTGGTGAAAAGGGACAGGAGAAAGCAGAAGGAAGGGGTGGAAAGAGTAGAAGGGGACGGGAAGAAAGAGGGAGAGAGGTGGGGAGGAAGGGTAACAGCGTATGGAAACGGTGTGGTGGAGGGAGTACAAAGATGGGGGAGGGAGAGAAAGAGGGAAAGTAAAGGGAGGCGACAGAGTTGGAAGGGGTGGAAGGAAGAGAGAATAGGGAAAGAGATGGAAGAGTAGAAGGAAGCGGAGAATATGGAGGGTGAAGAGGAGTAGAGAGAGGTGATGGCAATGAGACTGAAGAGAGATAATTTAGGGTGGATGAAGGAAGACAAGGGAAATGGAAAAGGGTACGAAGATATAAGTAGTAAAAACTGAAGAAATAAAGCTTCCCCCCCTCCCCCCTAAAAAAAGAGAGAAATGAAAGTAGAACAATACCCTGGGAGGTAAAATTACACATGAGGGAGAAAGTTAAAATTAAACGTACAACGAACACACAAAAAAATAAAAGACTAAAAGCATACAAGAAGCGATGGATGGATGCTGGAAATATATTAAAAAAAAAAAAAAAACGAAAATAAAACACACTGCAAAAAGGAGAGAAAAAGGTGAAAGAAACGGTAAGAAAAAAGGCAGGTGATAAAGCAGAGAGACAGCCAGCCTCAACAGCCCAATTGGGAGGCACCAGACTCACTCTTATTGGCAGAGGGTGGCAGGGAATGGAGGGACGTGGCAGACGAGGAAGGGGGAAGGGGGAAAGGTGGAAGAAAGGAGGGGGATTGATGTAGTGCTGCCCCTCCTGGTCCGCTTTCACTCACCCCTCCCTACTACCTTCCTTTCCCTTCCCTTCCCCCTCCCTTCCACCTTTTCCTTTCCGTTCCCTGCCTTCCCTGCGACCTCTCCTAACCTCTCCTCCAACTTTTCCTTCCCTTCCCTTCCCTTCCCCTTCCTTGCCACTTTCGTTCACCCCTCCCTAACACCTTCCCTTCCCTTCCCCGGCCCTGCCACCTTTTCCTTTCCATTCCCTGCCTGCCCTCCTACCTCTCCTAATCTCTTATCCAACTCTCCTTTCCCCCTCCCTGCCATCTTACCCTTTCCTTCACTACCACTTTTCAATTCCCTTTCTTTGCCCATTTCCTTTATTTTCTTGTCACGTATTTCTTCCTTCCTTCTCGAATCTGCTACATTTTTCCTTCCCTCTCCACCAACCTTTCCTTCCCCCTCACTGCCAACTTTTCCTTTCCTTCCCTGCCACCTTTCCATCTCCTTGTTTTGCCCACTTCCTTTACTTTTCTGTCAACTTTTCCTTTCCTTTTTCATTATCTTACTCCCTTTTTCCCTCCCTCTCCCGCCACCTTCTTCTAGTCTCCATTTACTCAACCCGACGTTACCTCCTCCTTTGATAATCCTCTCTTCCCTTCACCTCCCTCTTCTCTCCCTCCTCTCCTCTTCCCTGCTCTTTTCCTCATCACATACTTCTCTCAGATCTCTTCCACGCCAGATATTTTCTAAGCTACCCTGCCTAATCCTGTACTACCCTTCCCTGGCCAAGCATTCCCCATCATACGTTACTCACCACTTTCCTACCTAACTCTGTCCTGTTTATCTTCCTGCTGCCTCACACACCCTCCCTTCCTCCCCTGCTACCACTCCATCTTCTCTCCCTTGCTCCTCCACTCTTTACCTACTTCTCTCCCTTGCCCCCTTCCTACCACTTCATCTCCTCTACCTCGCTCCTCTACACTTTACCTACTTCTCTCCCTTCCTCCCCTACTACCATTACATCTCTACTTCGCTCCTCCGCACTTCGCCTGCCTCTCTCCTTTCCTCTCCTGCTGCCCCTACATCCTCTCTCCCTTGCTCCGCCACCCTTTACCTACCTCCGCCTCGCCATAACCCTATCCCGAACCACCTCTGTTTATCCTAGCCAAACTGTATTATCTTGACCCGCTGTCCTACATTGACCCTTTCTTGCCCTAACTAATTCTGACCTGCCGTGCCGTACCCAGCCCTGCCTCCACTTGTCACTGAAGAGTTAGCGGTTTACTACCATGCCTTGCTCAGCCTTACCTTACCATACCTTACCATCCCTGCCTTGCCTTGCCCTACCCCACCCTCTTCTACCCTGTTTTACCTTCCTTTCTCCTGCCCTACTCTACCGAGCCCTGGCCTACCTTACTTCCCCTGCCAAGTCCTACCCTACTCGTCCTTCCTTCCCTTCCAGTACAAAGCCATGTCTTGCCTTATCTCTCCCTGTCTTGCCCTGCCCCACCTTACTCTGCTCTGTCTTGCCTTGCCTTTCCCTGCCCTACCCTACCTTACCTTCTTTTGCCTTGTCCTGTCTTACGTCCCCCTAGCCTGTCCTACCTGTCTCTGCCGCGTCCTATTGTCCTCTGCTTTATCACGCCCTACACTACCCTTCCTACACCCTGCCCTTTGCTTAACCTGCCTTGCCTTATTTTACCTTAACTTTGCCCTGCCCTACCTTATCATCCCCTACCTCCTGCCTCCCCCTGCTTTTTCACGCCTATCCCCTACCTCCTGCCTCCCCCTGCCTGCCTGGTCATGAAGGGGCGGCAGCTGGTGTCGGTGTGGCTCCCTCACCTCCCTCTCATTCCGCGCAGAAAAAAAGAAAATTGTGATCTTTGTTTTTTATCTGACTGCTTTGGGATGGTGGCGGTGGCGGTGGTGTTGGTGGTGGTGGTGGCGGTGGTGGTGATGGCGGTGGTGGTGATGGCGGTGGTGGTGGTGGCGGTGGTGGTAGAAACTGTTGAAACGAGTGATGGTGGTGGAGGTTTTGGTGGAAACTACGGTAATGACAGTGGTGGCCATGGAAGAAATTGTGACAATGAGATTGAAGGAGATAGTGGAGGTAGAATCAGTGGTAATGAAAGCAGCGAAGGTGGTGGTGGCTGTGGTAAAAATTTTGGTAATGTGAGTAGTGGTGGTGCGGTAGGTGGTTGCGACAGAAACTGGTAATGAGAGTCGTGGTGGTGGTGGGTGGTAACGGTAGCTGGGATGGTGGTGGTGTAAAATTATAGTAGCCGACTACGGGCAGTCGTGGCTGTGGTAGGAACTGTGGTGAGGAGATAGTAGCTGTGGGAATAGTGGTGGAAGTAAAATTTATGAAACATCTGGTGGGTGGTGGTAGTAGCTAGGATAGTGACAGTACTGGTTCTGATAATGACCGCACAGAAACAGATCTTTGTAGTAGTGGTAGATATGACCGTAACAAGAACAGTGGTGGTGGTAATAAAAATCGTGGAAATGACAACAATGATGGTGGTGATAATTAGGATGGTGATAGTGGTGGCTGGGATGGGTAAAAACAATAATGATGGTCGATGAGAATATGGTACAGTGGTGGAAATTGGCTAAGTATAAAGATGGTGTGAAAATGATGAGGAGTGAGAGATGAGGGTTACAGAAAGAAAAAGACTGGATGCTGGTAGAACAAGTGAGAGGACAGTGGCAGAGAGTGAGAATTTTGGTAGTAGAAGCAGAGAGAGAGAGAGAGAGAGAGAGAGAGAGAGAGAGAGAGAGAGAGAAATATGGTGACAGCGGAGGAAGATTCATGTGTTTGCGATCATAGGAGAGGAAAAGGTTAATGAGGAAAACAAGAACTTAAAAATGGGTACATATGAAGTTACAGAACGTGGTGACAGAAAGGTGGTAGTAATGTTGGTAGTGGTGATAGGGATTGTGGTTGGTGGGCAAACGTGGCAATATTGGTATGAGATAGTAGCAGAAGTGAAGGAATATTGGAAGTAATATTAGGAACTGTGGTAGGGATGAAGGAACATTGGTAGGAAATGTTTTGGTGGTGGAAAACTTCATGCCGAGGAAATGAAAAATCAAAATTTTGGTAGGAGTGGAGGAATGTTGGTAGGGGTTGTGGTGATGGAGGTGTGGCATGCAGATGTTAAAAAAAAATGGAAGGGATTTTGGAAGTGGTCGGAGTGAATTTAAAAGGTATACACATGCTTGGTAGGAATTTTGCTAGAAATTATGGTAATGGAAATCTAGAAGCAATGCTGGTAAGAGTATGGTAATGGAGGTGTGGTAGGAATGTTGGTAAGGGTTGTGGTATTGGAGGTCTGGCAGAGAGATGCAATAATATTGGTAGGAATAATGGATGTGGTTTGGGAAACGGTAGCAGTGAAGGTATTAGATAAAATATTGGTACGAAGGTTGGTAGGCATGAACAAATTATAGTATGGATTGTGTTAACGGTAGCTATGATATCAGAAGTCATAATGGTAGGAATGTCAGCAGGGATTGTGTTACTGTCAGTATCAGAGGGAGACGCGAAAATATTGGTATTAAGATGTGACGTCAGAAGTTACAATACTGGTAGGCTATCAACGTTTGTGGTGGAAGAAGGGAAGCCAGATGTGACGCTACTGGAATGGATGCTGGTAGTGACGGTAGGGGTGGTAACGATGGTACTAACTGTGGCGTTGAGTCAGGAGTTACAATACTGATTGCAATGGTTGTAATGGGAGGTGGAAGAAAGGAAATATGGTAGGAATGCTGACAGGGACTGTGGTAGCAGTAGTAGTGACGGCATGCCAACACTGATTCCGGGAGTTAATAAACGTACTTCTGGTGGAAACGTTGGTAGGAATGTTGGTAGGGATTGTGGTAGTGGTGGTAGTGGAGGCGGGCCAACATTGATCCCGGGTGTTAATAAGAGTAGCGGTCGCCCTGTCAGCAGCCGCCCTACCCCCCCCACATCGCGACCCCACCC
This sequence comes from Coenobita brevimanus, assembly GCF_032717465.1. Taxonomy (NCBI): domain Eukaryota; kingdom Metazoa; phylum Arthropoda; class Malacostraca; order Decapoda; family Coenobitidae; genus Coenobita; species Coenobita brevimanus. The sequence goes on from NC_137004.1 coordinate 20,237,571, forward strand.
CCTCTCTTCTTCTCCCTCCACCTCCTCTTCCCAATCACATCCCTTCCCCATTTTCCCCCCTCACATCCCTCTCCCTTTTCTTCGTAACACCCACTCTTCTTCCTTAATCTCCTTCTCTCTCTCTCTCAATTTTTCATACTCTGCTAATATTTTTATACTTAATTCATCCTCAGGCAATTTCTATTCAAACTCCTACATACAGTGCATCATCTTCCCTCCTACATCTCTTCCCCTTCTTTTCTTCCATTCAATATTCATTACTTCCGCTTTTCTCTTCTCTCCTATTTTATCCCTCTCTTTCCTCCTGATATTCCTTGCCTAATTCTACAACTACCACAATTACCTTCATCATCATCCCTACTACAACTGCAACGATCACAACAACAATCACCTTCACCTCGACACAACCATCATCTACCACCATCACAACCATCACACCCTACATCGCCACCTATCACTACCACCATCGGCACCACCTTCTGCCATCACTACCACAGCTCTCATCATCGCCATTCACATTTACGCCCACTTATCAACTACCACAATCACAACTGCCGTCATCATATGTGTGTATTTCGCCTACCACAATATAAGACTACTAGGAACAACCACAAACACAAATAACAAACACAATGACGACTTCCAATTTCACATCAGCTACCATCGCCTACCAGAATCACCTTATGCCACTACCATCGCAACAACTACCACCAACATCACCTGTCATCACCACCAGCCACCCCCTAAGCTGCTCACAACACATCACTCACTAATATCGCTTACTCTCAATAACGAATCCAAACATGAACAAGAAGCTCCCACCATTACCAATCACATCTGGTTGTTATTTTTTTTTTTTCTTGGAGGGAACAATCTTGCGGCTTCCTACCTTTGGCTCCTTCTTCCTTGCATTAAAAAAAGCACCCAATACCAACGCTATCATTTCCATCGACTACCATCACCAACAACACTAACTACAACTACCACCATCCCCTATCATCACCACCACCAACCACAACAACCACCGCTCCCTACCACCACCACCACCACCTCATCAGGTACCACCTTCACAATTACCACAATCCCCTACCACCACAAATAACAACAACCACGGCTATCATCATCCCCTACCACCACTAACACCAACCACATCTACCACCATCCCCTACCACCAACACCACCATAGCTACGACCACCACCACCAACCACGGTTACTACCATCGCCTAGCACCAGTAACACCAACCACAACTACCACCACCGCCTACCACCATCGTGTCCGTGTAACCTTATTATAACAACCGGGTTTAATTTAGTTTCAGGAGACTCTGGGCTACACTGTCTTGCCCCCCCCCCATCTCTCTCTCTCTCTCTCTCTCTCTCTCTCTCTCTCCAGCATATCCTACTGTTTTTCTCTCACGCCAAACTTTTTCCTCACTCCACCTCCCTACCTCTCTCTTCTCCTTTGGCCTCTTATTTTTTCCTCTTTCCTTCTAACAATTCTGTTTCCGTGTTCTTTCTCCTTCAGCGTTTCCTTTTCACACACTCGTTCATTTCACTCTTCTTTTGTCAATCTCCCATTCCCTCTAGCTTCCTTCTCATTCCCTCTTCATCACTCTCTCCTTCGTTCCATTCTTCTTTTGCTCATCTCTCTTTCCCTATCCCTGCCATTTCATTCCATCTCTCTGTTCTTCTCCTCATCACTCTCCCTTTCCTCTCATTTCCAAGTCCCTCTCAGTGTTTACCGGTTCTCTTTGCTTCCTATATTCTCTCACAACTTCGTTTTTCATTCTCATCAAGTCATTCAGTCCATTTTTACTCTTTCTCGTTTCTCCTCCTTCTCTATCACTATGACATATATGTTTTCTGGTTTCTCAATGTGTCCTTTCATACGCTCGACCGTCTACAATCTCTCTCTCTCTCTCTCTCTCTCTCTCTCTCTCTCCACCTCACTTCCTGGATACAATATTCTCATCCAACAGCGTCACCTCGCCTCGCCTTCTCTCCCTTCCTCCCCATTAACACTCTCTCTCTCATATATATATATATATATATACCGTACGTATGTACCTGTAAACAAAATACATTTCTACGGTATATTCATATGTTATATATACAGATATTTCTCTACTATACAGTATATATATATATATATATATATATATATATATATATATATATATATATATATATATATATATATATATATATATATATATATATATATATATATATATGTACATGCATACATACATACCTTACAACACACACACACACACACACACACACACACACGAATTACGTGTTTTTTTTTTTCGTTCTCCACAAATATTCTCCTTACTCCTCCTCCCTGTCTCCATTAGATATTCCTTTTCTCTCTCTTCCATCCTTTCCTCCTTCTTTCATTCCTCTGTTTTGTTTTGTTTTTCTCCATATTTTCCCTTCTCCTCTTCCTTCTCTTCGTTAGACCTTTCTTCCTTTCCTCTCCTTCTCCTCTCACTCTCATTATCCCTCCACGCCCCTCTCCCATCACCACCCTCGGAAAAAAAAAGTAACAAAAAAAAGGAAGCTAAAAAAAAAAGATCAACTACGCCAAAATCTCTACAAATAATATCCTTTTCCCCTCCCACAATGGCACGGTTTTTCCCCTCCCTTATTTTTTTCCCTCCCTGTTTGAAGTGGGGATTAAGGGGGAAGTTTTGCCCCCCTTGTTAAGATTGTTCATTGTAGGGGAAAAAGGGGCGGGCGGGGGAGAGCTGGAGGGGGAGGTGTGGGAGGGGGAGAGTATAGGCGGTTTAGTGAGAGAGAGAGAGAGAGAGAGAGAGAGAGAGAGAGAGAGAGAGAGAGAGAGAGAGAGAGAGAGATAACGATAATAAGAATGAGAAATACGAAACGACAATATGGTAAAATCAAGGGTAAATACTGCAGAGAAAAACGACAGGAATACAGTATATAGGAAAAAGCCAAAAGAAAGAGAAAGATGGAACAGGATAAGAAATGAATGAAACTAAACGGACAAGAAAAGAGAAAGTACACAAAACAGAGGACAAGAAAGATGAGAAAGTAGAAGGATAAAGAAAAGAAAGAGAGGGGAAAGGAAGCAGTCCCAAAATGAAGAATGAAACAAAACAAAAATGAAAATGGAGGGATTACAAGGAGGGATTGTAAGAAATAAATAAGAAAAACGAGGAAATCTGGAAGCCTTAGGAAGATGGCGAGGAAGAAAGAAAAAATGAAGAAAAGAATGTGTGAGGATGAGAAGGAACGAATGGTGAAAAATACGAGTAAGGGCCTGAAAACTGAGAAAATGGAGAGAGAGAGAGAGAGAGAGAGAGAGAGAGAGAGAGAGAGAGAGAGAGAGAGATTCATTCCTCCCCCCAAGCCCCTCGCACAAACTCCTGTAATTACTACCTCTGTTTGTTTGTTTGCTTGTGTGTTTATATAACTTCAGGCCAGCAAACAATTACTTCCACTTGGCCTTCCTCCGCTCCTTCTTCTTCTTCCTGCAGATTCCCCCTCCCCTTCTCCTTTTCTTCTTCTTTAAAGTTTTCTTCCTTTTCTTCTTCCTGATTCTTACGCGTCTATTTTCGTCTTCACACTGCCTTCTCAGTTTTCTTGTGTCCAGTCTTCCATTCTTTTTTCTCTCTTTTTAAATTCTCTTAGTATAAATTTCTCTCCACTGTTAATCACTGCCTCTCCTTCATTTCACATTTTCCCCACTCCCTCATTCGTATTTTATACCTCAAAATTTCCACTTCTCTCTTCTCTCTCTTTCATTTTACTCCCTCCGTTCTCTCTCTCTCTCTCTCTCTCTCTCTCTCTCTCTCTCTCTCTCTTTCTGTATCCCGTCTTATTACATCATCTCTCCCCAGTTTTATCCTACGTCTAACACTTTCCATAATTCTACACTTTCCTTATAGCTGGGTGCCTGTCTCTCTCGGTCTTTTCATCCCTATCCCTTTTACATGATCCAAATCCACTATACTCATTTCAATTTACCTTGACCTAAAGCCGTCACCTTTCGATCATGTAACAAGAGATTACCACAAGAATATGATGCTAGTCACGAAGAACTGCTATGGGAAGGATGCAGAACCGTAACCTTATCTTATTCTGCCATTGTGCTACGAGATAAAAGCTACGAAAGTACGAAAATCTGGGCCAAGTTGAAGTGAAGGAACTATAACCCTACCACTCCAACAGTTTTACTTCAACACCTACAGCATGTCAAGCGCATACAAGCCAACCGCTACAATATATACCCCACACAACCTGCAACCTCATTATAACTTTCCATACACCTAGTCCCACACCTGTTTTCTGTATCTCACTCCACTCTATAAATTCTCCCCCATTTTCCCCCCTGCCTTTGAAGTGCTCCCCATGTGACCGCAAGCAAGAGTGATTGTGCACCCACCCCTTTTTTTTAAATACAGCCCCCATTTAACTATCCTCACCTCCCCCTTCAGTCCCCCTACTTTATCCACTGTTCCCCTTACTCCTACTATTTTCAGTGCATCCCATCTTACACTCTCCTTCCATGCTTAGTACCCCCTCCCCGCCCCTCTCTTTACCCTTTATTCTCCATTTCTAGTGTCTCCCCCTCTTCTCCCTCCTTCTCATCCCCCCAGCCTCCCACTCCCCTTACATGCCCCCTTCACCCAACTGCACCCTCTTCACCCCCGTATCTCTCTTTTTATCCCTTGCTCCCCTTCCTCCACCTTTTACAGTGCGCTTTTCACCTCCCCCCCCCCTTCCACTCTCTCTCTCTCTCTCTCTCTCTCCCCCCCCCGTACATGCATCCTCTATCCAACTACTCCCACCCCAATCCCCCCCGCCTCCTCACCTCATTACTTCCTCCCTCCCCCTCTCCCTATTTCTCTGTCTATCTATCTCTCCTGCATGCACCCTCCAATCAACTACGCCACCCCACTATCTTATCCTCTACTTCCTTATCTTCACCTCCTCTTGCCATCCTGCTTTGCTATCCTTGTCTTTGACAGAATGAATAATTACGTTAGTTATAACCTACACTGTAACAGAGTCTCGAATGGACCAGTCGTCTGTTGCTGTTTGCTTTCCTTTGTACTCCCTCTCCACTTCATCCCCTTCACCTTCCTCCCCTGAATGCCCCTCCACTAAAGTGCCCCATTCCACCTCCTCTGCCTGCCTTTTTATACCGTGCACCCCCTTACTCATTTCCCCATCTCCACCACCCTTCCCTGCATGCCCCCTTTAAACTAACTCATCCTCCATGCCTTATCCCTTGCCTTCCATCTATAACCGCACACCTCCCCTTACTTCCCTTTCCTTTCTACTTTCCCTCCTTCTCTATCTCGCCCACTCCATTGCATGTATCTTCATGCCATATCCCCCAACCCTCCCCTCACCCCCCACCCATCCCGCCTCTCTCTTTATTCCCTGGCCCCCCGCTGGGTCGTCGGGAGTACGGCGGGGAAACAATTAGAGGCGAGAAACGTAAAAAGAAGGAACGACAAAGGAAAAGGACATAAATGGCTGCAAAATGGATAAAATGCGGCAAATGACAAGTAGTGACTGTACATGAAACGGCACAGAAAATTACACGTCATAATACGCTGGCACAGAGAAAAAAGAAAATAGAAAAATCAACCTTAGCTACGCAAATACGCAACACACTATCGCATTGATTTTGGGAGGAAATATATATATATATATATATATATATATATATATATATATATATATATATATATATATATATACATACTGAATATACACTGTGCTTACATACACAAACAGTTGCATTACAGATATACAGAAAAATCAGTATCAGCTAAGCAAAACAAATTAGTGTCAGTAAACTTTCCAACGTACAGATGCTTCATAAATAACATTCAAAACATATGCATATTGTATGAACACAATAATTTATATTCCGAATGCATTATATAAATTTATACAGATTCACACACACACACACACACACACACACACACACACACACACACACACACAAAGAGAAAACGGGGAGGGGAAGTAAAACGGAACTCGCTATTTTCCCCTTTAATTCTGACGCCGAGGATTTAATTAAAGTCTAAATTTAGCTTCCCAACGAGAGGCCAAAATAAACACCAGCTTATTACTTCCAAAATTTTCACATACGGACGAGATTTTTTGGTGCGAAACGTGGGAATATTAACAGGGAGAACGAGTGTAGCCTTGCAAATAATCAGGCGTCTTTTAAACGCTGATACGGGCACATGAGGAAGTGAGCATTTTTAAGTTTCTGTTTAAACGCTGGATTACTAATGCATTTTCCTCGGGTTTTTCTTTGATGATGGTATACTTTCTTCTTACTGACTCAAATTTTGCCTGTATACTGAATCAATCAATCCATGCCTGCTTATATAAATATATATATATATATATATATATATATATATATATATATATATATATATATACATATATATATAGATAGATAGATATATATATATATATATAGATAGATAGATAGATAGATAGATAGACAGATATAGATATACAGGTATATACTGTATATAAAACCCTAGCTATCTACCGTATCTACATACCTACCTTTATTTTCCCAATAACAGAACAGAGGAAGGAAAAACAAATGCTATACAAAACGCATTCCATACACCAAGTTACAGGTGTCCTCGTTTCATAAAAAGATCTGTAACAGTTGCACTTGAACAGCCGAAGGTTGAAGTCTGGGAGGAAACCACTCTAGGGAAGCGAGTTCCAAAGAGATGCAGTTCGGGGAATAAAAGAATTCTGGTAGGCAGAAGTTCTGCAATGAGGCACTGTGACAATCCAGTCATGAACGCTACCAGATGCCTATGTAGTGCGGGGGAAGGCATGGAGAGGTGGCACAATGGATGCAACTTCGTCTGAGAATTTGCCATAAAAGTATCTGTAAAAATAATGAAAGGGAGGCAACATTCCTTCTTACTTGTTGAGGAGGTAGTTCATTTGTAATAGCAGAACTGTTAATAATTCTATCAGCTTTGTTCTGAATTTTGTCTAGTAATTTACTGCAAACTCTTCACATCCACTCCACAAGGGTGAGCAATATTCAAGCTGAGGGCACACATAACTCTTATATATTATAGCTAGCTGTTCGTCAGTGAAGAAGTTACGGACTCTATACAATAATCCAAGTTTCACTGAAACTGTTTTAGCAAGTGATGTAACATGAGAGGTCCAGCTGAGGGCACTGCTAAGTGAAAAACATCGAGAATTTCAATACTTTCAGAGACAGGAATATTAGTAACACTGAAGGTAATATACGACGCAGGCAATATCTGTCTATTAATAAATTGTATATATTTGGTTCTACTAGCATTATATGAGACATTGTTATTTTGTCCCCATTCAGCGATCTTAGATAAGTCTTCATATATGGAGATTGCTGTACTGAGTTGTGAGTTAAAGATATTGAACTTTGTGAAAGGGTGTTTAAGTATGAATGAACAGTAAAGTGTTGAGTCATTTACATATGAATGGACGGGATTATGGGTGACGGATAAGAGATCAATGTATCTGTGTGTGCGCATGTGCACGCGCGTCGTTTTTTTTTTTTTTTTGGATGCTCGACTCTGGGCATAGGCTTCACAGCCTGGTCCCTAGGCCCAGTACTTCTCCTACATATCATACACCTCTACATGTCACCACTTCGGCGCTAACGCCCACCGTCCATACTGAATACATGCTAGGGATGTCTCAAACAGGACAGGTGTACTGGTATTAGCGGGGGTATTTTTACGACATGTCGGCGGGTCTTCTGGTAGATCGGTAAAGTCTGCCTGTTATGAAATTCAAATCCTTAAACTGTTCCCTGCCCCAGCGGGGATTTGAACCTGGGTCCGGTAGGACCGCAGGCCACCTCTCTACCGACTGAGCCACCGCCTCCCCACATCACCACAAATGCCCATCACCTCAACTGTGATCTGCCTGGGACATCGCATTTAAATCCGATGTTATAGTATCAGTGGCGGTGTTTTTATACCATGTCGGAGGGGTCATAAGGAACGGCAATGAGCAAAATGATACAAATTCACATCCTCCAACCATTCCCGGCAACAGCTGAGATGTAACCCGTGACCCCATTGTTCCCTGTCTTTAGCTCTTTACCGATGCTGTATATTTTCGTAATCGCTTCTGATATACAAAGTTTTACAGGTAACAGTTTCCTTCACACACACACACACACACACACACACACACACACACACACACACACACACACACACGCGCGCAGTATGTATCTGTCAGCTTACTTAAATCAGCATTCCTGTTAAGCAATTCCTTCTGAGATACACGCCGCTGTTGACACCTATTCCCAACCTCTTCACTACGATGTTTTTATTTTTTTCTGATCTATTCTTGCAACCTCCAGACGCATCAGTTTAACTCTGGGAAGTCTGTCGCAGTGATGGGGTCAGAAATAATCCCCAGTAAATCCACCCACTACGAATGGTCTCAACAATGCAAAATATAAAAAGTGAAGAAGAGAAAAAGGAGGTAATCGTTGCCCAGCCATTACTCTTTCCACGGCGATGTCTTTTTAAATCAGGATATCAACAAACGGTTACAATACACATACGAAGGATGACAGGATTTCCAATAACGAAGAAGTGTAGAAGGGTACATCCACTTCGTAGGGATCCAAAAGTCTATCCAAGAGTGAATACAATCATCTGGTAATAGCAAGACTTCACACACACACACACACACACACACACACACACACACACACACACAAAACAAAACATACATACCCGACAAAAACACATCATTACAAAACTCCCTCACAATTACCATTCTCGCCTACACAACACCCGGTGATTTTCTTGCTCGCGTAAGTTTTCCCGAGCCAGGACGCACTAGGACAATGTGGAAATAAGGAGAGTGTGTCTGTTTTTTTGCCCAGGTGACAGGAGGACGGGGCGGCTTTTGGATGCGAGTTTGATGCAGATGGGGGAATAATGGGGAAATGGGGGAGGGGAGGAGGAGAGCGATAAGAGTGGGGGAAGGGGTGGGGAAAGGAGGGAGGAAGGGGAGGAGACGGATAGTAGGGGAGGGAAGAGGAAGGAAGGGGAAGGGAAGGGGAGGGGAAGAGGAAGGAGGGGGTGTGTTGACATGCTGGGTGAGGTTGTTGGTGAGATATGGAAGGAGGAAATAGGGAGGAAGAGAGAGGGGGGAAAAGGGAAGAGTGGAGAGGTAAGGAGAGAGGGCGAGGAGGGTATTAAGGAGAGGGGAGACTGGCTGAAGGTGGAGAGAGAATGGAGAGGGGTAGGGAAAGGGGGAAGGAAGGGAAGGGGAGTAGGGGAGGAAGAGGAGTAGGGGAGGAAGGGGAGGAGACGGATAGTAGGGGAGAGAGGAGGAAGGAAGGGGGAGGGGAGGGGAGGGGAGGGGAAGAGGAAGGAGGGGGTGTGTTGACATGCTGGGTGGGGTTGTTGGTGAGATATGGAATGAGGAAATAGGATGGAAGAGGGAGGGGGGAAAAGGGAAGAGTGGAGAGGTGAGGAGAGAGGGCGAGGATGGTATTAAGGAGAGGAGAGAGTGGCTGAAGGTGGTGAGAGAATGGAGAGGGAGGAGACGAGAGAAGGGGAAAACGAGCGATAAAAGAGAAGAGGAAAGGAAATACGAGCACAGCGATGGCGAAAGAAGGGAAGGAAGGAAAGTGTGGAAATGGAGAAGAGATGGTGTATTTACAAGGCGGGTATGGGTATCAGCCAGAAAAAAAAGAACAGAATTGGGAGAAAAGAAGAGACAAGAAGGGAGAGGAGAAGGGAGAAGAGAGAAAATATCAAAGGAGAGAGGAGAGACTTATCCAGTGGAGAGTAGTACGGATAAGGAAAAATAATCGGAGATGGGAAAAGAGCAGGGGGTAGGAGGCGATAACGGGAAGAAAATTAAGAAGGAAGGACAAAGAGAGGATACGATGGGTGGTGAGGAGAGACTGAAGGAGAACGGAGGCAGAAAAATAATCGACAAAGGGAAGAGGAAGAGAAGTGGGAGAAGAGTGAGGGGAATGTAGGTGATAAAAAAAAAAAAAAAAAAACAGTAAGAGATGAAATAGTGGAGGAGAAAGGTGGGGAGTGAAAATTGTGGAGAAAAGATAAACGGTGAGAAAGATAAAAGCGAGGGTCAATAAAACGAAAAATAGGAAAGAATGGAGAGAATTTAGATTTAAAAAAAACCCGGAGAGGACAAACAAGAAAGGAAGGGAAAGAATTGGTTATGTGATTACTGTACACAAGGACAAAAGAAAAGTGGAGATGAACAATAAAATATGAGAGGAACAGAAAGAAGGGAAATGATGATATTGTGTATCCGGGAGACACCGATGAGAACCAGGCAAGGAATATCGAATGGAATAAGGAAAGAAAAGTAAGAATGAGAGAGAGAGAGAGAGAGAGAGAGAGAGAGAGAGAGAGAGGATGGGTGGGGACAACAATAACTGAAATGAAGTGAGGAAAAGGGAAACAGGAAGGTACGAACGAGGAAGGGGCGGGGATAAAGGGAAGGAGAGAGGGAACGGAGGAGACAAGAAAGGAGGGAGGGGAGAGGGGAGGGAGAGGAGAGAGGGAACGGAGGAGACAAGAAAGGAGGGAGGGGAGGGGGGAGGGAGAGGAGAGAGGGAACGGAGGAGACAAGAAAGGAGGGAGGGGAGGGGGGAGGGAGAGGAGAGAGGGAACGGTATGAATATGAATGTGATAATTAGTGAGAGAGAGAGAGAGAGAGAGAGAGAGAGAGAGAGAGAGAGAGAGAGAGAGAGAGAGTGGGAGGACGGGGGCGTGTTAGTGTGGTTTGGAAGTTAATAATTAGAGAGAGAGAGAGAGAGTGTGTGTGTGTGTGTGTGTGTGTGTGTGTGTGTGTGTGTGTGTGTGTGTGTGTGTGTGTGTGTGTGTGTGTGTGTGTGTGTGTGTGTGTGATTCAGACAAGTACAGAGATACAGTAAAAAGAGAGAATGCTAATATCTGACATAAAATGAAGTACAGTATACTTTAAATAATAAATTCGTATAAATATAACACTCCAAAAACATAAAGCTATGGAATTTACGATAAGTAAATGAAACAAACGCACGCACGCACACACACACACACACACACACACACACACACACACACACACACACACACACACACACACACACACACACACACACACACACTTCTAAGACTAATCACACACGTAGAATGGGTGTTTCATGATCCTGGCTAAAAACAATGTTGACTAGGGGAAAATTAATTGAATCAGAGGGGAAAGAAGGAGAGGGGGGTGACTTACGACCTTTGGGGAGTTAGGGAGAGGGGGAAACGATGAGGACAGCGGGGGAGGGCAAAGAGGGTCTTAAAGGAGGATGAGGCAACTAAGAAGGAAAAAGGGGCAAGGCTAGGAAGAAAAAAATGGAGGGGAGAGGGGAGAGACCAAGGGGTAAAGAATGGGATTAATTGAGTCGGGAGGAGTGGTGGTGAGGAGGGGAAGGAGGCTAAGAGAGAGAGAACTGAGAGAAGAGGAGCCAAAATGGGAGGAAAGGGAAAAGGGAACTGCACGGTTATGGGGCTACGAGGGAATTGGAGAGTAAAGCAGGGGACAGAACGGATAACGGGGATAGGGAAAACAAGAAGAGAAAGTGATAAGAGGAGAATGGAGAGGTGGGTATGCACTAGAGGGACCAAGGAGGCAAGAGGGGGTAAGGAGGGGGGATCCGGGTAAGGCAGGGAAGGGGTGTCAAGGGGGTCAAAGAGTGGGGGTGGGGTGGGGGGGGAGGGCTTTACTGAGGTCATCCCTGTGATCCTGGGTCGTCCCCTGGTGGCCTCGGTCAACCTATCTGAGAGTAGGACCAACAAACAGAAGGTTGGATAGATATACTGACGGGAAGATGTGGTAATAGATACGTGAATAGGAAGATGTATATATGCTAAAGTTACACAGTTAGGGGAGCATACCAGAAGTGAATAAAAAGATAGCTAGAGACATATCGTACGAATATTAGGTAGAAACTGAAATGTGTATTTACTTATGTTAATACGTGTATATACAAACATTTAAATACAAACACATATATACAGAGAGAGAGAGAGAGAGAGAGAGAGAGAGAGAGAGAGAGAGAGAAGGAGATAATAAGACCACAGAAAAAAGAGAAAAAGAAAGTAGAACTGTATAATATGATAAGCAACGAGACGAGAAAAAGAAGAAAATGAAGAAGACACGAGAAGAAAGGGGGAAGAAAAAGACAGGCGTGGAGGAAGAAGGGAATAAAACAAGTGGGAATGAGAATGAGGGGAATAAAGAAGAAAGAAGAGGGTGCTAAGGAGGAAGCAGGAAATGAAGGCAGGATGGAGAGAGAGAGAGAGAGAGAGAGAGAGAGAGAGAGAGAGAGAGGGGGGGGGGACGGATAAGAAAGGAGAGGAAGGAAGAGAAGGATGGACTATTGGGGGGGGGGAGGAGGAGGGAGGGAGAAAGACAGGAGAGAAGGGGAGGGAAAAGGATGAAGATAAGGAAGGCAGGAGAGGAGGAGAGAGAACGGAGAGAGGAAAGATTATAGGACCATTGGAGGGCAGGAGTGAGGAGGAAGGTGAAGAAGGAAAGCGAGAGGAAACAGTGAGAGAAATGGGAGAGGGGAGAGGGGGAAGAAGGATGTAGAGGAGGTAAGAGGGGCAAACATGGAAAAAAAAAAACACACAAAAGAAGGGGATGGCGGGTGTGGAGGGAGAGAGGGAGGGGGAAGGAAAGGGAGAGGGGGAAGGAGAGAGGGATGAGGAAGATAACGGGAAAGAGGGATGAATAATATAAATGGAGAGGAAGAGTGAGGACGGAACGTGGGAGGAAGAGGAAGAGAACGAAGAAGAGAAAGAGGAAGAGAAGAGAAAGAGGAAGATGTGGAGGAGGAGGAGGAAAAAGGAGAGGGAGTGGATAAGAAGAGAAAGGAATACAGGAGGGAGGAAGAGGGGATACGGAAAAGGACAGAAGATAGGAAAGGGGGAAGAGGGAATGGAAGAGGGGAGAGGAGAGGGGAAAGGGAATGGAAGAGGGAAGAGGAGAGGGGGTAGAGGGAATGGAAGAGGGGAGAGGAGAGGGTGTAGAGGGAATGGAAGAGGGGAGAGGAGAGGGTGTAGAGGGAATGGAAGAGGGAAGAAGAGAGGGGGTAGAGGGAATGGAAGAGGGGAGAGGAGAGGGTGTAGAGGGAATGGAAGAGGGGAGAGGAGAGGGGAGAGGATAGGATGAAGACGTGACCAGACTCTACCATACTTCCCTCCACTCAAAAACTCTAGGGACAAATGACTGCGGATTTCACTACCAGGGAAAAGGGGAGGGGGCCAAAGTTGGAGGGGGAGGCAAGTTGGAGAGGGACGAGAGGGAAAGGAGGAAAGTTGGAGGGGAAGCAAAGTTGAAGGGGGGAGAGGGAAGGGAGGAATATTGGAGGGGGAGCACAGTTGAAGGGGAGCACAAGTGGAGGGAAGAAAAGTTGCAGAGGGAAGGAGAGGGAAGGAAGAAAGCCCGATGGAAAGCAAAGTCGGAGAGGGAGGAAAACTGGAGGAGTAGACGAGGAAGGAATGCTGGAGGGGAAGGAAAGGAAAGTTGGTGGGCGAGGAAAGATGAAAAGGAAGGAAAGTTAGAGGGGGTGGAAAGCTGGAGAGGGAGGAGAACTGAAGGCTGAGGAAAACTAGAGGGAGAAGAAGCATGAAGGAAAGCTGGAGGAGTAGGAGAGGCGGCATAAGAGGAAAGTTAAGGGGGGTAGGAAAGGCGAGGGAGCAATAATGGCGGGGGAGGGGGAGGAAAAGAGGAGGAGACAATGAAAATGAGGAAAGATGTACTGAGAGAGAGAGAGAGAGAGAGAGAGAGAGAGAGAGAGAGAGAGAGAGAGTACACATGACCTCATAAGCGCGCCCTCAAACTTATCTAAACCCGTGATGAATCTCTCTCTCTCCCCTCCTCTCTCTCTCTCTCTCTCTCTCTCTCTCTCTCTCTCTCTCTCTCTCTCTCTCCCTCTCTCTTATTTCTCCTCTTTCACCATCTTTTACATTCTTTCCTTACTGTTTCATCAATCCATCCATCCATCATTCACGTCTATCCTTCTTTCTTCTCACAATTCTCTCCCTCCCACCCTCCTTCATTCATTCCTTCATTTAGTCACTCATTCATTCATTCATTCATTCATTCAATCAGGGGGTCAGTCAGCACATCCATTCATCATTCAACTTTCCTCTGCCCAACCACTCCTTCCTTCCATCCCTCCTTTCCTATCCCCATCCCTCCCTCCATCTCTCCCTCCCTCCCTCCAGCTACATATCATACTTCCTTCCTTCCTTCATTTTCATTCACTGCATGAAGGGTGGTATTGGGTACGAGAGAGAGAGAGAGAGAGAGAGAGAGAGAGAGAGAGAGAGAGAGAGAGAGAGAGAGAGAGAGATAGGGGGAGAGGAAGAGAGAAAGATAGGGGGAGAGGGGGAGGAAGAGATGGAGAAACGAGATGGGAGGAAGGAAGACGGGAATATAGAAGAAAATGTAGAAAAAGAATGCTTCCTCTCACTCTCTCTCTCTCTCTCTCTCCTTTTCTAACCTCCCTTCCATTCACTGTCTCTTCCCTTTATCACATTCGTTTCTCTCGCTATTCCCTCTTCCATCAAACCATTGCTATTTCACTCTATACTTTTTCTTGCTTTCTTTCTATTCTTTCTTACTCTTCCATCCAAGCCTCGCCCTTCATCTCTCTCTCTCTCTCTCTCTCTCTCTCTCTCTCTCTCTCACACACATTTCCCAAAAATTTACAAGAAAAAAGGTGGAAAAAGTGAAAAATGAGATTAGCAAGGCCGTCCTTCTTAATTATGGAGGAAGAATCTGTCACTTACAAAATGTTGGAGAGCAGGGGAGGGTGTTGACATAATTCATTGTCTCCTCTCTCTCTCTCTCTCTCTCTCTCTCTCTCTCTCTCTCTCTCACACACACACACACACACACACACACATTATCTCTTTCACAGACGCTTTTTCACTTTCTTTCAATCATTTTTTCGTAATCTCTCTCTCTCTCTCTCTCTCTCACACACACACAAACACACACACATACACACACACACACATTTCCCTAGATACTTCATTCAAAGTACCAATATATTCCAAACTTCAAACATTCTCCTCATTACGTGTGAGTGAAGGAGGAAAATAGACAAGAAGAGGTGTGGAGTTCCATGTGTGGGGGGGAGGGGGGAGGGAGAGAAGAAATGGAGGGAGGGAGAAGAAAGGAGGAGGTGGGGGAGGGAGAAAAGGTGGACAGGGAAAGGCTGTGTGTGTGTGTGTGTGTGTGTGTGTGTGTGTGTGTGTGTGTGTGTGTGTGTGTGTGTGTGTGTGTGTGTGTGTGTGTGTGTGTGTGTGTGTGTGTGTGTGTGTGTGTGTGTGTGTGTGTGTGTGTGTGTGTGTGTGTGTGTGTGTGTGAGAGAGAGAGAGAGAGAGAGGGGGGGGTGAGTAGGAGGGAGGGTGTCAGGACCTTAGGCTATGCTGAGGGAAGCTTATCTCCCTGCCTGACGCTCGGGGTGATGCCTGCCTGCCTGCCTGCCTGTCAATACTGCTTACCACGCTGCCTCTCTGTATGCCTGCCTGCTTATTCACCTGCCTGTCTGCCACAACATATTTCTTTACTCACCTACCTGCCTACCTGCTTTTCAATACTGCGCACAACGATATTTTCCTTCACCTACAAAGCTACCTACCTCTGCTTTCTATTAACCTTCTTGTCTCCTCGCCTGCCTGATTATCAACTGCACTTACCAAAGGACATACCTTTCCCTACCTACCTATCAATCTACCAACTTACCTACCCACCAACCTACTTACCTACCAACCATTCTGCGCGTCTATTTACTATTGCTGATTTAACTATGTCCCTTTGCATAAATTCCTACCTATCAACATAATAACTTATCTACCTACCTACCTACATACCTACCTACCTACTTACCTAACTACCTACACACATACACACACACCTTCCTTCGTGGCCACCCTGTCTGTTTACCAATACTGTTCACTATATTGCATACCTGTCCTACCTAACCGTCTGTATGTGTGCAAACCTGCCACTAAATTATATAATCTCTGAATACCTTCCTATTCTCCTCACTAAAACACCAATCTATCTGCCTACCTAGTTATATGTATACGCACCTGCCTCAATATATTTACCTGATCTGACTACCTTCCTCCTATCTATATTACCTGCCTACCAATTCTCCTTACCTACCTCTGGACCAGTCCCTTTAATATGTGAACTTCCTTCTGCTAGTTTTGAATACTTTCCTGCCTACCTGCCTGCCTGCTACCCACCTACCTACCTGCCTGTCTGCCCACCATTTCTGCTCAGCGTAATACCTGTCTGGCTGCCTGAACATTTCCCTCACTACCTCCCTCCCTGCTACCAATTTGATTCCGATTTCCTTCCAATCTTCCGTCTGTCTACACACACGAACACACGCACAAGTACGTACACACACACACACACACACACACACACACACACACACACACACACACACACACACACACACACTCCCGACTTCTTGACACACACTGAAGCACAAACCCAGGTACACGCGCGCGCGCACACACACACACACACACACACACACACACTCAACGAAACATTCACAAACCTGACTCCTCGAAACACACCTGACCCCGTTCCAGGAGGCCTAATGAGAGGCAACCCTGACATAGGCCTAAATGATCACCTTCCTCCTTATTATGATAGGCCTACTGACCCCCCCACCCTCCCTCCTTCAACAAAGACACTCTCCACACAGTAAGAACCCCCTTCTCTCACAAGCCCCCCCACCCCCCAGTTTCATTCTTCCCTCTTCTTTCTATACGTGAACCCCTCTTTCTCTCCCCTTTCCCCCCCCCCATTTTTCATTCTTCCCTCTTTCTATACGTCTCCCAGATTTCTTGTTTCACTTAATTTCCTTTTTTCATATTCCTTTCCGTACGCTCCTCTTTTTAGTTCTATATCCCTCTCGTTTCTTTTTTCTTATAGGGATCAATTTTCTTCTCTTTTCCAACACAATTTCTTTTCCTAAACAATTTTGTCTCTCCCCTCTTTACTTTACTCGACTGTTTATCCTCATATGCTCGACTTTGCTACACTTCTACATACCCTCTCTTCTCTACCCTTCAGTGACCCCCTACCATTTTTAGATGTTCCCTTCTCAAGTTTCCTTTACATTCATCCATTTTTTATTTTTCTACATGCCAACACTTTTCTCCCCCTTCGCACCTCCAGTTTCTACCTCCATATGCTCTCTCTCTCTCTCTCTGTATGCTCCCTCTTATCTTTTTATTTATGATTCTCTCTCTCTCTCTCTCTCTCTCTCTCTCTCTCTAAATTCACTAACTTCCTCTCATGGTTCTTTTTTGTTTCATATTCCTTTCTTCCTTCCTTCGTCACATTTCTCGTCTTCTCTCACTCCTCCATGATTCGTCTCATACGTGCTGTCTCTACATTTGTTTTTTCTTTCTGTCTATCTGTCTGTCAATCTTTTCCTTTTGTCTTTCTTTCTTCCTTCTTTTTCTTCCTTCCTTCCTTCTACCCTGCCTTTCCTCCTTCCTCTTTCGCTTCTCGACTCAAGGGATTCCCACTCCACTTAGATAAGGGAGGAGGAGGAGGAGGAGGAGGAGGAGAAGGAAGGAAATTAAGGAATGAAAAAGGACAGAAAACCAGCAGCTTCTGAATAAACACACACACACACACACACACACACACACACACACACACACACACACACACACACACACACACACACACAATGGAACTAAGAGATGAGAATTCAAGATAACACATACCATTAGAAAAACACCTCACCAAAGCACGCCAGCAAAAATAATCACAATAAATTAAACTTGTCAATTCATTACATCACTCCAAATTAAGTATGATCATCAAAATAAATAATACAAGAACGAGCACCAAGAGACTGGAAAAAAATAAACAAATGCAAGACAGCCGGGCCAGAATGTAAACAAGAGGCCGCCATCTTACCCCTCACCTTCCCTCTCCCCCTCCCCCACTCCCTGACTACTCCTCTACCTTCTCCCTCTGAGCTCCCACCCCTCTCCCCCTCATCCCTATTATTCCCTCCTCCGCCTCCCAGCTCTCTCTTCCCCTCCATCAGTTCCTCACCTCCATCACTCCTTCGCCACCTACACACTCCCCTCCCTCACTCCCTGTCCACTTCTCCCTTTCCTCTTCCCTCCCCACTCCCCACTGCCGCCGGAGGGGTGGTTAATCTCTTCACTACGACTGACGTTTTATTGATTTTACTCAAAGCACAACCATACAATTTTATTCCATCTTCGGACGTGAAATTAATGTCCTCTCTACGATGAAGCATTTTTTCTTAATCTAAAAAAAAAAAAGCATCAAGCAATTTAATTCACTTTTCAAACATATCCCTTAAATACGATGTCGTCTATTTTAACTTTAATCAGACTACCACCGGACGATTACATTCTACAACGGAAGGAGTTTCACTAATAAGGAGTGTGATGAATATTATATCTAATCCCTCTCATTTTGTAAGTCTCTCGAGCTAGTATGTATAAATGAGGGAAGAAAATATGTAAGACGTCCACGGATTGAAGGGGTTAATCCTACACTCGGTAAAACACACATACGATCACACATGAACACCGTTTTCAAGAACCTACATG
>NC_137004.1:20261287-20326287 GCF_032717465.1 Coenobita brevimanus
GAGCGAGATAAGCTTATTTTATTACCTGTGAAAATTACCGGCCTCTGCGTTGCCTTATCACCTGCATACTTATTTCTGTGTGTAAATGTCAGTGTGCGTCCCTTCGCTGGAAATCAGTGTGTGTGTGTGTGTGTGTGTGTGTGTGTGTGTGTGTGTGTGTGTGTGTGTGTGTGTGTGTGTGTGTGTGTGTGTGTGTGTGTGTGCACGTGCGTGCGTGTGTGTGCGCATGCGTGCGTGTGTGTGTGTGTGTGTGTGTGTGTGTGTGTGTGTGTGTGTGTGTGTGTGTGTGTGTGTGTGTGCGTGCGTGCGTGCGTGTGTGTGTGTGTGTGTGTGTGTGTGTGTGTGTGTGTGTGTGTGTGTGTGTGTGTGTGTGTGTGTGTGTGTGTGTGTGTGTGTAATCCTGAATAGGAGTATGTGTGCCAATAAGTGGGTATGCATGTATGTATGATACCGTATGTAGTTATGTGTAAGTATTATCGCAAAGTATGTTATGAGTGCATATGTGTGTATTCATGTACTAATATAACATACGTATTTTCTTATGAGTGCATATGTGTGTATTCATGTACTAATATAACATACATATTTTCATATATTAATACATGCATACACATATGTATGCTTGAATTTATACATGAATATAAGTATGTATGAATGTATATATGCATTATAGTATCCACCCTCCATCTTAGGTGTGAGTCGTCTATGTGTATATATGATAGTATAAATATGTTCCTATATATACATGTGTAAGTGTGTCTGAGGTAGAATAGGTACTGGTGGTGCTGAGTATGTCTGGCTTCACTCCAAGCCGCCATTACTGTCTGGGATCACATCTGAACCCAACCAAACCCATCCCATCCCAGCAAGGCCACGAAGGCAGGCACAGCAGGTATAGGGCACAAGTTACGGCCGGCAGGTATGGGGCACAAGATCAGGCAGACTGGAGGCAGGTATGAGACACAAGATCAGGCAGACTGGAGGCAGGTATGAGACACAAGATCAGGCAGACTGGAGGCAGGTATGAGACACAAGATCAGGCAGACTGGAGGCAGGTATGAGACACAAGATCAGGCAGACTGGAGGCAGGTATGAGACACAAGATCAGGCAGACTGGAGGCAGGTATGAGACACAAGATCTGGTAGACAGATAGGTAACTAGCGGGGCACAAGTCAGGCAGACAGGCAACCAGGTCGAGGGCACAGGGTCAGGTTGACTGCCAGGGAGGTCGGGGTTACAAGGTGTGGTAGGCAGACAGGCAGGTAGAAGCACAATGTCTAGGAGACAGGCAGACAGGCAGGCAGATAGGGATCACAAGTTTAGGAAAACAAGCAGGCAGGTGGGGGGTCAAATGGTCAGGCAGGTAGGCAGACAGGTAGGGATCAAAAAGTCCGGCAAGCAGGCAGGCAAAAGGCAGGGACAGCACAAGATCAGGCAGACAGGCAGGCAGGTAGTGGGCACAAGGTCAGGTTCTGGAAGCTAGGTATGTGGGCAGGTAGAACGGTATAGGCAGGCTATCTCGCTCCACTATCCCCTCTCCTCTACTCACTCTATCCACTCCCGCCTTCCTCCCCATTCATCATAAACCTCTTCAGACCATCACATCACTTAATTAACCTCTAACTGATCATGTCTGTCCCTCTCCCCCATCCTCATTCCCTCCTCTCCCTTTTCCTTTTCTCCCTCTTTTCCTTCCCTCCTCTTCCTTCCCCTCCTCTCCTCCCCAGTTTCCCCCCGTCCCTCCCTTTCTTCCTCCTTCATACCACTACCCTCTTTCCCCTCCTCCCTTTCTTCTGCCCTTTTTCTTCTCTTACCTCTCTATGAAACCTCATCTCCTTTTTCTCCCTTTCCTTTCTCTACCCTCTTTCTTGTTTCATCTTTCTTTCCCTTTTCTGTTTTACTCTCAGTCCCATGCTTTTTGCTCTCTCTCGCTCTCTCTCTCTCTCTCTCTCTCTCCCTCTCTTCCTGTTGGTGAGCGTAAGCACGTCTACTTTTTTCCTCTCCTCTTCATCCACTTCACTGCTTCCCTTCTCCCCTACTTCCTTAACTCCGTTTCCTTTTTACTGAATGCTGAATTCGAAATATATTACCTATATTTTTTTAATTTCATCCTTCCCCTTTACCTGTTCTTCAATCTCTTCTCAATTTCAACTTTTATCGTTATCCACTATCAATCTACTTTTTTTTTTTCTTCTCTTCATTCACTATACAAAATTTTTCTCTGTTTTTCTTCATCCCCTCTACAATCTCCTTCTTTTCTCCCTTTTGCTTAATTTCCTCTTCAGTTTCAAGTTAAACCACTCTCTTCCCTCTACTGGTGGATGTTAACGGCGTTTTCATGCATTCTTTTACTTTTTTACCTTTTTAACAATCAAGGTCAAACTGTCTCCCTTGAACGGCCAGATCTGTGCTTTGGGTAACTTTATAGATTTTCACTCAACTTGGCAGTCTGTTGTAATCTAATACTTCACTTCCTTGTCCCCACTCTTCCGCCCTCTACCTCCCTCCTTACCTTCAGTTCCTTTCTTCCTCAGTGTTCTTGTACAGCATTTCCTACCTCCATCACTTCACTCTACCTCCCTCTTTCCTTTCATTTCATTTCTCCCTCAGCTTTTTTGTCCCTGCATCTCCGCCCGTTCTCCCTTTACCTCCTCTCTCTCTCTCTCCCTCCCCACCCCTTACTTATATTCCCCTCACTCTATTTCTTCCTCCTTCCATCTCCACCCTCTCCCCTCTGTTCTCTCCCATTCCTTTCTAGCTCCTCTTCCCTCTCTTCCTCCCTCCATCTCCTCCCCTTTCCCCTCCCGCTCCCCTTACTTGTACTCCCCTCACTCCACCTAAATTTTATCTGTCAACACTCAACACAAAGAAACTCGATGAAAAATCACAAATGCAAATAAGTTATGGTGAGTGGAAGGCACGGAGGGAGGGAGGAGAGGGAGGGAGGGAGGGATGGAGGGAAGGGAGGGGAGATGAGGTAAGGGAGAGAGAGAGAGAGAGAGAGAGAGAGAGGGGGGGATGGTGGGAAGATTCTACAAACATTATGGTAATATGTGAAATGAGGTAAAGTTAGACGGCGGGGGGGGGGGGACGAAAGTATAAACATTAAAGAAAAACTCAATCAAAGGACATACTAAAAAACTAATTCATACTCCCAAAATGAAGGATATGATATGAAACGGCAAATAAACGAAGCTAAAGAACAGAGTGAAAAGGATGGAACTGGGGAAGGAAGAGAAGGAAAAAATGTAACAGCTATACCTTAATAATAACAAACAAACAGAACCGTAAAAGAATAACAATGGCGAAAAATGGAAAAAGTGAAAGAGATGATGAGAAGATTAGGGTTAAGAGGTCAACGAAGCGAACAACGGGAGCGATATCATTAGTGCCCCTGTATTAGTCTGGACTGCAATACCACCCCACCAGAGAGCAGACGAGAAGGGGGAGAGGAGAGCGTAGAGAGGAGAGAGGAGAGCGTAGAGAGGAAAGAGAAGAGCGTAAAGGAAAGAGGAGAACCCACAGACGGAGTGTACAAACAGGAGAGGAGAGCGGAGCAGAGGAGAGAATAGAAGGGAGAGAGAGCAGAAAACGCAAAGATGAGTGCCGAGACGAGAGGGGGATGTGCGTGAAGAGGAGAAAACAAAGCGTATTGGAGAAATGAGCACGTTAAGAGGAAAGCTGAGAGCCAGGAGACAGACAGAAGAGAGCACAGACAGGAATGTGTAGAGAGAAGCGGGGAAAATAGACGAGGGAGAGCGTAGAAAAGAAAGGTGAGATAACAGAATGGTTCAGATAAATATGATAGCTCAGAGGAAAAACGGGAATACAGGGGCGAGAGAGGACTGCACTGAGGTGAATTGTCGCTGATTACCGGGCAATTGGGGACATGGTGAGGGGCAGGTATAGACCAATCAACTCTCCGCTCCACTCATTCACTCCACCACCATAATAAACACTTAACCAACCCATTTATAACACTAATTAAATATATACCACAGCCATCCTTGTCATAAACACCTAACCTATCCATTTATAACATTAATTAAATATATATACAAAGCCATCCTTGTCATAACTTATAACAAACAATAAAGAACAGCGAGATTAACCCCTTCAATTCCATGACTTATACTCTTGCCATCTCCAGTCAGTCTTATTCACTTTAGGATAGACTCTTCTACCTGGAAGGGTTAGATACAGCCTACCCTGCTCCCTTCACTGCAAGATGTTTTCCTAAGCTGTATAAAATCGTGTAGGTGTAGCAGTAGGGAAAAATATGCTCAGAACACATGGACGAATAAAGAAGCTGATGTCTGCATTTCTTAGTCTTTCCTCATTCTTTTCTCCTTTTCGCCAACGACGTCTCTCTCTTTATTCATTCTATTTTCACACACAGCAAGATAGCTTTATTCAGTCTTATAATAGCTTTTCAAACTGGAGGATCCTGAAGTTGGCTGTCTGTTATCTTACTTCTTTTTCTTTTCTTGGAGGGAACGATTGGCGGGCTTCTGGCCTTTGATTCCTTCTTCCTTGCATAAAAAAAAAAAAAAAAAATACGGCCTTAATCAATCCCTCCGGTACATTAAATCTTTAAGTTTAATAAAACCGTCCGGTGGTAGCTAGAAGGTTGTCAATGGATTAAGAGGGTTTACAAAATAATATCACAGCCCATGGTAATCGCGTCAATCCAGTGACTTTTTTCTATTTCATTCTTGCATCAAGCAGCCGATTTACTCAAGGAAGAATTCTGTAGCGGAGGGTTTCAGAAGGCTACATCAAAATCTTTAAGTTCCAAAAATATATCCTAATCAAAACTGCCTTGGAGTTGTAAGAATTAGATGAAAAATACGTCGTCGAATCAATGTTAACGTACCTTATAAAAATCCCCCTGAATCTATAAATATAATTAAAAAAATAATAATAATAATAACGGAAAAATGCTTATCAGATTGTAAAATATTTAAAACCATGAAGCGATTTTTTTTTTTTTTTTTTTTTTTTTTTAAGGATTCAGCGAGGGAAACAAAAATGGAGGTGTCTAAATAAAGATGATGATATGTTGGTGACAATGAAAAGGTCTACAAATATAACGATGATATTAATGTATAAATGGATGCAAATAATAAAGATTCCGTATGACTGCGGAAAAAGGATGGCGTTTACAATAATGCCTTAAAAGAACAAGCGACAGACATGATGCTGGTAGGTAAACATGGGTGGAAATAACAAAGCAGCGAAAAAACGCCCTTACTGAATGATATCTATAATCGTAACCATTTGAGAGGCTATGGAAACTGAGGGGAAAAAAAAAAATATTCTTGCTAACACCAAACGACTTTATGGGCAACTCAGGAAGGTCTTTCTACTACCAGACGTTTTTATTCAGCCAAGGAAGAACATCGTAGTGAAAATATTGAGGCAGTCATCATTAGTCCTTTCACTAATATGATTTTTTTTTAATTACCATCGTATGATTTTTTTTTTTTTTTCTTCCGGCTGGTGAAAGGTTTAAAAACCGTCCGTGAGAGGTTCCGGTAACAAAGATGGCGGCAGGTGGTGGTGGTCATAACGCTCACTGCCGGGCCCTCCTGGGGGTTGTCAACAATGGGACAAAATGCTCGCTCAGTGGCCCACTTTCCCTAGTTTTCCGATTATGCTCGAGTAGTGGTCCAACTTACGCTTATTCTCAAACTTTAAGACTTAGTTATTGCGCCTAACATCCACGGTTTTTAATTGTTGCTTGAGGGTTAATAAGCTCTTTGAGTGGACGGGCACTAATATTATGCCCTTTGAGTGGCCCACCATTGTGTATTATTCTAGGTACGGGGCTATTAGGGGCCTGCGTGTAATTTTTAACGTCATTCGGTATTTTAATTTCAAACAAGCTTGCCTGGGCTAACTTTGTTTACTATGCTCGGTACAGGGTGACCAAACTTTCCTTCATCTCATTACTATGTGGCCCTCTCTTGGTCCCCCCTCGCCCACCCCCTCCCCTCATCACCCCAGATCTTCCCCTCCCACGCCCCGGCTCTCTCCCTCCCCATGATCCCACTCTCCTCCTCCCTTCATCCTAACCCACCCCTCCCAATTCTCCTTTTCTCTCCCCGGTTCCCTTTTTACTGTTTTCCTTATTCTTTTCTTATTTTGCTCTCTCTCTCTCTCTCTCTCTCTCTCACACACACACACACACACACACACGCCATCTCATTTTCTTTTTATCGCTATCTTTTTGTTTCTCGTTTCCTTAACTTCAAACATTTCCTTTTACGCACCCCCCCCCCTTTTTTGGGCGCGGTCTCCCTCTACCCTTTACCTGTTCTTTCTTCCATCTTTCCTTAAAATTCGCCTTTGCTTTAGTGCTCTTTATTAACATTTCAACTAGTCCACGTCATCCCCTCCTCACTTTACCTATCCTATTCTGTTTACGCTCTCTCTCTCTCTCGCTCTAATATCGTCCCTTATTTCTGCATTCATTGTTTATTCGTCTTCCTATATTTTCTCCCTCACCCCTCCCACTTTTTCATTTTACTCTCCTATTCTGTCTGTTTAATCTGCTTTCACGTCTCCCCAGTAACATAACTTCCCTGCCCATGTCTAATTTTGTCTTTAATTTCTATTTTCTTTTTCATATTTTCTCCTTGCTCTCCTTCTCTCCTTCCATTCTTATGCAAAACCCTCCCCACCACCTCAAGCCATTCCCATATTTCTTCTAACTTTCCTTTCTACTTAACAGCCAGCCTCCCTATCCCAATGTCTCCCTACTCCTACCCCTCCCATCTTATCTCCCTTCCCGCAGCACTATTCTTACGATCCTTTACCTAAGGCTTTACGAATTCAAATCTAACCTTTCTTTATACTTACCAGTCAACCTCCTATCCTTATGCCTCCCTACTGCCATCTAACCTCCCTATCCCCATTCCACCCCGATCTTACCTTCACGTCTCCCCACTTCTCTCCCCAAAAACTATGCTTATTTGCTAACCTCTCTTCTACCCTACACCAATTAGTCTTACTTTCCTTTGTTCCATGTACTTACTCTTCGCTATGCCTTTCTTCATCCAAACCATCTAGCCTATCCTCATTCCTCTCTATCCTCTTGCTTTCTTTCACCTTCCTCCAGTCTCCCTCTATAATTACTCGTATCTAACCTTTATACCGACCATTCCACTTTCATCAACAGTCCCTCTCCTTATTGTCTACCTCCCTATTCCTGCCTTCATGCCAACCATTTAATTTCCGTACCCCTACTCCCACCCTCTCGTCTTACCTCCCGCTTCTGAAACTGTAATTTTAGCCTTCCTATCCTCATTTACCTATATCTTCCCTCTATTCCCATCCCCCTACTCCTGTCCTCCTATCCTCATTCCTCCCTATCCTAATTTCTCTAAACTCTCTCCCTATTCTCATTCCCCCTCCTCTTGCCCTCCCGTCTTCTCACCTTCCTCCCCTAAAACTATGCTTATTACCCTCTCCTGCCTGTTATTCCCTCACAAAGGCCAGTTCTTATCTAGTTCCCAAACTCATCCGCCGCGCCATGGCCAATAAGCTCATTACAGGGCCACTCTCCACTCGACGTGCTCACTACAGGGCCCCCATGATATCCTCACTGCAGGGTCCCTCCATACTATCCTTAACATAGCTCATCAAACACATCCTCAATACACAGCCGCTCACACTATTGTCTGCAGGGCAAACACACTATTTTCACTGCAGGGCCCCATACAAACCTTAATGGAGGGCCCCACACAATCCTCACTGCAGGACCTCTCGCACTATAAAATCTCACTGCAGAGCCAACACACTATCCTCAGTGCGCGCCCCACACAATCCTCAATGCAGGGCCCATACACAATTTTTCACTACAGGGTCCCACGCTCCCCACTACAAGGCCCACAACAACACAATCCTCACAACAGGTTCCACACACACACTACCCTCAATGCAGGGCCTCATACATACTAACTTCACTGCAAAAACACACACACACACACACACACACACACACACACACACACACACACACACACACACACACACGCGCGCGCGCGCGAGCAGAGAGAGAGAGAGAGAGAGAGAGAGAGAGAGAGAGAGAGGCTAGTGATTCACCGGCAAAGGACACCACTGAACCCCCGAAATAGACTCAAATTACATGTGTACAGGTGAGGACATAAGCAGCAATTCACTTCAGTAAGATAAATAACGACAAAGTCAGCAATGATATTCAAAACCCAGTTATGCGACCCTCAAACAATACTGTACGTGTACTTCAGACTGTTGCGTAAGTTTCACACTCGGGTACTAAATGGAGTGACAGTGCTGTCTTTGCCATTCAGAATGAGATCACACGAGTCTATACACACATTCTACCCTTTCAGTACTCTGACATATATTTGTTTCTTGCTACCACCAAACTATTTATTCAACAGTGGACAAACCCCTTTCGTACTCCGTGTTCTAACTTCTACGAGCCACTACAGGGTCAATGCAGTAATGTCTGCATAGACCCAAATTGCTTTGTTATCTTATCCTCGATTCACAGAACAAATACCAAAGTCTGCTTTATAACAATGAGCCTCAAAGGAATCAATAGCCGTGTTTCTATCTGCATTCCCTTTATACTCATTAAGCTATTCAATACGAGGGGGTTCTGAGATAAAGTCGAATGGCGTCCGATATAATTTTAATACAAAGAACATGCCTTCGGCTAAAAGTGTGGAGAGTTGCTTCTATATTCTATGGAGAAATCCCTCTACTTTACGGTCACACCCAACTCCACACTTGACTTCCCCATACTGAAGAAAGTTCAACTGACGGATTTTTGCACTGTTGCGCGTGCACAAACAATCGTCCACTGTGTGTGTGTGTGTGTGTGTGTGTGTGTGTGTGTGTGTGTGTGTGTGTGTGTGTGTGTGTGTGTGTGTGTGTGTGTGTGTGTGTGTGTGTGTGTGTGTGTGTGTGTGTGTGTGCGCGCGCGCGTGCGCGCCACTGCACTCACCAGACACAACACATATAAAAAGAAACATGATTATCCATGATACAATGTCCTACAGTTTGTGCAACCCTTCATTATTATTAGATATGGGTATATTCTATCTTATTGCGAACGTTTAGGTGGGGACTGGTAGTATTATTTAATTACATTGGCAAGGGCGATGTTAACATCCTAACTTGAGGAGTGAACTCTCATCTCCCAGTTTGACAGGGGTCGGCATGACAGTTTTCTTTTAGTACATTCAATTCTTGCTTCCACCTGACAACTTAATCCAGCGAAAAATACCTCTACTATGACTGTTATACGCCCGGCTAATCCCCTTATCAATTCTTCCTTCCACATGGCGACTGTATCTAGCCAAAAATGCCTGACTTTACACCACGACTGCCGGTTATGGGTCGGCCTGACTATGTTCTCTCCAGGGCCTCATTACTACGCTTGTTACGGGGCTACTTCACTCTAAACGAAAACGCTCAATTCCGGGCCCACTCTTGCCCTAGTTGATAAGCTATTTGCAGTCTCTCTCTCTCTCTCTCTCTCTCCTTTTGCCTCAGCTGATACGCTATTTGCAGGCCCGGCCACTATGCTCGATTCAGGGGCCCCTCGATTACCCTGCCACTGATACGCTTGTTGTAGGGCCCTTTACTCTCTCTCACTCTCTCTCTCTCTCTCTCTCTCTCTCTCTTTCCAATTTCTTCCATTTTCAGCGCATCACTTTTTGCCTCGACGTTTTCTGTCCATTCATGTTCCCTTCTCTTTCCTTTAGTGTTTCCTTCAGTGCTAGCCATCCCGACGTCATACCTCAATGTTTTTCCATCACTACTCTTTACCTTCCTTCGTCATAGATCATGTTTCCTTCTATATTGCGAACTTGTAACATTTCCTCCTTCCTCTGTCATACGAGTATATCATCCTTCTATATCCCAAACTTTATCATTTCTTCCTTTTTCTATCTCCGAAATAACTCATATACCTCCTACACATTTCATCCTATCCTTCAAATTTCCCTCCTTAATCCTCATATCCCTCTTCCGTTTGTTTTCTCATAGCCCCCTCCACTTTCCTATCCTATTCCATTCTGTTCCTATCGTGTTCCCCCACTTTCTCTCCTCTGTAGCTCCCTTCCATCCTTTTAACTCAATTCTCACTACAGCTCCTAAACTCTCCTTTCTCACCGACTATTTCCACCCCAAATCCATCATCTCTTCCTATTTTTATCTCCATACACTATCCTCTCTTCTTACTCCCGCACCACTCTCCTTTCCCTTCGTTTTCCTCCAACCACCCATATCTCCTCTCAACTATCTCCTCTTGCCTCTCTCCATATCTCTTCCTCCAACTAAATCTTCTCTCCCTCTCTTCCCGCATCCATCTCACCCTATAACCTCCTCCAACCACCCCATCTCAACCTTCTCCCCTCCCTTCGCTCCTTTAAATTCCATATTCTTTTCAACTACCTCAACCTTCTTCCCTCCTCCATATCTCCTCCTCCAACCACTTCTCCCCTTCAACCTTCCCATTTCCTCTCACTATACATCCTTCAGCCATATTACCCTTCTTCCTCCCATATTTCCTCCTCCCATCCCCTTTCCCTCCAAATCCACCCTCTATCCCTTTTCCTCCCGTTAATTTCCCTTCTTTTCAATTTCCTTTCCCCTATATCTAATCCCTCTTCTCCTGTATCTCCTTCAAACATCCAACTTTTGTTTCTCTAATGTATCTCTTGCTATCCATCCCATTTTTCCCTCCATCTCCGTCTTTTCTCTTTTCTCCCTTTCCACCATGATTACCCAACTCGCTAAGGGTGCCATTCTCCGGGGGATATAACGCTCGCTGCCTGGCCGCCTCACGCTCAATGAAGGGCACACCACTCAAATTGCTAATAAAAGCCAGACTGAAGCACACGACCCTCTCAATTACTGCACGTTGTTTGGGAAGAGACCTACCCAGCTTCTATCTCTTATCTATTTTACTCTCTCTCTCTCTCTCTCTCTCTCTCTCACACACACACACACACACACACACACACACACACACACACACATACATCCTTAATAAGAGGGACAAGTTCACAGGTAGCTACGGAATTGTGAGAAGGAAGCCGATGGATGGATGAAGAGAATTTCCTTAGAATGAAAGGTGGACGGATGGATCGATGGATGTCGGGGAGGTTGGATGACTGTGAGGAAGAGAGAACGGATGGATGGATGGGCATACTGTATGCAAGGGAAACCGGATGCATGACAGACTGAAGACGATGATGGAAAGATGGATGGGATGATGGGTGAATGGAAGAATGAATTGACGTAATGGACTGACGGACGGATGGCAGTTGATATATCTCTTAACACTCGCTTTTATTTCTTTCCGTGGTACAGTATCTCGTTTTCTATCTTACTCTGTCTCCCACAGCGTTCATTTTCTTTCTATCTTTGTCTTCCATTGCGTTCAATCTCTCTCTCTCTCTCTCTCTCTCTCTCTCTCTCTCTCGTCCTTTCATTTCATCTTTCACACTGCACATCTTCAACTTCGCTTTTCCTTCTTTTTGTCTCCTTGTCAATCTACAACCTACAACCTCTCTGCATCAACTTCACTATCTTCTGGCTCTTTCTCGTCATCATTATCATCATCATCAATCATAATCATTACCTTCACCTTCTCATTTAGATACTTCATGTTCCTACCTCGTCATCCAACATCATTTCCTTCCTCGTTACCTCCCCTCTCTTTCCCCTTGATTTTCCTTTCACCCCGTCAAGGCTTCCTCTTCACTCTCTGCTTTATTTTCTTCCTCCTCTTTCTCCACTCCTTCCCTCCTATTCTCTTCTTTTTCACAGCTAAACTTCTTCTTATACTTTTTCCGTTATTTGTTTCTGCATTTCCCTCACTCATCCTCTTCACAATCCTCTCTATTTCTTTCCCCTTCTTCCCGTATCGATTTCCTTCTTCATTTTCCCATCGACACTTCCTATCATCTTCTATTTCTGTCATCTGTTTCTTTACTTCCCTAACTCTCCCTCTTCAGTCTCCTCTCTATCTCCTTCTCCCTCATCTCCTCTTCCTTCTCTTCTTTCACCTTCACTTTCTCATCTAACTTCCTATTCTTCACCTTTTTTTATCATCTGTTTCTTCACCCCCACCATACTATATCATCTCCCTCTTCCATTTCTTTCTCCCATTTTTCCCTTCATTTTTCCCGTTCCCCGTCCAATCTCCCTTCAGTTGTTTGCCCTTATAATTTTTTTTCTTCGGCCTGTCTCCCTCTTTTCTTCCCCTTCTTCATCACTCTCACACTTTTATCAACCTTTCCTTGCTCTCTTTCATAGCTGTTGAATTACTTTCTTCTTTTGGTTCTCTCTCTCTCTCTCTCTCTCTCTCTCTCTCTCTCTCTCTCTCTCCCCTCCCTTTCTTAGCCCCCTCATTCTCCCTTCCATTCTTTCACCCACGCTCCCTTTCCCCCTCTCCCTCCCTTCCTCCTCGCCTTGCTCCTCTACATAATGAGTCTATCACGTAGCGGGGAAAATAGGCCTAAAATCACATAGTCGAAAGGAAAATATTTAGATGATCTCAGGGGGAACTAAAAAAAATTCACTTAGGCCTACAGAAGCAAGACGATGGAGGTGTATAGGGCTGGATACTGCTGATGGTGAGGACGGGGTATGCCTATTTGGGGAAATAGTATTCATTCATTTTTTGCCAGCTATTTTTATCTACATTTTTTTATTCTTTCTTCTTTTGAAAACATATATTTCCATCCTATTTTCATTATTGGTATTCTCCTATTTTCGTAATGGCAGTATTATTTACCTTCATCTGTTCCCTATTATTCTTCAGCCCTAACATATTCTTTCTTCCTCTTCTATCTTTATATTCTTATGCTTCATACTGAGAAGTATACTTCTGTATCTCTCACTTTCATCTTTTTTTTTCTATCGTTATCTTGTGTTCTTCAGTCGTATTTTCCTTTTCATTATTTTCTACATTCCTTTATTTGGGGTTCTATCGACTTGTATTTCTCCTTTAAACTCCTTTCTTTCTTTATCACTTTATAATCCTTTTAAATATACTGTACATATATCATATATTATATTATATATATTTACATAATTATAAATCATATATATTATAAATATTATAACATATTTACATACATAATTATATATCACATACATTACTAACATTTTATATATATATAGCTCCCATCCTTTTTCCTTTATTAATCGTTTCTTCCCCAAATTTTAATTGTCCCACCCATTTCAGAGAGTATCTTTATATATCTTACAATTTTCTAATTTTCTTTTTTTCGTCAAGCCAAAGTATAGTGTCTGTTCTTATAACCCTCTGTTCTCAATGTTGTTCCTTTCCTTCCTTATTCTCCATATGGGCCAACTCTCTCTCTCATATGATATATATATATATATATATATATATATATATATATATATATACACACACACACTCACACACACTTCTAGAAGAGAGAGAGAGAGAGAGAGAGAGAGAGAGAGAATTTAAGATGGTACTACAAACAAGGTATGTGAAAACAAGAAGGCTTAAGGCACTTTGTCTGATTAGTCTCTTGCTCACAAGATGCTACCTTAGTCTCTCTCTCTCTCTCTCTTCTAAATAACTTTCCATCTCGTCTACCCATACCATACGTGTCCTTTCTTCCTTCGTATCTTCTTCCTGTCTATCCCTCTTCTTTCTTCCTTTCCATTCTTCTTACCGTCCTTATGATTAACCTTCATTTTTCTTCCTTCCTTTCTTTCCTCCCGTTTCCTCCCTTCTGTTCCTACCTTCTGCCTTCCTACATTCATTCCTACCCATTCTTCCTTCATCTCGTCTTCCATTCTGCATACCCTCCTCCAACCTTCTTTTTAGTCTAGTATATTCTTCTTTCTTATCTTTTTCCTGTCTACATTTCCTTCTACCTACTTTCCCTCCTGCCTCCCCTCCCCCTTCTCTACCTCCTCCTCCTCTTTACATCCCTCGTCTCCACCTCCCCTTTCTTTTTCCTTTTCTCTGCTTCCCTCTCCTACCTCCTTCTATTCCTCTCGTCCTATCTTCACCTCCGCTTCCCTTCCTTTCCATTTCCCTCTTCTCTTTCCTCCTCGACACCTCTCACCCTTCCTCCACCTCCCTCTCTTTCCTCCGTATCTCCTTCCCTCTTACCTCCCCCCTCTCCCCCCTCCTCTCATGCCTCCCCCCCCCCGCCTCAGTTATGCAGATTACACGGGGAGGGTGCAAATTAACAGTCTGGTGCGCTATAATGTTAATGGCCGATGTTAGTCACCATTAACACGCCCAGGTAGCCAAGGTGATACGTCTACCACCACTACCAACATTACTCCTCCTACCAACAGTATTCCTACCAACATTAGCTACCACAGTACACCTACCAACACTGCTACTACCAACATTACAGCTATCATATTAAGCATACCATCACTACTCCTACCAACATTACTACCCCCACCAACACTGCTTACTTTTCCAATATACCAATATTGCTCCTACCAACATTATGGCTCCTACCAACAATGCCAACTATATTCCTATCCACATTTTTGCTCAAATAATTACAGTCAACCATACTCTTACTCTTTCCACCTCACTTCTACCAACTTTACTGCTCTTACCAGTACCACCATTAGGCCTATTCCTACTACTACAACCAACATTATTCCAACCACCACTGGAGGTATTACGAACTATTTTTATTAAGCCTTTCCCTACAACGAGGACTTTTTAACTATTTTACTTTCGATGATTTATAACAACCGCCTAAACTGAAGGATTTGGTATATATCCTCATTACACCCTTCATTACAGTTATGCCTCTTTAAAATTGATTCTTGCTGACATCAGACTATCTTAGGCTACTTATGATGATTCTCTTAGACGGAAGTGATTAAGTAACGATCGCCATTCGCCAATAACATATAACATCTTTACTATGAAATACGGCTTTTTATACTCATTCTTTGTACCACCATAGGATTTTATTCAGCATATTCACCTCCCACAGTGAAGGGGTTAATGTTATTCCTACAACAGTGGATACATAGAGGAAAATGGTAGTGATAGTGGTAATGGGAGAAACTATTACACCTCCCCCCACACCAGTTACCACTCTCTCTCTCTCATCGCCATTACCATCATCACTACCATTACCAACCTCATCTTTTACCACTCTTTGCATCTCATCGTTCTCTCATTTTCTCCCTGGCTCCTTAGTCTCTCTCGCTCTCTCTCTCTCTCTCTCTCTCCACGCATTTTATTTTCCTTGTCTTTTTTTCTTCTCGCCTCCTATCTCCCCTTCCCACCCTTTGCGCTCAATCCCCTTTCCTCTTCTTTCCTTTCCTCTCTTTTCTAATCGACTCTTCTCCTCTTATCTTTTCAGTTCTCCTCTTCTCTCTTCCCCCCTTGTGTCTCCTCCTTCCTATGTTTATTTTTTCCCTCTCCTCTCTTCTCTTTCCTCATCTTTCCTCCCCTCTCCTCTCCTTTTCCCTCCCCTCCTCCTTCTCTCCCCCCCTCCCTTTCCTCCTCAATTTGGAAGGAAGTAAGCCTATTCCCTCCTCCCTGATCCACACATTAGTAGTTGTGTGTGTGTGTGTGTGTGTGTGTGTGTGTGTGTGTGTGTGTGTGTGTGTGTGTGTGTGTGTGTGTGTGTGTGTGTGTGTGAGAGAGAGAGAGAGAGAGAGAGAGAGAGAGAGAGAGAGAGAGAGAGAGAGAGAGGTAAGCAAGTGAGAAAGGAAAGAAAAGTTGATCGAAGGAAGCAAGAAGCGAAGGAAGGAAAGGAGGAGGGAAAAGAGTTGAAAGAAAAAAAAAACGGCAGGAGACTGATCAAAGAAGAAAGGAAAAGGAAGGAAGGAAGGAAGAAAAGTGAAGGGAAAGGAATGAAGAAGGAAGGAAGGAGTGACGGAAGGAGTGAAGGAAGGAAGGATGGAAGATAACTATTCACGTATGTAAGTGGTGACGTATACAGCTCTTGGAATACCCGTTACATTAAGAGCACCCCACACCGCCTCAGTCTTTCATTCCCTCCTTCATCTGTTTTCATTCATTCATTCACCTACTAGTCTCATTCCTTCATTCCCTCCTTCATTCATTTTCATTCATTCATTCACCTACTTGTCTCATTCCTTCATTCCCTCCTTCATCTGTTTTCATTCATTCATTCACCTACTTGTCTCATTCTTTCATTCCCTCCATCATTCGTTTTCATTCATTCATTCACCTACTTCTTCCTCTTCATTCATTCCTTCTTCTCCTAACTTCTTTCATTTTTCTTTCCCTTCTAGTCAAATTATTTTCCTTCTCCTTTTTCCAGTTTCCTTGATTTCCTTTCTTCTCCTCATTCCTTCACCCTTTTCCTTCCCTAAATATTTTTCCCTTTTCTTTCATTACTTTCTTTTCTCCTTTCCCTTCTTTCTGCATCTCCTTTCACCGTTCTCCTCCTCTTCTTACTTCTTTTCTCTTCTTTCTTTTCTCTTTACTTTTCTTCCTTTACCCTTCCGTCTTTTTCCATTATACTCTTCCTCATTTTATCCTTCCTTCCCCCTTTTCCCTCTTTTTCATTTTCCCTTTTTTTCCAGTTCCTTCCCTTTTCTCTTTTCTTCTCTCTTTTTCTTATTTCTCTCTTTCCATCCTTCACCTCATAAGACTCCTGATTTCTGCCTTCTTTCTCTTCCTTCTCTCCCATTCTTCCCTCATCTTCCCTTTCACTCTTTCTTCATTAGAGAACTGCATCCCAGACTTGTCCTTCACTTCCTGTTTCTTCCAACCTTTATCTCACCACCGACTTATCTCTTACATTTTTCCTTCATCGTCCCTAAATCTCCTTCCCTCTTCCTTTGTTTCTGCATGAGACCAACGATTCCTTCTTCAATCAAATCGTCCTTTACTCTCCCAACCCTTCCTTCCTTCCTTCCTTTCTTCACCTTAAGAGGTTCCCTGAGTCCATTCTTCTCTCCCCACCTTTCTCTCCGCCCCTCCCCTCCTTCCTTTCTTCTATTTAAGAGTCTCTCTCTCTCTCTCTCTCTCTCTCTCTCTCCACTAAAAGCACCCTAACCTCAGCCTTCGGTCTTTCTTTAAGTGTAATTTCTTCCTTCCTCCTCGAAAGTGATTATTACTGCTCTCTCTCTCTCTCTCTCTCTCTCCCTATGTATCTATCTATCTATCTACCTATTTATCTATACCAACTTTTTTCGGCATTCACGCACACTTTATTTTTTCTTCCAGCATTACTTATCCCTTTTGCTCCTATTACATTAAAAAAAAACAACTTTTTTTGTACTCGTACTTTTCTTTCATATTTTCTTTCTTCTACATTTCTTTTATTTTTCTTTGCCGTTTTCTTTTTTTCTCCCTCCTCCCATCTCTCGACCTCCTAATCTCAACTTTTAGGCTTCCCCTTAATTATCGTTTTTTCCTTCCTTCCCTCTATTGTTCCCCTCCCCCCCCTCTCTCTCTCTCTCTCTCTCTCTCTCTCTCTCAACAGACTAAAAACGTACAAACGAAGAGGCGAAAGGGAAAGATGGAGGCAGATGGGGAGTGTGGTAAGAGCCGAAAAATTAATTAAATAATGCAGAAGGAAAGAGCAGAAGATTGAAAGATGACTGATGAAATGGAGAAAGATGAAAAGAAAGGCATGAATCTAGGGTTTAACATACAAATATTCACAGCTACATACATACAGCTAGAAAAACATATACAAACAGATATAATTATTCAGTACAGACATACATACATAGAGATATATACGGTAGATTAACAAAACTGAAAATATACAGATTAACTGACTGAATGAGAGAGAGAGAGAGAGAGAGAGAGAGAGAGAGAGAGAGGGGGGGGGAGGGAGGGGAAGGGAAGGGATAACTCGGCCCAAGAGAGGAGTCGGCACCATTAACACGAGGCAACATGGGAGGGGCCCGGATCAACTTTAGGGGACAGAGCTGCTGTGCTGTATACGAGTCAACTTTCTCTCCCTCTCTCTCTCTCTCTCTCTCAACACTGATAGATGAACAGCCATATCTAAACAGCTACAGACAGACAAACAGATAGACATATAACATTCTGACTGACTCAATTGACTTCTGTTTCATTTTATTCTTCTTTCCTTGTTGCATTATCAATTTTTTTTTTTTAAGTTTCTACCTCATGATTATAAAGTTCTATAGTCTTCAACTCTATCTACAGTATATTCATCCAAAGCATCAGTTCATAAAATCATCTACTTTCAGCCACCTAACGACCTATACAAGTTCATCCATCCATCCATCCTACCATCCTCCCCTATTACATTCATTCATTCACCCAACTTTCCTCCCATCCTCTCCACAACCATTTATCCATCCATCCAACCATCCTACCTTCCTTCCATCCCCTCCCCATCATTGTAACATCCATCCAAAGATCCTACCTTCCTTCCATTCTCTCCCCATCCCCCTAACATCCATCCAACCATCCTACCTTTTTTCCATCCTCTCCCCATCATTCTAAGATCCATCTACCCACATACGGCATTCAACTGAACTTATCTTCTTCCCATCCCTCGCACACTCACCTATCCTTCTAACCTTCCTACTCTGTTCCCAGTCAACAAACCATCCTACCTCTTAACATTCATCCATCTACCCAACAAAGCATACTACTAACCTCCCTCCAATATCCATCCATCCATCCATTCAAGCAACCATCCTCTACCACCCTCTCTTCTCAATCTATCCATACCCCATTCCACCCATCCACTACCTCCTCCATTTCCTCCTTCCCCCTCGTTCACTCCTCCTTCCCTCCTCTTCCCCTCAACTCCCTCGTGACTCATCAATCATGCCAGTTAATGAAGGCCATACCCGACACTCTTTCATCTACTCATCAACCCCTCTCACCCTCTTCCAACACCCATCAATCCATACTCGGGTCTCTGTCTAAAAAATCCCTGAGTCAATCCTCTCTCTCTCTCTCTCTCAATATAGCCACGACATCCATGGCTGTTCACTGCTTCTGTGTCTTGCACCATGTTCAAAGATGTTACCTTAGTTATTCATCGCTCTCTCTCTCTCTCTCTCTCTTTCTCTCTCTCTCTCTCTCTCTCACACACACACACACACACACACACACACACACACACACACACACACACACACACACACACACACAATCCTTTATTATCGCCGATACAATATATATTTGTGTCTTCCAAATTTTTTCCATATTTTTTGCAACTTTCATTACCGTTTTCATGACTGTATTTATATTTATGGGTATTTTTTTTTCGGTTACTTTTTATCAAACTTTCATATCAGTATCTCGACCGCTATCGCTTTTCGTGTCGGTATTTCCCTCCACCTTGACCATCATAACTCTACTCTTTTTACTTTAACTTGTCCCAGATTTTCGTCCATTTGCAACTAAGTCACTCAGTTCAGCAAAAAAAAAAAAAAAAAAAAAAAAAAAAAAAAACTGGTGCAGCTCTATCATCTCGCCAAAGCACTTCTTCGTGACTAGCACCATATTCTACTGTTAACCCACTGCTACAACTCAGCATTCACGATGGAGAGATGGCAATTTAATGCTACGTAAGAAAATGGAATATCACCATCTATTACGGTATGAATTTCGTGCATCTGTCAACATCCACCACTACTACCACTGTCTCCTGAAACGATCGCATTCCTATCAAAACCTGCATCTACCACCACCTCCACATACCACTATCTACCACAACCACTACACCCATCAGCATCTACCACAACAAACACATCCCTCACACCTACCACAACCACAACAACCTTCAGCATCTACACCTACCACATTCATCTGCGTCTACCACAACTACCACCGGTCCCCCTTGAGCGGTGACTAACCATGACTGCTCCCATGAATGGTAGATGACCCCTGAGTACTCTCCCTCATGCTGCCCTTCAGGGATAGCTGGAAGGGGGAGAGGGAAAGAGGGGGGAGAATGTGGGGAGGAGGAAGGGGGAGATGGAAAATGAGGAGATGGGTAATGGGGGAGAGGGAAAGGAAAGTGAGCGATATATATTGTGGTGTGGATGTGGATGTGACAGGAAGCATTAGGAGAAATATACTGAGGCGGTTTGGCCCTATGGAGAGGATGGAGAGTGAGAGACTGACGAGAAAAGTGTATGTGAGTGAGCTGGAGGGGGGGAGAGGGAGGGGGAGGCCAAGGATGAGATGAAAGGATGGAGTGGATAGGTATATGAGAGAGGAGGACGTGAGCTGGGAGCAGGGCAGTGAAGTGGAGGGGGACAGGGCGACATGGAGGCGATTTGTTTGTGGCTGCTTCCCCTAAGGAAAGAGAGGTAGCCGAGACAGGACGACACACTGCCAATTTACTCATCCACTCAAAACATTCATTCGCATCGTAGCCTCAAAGGGGAGAAGGGACAGATCCTCACCGCACCACACCGCACAAGGGTCAACAGCGCAGTGCAATCAGTGACATCCGCAGCAGGGCCCAACAGCAGAGCTGGTTTACCCCTGCCACATCATAACGGACCCATCCCCTTACCCGCACCTGACCTGATCAGTTGATTGGACAAAATGCGGGAGAATATCCCCTCAGGGCTGTGTCATCATTTATTCATTCACAATATCTCACCATTCATTTCTATATATATATATATATATATATATATATATATATATATATATATATATATATATATATATATATATATAGAGAGAGAGAGAGA
This sequence comes from Coenobita brevimanus, assembly GCF_032717465.1. NCBI lineage: Eukaryota > Metazoa > Arthropoda > Malacostraca > Decapoda > Coenobitidae > Coenobita > Coenobita brevimanus. Next base: position 20,282,007 of record NC_137004.1, read on the forward strand.
GAGAGAGAGAGAGAGAGAGAGAGACTAAATGATGACCCAGGATGAAAATGAAGGAAAAGATGAGGAAGGGTATGGCAGTACAGACAATTAAAATAAGGAAAAGGGATTCGATGAAGAGGGAGAAAGTAGTACGAGAAAAAAAAGATGAGGGCAAAAGAATAAACAAGGAACCAGTTATGAGAAAAGTGGGAAATGGAAGACAAATAATAATAAACAACATGAACTCAATCATCTACTGCGTCCCTCCTCTTTATCTCTCCCTCCTCTCTTTTCCCCTCCCTCCCTCCCCTCAATTTCCCTTCCGCCCCTCGCCTCCCCCTGCACTTCATCCCTTCATCCTCCACTGTTGCTCATCCCATTTTATTGTGATTCTCTCTCTTCCTCTCCATCTGTCCCTACCATTTATCACTGCTCCCTAGGGCGGTGTATCAAGGGGGTAGAGAGAGAGAGAGAAGGGGAGAGAGATGGGGGGGAAGGAGAAAGGGAGATACAGAGGAGTGGAGGGGAGAAGAGAAGAAGGGGGGCGAGACAAGAGGAGAGAAAATGTGAAAAGAGAAGAGAAAAATAAAGTTACACAGAGGAGAAGATTGCGGAGAAAAAGAGAAAATAGGAGAATGTTAATGCACAGAGGCCTGGAGATAAATCTCCCTCCCTCTCTCTCTTTCTCTCTCTCTCTCACACACACACACACACACACACACACACACACACACACACACACATGATTAATGTCCCAAACCATACATAGCACCATACTCAGCATCACCGCTCAGTACAACGAATGAAAGAGAATGCTGGACTGCAACTAAGGGCTCCAGAATGCCGACAGATCCCAAGAGCATACAGAACTCCAGGCACGATGATGTAATGTGATAGCTGAGGGGAAAGGGAAAAGGTGGAGGGTGGAGGCATATAAAGTGAGAGGGGAAAGAACAGATGGATGGATAGACGAATAAGACAGACACAGACAGCCAGATAGACATACAGACAGATATAGGATAGATAGATAGGTACCTGGACAGACAGACTGAGAGATGGGTGAACAGAAATGTGTACAAAAAAATATACATAAACAAACCCACAGACTTTGATACGCACTAAAAATGAGAGAGAGAGAGAGAGAGACAGAATAGGAGAAGAGTAGAGGCTGAGGGGGTGATTACGAAGGGGATTAAGGAGGTATTGGAGGATTGGGGGAACTGTAATCCAATCCGAGGGAGTGATTAGCAAGGGGGGCAATAATACAAACTACACCCGGGGGAGGGGTCGCTCTTTCTCATACAGTATTTCTCTCTCTCTCTCTCTCTTTCATTTCATCATTCCTATTTATCCTACATACTCTCTTTCTCCCTCCGTCTTCTTCTCCTCCTCTGTCTTTTTCATTATCATCATCATCATCCGTGGGAGATACTGTCTTCACTCCTACACTGTTAGTTTTTAGTAGTATTTGTTTATTTTTCATTCATCACCCGCTTCTTCCCTCCCCTTTCTCTTTCACCTGCTCTTCACTTTTCTCTGTCTTCCGCTTCATCATCATCATCATCATCATCTAGGCTCGCTTACCAAGAGAGAAGTCCTTTTCTTATAATACTTCTCTTTCTTTTCGCTTTTCTAATGACAATATTTGAACAATTTATATACAGTACCTCTATAATTAAGCATTATTCCTAAATCTCACCTTTATTCTTCTTTTCCCTTTGCCCTCTTTTCTCTAGCTTTTCACAGCAATTCTAAGACTGATGAATAATTTGATGACAGATTTCACATTTCCTCCCTTTCTTTTCTTTTCTTCATCTACAGCCAAGGGAGAAGTTGTCCTCATATATTACTTCTCTTTTCTCTGGCTCACTTTTTAATATCATCAATACTAATTACACTGGGAAGAGAGGTGACCTTATCCACTATTGTGCTTTTTTCTTCTTTTCCTATGATATTTTCCTCTGTACTGACTGATACTCTTCTTCTCCTTCTTCTTCTACTATTTATACTTCTTTCTCATTTTTCATCTTCAATTCTCCTTCAATTTCTCTCTTTTCTTTCAAATTTTCCATCTAACTCTTTCTCACATTCCCACCTTTTCCCCTCTTCCTTCTCTTCTCTTGCTCTCTCTCTCATTTCCATTTTTTCTATATTTCTCTCACTCGTACATCTCTATATCATTATCCCCCGCCTTTCTCACCATTTCACACTGTACTTCTTCTGTTCTCATTCTTTATTTCCATCTCTTTCCTTTATTATCACTTTATCACTTCTCTTATTTCTTACTCTCCTTCCCACCTACAGACTTTATTAGTCATGGCACTTTTCTATTTCCTCCTCTTGTTCTTTCTCCTATCACTTCTCTCATTATTCTTCAACTCTTCCTGGCTCATACTTCTTTTATTCCTTTTTCAACTTAATGGCACTGTTCTTTTTTCAAATTAATGACATTATTTCTACCTTAATTTAATGGCACTCGTTTGACATCCTCTCTCGGTGCTGCTTACAAATGATGCCGCTGGAATGAGTAAAAAGTCTCCCCCCCCTTCTCTCTCTCTCTCTCTCACCCTTTCCTCTCTTTCCAACTCCCATGAGGAAGACCGTCAGCAGAGGGAAAGGAAATGGAGGGACGGAAGGAAAGTACGACGGATGGATGGATGGAAACACGAAGGAAGGAGGAAGGGGAGGAGAGGAGCGGGAGGAAGGGAAGGGGGGGGGGAGATGGGAGTGAGGGAAAGAGGAGACATCAAGGGAGGGAAGGAGGGAGAGAGGGAAAGAGGAGACATCAAGGAAGGGAGGCACTGAGAGACTTTCATTAAATTTTCATACCAATTGATAGGATCCCAGCCTGCACGAGGGAGGGAGGGAGGAGAGAGAGAAGAGGCAGGAGGGAGGGAGGGAGGAGAGGGAGGGAGGGCGAACGCAAAGAGGGAAGGGGTAGCAATGAGGGACGGAAGGAAGAAAGAATGCAAAGAAGGAATGGAGAGAGAGAGAGAGAGAGAGAGAGAGAGAGAGAGAGAGAGAGAGAGAGAGAGAGACTATAAGGAAACTGAGTTAGAGAAAGGAGACTGAAAAAATTATAAAGTATTAGAGCCAGGCTTGTACAAAAAAAAAAAAAAAGAGCATGTGGAGAAGGATGAGTAAATAAAACAGAGAAAGAAGTAAATACCGAAGATCGTGTAAAGATGAAGAGAAAAACAGAAAAGAAATGATTGAGGAGTACTCCACAAGCAGGGCAATGACCATGACTAATACACACACACACACACACACACACACACACACACACACACACACACACACACACACACACACGGCGGCACAGCACCCTCGGGACTGATAATATTCTTTTGGTCCCGGTTTTAATTGCTTGGTTTTGCATGGGAACAGGAGGGTGAGAGAGAGAAAAAAAAAAGGAAAGAGGAAACTGCTGGAAGAGAACTGGAATGAAGGAGAAATAACTGATGGAAATAAGAGAAAGGATGGAAAGGGAAATAAAAGGGAAGGATATCAGTGAGTGGAAGAGAGAGACGAAGGCAATTAAGCTTCTGAAAGAAAAAGGGAAATGGCCCGGAAGGAAGGAAGGAAGGAAGACACGAGGTGGAAGCATTACTATGGGAGGAATTAAATAAATGATTTCCAATAAAATAGATGACAAGCTACTTCTCCTATATCTCTCTCTCTCTCTCTCTCTCTCTCTCTCTCTCTCTCTCTCTCTCCAAACAATTCACTGTTGCAAAATAGCCGCTTGATGCAAATGAACCTCTCTAAACGACTTACATATTAAAGGTGTAAATGCCTCTCTCTCTCTCTCTCTCTCTCTCTCTCTCTCTCTCTCTCTCTCTCTCTCTCTCCAGAACAGCAAGCCGGTTTGTTCCATGTAAAGGTGTGTGTGTGTGTGTGTGTGTGTGTGTGTGTGTGTGTGAACCAGTCACACATTCTCCTCTGAGTGTGTGTGTGTGCGTGAGCTCATACTTGCGTGCATGTGAGTGCGTGAGTTCCTTTGAATGTCCCCCCAGGTCTACCAGTGCGTCTCTTGAGTGCATGCGTGAATGTGTGCGTGCGTGTTTGCGTGATGCAGTAATGAGGGCCACATCCCAGGGGAAGGTGGGGGAATCATGGGGAGGAAGAAGAGGTAGGTGGGAGGACAGGAAAGGGGAATATAGAGGGAAGGAGGCATAAAGGGAAGGAAAGTTATGAGGAACTAGAAAGGGTATGGAGGAATAATGAAATGGGAAGGATGAGAGAGAGAGAGAGAGAGAGAGAGAGAGAGAGAGAGAGAGAGAGAGAGAGAGAGAGAGAGGGGGGGAGGGGGGAAGAAAGACGAGGAGTGGTAAAGTGAGGGTATAAGGGAGGATGAAAAGTTGCAAAGAGATAGGATGGAGATAGAAATAAAAAAGTCGAGAGGAAAAGAAGCCATGAGGGAAAGGAATAAGAAAGGGGTGAAGAGAAGCCACAAGAGAAGAAAGGGGAGGTCGAGAGAAGAGGAAAGTTATGGAAGTCGAGAGGAAAAAAGAATGGGGGTGTGAGGGAAGAAAGAGTGAGATAGACGGAAGAGTGTGTGTAATGAAGAAGAAAATGACCGAGCAATGTGGGAGTATGAGGAAGCTAGTGTGTGTATGGAAAAGGTAGAGGTGGGAAGGGAAATGTGTGGAAGAGCACGATAAAATGTAAAATGGAGGAGATATGGTAGAAGAGAAGGGAAATGAGGAGGAGGAGGAGGAGGAGGAGGAGGGATGAGAAGGAAGAGGGGGATAAGGGAGGAAGGGACGTATGATAGGTGGGAAGAAAGTGGAAGGATGCCGGGACGAAAATGAGGCGGAGGAGGAGGAAAGTGACGGAGGGAAAGGGAAGTGTGTGAGGAGGGGTGGAGGAAAATATAAGACATATATTTTCCCCCGAGTGCTGAGAGACGCAGGGGAAAAAAACTCCAGTTCAAAAGCGTCTCAAGGAAACTCATCTCCGGTTATTGACTTGAGCCGGTGGTCCCCTGCCTCACCCTGCCTGCCTGCCTGCCTCACCCTGCCATTTTGCTCTCACTGCCTTACCCGCCTGTCTCATTCTGCCTTCCTCGCCCAGCCTCCACCACCACCCCACCTTGCACCATCCCCCCTGCCCCCGGCACCCAAAAGATCACATCTCCCAAAATCTTACTTTATTTGTCAACTCCAGCTTCAAGATTCTTATGTGTCGGCTGTATTTGCCTTCACTGACTCTCTGACTGATCTTGATTTTATTTGCTTGGGTAACGTATTTCTCTCATTCTGTCTCCTCTTTGCTCTAGAATGTTATTTGTCATTTCGAGCTACCACAGTTTAAATATGACAGACATCCTTCCTGCCATCGCTTGCCTACTTGAATTTCCCTGCTTGGGTACTTACCTAGTTCTGTTTATTTTCTCTTATGCAAAAGAAAGAACCAAAAGCTGAAAGCCTGAAAGAAAGATGTCCTTTCCAGAGAAAATTAAACAAAAGACTAGCTAAATTCTTACATTTTCTCTTACTACGTGATCTCAGCATCTTCCTTTGTCGCCTGGGAGCTTTCAAGATTTTCATACAGAAATTGATTTCCTTCCTCTTCTTGATGGTCTGAATTAGACTGGGTACTTACTCACTTCTCTCACTCTGTCTCCTACTCCCTCTCAAGATCTTTATTTGTCAACTCGGGCCCACAAAATTTTTACGTCAGCTGTTTTTATTTTATTTTGATGATTATCTGTTCTATTTTTCTTTCCCTTTACTTGGAAACTTGTCGAACTCTGTCTCCTACTTGGCCACAGGATCTCAACTTATATTACTTAGCTCAACTTTTCAAAATTTTAATATAAGTCAGCCGCCTTTCCTTGCACTAGCATGGCTTTCTCTGCCTGGGTACTTGCCACACATCTTTCCTTACTTGCTTCCAGAATCTTACAGTATTTCAATACCTATCAACTCGAGTCACCAAAATAAATGTATGCCAGCCAACTCTGCTGTCACTGTTTGCCTGCCTCACTACCTCCGCCTGAGTAGTCTCATTGTATCTCGGCAATACCTCGCATTTTCATAGTACTCGCTCATGGACTCTTATTTGTTAACTGGAATTTTCTACATTTTGATATTTTGACATATTGCCAGACACCTTGCTTTTTTTCTTCCAGTGCTCTTTCTCTCTCTCTCTGTTTTTTCTTCCACTGCTCCCTCCCTCTCTGCCCTTGCCTATCTCAGGCCCTCATACTACTTACTGCTCCAATCTTACTTTATTTGTCAACTCGAGCTTTCAACATTTACATATATATATACCAGACAACTTTGCGCTCTCTCTCTCTCTCTCTCTCTCTCTCACTTCCTTTACACTGCCTATTTTCACCTGCCTACTTCAACTTAAGCACAACACTAAAACAATAACAACAACAGTACTCATCCTTCAGCAGATCAGCAGTTCCTCTCAGCACCTCCAATTAACACTTACCTGAGGGAGAAAATTACCTCATTAGTGATGGTGATTGGCACAATTAAACAGAGGGAATGGAACATGAGGTGAACATTCAGCATTAATGACTTATTCACTTTAGCGATTAATGTAAAAATAATTAATAAGGTTGTTACTGATGTGCAAAAGTAGAGATTAAGGGAAAGTGGCTAACCATTTCAGTTCCCCCTCCCCCTCCCCGAGAGAAGACATATAGGAAAGCATCATCATCATCTTTAACAACCCTATTCCCCATTATTTCTTTCGATACGGTCAGCTCGTCTTTTTATTTTCACTATCTCCAGACTGTATCCTTCATCTCAGGGGAAACTTCTCGAAATGCAGGGGTTAGATACAGCCTTTCTCACCGCCTTCAATACGAGGCTGATCTCCATAGCTGAGCAGGATCATTTGCACAAACAGAAGATCCTTGAGCCGAAAGGGTTAATACACGTGATGGGATGGATTGAGACACAGGAACAGGACCGCACGATATAGGACGAAAGATAACACGGAACCTACCGAGACGATAGTGTGAGAAAAACTTTCAATGGAAAAAAAAAAAAATTCAAAGTAAAGCCCGGGAAAAGAAAGGATTACCGGAATAATACTATTTCTTAATGCTGATTGGATTTTAAACAAACGACGAAAGGAAAGAAGAGAAGGAAAAAGAGGAAAAATGCAGAGAGATGAGAGGAATGACAGGGGTCTGAAAGATGAATGTACTGTTCATTTCAATCTGATAAATAAATAGACAGTGAGCAATGATTATACCTAGTCAGTGATGCGATTCAACATTCTTCTCAGAATGCTATATGAGATTTTATGACTGTTCGAGTAAACAGTGAAGTGATGTTTCCGTCCTCCATCTGACAATGGAAGAAAATGGGAGGAAATACATCCTGGTACCTAGAGTGTACTCAAAGAGCGCATACCTCCGCCAATGCCATTGCCATTAAAAAGGATCCGGATCCAGATCCGTGGAGATAGTGTGTGGAATACATAGGATCCGTATTCGCCATAAAATTTAATCAATTGTTCCTTGACCCATGGCCCATTCTTCCACAAAATTATATTGAAATTCATTTAGAACTTTTGAAGACATTGTGCAAGATACACAGGATCCGGATCCGGATCCGCCTGCAAATTTAATCAATTCTTTTTTGGGCCATGCCCCACCGTTCCACAATATTTCATTGAAATTCACTGAGAACTTTTGGAGATATCGTGTGGACAAACAAACAAGCAAACAGACAAACACAGATGAATACATAACCTCCTCTACCTTCGTTGGCGAGGGTAATACAACCGAAACTGTGAATATTTTATGAAGAACAGAGAAAATGTGAAGGGAAAAAAGATAGAGGTTGAAACAAAGAAAATGAGTAAGTTGAATGAGAGCTATAAATGGAAAAGCAAAACAAAAACAGGCCGAAAACAAAAAGGAAAAAATTCACGTGGGAAAACGGAGAAAAAAGTAAGGCGAGGAAAGCGTGAAGAAAAAGATACCAGAGAAAGTGAGGGAAATGGATTAAAGAAAGCGAGGCAGGAGCTGAGTGGCCTGGGTTGACTTGGAGGGGAAAAAAAAAAAAAAAAAAAAGGAAAGGGGAAAGTAAGGGAAAAACGAAAAATAATATAAAGAAGGGGAAACGGGGAAAGCAGAAAAATGGAAAAAGGTGAAAGACAAACGTAAATGGAGGAGAAAAACGGGGAAATTGACAAAAGAAAAAACTGGGTGTATTATGGAAGAAAAAAAAAAGGGGGGAAGTAAAAGGAAAATCGAAAACAATAAAACGGAAACTGGAAGAACAGAAAAACAGGAGGGGGGGAGAGGAAAATGATATGTAAACTTAAAATATCTATAACTATATCTATATCTATATCTATCTATCTACCTATATATATATATAAATATATATATATATATATATATATATATATATATATATATATATATATATATATATATATATATATATATATATATGTCAGTGGAAAGAGGGTGCATCGGATATATATATATATATATATATATATATATATATATATATATGTCAGTGGAAAGAGGGTGCATCGGATTTCTCAGTATCCATCAGCTTTTTTTTTTTTTTTTTAGAAACTAAAAGTGAAAGTTTAAAATTGAAACAAATAAAACGGAAATAGGAAGGAGAACAGAAAAAAAGGAGGGTGGAGAGGAAAATGGTATATAAACTTAAATAAGTACCGGGTAAATATATATATATATATATATATATATATATATATATATATATATATATATATATATATATATATATATATCTCTGTGGAAAGAGGGTGCATCGGATTTCTCAGAATCCATCAGCTTTATACATTTTTTCTAAATTAAAAGTAAAACTTTAAAAAAATCGTTTTCCATTCCTTCAACACGAACACGACTCTCTTATTTTATTCCTGTCACCATCAGATTTTGCTTAAGCTAAGGCTAGAACTCTCGCAGATAAAGATTAAAATATACCAGAACATATAACACAAGAATTTACCATCATAAAGAATCAGTACATTATGTAAAAAGCAGGTATAAACTTTACAGAGAACGAAACACTCTATTAATTATAATCAAGAAATCTGGAAGGCATAATATTACATAATTTAATGCTACTGATTAATGAAACTGATAAAACGCTTCCTATTATTAAAACAGGCTATACACCTATTTTTCTTAGAGAACTTTCTTTACATCGACATGGTTTAAAAACAAAATAAATTTCTCATGACAATTATGAACATGACATAGTTACAGTGAATAACTATTATACAACATATGAAATTCAACCTCCAAATTTTTTAGTAAACAGAAGCCTAATAAGAAGGAAAATATCATGGAATAAAATGGATGGATAAAAGACAAATAAGATTATGGAACAAAAAATATCGTAAAAAAAGTGAGGAGCAAGGAAAGAAAGAACAGGATGGAAACAAAGATGGAACGTGAAAAGGGGGATGAAATGGCATAAAACATAAGACAAAGAAAACAAAAAAAATAGAAATAGCAAAGGAAAATGACAAAAAAACGAATTAAACAGAGAAATGGAAAAAGGAAGGGGGAGAGTGGAAAGTGCGAGGGGGAAATATTGAAAGGGATTACAAAAAAAAAAAAAAAAAAAAAAAGGGAGAAAAGGAGGAAAAACAAGGTGGGATGGAGAAAAATACAAGGCGAAGATACCCAGAATCCAAGTAGATAGTGTAAATAAACATACGGTTAGAGGAATAAAATAAAATAAAAAATAGGATGTAAATTTTGGGAAGGGGAAAACAATGCGAAACGCGAAAAATTTGGAAGTAGAAATGAACCAGCGCTTGCAACTGCGTGAGTACAGCAGCTTACCAAGTGAGCCATTTAAGCACCCAAAGTAGAAATGAATGAAGAAATTAAAGAAATATGGACTAAAAATCTGACGTATTTAATAATTTGTTACTGATATCCCCAGACGATTTTATTCGCCTTTAGGATATACTCTTCTATATGGATGACTTAGATATAGCCTTCATTAACCCCTTCACTAAATGATTCTACTTTCTCACCTAAACTGAAGAAAATCATCCAGAGGTTGCAAGAACAAACAACAAACGGATCGCCAGATTCAAAGGGTAAAAGAGAACGGAACAAACCACAAACTTTAAAAATATGTTGATCATGGACAGCTTACGCTAAATGGAAGAACATGAAGAAAAAGTGAGGAGAAATTATGAGGAAAAATTAAGACATCAGAAAAAAAAAAAAAAAAAAAAAACCACGGATAATGGAAAAAATACAGAAAGTCAGAAAAAGTTAGTGAACATGTAAGAAAAGATTAAAGTGAAAGCTAACAATGGACTTTAAAGAAAGAGAAAATGTAAGATGGAAGTTCGAAACACAAAAAAGGGAGAAAAAAATAAGAAAATGAAAAAAAAAAAAATCTCAATAATAAGGTCACTCTGTGTATGTGTGTCTGTCTGTAGGTTTTCTCAACCTAATTCTTTTTGCACTAGGACGGAGAAAGTTCGACGAGCGTCAAAAAAAAAAAAAAAAAAAAAAAAAAAAAATCTGGCGATCGCGCGGGACGCGACGCGACGGCTCGAAATTTCCGGAAATATGAGAAAATAATGATTTCGACTTTTTGATCAGAATTGATTATTGTGAGCTCAATAATGGCATGGAAACATAAAAATGGTATTTGCAAATATTTTGTGATGGAAAGGCTATGTCCCGCAAATTTTTGCGGGCAAGCACTAGTTAGTGAATAAGGAACATGATTTTCGAAATAAAACAGACGACGAAGAGTATCGGTAAGAATGTAAAATAGACCATAGGGAAACGCTATTATGATGTAAACAGTGCTGGGATATAATAATAATAAAAATATATGGGGAATTAAGAACAAAATTGTGTGTGTGTGTGTGTGTGTGTGTGTGTGTGTGTGTGTGTGTGTGTGTGTGTGTGTGTGTGTGTGTGTGTGTGTGTGTGTGTGTGTGTGAGAGAGAGAGAGAGAGAGAGAGAGAGAGAGAGAGAGAGAGAGAGAGAGAGAGAGAGAGAGATTCTGAAAAAAGAAATAAAAAGGTCTAACGTTACAGTAAGCAGATAGCACTGAATGAAAATGAAAAATATAACATAAGATTGTCAAAAATCGCAAAATAAAAGTGACACATTTTTAAGAAATGAGAAGTTATACTAAAATACGAAAGCTGACAAAGAGAGAGAGAGAGAGAGAGAGAGAGAAGGGGGGTGTTGACTGTCGGAGGAGGAAGAGTCAAATAGGAGGGCCAAATATTTATACCTCCACATAATATTGCAGAGTCAACACACCCACCATCTCTACCACCACCACAGCCACCGTCTCTCTCTCTCTCTTTCAACCAAAAATTTTTCTTTCAAATTCACATTTTCTTCTTCACATTCTCTCTTCATAGTCCATCTCTCCAATCACACTTTTTCCACATTCCTCGTCTCTCCTCCTCCTTCTCTTCCTCCTACAATCCCTGCTTCTTGCTATATCCTTCCTTTCCTCCTAGCATTCTTCCGTCATCCCCTTCCTACTCTCTCTCTCTCTCTCTCTCTCCACTCCTTTCCCACTCTGCTTCCCCTTCTCTTCCTACTTTCCCCCTCCCCTCTCCAACCATTCCTCCCTCCCTCCACACTCCTCCTCCTCCTCCTTCTCCTTCTCCTCCTCTCTTCAACCTTTCCTCCATTCCTCCACACTCCTCCTCCAACCCGCCCCCCCAACATCAAGGCTGGCTGCAGAAACACTCAAGTCGGACCGAAAAACTTAAACCCACAGAAAAGTGGGATAATGCAAGCACGCCCACTGCATGGATGGATGGATGGCTGAGTGGATGGTTGGGTGGACGAATTAATGGATGAATAAGTGAAAGGGCGGATGGATGGATGGATGGATAGTAGGTGGGTGACTGGGTGGTGGGTGGCTGGGTGGTGGATGGATGGAGGAATGGATGGGTGGATGGTCGGATCGATGGATGGCTGGGTTGATGGTCGAGTGTATGGATGGATGGAGGAATGGAAGAGTGGATGGTCGGATCGATGGATGGTTGGGTGGATGGACGGGCGGATGGATGAGTGAAGGAATGAAGGGTGGATAGATGGATGGTCGGGGTGGTCGGATGGTTCAATGGAGGAATGGACGGGTAGATGGTTGGGTACATAGATGGACGGGTGGATGGTTGGATGGATGGTTTGATGGATGGATGGATGGTTGGATGGATGGATGGATGGTTGGATGGATGGTTGGATGGATAGATGGATGGATGGATGGATAGTTGGACAGACGAATGGATAAATGGATGGGTGATCGGTTGGAAGGATGGCTGGATGGATGAATGGCTTATGGACAGATGTTCGGATAGATTATTAAATAACTGGATGGATGGATGGATGGATGGTTAGGTGGTGAGGTAGCAGCAAGAACGAGAAGACGGATGGTTTTATGGACTAGATGAAAGGATGGCTGGCTGGATGGCTAAGGATGACTCGAAGAACTGGCCGGATATATGGCTGCTTGACTACCGGCCAACAGACAGACAGATAGATAGACAGAGACAGAGATAGGTAGATATGTAGGTCTGTAGACATACGCTGACAGAAAGATGAAGATATAAAGACTGAGACAGATAAACAGACAGACAGACAGAGATAAAGACAGACAGATAGATAGTTAACTTGATGCAGAGAGTAGATGAATGGAAGGTCAGTTAATTATATGGATATGCCAAGGGTATCATACGCGTACAACACAACAGAATGGTGTGAGGATGATAGGAATCTAAACAGTACAACCGCTCTGAACACATGAAGAATTTTCAACTGTCTGTTTTTGCTAGGGACAGGCACTTTTATTCAGTTTAGGCCAGGCTTTTAGTCTTCTAAGGTACGTCTCACTTGATCCGAATACAATCAAATGGTGTTCCTGATGAAAATACGAGAAGTAGCTCACCTAAAAGTGTTACTGAAATTCTGTCCAATCCTTTAAGGGGCAAGAAACTATTTGAGTATTTTAATCTGATCACCGCCAGAGGCATTTAATCAACTGAGGGACACATACTACGGTTGTATGCCTAATGAAGGGTCAAAGAACACAATGCTTGATGGATGGATGATTAAGGAGCCATATGGTACAATAATGTTATAAACAGAATATAGCGTGAATTATAAGTGGCGGTATATATATATATATATATATATATATATATATATATATATATATATATATATATGTAATGGTTGACTGGATGGTTGAATGTCAAGCAGGGAGATGGCTGGACGACTGCGTGGATGGATGGCTAGACACCTGGAAGCTTGGAAGGTTGGATGACCGGGTGGTTGTTTGAGTTGTCGGTTCATTGACTGACTGATTGAAGGAAATTGGAGAGAGATAAATGGAAGATTGGAGGAGGGAGAAGATGTGTTCTGCAAGACAAGGGACGGGAAAGAGGGACTGGAAGAGAGTGGAAGTGCGAGGAACTGGAAGGGAGGGGAAGGGAAATGAAGGACTGGAAGCGAGGGGAAGATGCGGAACTGGAAGAGAAGAAGTGAATTAGGAACTGAACGAGAGGGGAAGGAGGGGGAACTGGAAGAGAGGGGAAGGGTAAGAGGGACTGTAAGAGAAAGTAAGGGAATGGGGGACTGGAAGAGAGGGGAAGGGAAAGAGAGCAAGGGGATGTGTGTGTGTGTGTGTGTGTGTGTGTGTGTGTGTGTGTGTGTGTGTGTGTGTGTGTGTGTGTGTGTGTGTGTGTGTGTGTGTGTGTGTGTGTGTGTGTGTGTGTGTGTGTGTGTGAGAGAGAGAGAGAGAGAGAGAGAGAGAGAGAGAGAGAGAGAGTAGAAATGGAACAAGAGCGGGAAAGGAGACCTATAAGTAAAAGAGAAAGAACAGATAATGGAAGATGAAGCGTGTAGTATAATAACGAATGGAGGAATCTGTGGAGGAAGAAGGTGGACAAGAGAGGAAAGGAGGAAGTAAAAGAGGATGAGAATGAGAGAGAAATTTGAGAATGCAGAAGGTGGATGGGAAAGGTGGAAAGGAGGAGCAAGAAGAGAGGAAGGGTGGTAAAGGTGGAAGAGGGATATGGAGAGGAAGGGAATGACTTAGAGAGAGAGAGAGAGAGAGAGAGAGAGAGAGAGAGAGAGAGAGAGAGAGAGAGAGAGAATAAAACATGACGTAATGGTTAATCGAAGAAAACCCACACACAAAAATCACAAAAAGAAATCATGAAAAAAACATAAAAATATAAAAGACCCCCCCTCCCATCCCGCCAGGAATTAAGAGAGAAAACGAAGCAGCGAAAATGGCGAGAGGATTAAGTGCTAAAAATGGGGGTTAAAGGAAATACGCGGAGGCTCCGTATTTACATAAGAAAGACCCGCTTGCGGCAAAAATGTTGGGCAAATGGAGGGCTGATTTTGCCAACGTAGAATAACAGAAGGGAGAAAGGGTGGGAAGGGAGGATGGAAGGGTGAGAGACGGATAGATGGGTGGAAATGTGAAGCAGACAAAGAGTGTGGAAGAGGAGGAGGAAAAAAGGAAGTGAAAAAAAAAAAAAAACATGAAGAGGGAAGGAAGGAATGGGATGAGGGCATGGAAGGATGGAAGGAAGGGAGAAAGCAATGAAAGAAAAGGGAAAGAAGGAGGGGAGAAAACAATGAAGGAAAAAGGAAGGAAGGAAAGGGATGAGGGGAAGCAAGGAAGGGAAGGAGGACAGAAGGAACTAATGAAAGACCCGCTTGGGACAAAAATGTTAGGCAAATGGAGAGCTGATTTTGCCAACGTAGAATAAGAGAAGGGGGAAGGGCAAGGGGAAGGAAGGAGGGACGGTGCGAGAAAGGTGCATGGGTGGATGGATGGACTAAAACACGAAGCAGACATGGAAGTGTGAAGGAAGCAGACACGGAGAGAAAGAAAGAAGGAAGATGGAGAAGAATGAAGGAAAGCGGAAGAAAGATGGAAGGAAAGCGGAAGAAAGATGGAAGGAAAGGGAAGGAAAGCGGAAGAAAGATGGAAGGAAAGGGAAGGAAAGAGGAAAAAAGGAACAGGAAGAGATAGGAAGGAGATAAGGGAGATATGAAAGATCCCCTTGAGACAAAAATGTTGGGCAAATGGTGAGATGGGAGAAACGGAAGGAGGGAAGGCGGGGAGAGGATGGGTAGAAAGAATGGGAAGGGACAATGATGGATGGAGGATTAGAAAGAATGGGAAGGGACAATGATGGATGGAGGATGAGACTGAATATCAGAGGGAAAGAAGGTATTCAAGATGGAAGGGCCGGCTTGAGCGAAAAATGATAAGCAAATGGAGAGCTGAAGTTTCCAACGCAGAATAACAAGGGGGAGAAATGGAAGGGAAAGGAAGAGAAGGAAGGTAAGGAAGAGAGGAAGGAAAGAAGGATGGGCGTGGGTAAGAAAAAGAAGGATCAAAGGGAAGCTGAAGAGAATGGAAGGAAAAAGGGAAGGAAGAAGATGACAACAGGAATGGGAAAGATGGGACAATAAAAAAAAATGAAGAGAAGGAAGGGATCAGGGAAAGGAAAGGAGGGAAGGATGGAGGTATAGTAGATAAAAAGGAGAAAAGAAAGATGGAGATTATGAATGAAGGGACGAAAAAAGAAGAGTAAGAGAAGAGGGGTTTAGAAAAGAAAATATGTCAGAGAAAACAAGGTGGGAATAGAGGAAGGGTAACAGAGGCAAAGAAGGAAGCAAAAAGAAGGAAAAAATTGAAAGCACAAAGGTATGGAAGAAGAAAAGCTGGAAGGTCAGACTGAAGAAAAATAAAAACATAGGGGAGATACGAATGAAAAACATAACAAGAAAGCACAGCAAAAAAGGTGAGTGCAAAGAGATTAAATGAAAAAAAAGGACGACGATAAAAACTGAAAAAGCAAGGAACATGATAAAATGTGTTAATCTAAAAATAAATATGAAAACAGCAGGGGAATTCGTGAAAAAAAAAAAAAAGACATGGATTCATGATAAAGACAGGGAGAAGAGAGGAGGGGAGAGCAAGAAGATCAGGCGACATAAAAAGAATGAAGATGAAAAAAATGGCGACAGAGAAAGCAAGTTTGGAAGAAACGAAAACCTGATCCGTAATGAAGGAAATTAGGGAAACGGCAAAAATGGAGATGAGGATGATCGTAAAATTTGGGCTATCTAATGACAAAAGATGAAATACAGCTATCTAATGACAAAAGATGAAATACAGACTTTAAAAAACTCATAATAATTCCAAAAAACAATATGAAATGCGCCAAAAGGTGCAACGAAAATATATCAAGAAAAAAGAAAATCACAAGGAAAAAGATTATTTAAAAGGGTTTAATTATAACAAAGTTCGAATACAAATAAAAATTCAAGATAAACAAGAAGGAAAACAAATAAAAATAATAAAAAATGAACCAAGGCAAAATAACGTAGGCAGAAAGGAATGAGCGACAACAAGAAGAGATAACGAGCCTGAGGAGGAGGAGAAAAAGAGGAGGAAATAAAGAGACAAGAGGGAGAAATTAAGAGACTTCTCCCAACACCACGAACACACACATCCGGGTGGGAGGATGAGGTGGGGAGGAGGAGGACGGGGGAAGGAAGGGGAAGAGATGGGGAAGGGGAGAGAGAGTGGGGAGGGAGAAATGGAGAGGGGGAGAAGTTAGAGGAAGGGGGGGAAAAGAAAACATGGAAGAGAATGAGAAGGAAGGAAACACAAGAGGAAGGAAAGGAAAGAGAGTGACAGGAAAAAATAAAGGAAAGAAGGAAGAAACGAGGAGAAAATGGAGAAGAAAGACGGCGATGGACGGAGTAAATGAGAAAGAGAAAGAGGCAGGTGTAGATTAAAGCTTAAGATGAGGGAAAGGAGAAAACTGGAAATTTGGATGTTAAAAAGTTGAGACGAAACAGAGACGGGAAAGGATATACAGGAGAGGGAGGCGGAGAACAAGGAAGGCGGAGAAAGAGAGATAGGAAGCAAAAAATACGAAGAATCTGAAGAGGGAAGAAGAAAGAGTATAAAAAGAGAGGGGAAGGAAAAAATAGGAAAAAGAGAAAAGGGTGAGACGGTAGAGGAAAGGAGAAAGAGGCTGGAAAGGGAAGGGTTAGTTGAAGATAGAGGTAGGGAGGATGGGACAGTGATGGATAATAAGAAAATGATGGCAAAAGAAAGGGAGAGAAAAAGAGTACGGAAGAAAAAAAAGAGGTCAAAGGAGAGATGAGAACAAAGGGAATGGAATGGATGGATGGAGAGAGAGAGAGAGAGAGAGAGAGAGAGAGAGAGAGAGAGAGAGAGAGAGAGAGAGAGCGGGGACCCATGAATAGACAAGCATAATAAATTACTGTACACTGATTAAACTGGGAAATTATAAAAACGGGTAATGAAAGACCGAAAGAGAACGAAATATTTAAAGAAATTTAGGACACACTGAGAAAAAGACATATGAGAGAGAGTTACATGCAAAATAAAAATAACAAGAAGCGGTGCCATGGCACTGCAAACCCGTTCCCGGCAGTCATTTTAGTGCTGACGTATAAACACAAAAGGATATCTAGTCAAAGATGTCACATATCAAATTTAGAGTAAATCGGGTGAAAATTGAATATTTTATGCCCATTTGAAATTTTAAGCCCCCTACACCTAACAGAGGGGTAACCCCCCTGATGTAATGAGGCATGTTATAGGATACAGATTTGAAAGATGCGCCTTCAGCTTTTGGTTTCATGTTGATATGACGAATTTGAAAGAGTTCCGGCGGAAAAACGATTTTTTTTTTTTTTTTTTTTACATTTTTTGGGCCTACAGCCTAGTCCTTGGCCAATTTTGGCCCCAAATTTAATCAGGTGATCACAAGGTCATAGCCTATCATTCCTGTAATTTTAGTCAAAATCGCACCAATAGTTTTCGCGTAAAGTTGTTAACAGACACATAGACGGACAGAAAGACAGACAAACAAACAAACAAACAAACAAACCGAGTGAAAACAATACCCGTTCCCGAGCCCTCCTGGGCGGGGACGGAAAATAATAAAAATGACGAGTATGCATAAATATGAAGTGGTAGGAGAGAAAATATATTTGGAGGATACAAAACTAGAATAATAGAATGAGACGAAGAAAGGAGAAAACAAAAATGTTGCATAAGAGAGAGAGAGAGAGAGAGAGAGAGAGAGAGAGAGAGAGAGAGAGAGAGAGTGTGTGTGTGTGTGTGTGTGTGTGTGTGTGTGTGTGTGTGTGTGTGTGTGTGTGTGTGTGCGCGCGCGTGAGGTAGTGGGTGAGTATGTGTGTGGATGAAGACGCAGGAAGTGTAAAGAAAGGTGTGGGTAAAGAGAGGAGAGAGTAGGAGTAGCCTGCAGGTAGGAAGCGACAGGGAGGGAGGGGGCTGGCGAGAGGAGGAAGGAAGAGAGGGAGAATAGTGGAAGAAAGGGTGGGAGAATGAGTGGGGAAAAAAATCACGGAATGGGAGGAAAGAAGAAGGAAAATGAATAACTCTGCAAAAAAAGAGAAGTGAATGGGTGTACAAGTAGGATGGTAGGATAAAGGGAGGTAAATGGGGAAGAGGAGGAGGGAGAAAGGAGGGGAATAGGTCAGCAGGGAAGGAAGTGAGAGAGAGTGACGAGAAAGGGAGAAAGGAGAGAGTATGGAGAAAGGTGTGGGTATATGGGGCAGAAGGCTAGTGTGCAGGGTGGTAGGGAGGAAGAAGGAAGATAGAAAGGGAGGAAGGAAGAAAAGTGGAGAGGGAGAAGGTGGTAGGATGGGAGAGAGAGAATGGGAGGAGGAAAGGGACTGAGGAGGTTAAGAAGGGAGGAGGAGGAAGACAGAATAAAAAAAAAAAAAGGGCAGGTAACGAGAGGAGAAGAGAGACTGGGTGTACAGGGAGGAAAGAAGGATGAAGGAAAGCCAAGGATGGAGAGAGAGGAAGGAAAGGAAGTGGAAGTGAGGGAGAGGGAGGAAGGTAGGTAGAAGTATTTTTGAGGTCTATGCAGATGGGCTAGACTGTTTCAAGGCACCAGAGTCAATACAATTACTGCCATGTTTGCCCTCTTCCTTTCCTCTCTCCTTCTTGCTTTCCTTTTCTCCTTCCTCCTCTCCTTCACCCCCTTTTCTCTTTTCCTCTCTTCTTCTTTCTCTTCTTTACCCCCTTTTCTCTTTTCTTCTCTCCTTCCTTCCTCTACTCCTTTCTTTCCTAAGCTCCATCCTCTCTTCATTCCCTTGTTTCATTCTCTTCTTCCTCCCATTTTTTTCTTTCTCTCTCCTCACCTTCCTGCCTTCTAATACACAGTTTCTTTTCCTTCCCCTCTTCATTCCACCTACTTTTATTTTTCCTCTCTTTCTCCCCATTTCTTTCTTCTCTATACCCCTCCTTCTTCCTCAACCTCCTTCTTTCCTTCTTAGCTTCGTTTTCCCCTCCTTTCATATCTTCTCCTCTCTCCAATCCTTTTTTTCCTTCCTTTCCTGTACTTTTTAATTCCTCATTTTTCTTCTTTTCCAGTCCTTCTTCCTTCTATCCGTCCTTCCTTGTTCCCCTAATTCCTATCCGTCTTCGTTTTTCTCCTCCTTTCTCTCCTGCTGACTCGTGTTAATTTCCTTCGTAGCTCCGTATTCCTGTTATTCTCATTTCTCCTTCCGTCTGCTTGCCTTCCCACTAAACTAATATTCATCTCCATTTCTCTCATTTCTTATTTCTTAGTTTGTTTCTCATATGTATCCTTAGCTCCCTCTCCCTCTCTTCTACCAGCTTTTGTAAAGATAAATTTACGCCAGGCACTACAGTGAGGGTAGATGTCTCTCTCTCTCCCTCTCTCTCTCTACCTACCTACCTATCTATATTTATCTATCGAGAGGCTATAACGCCCGTCAGAGAGTGACAGCCTTAAACAGATTAGCTCTGCATGAGGTATATAACTGGAGGCTTTCTCAAGAGGTAACTGGAGGCTTTCCGATCATGTACAGGCAATGCAACCAATGGAAGTAAGCGATCATCTACCTGTAAAATGTACTAGACTATTATAGACTAGCCCCGGACACTTACACAACGAAGCTAGTCTCCTCCTCCTTCTTCTTCTTCTTCTTCTTCTTCTTCTACTACTACTACTACTACTATTACTACTACTACTACTACTACTACTACCACCTCTTCTTTTTCCTATATTTATTAACCTGTCAATCTTTACATTATTTCAAGTAGTTTCGCACCATATTTTTCTTATTTTCAAACTATATTTTTTTTCTCTTTGACCTTCCTTGCCTATTTCATGCTTACTTACGTCTTGCTCTTAGCTTTCCTTCCTTACTTTTCTTTAATTTTTATAAGATTGATCTTTTAAATACACAATCTTTCAATATTCCTTCTTTCCCTGGTAGCTCAATCTACATTAATTTCTCTTCGTCTGCTTCCTCTTTATTTATTTTTTTTTTTTCTGCAACTGTATCTCTTTCTTTCCCTCCATTTCCTCCCCCAGTTCTATCCTTATTTCTATATTCTTCTTTCCTTTCTCTTCCACCAGCTACCACTTCCATCTTCTTCCCAAAGCAGCTTTTCCTTTTCCCTACCTTTTCCTTCCTCACAAGCAGCCATTTTCAAGCAACACCCCAACCTTCCGATAACCCTTTGAAAGAAAAACTCCCCCCTTCTCAACATAAACTCCGAGGAAAAAACTCCATAAACACCGAAAAAAAAAATGAAAAGAAAAAAATCACCTGCACACTCCCCGACATACAAACAGCAAATAGGGTTCGATAACTCCAGGTTGCGCAAGAGAGAAAAAGGCGGGTCGGATCCGGGTCACGTAGGAGCGAACTTGAGGTAACCAATAACCCCCGTGGAAGTCAATATTGCCACTTTAATACACGTCTGGTTCATCAGAGGGGCTGGAAACGTTACCTAGCTTGTGAGGTGGGTACTTCAGCTCTCTCTCTCTCTCTCTCTCTCTCTCTCTCTCTCTCTCTCTCTCTCTCTCTCTCAGACTTCCTACATCTGCCTTTCGAGTCTTTATACCCTCCATTTTCCTATCTATTCCACTCCACACTGTCTTACTCTTCCTCCATCCCACCGTTACCTTCCTCCATTTTCTTTCTCCATCTTTTTAATATCTTTTCATCCCTTCATTGTCCCTGCATTTTTTTCCATGTCATCCAATTTTCTTCTTAAAATTTCCTGTATCTTCCTCCATCGATCCTGTCTCCCTTCATTTTCCCTTTATTTGTCTCCATGGTCCTTTTACCTTCCAGAATCTCTCTCCACTTCCCTTCTACCTCACTCCATTTTCTCTTCCTCTACCTACCCATAATTTATCTCCACACACCCACGTATTTTCCATTCCTCCCTCTCCACTTTCCTTGTATGTCCCTCCGTTTCCTCTCTTCTCTCACCAATCTCGTCCAACTTTCCTTAAGCTTCCCTTCTTCTCCCTTCATTTTCTATGCCACGTCGTTTATTCTCTCCATCTATCTTCACTTTCTATTTATTTCCTTCAACTTTCCTCAACGTCCCTTCAGTTTATCTAAATACTTCTCCACATCTCCCTGTTTTCCCTTCTGCACTACTCTCTACTTCCATCTCTGTCTCTCTCTCTCTCTCTCTCTCTCTCTCTCTCTCTCTCTCTCTCTCCATGTTCGGATATATTTTGCTCCCCCTTTCCAGTTGCCTTTAAGTTTCTCCAATTTAATTCGGTTCAATTTACGTCCGTTTCTCGGAGGAGGTAGGTAGGTAGCTGGGTGCTCTCTCTCTCTCTCTCTCCTACCACATTTCGTAAGATAAATAAACGCCAAGTACCATACTGAGGGTAGATGGTCTCTCTCTCTCTCTCTCTCTCTCTGCTTCATCATCCATATATCCATCCACTTCCTTTATCCTCACTTCCAATGCATACCCTACACATATCCTCCTCTATTCCCTTGCATTTCGTCTTGCCATCCTAAACACACATCGTTTCTATCCCTCTCCGTTCTATCCAACTCCTTTATTCCTCCCTATCCCTTTCTCCCCTCCCATCCTATCTGTCTCTATCGCCTTGCCCCGAACGCAAATGGAAATGAGAGAGAGAGAGAGAGAGAGAGAGAGAGAGAGAGAGAGAGAGAGAGAGACAGACAGACAGACAGGCAGGCAAACAGACAGACAGAGACAGACAGACAGACAAAGGCAGGCAGGCAGGCAGACAGAGAGACAGAGAGACAGACAGACAGACAGGCAGAGAGGTGAGTATTGTATATCAAGGAATTATAATTAAATATCTTTTATTTTTTTTGCCAGCTCCTTCCATCCTAATCTTGTTTTATAGAATAAACATCTTTCCTGATCATGTTTTATTTAACTTATTGAAGCCTTTTTATTCGTCTGACTTAATACAGGTAACTTCAAATTTTCTTTCAGTTAAACCTCTCTCCTCTCTCTCTCTCTCTCTCTCTCTCTCTCTCTCTCTCTCGTATTTTCCCTTAATTGTTCTCGAGTCAACAGTACATACTCGTATTATAGCTCCGTAACTCTTCCACCTATTTAGCTCTCTTCTGCGTTCTATTGCTTCTCTTCCCTCAATTCCAATGTCCACTTTTTACTCTCCCTTTTTTATTACCACGTTCTCTTCTCATTTTCTTCAGGCTTTCTACTATTCTCTTTCTCTATTACAGACATTTTTATCTTAGACTCTGTTTTCTTTCTCCTCGTTTTTCATCATTTTTCCTTCGCCCTGTCTTAATTCTTTTTTTTTTTCTCTTCTCAATATCCTTCTCTCGCTTTTCTTAATCCCCCCAATGGTTTATTTTTTCCTTTTCTGTTTGTTCTCTCTTTCTTTTCACTAGTTTTTTCTACTGCTCTCTTTTCTTGTGTTCTTTTATTTCATTACTTTCTATCTTTCTCACCATCTTCCTTCCCTCCTTCTCTTCCCTTCCCACTTTCCTTCATAATCTTATCTCCACCAAGTTTTTCCTCTCCTCGCTTCTCTTTCAGCATTATTTCACATTTACGGATGTGTTTTTTATCATTCATCTCTCCTTTATTCTTCCTCATCTATCTATTCCTCCTCCTCTTCCTCCTCCTATTTTTCCTTTCCCTACTTTCCTTTATCCTCGTCTCCTCCTCTTACCCCTTTCTCATTTCCTTTCCGCACTTTCCTCTATCCTCGCCTCCTCGTCTTCCCTTGTCCCGTTCCTCCTCCTCTTCTCCTTTCCCCAGTGCCCTTTATCCTCTTGTCCTCCTCTTCCCCCGTCCTTCCATCTGACCACTCAACCTAACATGCCGTCAGTCAACTCCCAAATTCCAATGCCTTTCAGCTTACTAACCAGACAAAGGTTCTCTCTCTCTCTCTCTCTCTCTCTCTCTCTCTCTCTCTCTCTCTCTCTCTCTCTCTCCATAGGTAAAGATATAATTTAGATCCCTTTTAGCTACGGGGTTAATGATAGGTATAATAATGAGAAACAGAACAAATCGCCTGAAGTACGCCCATAATACTGCTACTACTACTACTACTACTACTACTACTACTACTATTACTACTACTACTACTACTACTACTATTACTACTACTCTACTACTACTACTACTACTACTACTAATAATAATAATATGAATAACTAATTACTATTCTTACTGTACAGCCACAATAAGGAAGGTTCGCCGTAACTATTTTCGGTATACATGGTAAATAATTTTGGCATCATAATAAAGTCTGTGACCTTTAAAAGTAGTTCAAGGTCATTCATATTTGGAACATGTACTTAGAGTAATCCAAGGTAGCTTCTTGTGTAATATCAACAAGATCTGAAGACAGAGGTGTGGAAGAATGGATGGGTACATGTAACATTTGTCACAATACCGGGCTAACTGTATGCTTAACTATAACCATATTCCTTTCAGATAATAAGAGGCACCACAGCTGTTTTTCTGTAAAGTTACAGGTTTACATCTTTTGAGGTTTTCTCCAAAACGCGTTGCAACGAAAACACTGAGCAGATTTGAATTCGGTACCTTCCACTAAGCTAAATGACAGAATATTAAAACAAAATTCTCAGCAAACTTTTTTATCACAGGGTTTCAAACCAAATAGCTCTATCTCAATTAGTTTCCAAAATATTTCATTTTCAAATACGCAATTTTTGCAATAAAAAGGAATGTATGACCATCAAAAACAGGTCGTCATTCATATTTGGCACAAGTACTTGGGCTACCCTAGGGTTCCTTCCTGTACAATATCATAAAGATCTGACAAAAAAAAGGGCAAAGAAAAAAAATAATAATCATAATGACGAAAACAATAAGCTTCGTCATTTATATGGCGAAGCTTGATAATATTAACAATAATAATAACAATAATACAAGATAGTCTCGGTCCAAAGGTGTTAACCTCCACTGTTCATGCACCACATTACCATTATTCCAAAAACTAACCTCCATCATTCTACCAGCAACATTCCCATCGTTCTAGCACTAACATTACTACTTATCCTAAAAATATCCCTACCATCATTAGTGCTGGTCCTACCCACACAAGTCACTCCTGTCATCTTCTCTTCCTTTCATCACTCTCACCACCAACCACCCACCCCAATTTTCCCTTTCCTCCTGTCAACAAAACTCCAAGCCCTATTATTCTCCATACTCTTTACCATTTCCTTTCAAGCTCTACCTCCGATATAAGGTTTCATCATCATCATAATTCCTACTTCTTTAGATAATATTCTTTTCGTCATTACACATCGTTCTCCGACAAACACCAGTCATACTTTATCATCCTCTCTCTCATTGGGTTTTGTATATCTCCTCTTTTCTCATTATTACTTTTTTCATCTTCCTCCTCCTCTTTTTTTTCTTTTTATTCTTCTTTCGCAGCTATGAATCCTCCTTTCCACACGAGTCAATCTTTCCCTACACCATTCCTACTACCTCATCTTCCCATATTTTTTATCGTTCATATTTTCTCTTTTTCCCCATCCTCTCGTTTATTAATTCTTCACCACCTCTTTAATTTCTTTAACATTTCTATCTTTCGCCAGTACTAATCCTCCTACCAAAACTCTTTCATTAATCCTACCTCTTCCTCTTACTCAGCGTTAAAATTTCTTTTTCATTCTTCACGTTTTATCTTCTTCATCCTTTCTATTCTCCACAACGAATCCTACCAATCCTCCTTCCAACACACCAACCACCCACATATCATCCTACCTCGTCTCCACTAATTCTACATTATTTTGTCTCAAAAATAATACATTTTCTTCACCTTTTCCTCTCTCCACAACGAATCCTACCAACACACCGGCCAACCCTATCATCCTGCCTCGCTTTCACCATTCCTACCAGCACTCCTACCACCAACCAACCAACAAACATTATGTCAGTCACACAACGGCCTCCTCCTACCACTATTTACCTGTCCACCCGGCCGTGAAGGCGGAGGTTAGGGGAAGGTGAGCTAGGGTGAGGGTGAGGCTAGGTGAGTTAAGATGAGGGTAGGGGAGAGGGTGAAGAGAGGCGAGGATAAGGGAGAGGATAGGGGCTATAAAGGGCGAGGAAGAGAGGGGAAAGAAGGGGAAGATAAGGGAAATATGAGAGAAGAGAAACGTGAAGTGGGGTTGAGGTGTGGCTAGATGAGTTACTGTAAGATGAGTGTAGGAGAGAGGATGGTGAAGATGGACATAGGGTTGATGAGAGGAAAAACTTAAAGGATGGGAAATATGAGGAAAATGGAAGCAAGGTGGAGGTGACGCTAGGTGAGTGAAGATGAGGGTAGTGGTGAGCGTGACGATGGGCCAGGATAAGCTTGAGGACTTGGGAGCTATGGGGTAACGGGGAGAGGAAAAAGATAAAGTCTGATGAGAGGGGAAAATATGAGTGAAGGTGAGTTAGGGTAAGGGTGGGGCTATGTAAGTTAATCAGGACACAGTTGAGAGGTGAAGAGTGATGACGATAAGGGTGAGAGAGATGATGATGATGGGGGGAAAGAAGGCAAGGATAAGAGACAATAAATGAGAGGCGGTAGTTAGGGGGAGACGATGTAGGGTTAGGGTGAGGGTAGGTGAGTTGAGATGTGGGTAAGGGAGAGGGGCGAAGATAAAAGTGAGATTAAGGGAGAGGATAAGGGTGAGAGTACAGCAGAAGATGGGGTGAGAGTAAGGAACGGTGTGAGGGGTGAGTAAAAGTGGATAGGCGTGAAAGTAAAGAAGAGGGCAAGGATGAATAAGAGAAAGTGTAAGGAGACAACATGAGGAAGAGGAAGACTAGGACTAAGGGAGATGATATGGGTAAGAAAGAGAAAAAATGTGGTAAATATACGCGTAGGAGTAAGGTAGGGAAAGGACAGGTAGAAGGTAAGGTAAATTAAAGTGGGGGGGGGGAGAATAATGCAGTATAAAGAAATTGACAGGAAGGGGAGACTACACAACTATCTGAATTACTATGGTTTTTTCACATTTACCTGACCCAGAGTTTATTCCTTCTGTAACTTACTTTACGTAGCTTATAAAAAAAAATGCTACGGCTCTATAAAAAATACCCTCAGCATATCTTGGTGACATATTCTGGTGTTATTCTACTGTTAAAACTCAGCATTCAAGACAGAAAGACGGCAACTTAAGACTGAGTTAGAGTATAATGAGTAATGCTGGACAATAAACTGTAGTACTAAAGCCTATAGCGATACTGTAGTTAAAAAAAGTAAAAATAATGATCCCGGCCTCTCTCTCTCTCTCTCACCCTTCACATCCCTGTATCGCTTTCACAGTCTCACCCCACCTATCCCCACACACCTTGCCAATCTCAACCTCCCACCATCTTCACTATACACCGCCCACTCCCCCTCCCACCTCGTCATACCCCATTCTCCCACCCCCTTCACCTTACACCGTCACCCCTTCCTTCCCCTCACCATATTCCCCCCATTCCCCCTCCCCCTGCGTTAATGAGGTGGTGTGGCGGCAACGATGGATCCCGCAAGTTGGGGACATAAAAGTGGTGTGATGGTGGACGTAACGCAACTCGCACCCCCGTCCTCACCCCAGCTTTTGTCCTCGCCTCATGTTCGCTCTCACTCGCCCCCCCCCCTCCCCCGCCGCCTTGCAACACTCGTAAAAACTTCCAGCCTATTACACCAATAATATCCACCATCTTGTTTTTATTAGTTTTTTTTTTTTTTTTTTTTGAGGGGGGGGGGACGGGAAGAGGGTAAGGCAAAAATGGGAGTGATGAGAAAAGGAGGGAAAATAGTATGTGGAGAAAGAAGCACAAAGAAATACAAAGGAGAGCAAACAGCAACAAATCAATTGGTCCTTTTGGGCCTGTTTGTAAAGAGAGGACTATGACTATGATATCTAATTCTATGAGAGATAGATCAGGATAGCAATGCAAGAACGAATGGGGTTTATGGCATATGGCAAGAGGACGGACAGAAAGGGAGGGTTTGTGTGAAGGGCAGGAGATATAGAGAGGGAGGAGGTGGGGGAAACTGGGGGTAAAGCGAGAGGGGGCAGAGAGGGCTGGGAAAATGGAAAGGAAGGACAGATGATAGTTGCTGAATGAGAAGAGGAAAATAATGGATTAGAGAGTGACTAAAGTGGGGGAAAGGGGACAGATGAAAGAGGGAAAGAATGGGATGAGTCGAGATGGTACATAATACATACGAAGACAACCAAAGTTGTAAGGGTACCTATTCTTGGGTTGTCCAGTACAACAGTTACTAAGGTGTTTGGGTAGAACAAGGACAGCAAAGAAAAGAGAGAGAGAGAGAGGCGAGAGGGAATGGAGATACGGGGGGGGGGGGAGGCAGGGGTAGGGAATGCTGGGAGAAAAGAATGGGATGGGAAAGATGGTATTTACGAGTAAGGGGGAAGATTGACAGCCAGAGTGATGAGAAGAGGTACCGTAAAGATGACAGAAGAGACAGAAACTTATGAGTTAGGATGACCTAAAGATATGAGAGATAATAATACGTTACCCTCCGAAGTGTTGTTCTCGTCTCGTCTCGACACCTTCTAACAGCTCCAATACTCACCCGAAATAGCATAGAAGAGGCCATTAGTACAGGTATCAATAATCATAACAAATTAAAGCAATTGCAACACACGTGAGAATGAATGAAGCTATATATAACTAGTTCTTCCCAGGAATCAACATGATGTAAAAGTCGCACAGTCATTCAATGGAAGAAGTATATTTAGGCACATCAAAGGATCTTATTCACCCAAGTCAGCCTTTCATGCGCTTTTACACAAGGGAAAATCAGGGTAAAGTCATCTTGTGCGGAGATACAAGCAACTACGAGGATTATGACGCTGGCATTAGGTTAACACGGGTGATAAGAGCAGTAGGAGCAGTGTGGGTAAGACATAATAGTAGCGCTAGTAAGGGTGATTATGCCGGCAAAAGTAGTTACGAGGGCTTGGGTGCAGAGAGACTAGTGGCAATAAGAGCCGTAATGAGAGTGGGCGACACCTCCTAACTCGCGACTCACCAGCTGTTATGAGGCACTACCACCACCACCACCACCACGCCCGGCACACACCAGCTGACTCTATGCTTACAAACATCTGCTAGCTTATAACCTCTCTCACCCTCTCGCCTAAGCTAAGCATTTCTCTGTCTGCCTCTGTTTTTGTTTCCCTGTCTCTGTCTCTCGTAATACCAGCTGACTCTCTGCTTACAAACATCTGCTAGTTAATAACCTCTCTGTGCCTCTCCTCTCAGTATCGTCCTTTTCATATTTCTTACAGAATACTCTCTCTCTCTCTCTCTCTGTATGTAGTAAACAGATGTTTTACACATATTTTATACTGCATATAAATATATGTACTCCCGGCACTCATACCAAAATATTCCTTTCCTTTATTCACACTACATACCCACAAAACCACCCATACCAAACCCCCGACATTTAAGATGCCACCACCAGTCACACTTACATCCACATACCACGCTCCATACCGGCACCCACACCATTTTCATTCTACCCGACTCATACTGAAACATACAGAGCGACCATCCCTATACGCCATGGCATATCTCACCGACATCACACCAACTACACCTTACCCTAGAGCCACACTAACGTTCATATCGGGATCTCTACACAACCTCCCGTGCCCACAACCATACCACATTCAGCCTAAGCAATTTATAGTCACATAAAAGCGTACACTCAATCCTACAAATTTCTCAATTTTCCTCTACAACCTATCCTTGCGAAAATACCACATTTACTCAGTCGACTCAAATGGATACCCTTCATCCTGCGAGCCTGCTCATTAAAACACACACACACACACACACACACACACACACACACACACACACGGTGCATTGTCTTTGCCCTTACGAACCCTATCCATTAAAACACTAGGGTATATACCTCCACCCATACCAACAAAGCACTGACATACATATACCATTCAACCCATCCATTCCAGCTCACCCACCCCCATACATACACAATTACAGACCTACACCCCTATCATCAATCCCAACACTCTCATATACCATCCGACCCGCCCATCCACACCTACACACCCTAGCTCACCAACACCCACACTTCCACCTACAAAACGACGCCGGTACTTTCCACTCATATCATTGGTCTCACCCCATTCCATCTCTCCACCCTCACCCGCCCCAGCCACACACAAACACCCATTCTACCCACGCTAAAAGTCACACACCCACAAACCTTAGCTCATTCACACCCATTACATACACAAACCGCTAAAACAATACCTTCCACCCATACTACCAGTTGTATCCTACCTCCACACCCACTTCGCTCTCACCCACACCCACACAGACTGGCCGACCCACATCCACTCATTCTGATTCACCCACTCACACCTATATACACACCATTAAAACAATACCCTCCACCCATACCTTCAATCCCACCCTTCCCCTCCATCTCCATCCACACCCACCCCACCCTCCCAAGCCACCCAGCCCGCCCTAATGACAGCTCGTCGCCACCGCCCACTCTTACGCCCACTCCTTGGAAAACAAAAGAGCCTAACCTTTGTCCTCTCACCTCCTACCCCCTACCGTCATCTCCCCCATCCTCCTCTTTCTCTACCCCCTCCTCACCTCTCTTTACCTTCCCCCTCCTCACCTTTCTCTCTCTATTCCTTTCCCCAAGCCTGTCCCCCTACTCCCCTCCATCTTTCCCCGGCTGTCTTCCTTATCGTTCATTCTTGCCTTATTTTTCGGTTATTTATTCTCTCTTTCTCCCTCTTATTTTTTTTTTTTTTTTTTTTTTTGCTTCAGTTTTCGTTTCTATCCATCACTCACTCTTTTTCTGCGTATTCCTATGATTTTTTTTTTTCTTTATCCTTTTTCTGCTCTGCTTACTCTTGTCATCAGTATTGTTTTTCCTAATTTTACCGTTCCTCATTCTGTTCTTCCGTATTAACCTACGTTCATTGGTGTGAATACTGAATTTTCGTCTTTGTACGTACCTCATTCTTTGCTTCTGTATTTTCCGGGGGAACTTTTTTTTATTATTCTTTCTTCTTTCCGCATTATTTTACCGTTGTCTCTTACGCTCAAATTCTGCCGTACGTTTCCTTCCCTCCTCATTCTCTCTCTCTCTCTCTCTCTCTTTTTTTTTTTTAATAGAGAGTTTTCTTCCCTCGTCCCTAATTCCTTTCGTTTGCTGTCTGACTCTCCCTTTCTGCTTTCTTTAGCTTTATTATGCTTCCCTTCTCCCTCTGCTTTTTCGCCCTTCTTTCCATTTCCTTTTTCTGTTTCGCTTCTCTTTCCTTTTACCTTTCCTGTTTCGCCACTCTCTCCTAATTCGTTGCTCCTGTTTTTCCTGACTCTATTTTCTCTTTCTCTGTTTTCTTCCTCATACTTTTCTCTTAAATTTAATATATTCAGCACGAGGACGACTTTTTTTTTGGCATAAAGATGATTTGCTTCCGACTAGCGTAGAGGTCTCGGAGAAAAGGGGTTAGTGAAGGGGTTCATGAAGGTATAATCCCCGTAACCCGAAAATGTTCATCGGAGTTGTATAAAATCGTCTCCTTAATTCTCCTCTCCATTCGTCCCTTCCGTCCTCTCCTTTCCGTTCCTTTCTTTTCCTCTTCTTTCCTCTCCCTTTCCCTCTCCTTTCTCCTCTCCTGACCTCTTCTTCCCACCTCTCCCCTTTTCGACTCTCCCTTTACGTCCCTCTGCCCTCGCCTCCTCTCCCCTTCCCTGCCCTGCATTGTCCTCCCTTACCTCGCTTCTCTCCTTCCCTCTCCTCTCCTCTTCTTCTCTCTCTCTCCTCTCCTCTCCTCCTCCTCCCTCCCTCTCCCCCGACCACCTACGTCAGGTACCCAATAATCCATCACCATTCTTAATAATTACTCCAGCATACACAAGACGCCATACTGCTACCTCTCTCTCTCTCTCTCTCTCTCTCTCTCTCTCTCATTTCCCTTTACGTTTCCCTACACACTAAATCTTCTCCAACGTCCATCATATCTCTTCCTCACCCCAAAGTCTTTCTCCCTCTTCCTCCCCCTCCTCCACTTCCTTCCTCCCCTTCCTTGTCCATACCTCATTCCATCTCTTCCCTCCATTATCGCCCTCACTAGCCAGATCTCTCACTCACTTCACTTCCTCCTGTCTTCCTAACTGCTTATCTACTTTCTTCCTTCTTCACAGAGTGCTCTTCTCCTAAGCAATCTCTCTCTCTCTCTCTCTCTCTCTCTCTCTCTCTCTCTCTCTCTCTCTCTCTCTCTCTCTCTCTCACACACACACACACACACACACACACACACACACACACACACACACACACACACACACACACACACACACACTCACATCACCTTCCTTCTTTCCTAGTCTCCTCCATATGTTATCTTCTCTCTCTCTCTCTCTCTCTCTCTCCCTTCCTTTTTTCCTTTCTTTGTCTCTTCCATATGTTCTTTCCATTTCTTTATTGGATCTTAATTCTTCGTTTCCTCACAAATTAGCATATTGTGTTTAGATTCATTACTTTTTCTTCTCTCTCTTGTTTGTTCTTTACTTCTGGCTACCATTCGTTTCTCTCTCTCTCTCTCTCTCTGTTCCTATCTGCTTCTTTCATTATTTTCCATTCCTTCTTCCCTATTTGGTTCTTTCTTTGTCTAGGTTTTTCTCCCATCAAAATTCCTTCTCCTCTCTTCTTCCCAATTTCCTTCCTTCCTTCCCTCTTCTTTCTCTTTTTCTCGTTCTCTCTCTAACATTCCTCCTCTTCATTTCATTCCAACTTCCGTAACCCTTTCTTTCCATCCCCTCTCATCCCCTCCCTCCTCAGTCCCACCATTCTTCCATCTTCCTTCCTTCCATCTTTCTTTCCTTTCCTTCATTCCCTCCCTCCCACCCCCACCCCTTCCTTCCTTCCCACCCTAACCCCTTCCTTTCTTCCTTACCTCTTTCATTCCTTCCTTCCTTTACGCCCTCCCACCCTCAGCCCTTCCTTCCTTCCTTCCTTCCCACCCTAACCCTTTGCCCTTCTTCCTTCCCTCTTTCCTTCCTTCCGCCTCTCCCTCCCACCCTCACCCCTTCCTTCCTTTCCACCCTAACCTCCTTCTTTTCCTCCTTACCTCTTTCATTCCTTCCTTCATTTCCTCCCTCCCACCCTCACCCTTTCCTACCCTAACCCCCTTTCCCTTCTTCCTTGCCTCTTTCATTTCTTCCTTCCTTCCCTCCCTCCTACCCTCACTCTTTCTTTCCTTCCTTCCTTCCTTCCTTCCTTTCCTGCTCGTCCATCTCTCCTTCACATTCCGCCTCAGTTGCCTCCATAAACAGACAGAACCCACCCCGCGAGAATTCTTTCCTCTGATATAAGGACCTTTACATCAAACAAAGTACCTGGACCGCTGATTAACACGAGGGGAGAGGCGTGGGAGGGATGGGAGGGGTGTGGGAAGGGTGGGAGGGGCATGGGAAGGGTGGGTGACGTGTGGGAAGGAAGTGGGATGGATATGGTAAGGATGAGAGGAGGGTGGAAGGGGTGTGGGTGGGTGTGGGAAGGGTGAGAGGGGTGTGGGAAGGGTGAGAGGGGTGTGGAAGAGATGGGATGGATATGGGAAGATTGGGAGGAGGATAGGTGGGGTGTGGGAAGGGTCTGGGGGGTGTGGGAGATACATGGGAAGGGTGAGACGGGTGGAAAGAAGTAGAAGAGCGGGATGGAAAGGTAAGAAGGATTCAGAAAGGTTTGGGAAGGGATGGAAATGTGCGCTACGGGACTGGAATGAATGGGAGAGAAGAGGAAAAGGTGTGAGGAGAGAGGAAAAGGAGAAGGCCAGAAGAGGTGGGAGGGAATCAAGATGGGTTGCAAGGGCATGACAGAGGACAGAGATAAGTAGGATGGGAGTGGAATGGATGAATGGCAATGGAAAGACGGGAGAAAATGGAAAGGAAAGATAAAAGTAGTGACATGGAGTAAAGAAGCAACAACTAAGGAGGGAAAGGAGACAGTATGATTAGAAGATGGATGCGGAGATGAGTTGTGGGAGTGTGTGGTGGTGAGAAAGTGGCAGAAATGGATGAATAAGTATGCAGTAAGTAGGAAAAGGTGATAAAAATAGGGATAATGGGCGGAGCTGGTTGTGGAAATGAGTGGTAGTGAAGAAGAGGGGGAGAGAGAGCGGGGGGGGGGGAGATGGATGAGCATACTCCTTTTTTTTTTTTTTAACCTGGCAAAGATCCCTAACCTTTCCAGTTCAGTTGATGATTATGTGTAGTCTGACTGGAGGGTCGATTTAACAAGTAACCAAGGAGACTCACTTCCGCCCCATAATTTAGCCCCATCGAATTTCATGCAACCACAACTCAGTATTGAAGTTGTGAGAATGGTCCTGTTCCCTCAGGTAAAAAAAAAAAAAAAGGCAGTACGAAGGAAATGGTAGTTAGGCAAGGATGGAAGGAGCTGATAGAGCGCAGGAAGTGCATGAGAAGAGAGAGGGGTGGCGGAATAGAAAGAAGGGAAAGACAAATAAAAGAAAATAAAAGAGAAGAAAATGGTCCGTAAAGAAGTGAAGAGGGTGAAGAGATGGGTGAGAATGATGGAGATTGGAAAACGTGATAAATATATGTCGGAAAAAGGAAAAAAGATGAGGAAACAGGAAACGAAGAGAAGATTGGGTAAGGCTGGAGTAAGAGAGAGTGGAGGAAAGAGTTTAACAAAAAGCAGACGGAAAATGGGAAAGAGGAGTGGGGGACGAGGCAATAAATACACAAATAAATAATTAAAAAATAAGACAGAAAATAATAAAATACGAGAAACAGTACCACATCGGTGACAAGTCCAAAAACTGAAGGTGAAAAGAATGGGGACGAGTGAAGGAAAGCTAAAACCAAGTGGAAAAAAAGAGATAATAAGAAATTAAAATTGCCAGACCAAATACGGTTAAGAACTGAATACATAAAAAGGTAAAGAGATAGAGATGAAATGGAACTGGGGTAAAAAAAAAAAACGAATAGAAGTGTAAATGAAAAACAAGACAAGCACTAAATAAGAAAGATAAAAGCGGCCCTTATACAAAGGTGAAAAGATATGAAATGTGCTTTTGTACTCTTCCCATCAATTACTCTCTCGTCCATTGAAAGAGGCACGTGTACAACCCTCACCCTCTCTTTCTCTCTCTCGCCCTCTCTAACTCGCCCACTCTCTCTCCCTCACTCATCCACATAAAAGCACACCAAACACGTAATTAGGAAAAACAGAACTTTTAATGGGTAACTGATTAAGCTGGAGTCTGACAAGTGGAAGGGGACCAGGGCAGCTAGTGAACGGACAGATAAAAGACAGATGGTTGGATGGAGGAGAAGATGGCTGGCTGGATGGACGAATGGGGGAAAGGACGGATGGATGGAGAAACGGATGGATGGATGGACACACAGATGGATGGTTGAATGGAAGAGCAAATACAGACATGGATACAAGTAAAACTGGGTGGACGGCTGAAAACCTGTATATATGTTTTACACCCTCTCTGGTTGTGTTGGAGAAGGACACATATACGATGTTGCACCGATACACCCAGACGACTCAGCTGCTTAGTTGTACAGCGCCCCTCAACTTCCTCCCTATCCCTCCAAATGAGGACGGTGGTGAGCAGACGGCCAACTTCAACTTGCAATCCACAGAGTTCAAGTCGGGATGAGCCTGGCGCAACAACAACAACTACAACAAGAACAACACCGTCACTAGAATAACATCAAAAGTGCTCCTACTTTCATTCCATTCCCTCCGCTAGCTTCCTCCTCCTGTACACTCCTCCTCCTTTCCTTCACCAGCCTACGTATATTTCATTCTCCTACCGACCCTCACTACACAAACACAGCCTTCCTCACCTCCCACCAAGCTATGCACCTACTTTCCTACCTTACCTATACCATACAGTTTAATTTCTCCGACGCATTTTTCTCTCTCTCCTTCCCTTTCTACAACTAATTATTCTCTTATTTTTACACACTCCTACGTGCAATCTTTCCTTCTTTCTTCTTCCTACATATCACTCCCCTTCTTCTCCCCTTCGCTCTTATGTATTATTCTCCTCTTTGTTCTACGCTCTCTCTCTCTCTCTCTCTCTCTCTCTGGCGCATTATTATCCTAGGTTTTTAACTCCGTTATGAGACGCCAGGTATATGAGAGAGGCGGGTGCTGGCTTTTCTTTCTACCCAGTAATCTCTCTCTCTCTCTCTCTCTCTCTCCAATATTCCCCTATTCTCCCCATGCATTATTTCTCTCCCTTCCCCTCCAACACATTCTCCTCCTCCTCCTACCCTACGCAGTACTAATCATATTTCCCTGTAAACTATTCCATTCTTCTTCTTTCTCCCTCTCTCCCTTCCCATCTCTTCCTCTTTGTACGTATTATCCTGTTCCTCTCCTTCCATGAGCATTACTCTCTCTCTCTCTCTCTCTCTCTCTCTCTCTCTCTCTCTCTCTCTCCACCCCAAGCGAGATATTAAAACAAATTACCCCATCACGTGACACGCACCTCAAAATTTTCAACTAAGTCAAGAAAAGTGAGGGAGGAGAGATAAGAAAGGAAGGGGAGGGGGAGGAGAGGGAAGGAGGAAAGGAGGGAGGGGACAGACGGAGAGACCAGTAAGGTGACGGAGGAAGGGAGGTATAGTGGGAGAGACCTGGTAGGGGAGGGAAAGAAGGGACGAGAGAGGGAAAGAGGGGAGGCATGTAGGGAGGATAGAAGGAAGGGATCAGGTTGGTGAGGGAGACAAGGACAAGAGAGGGAAGGGAGGATGGACGGAATGAGGAGAGGAAGGATGGACCAGGGTGGGGAGAGAGGGAAGGAAGGTTATGAGGAGGGACGGAGGGAGAGGGGGTGGGAAGGAGTCGGAGGGAGGGAGGGATATGAAGGACGCAAGAGGAAGATAAAAGAGCGAGGTAGGACACGAGAATTGAGATAGAAGAGAGGAGGAAGGACGAAGGAAAAAGAAAGGGGACGGAAAGAAGGAAGACTGGAAGAAATGGTAAAAGTTAAGAAAGGAGACATCAAAACAACAAGCAGAAGGACATGCAGAACAAGGATAGAAGGAAAGAAAAACAGACAGAAAAAAGATGAACCTCGAAAAAGACGTGAAATACAGACACAAGGAAAGCCTCGAAAAGACCACAAAGGTGAAATAACAGATTAAAAAAAAAAACACACAAACAGATGGAAGGATAAAACCAGACCAAAAAAGTGGAATAAAATAAAACTAAGAAAGGTCAAAATTCAAACACAAGCAAATGGAAGAAGAATCTGGGAACAAAGAATTACCATGAAGAAACAAGACCAGCAATAATACAGAATGGAATAACAACAATAAAAGCAAAGAAAAAGCACGTGAAAGAAGAATACTCGTAAGATAGGAGAAAATACAAAAAGGAGGAGGAATAATAAAACAATAAAACAAGGAGAAAGAATAACAATGGAAGAGAAAGATACAAAACATCAAAATAAAAACATTAAAGTCAATAAAAATCTCCCGATAAAAACTAAAACAGGGAGAAAAGCGGATGAATAAAAATAACAGATTAATGAGAAAGGGAAGTCACATGGCAAGGTGAGAGAGAGAGAGAGAGAGAGAGAGAGAGAGAGAGAGAGAGAGAGAGAGAGAGAGAAAGTATATATTTAGCAGTGCGTGTCCACAATCTTTCTTTCCTTCACCTTGTCCACCTACCCTTCTTCCTCTCCCTCCTTTACTGTCCATTATCTTCTCTCTCTTTTCCTCTCTTCCCCACTACTTTCTTTTCCACCGTCTCTCATTCTTCCTCCACCACGTTTTCTCCACTTCCCCTTCTCCTCCTTCCTCACCCACGTCTCCACATTCTTCGTTCCTTCCTCCACCACGTCTTCTTCCTTTCTTCCTCTACACGTCTTCACCTTCCCACCTCCTCCTCCTTCCTCGACACGTCTTCTCCACATCCTTCCTTCTTCCACTACGTCTTCATCGCCTTCCCTCCCCCTTCAACCATCAAGTCTTCACTTTATTTTTTTTCTCTTCCTCCTTCTACCACTACGTTTTCACCTCATTCCCTCCTCCTCCTCCTCCTTCCACACTTCTCCACCTTCTTCCCTTCTTCCTCCACCACGTCTCCTCTTTCTTTCCTTCCTCCACATGTCTTCTCCACTTTCTTCCCTCCTTCTTCCATCACGTCTCCTCTTTCCTTCCTCCACACTTCTCCACCTCCTCCCTGCCCCCGCCCCACCGCCTGCTGTGCTTTTAATGCAGCCAAACACGCGACTAATGAGGCCCGCGATAAAACAGACCTACTAAACGCTGCCCAGGAGACGCTGCCGGGGTGGAGGGGGGTAAAGATGGAGGGGTTGCAGGGAGGGGGAGATGAAGGCAAGAAAGGGGTAGAAGGGAGAGGGTGAAGGGAAAGGTGGGGAGAAATGGGAGTATAATGTGTAGGTGGCTGAGAGGAAGATGAGGGTGTGACGAAAATGGATGAAAAGGGGAGAAGAGGAGGTAGAGAGAAAAAGGGTGGTTTGTAGGCAGAGGAACGGGGAGAGGAAATGGAGAGAGAGAGAGAGAGAGAGAGAGAGAGAGAGAGAGAGAGAGAGAGAGAGAGAGAGAGAGAGATTGGAGAAGGGGAGTGGGACAGAAAGGGGTGGATGGTAGCTAAAAGAAGGGGGGAAGGTGGAGAAAAAGGGGGTGGTGGAGAAAGGCTGTGGCGTATGGGTGGAGGGGGTACGAGGGAGGGGGATGTGTAGGTGGAGAAAGGGTCCAGAGGAAAGGGATGGAGAGAAACAGGGTGGCATGTGGAAGTGGAGGGGGTAGGAGGGAGTGGGAGAAGAGGGGTGATGTGTGTGGAGGAAGGGGGGAAAGGGGGTAGTGTAGGTCAAACCGAAAAACGAAAGTAAAATGAAGAAGGAAAGGAGTTGGAATACAAAGGAAAGCAAACAGCAACAGACCTTACGAAGAGGATGATGATGATGATGATGGTGATGATGATGATGATGATGATGATGATGATGATAAAGAGAGAGAGAGAGAGAGAGAGAATCACAGCTAAGGAATGGTTACAAGCAGTGACAATGTGAAATCAGAGAAATATTCAGAAAGATACAGGAAGATATTGAGGTACAGTATAAAACACGAAAGAAGAAATACGAACAAGGGAAGTATTAAAGAAGCATAAGAGAATGACAGAAAAGGAAGGATGAAAGAAGAAACAGATAAAGACATCCGGTAAAAACAGAAAGGGAGATAAAAGAAAGTAGCCAAGACGGGAGAAGATAAGGAAAAGTAGATATTAAACACGGAAGGGACAACGTTAAAGAAAAACCTGTAAAGAAGGAAAAGAAGGACAAGAATGGGGAGCTGTTAAAGTGAGTTGAAAGAAAGGGTGATAATAAAGGAGAAAGAGGAGGCAGGGAAGTGTTAAAGAAAGATAAATGAAAGAGTAAACAAGCAAGGAAGGGAGAAGTGGAATAGGAAACAGACACAAAAACTAGCAGCGGAAAGGGGATTAGGAGAGGAAATTAAGGAGAGGGGAGGAGAGATGGAAGAGGAGGCAGCCGATGGGACTGGAGGAGAGAAGGAGGAGGCAGCCATGAGAGCGGTAGGGGAGGGAAAGGAAGGAGGGAAAGGGAAGGGAAGGAGAAAGGAAGGGAGGGCAAGAGAAAGGGAAGGAGAAAGGAAGGCAGGGAGCGGAAGGAGAAAGGATGGACGGGAAGGGGAAGGAAAGGAGGAAGGGAGAATGGGGATAGGGGGAATGAAAAGGAAAGAGGAAGGACTACAAAGAAAAGCAAACAGCAAGAGACGTGTTGGTTCTTACGAACCTGTCTGTTGTAGAAGTTATAAGTAAAAAAAATATTCAAAGACTTAAGGCAAGGATAAGAAAGCAATGAAGGAAGAAGTAAATCAGAGAGGGAAGGGAAGGAATGGGGAAGGAAAAGCGGAAAGGGAGGGATAGAGGGATGGGAGGTGAATGTGAGAAGGAAGGAAAGGAAAGAGGGAGGGAAGGAGGAGGGAAGTG
This sequence comes from Coenobita brevimanus, assembly GCF_032717465.1. Classification (NCBI taxonomy): domain Eukaryota; kingdom Metazoa; phylum Arthropoda; class Malacostraca; order Decapoda; family Coenobitidae; genus Coenobita; species Coenobita brevimanus. The sequence goes on from NC_137004.1 coordinate 20,321,370, forward strand.
GTAAGGGAGAAGTAGGGAAAGGGGGATTGGAAGACAAAGGGGGAGGGGAAGACGGATGAGGGGAGACTTACAGGGAATAACACGAAATATAAGAGAGGTAAGGTTTCCTAAGAAAAGGCTAGATGATGGAGGGAATAAAACCAGGGAAAGGAAGGGGAAGGAGGGAAGGACAGTGAGAGAGGAAAAACAGATAGAAGAAAGGAGGATGAGGAAGGGAAAGGGAAGACGGGTCGGGGGAAGGGGGGGAGGAAGAGGAAAACATACTGACAGAGAGGTGAAAGCAGAAAGGAAGGGGGTATACAGGGAGGAAAAGTCTGGGAGGGAGGAAGATAGGGAAAGATAGATCCGAGGAAGTGGGAGAAGGAGGGAGGAAGGAAGGGAAGTTGACAGAGAAAGGGAAGTAGGGTGGTTGGGAGACAGGGAGGGGGGGATACAGGGAGAGAAGTAACGGAAGAAGATGTAAGAAGGGAGGGAGGAAAAAAAAGAAAAAAGAAAGCAAATAGCAACAGACTTAATGGTCCTTCCAAAGATATTTGTTACAGAGAAGACTATAACTATGATAACTAATTCTATAAGCTGAAGACTAGGCTGGCAAAGCAAGAGGTAAAGGAAGGAAGGAAGGTAGACGGGAAAGGAGGGACGGAGAAAGGTAGGTACAAAGGGAGGGAGGGGAAAAGATAGGTAGAAAAGGAGGGAGGGAGGGAGAAAAGGAGGTAGAAAAGGAGGGAGGGTGAGAGGTCGTCAGGTAGAGAGAGGGAGACGCAGGGAGAGAAATGTAGGAAGGGAGGTACGTAGGGGTGGAGGGAGGGAGGTCAAAAGTGAGGGAGGGAGGGAGGGGAGGGCGACAAGTAGGCGATTGCATGTCTTAACAAGCACGCAAACACAGGGAGGGAGAGAAGGAGGGGTGAGGGTGAGAGGTAGAGAGGGTACGGGAGGAAGAATGAAGAGTTGATTGAGAGAGGGAGAAGTGAAGGAACATGACAAAAGGTACTGAAGCATGGACTGATGGAGAGAAAGAATGATGAAAGGGGGGAGAAAACACGAAAGATGGGTGGCGACAACAGAGAATGGAAGGGAGGGAAAAAGAAGGGAGAGAAAGAGGTAAGGAAGAGCCGAAGGGATGGAAACGGTGACAAAAGGAGAAGAAAAATCACAATGAAAGATATGGTAAACAGTGAGCAAGGGTGAGTGAATTAAACGAAAAAGGATAAGAGAGAGAGAGAGAGAGAGAGAGAGAGAGAGAGAGAGAGAGAGAGAGAGAGAGAGAGAGAGAATGTGAAAAAAAAAATAATAGCAGAAACACAAGAATATTAAGAACGAAATATATAAAAAAGAGAGAAATGGACAACAAATGTGATTAGGGAGAATGAGGAGAGAGGGAGAGAAGGAAGAGGGAAATGGAGGAAACCAAGGGAAGAATAATTAAGAGAGATAAATGAGGGGAGTTAGCACAGATGGCGATGATGAAGATGGGTTGGTTTAGGTAAGTGGTAGGAGAGGGGAGGCGGAGACACAGATAAATAAAACGAGATGGGAGGAGATAATAGTAATAAAACAGGTGCTACAGAGAAAAATGGAAAGCAAAGGGGTATAAAAAAAAAAATGGAAGGCAGAAACATGACTAAATAAGAGGTGATGGAAGGCGACAGAAAAAGTAAAAAGTTGATACACATGAAGAAATAAGCGAAACGGGGATAAAAATTGAAGGCAGAGGCAGGGATAAATAAGAGCAGATGGGAGAAGACTCATGAAGGAAGCAGTTAATATACATAGGGAAACAAGCATTGTTATGGAAACAAAATGGAAGACGGGATGAAACAGGGATATGCACAAGCTGATGGAAGGAAACAGAAGTGAAGAGCTGATATGCATTAAGAAGCAGACAGAGACAGGACTAAATAGGATGATGGGAAGCGACAGAGGGAAACAGAACTGCAGAACATAGGAGAGATGCAGAAACAAATTGGTAGATGCGACAAAACGAGATAGGGAAAATGTCAGATCAGGGGAATGGTGGATAATAAGGAAAAATTGTAAATGGATAACGGGGTAAGTGAAAACAGGATAAAGGATGTCGAGAAAGAGAGGGGGGGATAATGATGGTCGAAAAGTGAATAGTCAGATGAAAATAATGACATGCAACACTGCATCCCGATTATAAATAAAATGAAACTCAAGAGAAATCAAAGTGAGTCAAAAACTGAATTCTCGGTATGCACAAGCGACTCATGGTGAACCGTTAGTGTTAGAAGAGGCAAGAACGGAGGTTATGCGGTGAGAGAAGCATGAAGACAGAAATGACACACAGGACAAAAGCGCAAAGACAGGGTCAGTGTGATGTATGAGGTAGCTGATGGTAAGGCCCCTGAGAGAGAGAGAGAGAGAGAGAGAGAGAGAGAGAGAGAGAGAGAGAGAAACGGAAGAACGGAATATTCTGAGGATAGGTATGATAGGATGAATGCAAGGTAAGATAGTGACAGGTGGTCATTGAGAGGACAGTGAAAGAAGAATGACTTCTGTACGAAGAGAAAGGTGAGGGTAGCATGAGAGCAGTAAGGGTAAACTGAGGACGGAAAGCGTGAAAGGAAGAAGTTAAGGGTGAGTGGGGAAGAGGGGGAGGGAAGTGAAAAGGAGGGAGGCAATAGCACTGCGGCCACCCCCTTCCTCCAACTATCGACCCCAACTAGAGGGTAGGGTAATTAGTGGAGGTTGCATGTGGCCCCACACTGCACAATGAGCCCCTCTCCCCTCCCCATCCCCCTCACCACCCTCACCCCTCGCCTCTCTTTTCCCCTCCCCACCCTCAAGCCCAACCCATCCCTCCCCTACCCCCACCCAAATCCTACACCGACTCCCCCATCCACTTTTTTCTTTCACTAAACATTTTTCTCTCTCTCATTTCTTTGCCCTAATATTCCTTGTATTATATTCCCAACACATTTTGTTTGGTAAAATATTACTGTTTCATGCTCTTCTCCCTACTCTATTCGCATTAATACTCCTCTTTCAGACTCTCTTCTCCTCCACTTTAATATCCCTCTTTCATATTCCCTTTTCATAAATGTTTCGCCATCTCTCTCTCTCTCTCTCTCTCTCTCTCTCTGTCATTCGTACACGTATAACACACCCCAATTCTCTTTCAATTTTTTTTTTTTCAGCTAACATCCTCCATTATTTCTCTCCTTCCTCCTCCTCTCCTCCACTCCCATTTCTTCTTCTCCCTACTCTTCCCTCCCTTACCTCACTCCCAGAACACTTCCCAGAACTAATAAATGCTCCCTCCATCTCCCCTCCTACCTCACTTCCAGCTCCCTTTCCACTCTTCTACTTTCCCTCTCATCTCCCCTCCCTCAACTATTTCCACTTCTCACTCATCTTCCCTTCTACGGTACCTCCCCTGCCACTCCCATCCACCTCTTCTCCCCTTACCGCCCCTTTCCATCTCCTCCTCTCATCTTCCGCTCCAACTCGTGTTTATTATCCTTCCCTTGCTATTTCTTCTCTTCCCTTTCCCTCCCTTATAATTCCTTCTTCCTTTCCCCTCCCCCCCCCTCTCTCTCTCTCTCTCTTCTTCATCCTCTATTTTCTCTCCTTTCCGCTTCCCTCTTATCTTCCCTTCCCGTTACTACTCTTCCTTTCCTTCCCTTTCTTCAGTTTTTCTTCTTCATATTCTTCCTCGCCTCCACCCCATTCCCATTACCTTATTTTCTTCCAACACTACATCTCTCTTTTCTTCCCTTCTCTTCCCTCTCCTGTTCTCTTCCTGTACCTAATTTCCCTCTTCCCTTCTCTTTCCCTTCCACTTCCATTCCCCTTCAAATCTTAATGTCCTTGTCGCTTCACCTCCATTTCCATTCATTTCCTCCATTTCTTTACTCACTCTTCCTCTCTGTTCTCTCCTTCTCCCCCTCTCATTTCCTCCCTCCTCTCATTCCTTTCTCTCCCCTCTTCTCCCCCATCCCACTTCTTTCCCTCACTTTTCCCCTCCATTTTCTCTTCTCTCTTCCCTATATCGTGTCTCCACATGCCTCCCCTCTCCATTCCTCCCTTCCTCTCCCCTCTTCATAGTACTCATTACCCCCTACTGCTTCTCCTTCATTTAAAACAATTGCAAACCTAGACTTCCCCCTCCTACTTCCCCCTCCCCTCTGCCTCATCCCCACCTTTCTCCTGTACCCCGTCCTCCCCCTCGCTCTCACTTCTCTCTCGCCCCCCTCCTACATCTGTTACTCCTTTCCACTACCTTCATTCACGTCTTTTACTTCACATTCTTCCTTCCCTGTTTCCACTCACAACTCACTCCTTCCTCTTTCGATCGATTCTTCTCTTTTGCTTTCTTCCTTAAAGCCTTCCCTCCCTCGGTTCTCTCCACTTCTCACCCCTCTCTCGTACGATTCCTTCTTCCATCTCTCCTTATATCCCCCTCCCTTCAATCATTCTCTCCCCTCAGTTTTCTCTCGTTCGATCGTTCTTTCCTTCCCTCTATTTGCAGCACTCTCTCCTTCAGTAATTTTCTCCATTTCTCACAATTTCTCCTCTCTCGATTCTTCTCTCCTTACCCATTTCTCACTTTTTTCCTTCCCATTCCTCCCCCCAAATTTCCCTCACCCACCAATCCCTTCCCTACATTCTAATTCCCATTCCTCGCTATATCTTCACTCTCTTGCTACCTTTTCCATCCTCTCTCCACTCCCATTTCCAAACCTAAAACCCTATCCTAACCATAAACACCTCTCAAATCCTCTACACCTTTTTTCTTACCTCCCCACTTCCCTTCCAAATTCGAATCCCCTCTCTCTCCCTCCTGTTTTAGCCTCCCTATTACCTTTCCCACACTTTCCTATTACTTTCCCTCCTTTCCCCATTACTAACACCATTTTTTTGCAATCCCAGTACTACCATTCCCCCCTCAAATTCT
>NC_137004.1:20331287-20358787 GCF_032717465.1 Coenobita brevimanus
AAACAACATGGAGATTTATCGCAAAAATCTGTTAGGAACCATTATAAATACGACCCCAAGACTGCTTGGAATTAGCCCACCTGGCTGACTGACTATCTTTTCCATTATCCTTATGAGGGTGTGAATAAACAATAATGGGCGTTCATGAGTGAGTGACTGAGTGAGGGACTGACTGCCAAGATACTGCTGAGGTAATGGATCCCAAAATTTCCTTTAATTACGGGAAATGAAGCAAAATTTTCACTTTATACACAAAGGCCACACTAAAATTCATATGAACGGACTGCATTAGTCAGGAAATTCCAGTGCAATGCTGAGGGTAAAATATGAATAATTTTCTTACCAGGGGAGAGCATTTGGCTTTGATTAAATAAAATAAACCAAGATTCAAGCAATGATTACTCTGAAACATTAATCTTAAGCATATAAACCATGAACGGCAAGCACGAGTGAGGAACTACCACGGTACTGTACTGTTGGCGGTAATGGCAACGAGAGCTGACTTGAGCATGGAAATATGCTAAAACTTAATTACTTTTAAACTTAAATGCAAGAATTTAAATCCGATGGACATGCAGGTGTGGCGGACCGTCAGAGCATTGTTGAGGGTTCCAGATTCAATAACAAATAAAACAGAACCAAATTAAGCTTTCATGTCGGAATATTTTACCAAAATGTTTACTGCTTTGAACGGTTCAAAATAAAGGGCATGTTTTAGTGAGAAACTGTCATGGATATAAAACTTCCCTAGTACTGGAAAAACTAAAGCTTTTAGGCATGAGTGAGAACGTGTTGAAATACTATTAAGGGTAAAAGACAAAAAATTTATGAAATACGAGAACGCCTACTGTCTGATTAATCATTCTAAGACGGGTGATAGCCTTGTGACCATAAGTGTCGGGCGTTGGCCAGCGTTCAAATACATAAGTCGTAAGCAGTAGTTTTACAGTAAAAAAAAAAAATACCAAATATATATATATATATTTCAGTCATTTTACATGACACCAACTGTTCCACTGTAGGCAAACAAATATACACAAAGCAGCATACCTAAATTTATTCAATACAGAGGATAATCTATTCTCCGAAACTCGTAAACATTAAACACACGAAAATCAATTCAGGGAAAAAGCCTCCTCAGTGCAGTCACTTCCAGCTACACTTCCAAAATACATGTTTTTTTATTTGCATACCTTTGCCGACCCTCAAGATTATCAACATACCTTGAAAATATTGCACTGATCGTAAAAAACACACTCGCAATCAGGTAAACAAAGAAGAAAATGTATAATAGTAAAAACAATAAAATATACACGCTGATACGTCCTCAAAATATCCACGTATTTACACTTCCAGGAAGAATACAGACAGAAAATCATGAGCATTGATAAATAAATATAGGCGTAATATATTGGGCTGAAATAATATATGTACGTACACAAATTTTCATAAACCATAAAAAAAACACCGGGTCGCAATCCATCGATTAGTACACACACACACACACACACACACACACACACACACACACACACACACACACACACACACACACGTCAACGAGGCCACCAAATATAATACATCACAGGAACTTTAATTAAACAGCTCTGTGCGTGTGTCTCCTGTGAGCTACCCCCCTCTCCCTCACTCTCTCCCCTCCCCCTCTCCCTCCCCTCCCTTCCCACCTCTGTTGTCCTCCCTCCCCCCCCCACTTCCCTCGTCTACTTTGATCCGTCCCCCCCCCCTCAATTTTTCTTCTCCTTCTTCTATGTATATTTATCATGATGACTACTTTGATCCTCTTTCTCATTTTTTTCTTTAAGCCTGCTCTCTCTCTCTCTATTATTTTGCACTGCTTCTTACTTTGGCATGTCAGCGTATACCGTAATTTTTGCACGTTCAGGTCTTTAATATTCCACTTTGAGTTTATTCATTTACCTTCTTGTTATCTCTGTTAATCCTAATTTATTTGTCCTTATCAATTCATTTTTCATTTACTATCTCCCTTTCTTTCCTCACTCTTCCATTTTGCTCTTTTTCCATCCCTCTATTTCCCAACCTATATTCACGTGCTGCACTTTCCCTATCCTTTTCTATTTCCCTTCCTCTTTCTGCCGTCCCAATACCCGTCCTACCTTCTTTCCCACTCCCGCTCTTCCTCTTCGTCTTCACCATCTATTCCCTATTTTAACCTTTATACTCCCCGTTCGTCGTCTCATACACTCCCCATCCCAGTGAGATCTTTGTTTCTTCTTTATTTCCCCTCCTCCCTTTATCTTTCCTTACAATCTTTATCTTACCCTTTGCACTTTGCCTACTTTCCCTCCTCCCTTCGTCTTTTCTTACAATCTATATCTTATCCTTCTTACTTTTCCTATTTCCCCTTCTCCCTTCGTCTTCCCGGTTACTCTCTGTATCAACCTATGTATCTTCACTTTTTTTATTTCTTCCTCATCCTTGCACCGCTATTCCCCTTCGTCTTCCCCCTACACTCCCTACGCTACCTTTCCTACCACCCCTACCTTCCCATGTACCGTATCACTCACCTAAATTACACCTACCATTACTTTCCATCACTCTGCGCTACTCACAAACTTCTCGGCGCCTTTCCACCCGACATTCGAGGAAATGTAAGGGGAAAAACCACCAACTTCGAGCTCCATCCATTAAAAACACATCCAGCCCTTTAACTAAGCAGTAATCGCTCACCCTTTGACTCTTACCTCAAGCCATCCAACAATCCATCATCCACCTTCGTCCTGCCCCTCATCAACTTGTCAGACAAATATCCCATAAAGAGAATGGGGTGTGAGTCAAAGCAAGGAGGGAACGTGAAGTAAACATAATATAGCAAACATTCTCACTGGCAGCATATCTCATCAACTGAGTAAAATCGTTTGGTAATGGCATGAATTACACCATTCATAGTCAAACTCACACACAAAATAATCCTCTAATCCAATATTCACTTCCATCTCGGTCTCATCAACGTGCCGAAAAATTTTCATATATATATATATATATATATATATATATATATATATATATATATATATACGGGGACTGAGTTATGACAAGGAGGGAGGTGTGACATACCGAGGTGAATATCTACTAGCCCCCCCCCCATGATTCCTTGGCTTAGAAATAACATTTTTCGGTTAACATCAAGCGATATTATTAAGCTAAAAGCTACCTAGCTATCGCAGCAAAGATGTGTGAAAACTCTCATTAAACGTTTTACTAAGACTTAAGAGATATGCGTTGTATGATTATTCATTTCAATATACCATTATATTCCTTACCTCGGCGCTGGCAAAGGATTAACCCCACCTCCATAAACCACCACTCCCTACATCGCCCGTCGAAACTGGTTGCCCTCTTAAAGAACAACTACCCGACAAATCACCAACACTCATAAACCAATACTCCCTTAAATCATCACCCTTTACAACTAATCGCCCACTTAAATTACCACTACCCCATAAATCACCTAATCTCATAAACCAACACTGCCTTCAACCACCACCCTTTAAACCTAATCGCTCTCTTAAACTTGTGCTGCCCTTAAGTCACCTGTACTCATAAACCAACACCCCCTTAAACCACCACCCATTAAAACCAATCGCCCTCTTGTAACTATCCCAACCCCACACCTTCTCATAACACAACACTCCCTTAAACCACCACCCACTAACACCCATCATCCTCTTAAACATTCTGAACTGATGGGGTTGGATGCTGCCTTCATTAATCCATCCATAATTAGGGCACTCTTTCATGCAGCTTAAAATGACTGTACTCTTTTTACGCTAAGTTGGCCTAAAATTGCTCTCCATGCTGAATTAAAATCTGCTGCATAAACACAACACTAGAATATGGTGCTAATCACAAAGAAGTGTTAAGGAGAGGATGTAGAGCAGTACTGTTGTCTTTTTCTGCCAGTGAGCTACGTGAATTAAGCTGCAAAAGAACAAAAATCTGGGCCACGTTTGTGTGAAATAACTATAATACTAGCAAGAACAAATTTGAGAAAACGTCCCAGTAGTCAAATGGTTAAGCTATTTCGCCTCTCCATGAACTCCCCATCCTCTCCACCAATTCCCTGACATGGACTCAATTGATCGTGTAAATATATAACTAAGTCGTGACGCAAACACACTAACAGACTAACACGCCACTCTTGCACCCAACCCACAGCACGCACCCACATACTCAACCGCACCCGCGCGCACACACACACACACACACACACACACACACACACACACACACACACACACACACACACACACACACACACACAACCAAACACGTACATGCCGAGTCACATACACGTCAAACATCCTCACTCCACCTCACATGTGCACCTCATATCTCCACGTCTGTCATCAACGCACATCACACATCTAGTCACTCATCTTTCACCAAGCCTACACACGAAATCCTTACACGAACTCACGCACGCATGCAATCACACACACACACACACACACACACACACACACACACACACACACACACACACACACACACACACACTAAGTGTAGTACCAAAAAATAAGTACTGACACACAGTACGAGTATGTATAGTCCTAAAAAATAAGTATTCACACACACACACACACACACACACACACACACACACACACACACACACACACACACACACACAGTAAGTGTAGTACCAAAAAATAAGTACTGACACACACAGTACGAGTATGTATAGTCCTCAAAAATTAGTATTCACACACACACACACACACACACACACACACACACACCAATATAAATAACACTGGTATCCAATTTATCAGCATATAATTAACAGAAAAACATGGGTCTTGCTCCTACATCGATTACATACTCGTGAAAGAAAGACCGTCAACATATTCCTCTCTCTCTCTCTCTCTTTCAAAACACACACACACACACACACACACACACACACACACACACACACACACACACACACACATACATGGATGCATAGACATTCATATAAGGTAGCAAACATACTCGTACCTCCATGCACATACAGTATACACACTAACCAGTGCGTACACAAACTGACCCAATCATACATACACAGAGGTGCTGACAAAAACACTACACCCCTTCCCTTCCCTTCCCCCTTCCCCTGCACCACTCTATGTAATCCTTTGAACTCTACCTCACTCACTCCAACAGCCCCCTCCTCTCTCTCTCTCTCTCTCTTTCCTTTCTTAATTATCTCTACACCTCATTCATCACGTCCTCCTCCTCCTCCTCTTCCCTTCATTCATCCATCCAATTCAATTATGTATTCCTTTCTTCACCTAAATAGTCTCCCTCCCTCCTTATATACGTGGGCTTCTTAGTCCTTGCTCCCCTCTCCCTCCTCTCCTCCTTTATCTCTCCCTTCCTCCTTCTCCCCTTCCTCCTTCATTCCCTCCTTCTGTATCTTTCTCTCCTACGCCTCGATCTCGCCTTCTTCAAGCCGTTTTTGCATCTTTTCACTCTCCTCCCTCTCCCCCTCCCCATTCTTCCTCGCTCTCTACTCCTCTCCTTCCTTCTCCTCATCTCTCCCCAACTTCTTCCCCTTCATTCTCCTCCCCCTTCTCTCCTTCCTCCTTCCCTACTTTCTATTCCAACTCATCCCTCTCCCTCTTCTTTCATTCTCCTCCTACCATTCTTTCTCCTCCCTCCTATCTACTTCAACTCATCAATTTCTCCTCACCTCTTCCCCTTCCTTCCCTCCCTCCTCCATCTCTCCTCCCCTCTTTCATCTACTCCCCACTCCCCTCCCTCCTCCTTCACCCCTTTCTACCCCTTTCATTCTCCCCTCCCTCGAATCTAATTATTTAACCCCATTCTTATTAAGTTTCTCTTTAATTAGTGTTTTCTGGTGATACGCCTCTCTCTAACTACTTTTCTTAACTTTTTTTTCCTGTATAATGGATAATTTCTCCCTCTCTCTCTCTCTCTCTCTCTCTCTCTCTCTCTCACTCACACACACACACACACACACACACACACACACACACACACACTTCAATCAAACTGTCAACGCATATCGGCATACCTCACCCTCAGCATTTCTAACAACAGCAGCAGCAGTGGTACTTATCCTTCAGCAGTTCAAGTCAGCACCTCCAACCAGCACTTACCTGGGGGAGAAAAATTAGCACATTAATGATTGGTGAGTAGCACAGTTACATGCTGAGAGACAGGCAGAGAAAGTAACAACAAAGCGACTGAAGCGGTCCTTTATAACTGACAAGGGTACTAATTAGGGAAGCGAATGGATGCATCAATGAACCAGTCCAATTATTTTTCTTATAATTCTTGTTATTTCCTGATAATTTTGTTTAGCTTAGGATAGACTGAAAAGGCTGGATACTGATTTCACTAACACCTTTGCCATTACAGTTAGGCATTATCTGTAACTAGCAAGAATAAACTGATAAGAATATGTCAAGGGATTGAAGGATTTAAGAAAGATATAAAACTGTATGATAGTCTGTATACCATCATCATCATCATCATCATCATCAACCCAACCCTGTTGCCCCAAACAATTTCAGAGTTTCCACTCCATTCTTCAGTTTTTCTCTAAATTCATCTATCCCTCTATCTCCACTTTTCCCTGTCTCCTTTCAATCATCCATTCCCCCCAAATTCTCCCCTCTTCTCCTCCCTTAAACCTTTCCTCCCTCCTTTAATCCTCTCCCTCCCCAAGACTCCCTCCTATCTTATTTCGTACACTTAATCATGCAATGTGTTATCCCTTAAACTGTCACCGCTTTTCCCTTTACCTGTCATCCCTGCTATTATCTCTCTCTCTCTCTCTCTAGCCTTCCTGGTATAATCTACTCTCGCTCTCAGGGCAGCCTAATCCATTTCGATCTCACGCTTATGAATCACCCCCTTCCTTTCTTTTTCTTTTTGGTCCTCTCCAAGTTTTATGTCCTTCTTTTCTTACTTTACTTTTTAATCCACAAGCCCTGTTCCTATCTTCTTTCTTTCTTTTCTTCCAGTTATGATCCACCTGTTTCTGTTATTTTTCTCACAATTTCACTTCCCCCACCCGCCCTTTTTTTTCACTCACTCCCTTCTCTTCCTTGCATCCAACTCCCTCACCTTTTATTCACTAATGCCCCCTTTCCATCCGTCTCCTTCCTTTGCCTCGACCCATTTCAGCTCATTTACTTCTCACCCTATTTCTTTTCAATATGCCTCTTCCATTTTCTCATCCCTTCTCTCCCATTCTCTTCCTTTCCATTTCCTTCAGCCTTCTCGTCATGGCATGCTCTTCCCTACCTCTTCCTCCAGTTCTTCCCCTTTCACAGTTCCTCTCCCCTTTTCTTTCCACTCCATATTACTTCCTCATTTCTTTCCCAACTCGCTTTCCATCTGATCTGTTTCCCTGTATCACTTGCTCTCTTTTTACTTGCTCCTTTTGCTTGCTTCACCCTCTTACTTCTTTCATTCTCTTTCTTCTTCTTTCCACGTCACTTCACTTCCTCATTCCTGTCCACTTTATCTGCCTCTACTTCCTTCTTTCCCACCTTTCTCATTCCTTTCCTTCTGGTTTCTCGCATCCACTCTTTCACTTTTCCTTCTTTTTTCTCCTTTCCTCCCTCCCCTTCTCTTTTCCACCTCACTTCACTTTATCTCTTTTCCATTTCCTCTACTTCCTCCCTCCATCCCTTCTTTCCTACCCTTCTTTTTCTCCCATTTTTCGTTTCCTTCTACCTGTCTCCCAACCACTCTGTTTCTCCCCCTTTCATTCTATCCCCTTTTTTCCTCTCCTCCATCTACTCTCATTCTCCCTTCCTTCTTTACAATTTCTCATGCCCTAAATTTCTCTCCTTTCCTCTCTTCCCCCTCCCTTCCTTTTTCTCCTTCCTTTATTTCTCTTCACTTCACTTTTATTTTTTTCCCGTCTACTTGATTTATTTGCTTCTGTTGCTCCTTTCCCTACTCCCCGACTCTCTTCCACTCTCTTTTTTCTCCCTTCCTCTTCCCCCCGACTCTCTTCCACTCTCTTCTTTCTCCCTTCCTCTTCCCCCTCCTCTCCCTGTCCTTCTCTCGTCTTCTCCTCCATCCTTCGGTGCGTTTTTCTCCCATTCTCTCATCAACTTTTTCTCTCCCTCCTCTCCTTTCCTTCCTTCCTCCCAGTCACTCTCCTTTCTTTTCCTTTCTCCCTTCCTCTCATCTACTCTCTCATTTCACTCCCTCCCCTCCTTTCCCTGTACTGCTCTCTCTCACGACACTGCCTCCCCTACACTCTCCCTTGATCAGAGCTTAATCCTTTAAATGTACTCCTACGCTCATTCCTCACTCCCTCCTTTATCCTCTTTCCTTCCTATTATTCCTCTTCCTTCAATCTCTTTCTCTGCTTCCATTAGTTCCTTCACCTCCTTCTTGTTCCCTTCATCTTTCTTCATTCCTTCCTTTCTTTCCCTTCTTTCACATTTTCCTTTTTTCTTACATCTTGCTTCACTTCTATCTCTGCCATCAATAATTCCTTCCTTCCTTCAGTCTCATCTTCCCTTCATTTCTATTTTCATACTCTCGTACTCCCCTTCAATTCCTTAATTTGTGCTCTCTCTCTCTCTCTCTCTCTCTCTCTCTCTCTCTCTCTCTCTCTCTCTCTCTATGCCAGACAAAGGAAAATAAAGGAGTACAAAGAAAAGCAAACAGCAAAAGCCCTAATGTTACTTTGGGGCTGTTTGTTAAAAAGAAAGTATGCCTATGATATTCTATCTCCCCTCTTCCTCCCTCTCTCCCCATCCCTTCTCCCCTTTTCCTTCTCACCTCTTCCTTCACCTTCCCCCTTTCACTTCATCCTCCACCTTTCCCATCCCTTCCTTCCCATCCTCCCTCCTTTCTCATTCTCCCTTCCCCAGCATCTTCCTCCCACTCCTACTTTCCTCTTCCTCACCACGTTCCTCCCTCTATATAAAACACCTCGCTCACTTCCCTCCCACCTTCCTTCCCTCATCTCCTTCTTCCTCCCTCCCCTCTTCCCTTCCTCTCTTCCCTCTTCCTCACCCACCTCGCGTCCTCACCATGGCTATAAATCAGCTTAGGAAACTTGCGGGCTCCGGCTTGTGGAGGAGGATTACACAGGATTACACAGGAAAGCAAACAGCAACAGACCTTATGGTCCTTTCGAGGCTGCTTGTTAGAGAAAACTATGACTACAAGATCTAACTCTACATGTTGAAGGATAAGGATAGGAAAGCAAGAAGGCTCCCCCCACCACCAAACCCTCCAGGAAAAAGTGAGAAAAACCACCATGCAGCATGGAAAAACTGACATGGAAATTTTATAGGAAACACTGGAAAGGAAAAGTCACATTCTATAATACTTTATCTATAAGCTACCCGATAGAGTAACCTGAAAGAGAAAGTAAACAAATAAAATAATAGTTACGGCATGACATTATAAACCAGTTACATTGAGTTAATGGGAAGTCTGTGGACATAACGTGGAAGCTACACACTGCACAGTGTGGATGTTTAGGGTGGTGCAGCAGCCTTGCCTGGCGCTTTTAAGGTAGGCAGCAGTCAATCAGGCCCTAGCTCCGTTTGCTCCACTGAGACAAGGAACTCTCCCATGTGGGACAAGTACACAAGTTTCATCCTGAAGCAGTGACCCCTGGTACATTAAAAAAAATCCCGATGGTGGTCACTTGACTAACAGGGACCCTCAGTGATCCACAGCCCATCACAGGTCGAAAGTAAGAGTAGTGACCGTTAACTCAGGGTTATCTGTGCAGCTCCTAATCTGTGCTTATATTGCTTTCTTTGCGCTGGGGAGACTGAAAAGTATATAGGACGAGTGTCTTAGATGAAAGGGGACTGCACAGTGCACAGTGTGGATGTGCAATGCACAGAGTGGATGTTTAGGGGTGGTGCGGCAACCTTCCCTGGCGCTTTTTAGGTAGGCAGCAGTCAATCAGGCAATAGCTCCGTTCACTCCACTGAGACAAGGAACTCTCCCATGTGGGACAGTACACAAGTTTCATCCTGAAGCAGTGACCCCTGGTACATTAAAATCCCGATGGTGGTCACTTGACTAACAGGGACCCTCAGTGATCCACAGCCCATCACAGGTCGAAAGTAAGAGTAGTGACCGTTAACTCAGGGTTATCTGTGCAGATCCTAATCTGTGCTTATATTGCTTTGTTTGCACCGAATAAATTGAAAATGTATAATATCGTGACACAACACTATGTACGGGTACATTGTTTACGGGGTGTCTTGTAGACTAAGGAGGCATGAACTTACATGTGCCGTAGCTATAGAAGCAAGTTATTCGGACAGAAAAAGAGTCAGCTGAGGATTTTCGTGCAAATACTTGTCTAATTTGTTTTTGAATGTCTCAATTGAGATACTGTTCACGGTATCTGAGGGTAATCTGTTCCAGATATTTACAACTCTGTTAAAGAAGAAGTATTTTGCTTCGTGGGATTGGAATCGTTTTCCCATGATTTTGCAGCCATTACTTCTGGTTTGACTAGACCGGTCTATATCAAAATATTTATTCATGTCTAAGTTGTCATATCCCTTCATGATTTTGAAAACTTCAATAAGGTCCCCTCTTAACCTGCGCTTCGTTAGGCTAAATAATTTAAGTTCTTCAAGGCGTTCCTCATATGGTTTGTTTCTAAGTCGTGGTACCATTTTTGTGATTCTTCGCTGAATTTTCTCTAATTTTTCAATGTCCTTTCTGTAGTACGGAGACCAGAATTGCACACAATACTCAAGATGGGGGCGCACTAGCGAGTTGTACAAGGCAAGTATGACTTTTTCCGATTTAAACTCGAAAGTTCTTCCAATAAAACCCACTAGCTTGTTTGCAATTTTTATCGAGGACGAAAACGAGGAGGAGGAGGAGGAGGAGGAGGAGGAGGAGGAGGAGGAGGAGGAGGAGGAGGACGAGGACGAGGAGGAGGACGAGGAGGAGGAGGAGGAGGAGGAGGAGGAGGAGGAGGAGGAGGAGGAGGAGGAGGAGGAGGAGGAGGAGGAGGAGGAGATAAAGCAGCTTGAAGACATTTTTGTCGCGGCCACCCTGAATGAACTCTGGGATTAGGCATCTGGCGATACAGATCGAAGGACAGATAGATATAGACAAACAGATAGATAGATAAATGAAGTCTGATAAAAGTGATCAATCTGAATATGGAAAAAAGAAAAACTGGAGGAGGAGGTGGATGAGGAGGAGGAACATGAGGAGGAAAAGTAGCAGAAGAAGGAGGAGGAGGAGGAGGAACACGAGGAGGAAAAGTAGCAGAAGAAGGAGGAGGAGGAGGAGGAACACGAGGAGGAAAAGTAGCAGAAGAAGGAGGAGGAGGAGGAGGAACATGAGGAGGAAAAGTAGCAGAAGGAGGCGGAGGGGAAGGAAAAGTAGCAGGAGGAGGAGGACGAGGAGGAAGTGGAATGCTAAAAAGGAAGACGAGCACAAGTCAGGCGGGAAGGAAAGATGAGGAAGTCAAGAATGATAAGTAAGATGAATGGCGAAGATTAGGAGAACTATCAAGAGGAGTGACGAGGAAGATGAAAGATGATGGTGAGGAGAGGACGCCAGGGTGAAGATGATGGATGAAGGTGAGGAGAAGGGAGGATGAAAGATGAATATGAAAGGAAGAGAAAGAAAATGACGATGATGATGATGATGGATAAAGATGGTGAAGGACATGAAGTGATGATAAAAGATGACAGGGAGCAGTGGCCGTCAGGATGAATATGATACACGATGGTACAAAGAAGATAGGAAGATGATGGAGATAGTAAAGAGATGAGGGAAAGTGATGATAAAAGATAGTGCGGAGAAACAGAAGCAATGGTGAAAAATGATGAAGAGAGGACGAAAGGGTGAAGGTGACAGATAATGAAGCGAGAAGTGAATGTGACGAAGAAAAAATGAAGAGAGGACTGGAAGATGACAAATAATGATGATGATGATGATGATGATGATGATACAAGATGAAGATGACTGTAGATAATAGGGAGCATACAAGAGGAAGATAGTGAAAGGGAACGAGAATCAGTTATAAAAGATAGCAGTGAAAGAGGAACCATAAATGAGACGAAAGAAAAAGATGTACGATGGTGATAGAAGAAAAATGATAAGAAAAGGTGGAAGCAAACTATGATGATGATGATGATGATGATGATGATGATATGAGAGGAAGATGCTGAAGAAAGCTGATGAAAATTAGGGAAAGACGACAATAAAACGAGAGAAGACGTGAGAACGACGAGGATAAGCTGAAGACATGATGGGAAGACGATACGACAAGGAAGGCAATTATGATGACCAAAGAGAGGAGAAAATGATGAAAAATTGATAATGGAGAATGGTAAGACTACGCTGAAATGCCAAAGACGATGGAAGGAAAATGGAAATAAGATGAGGTGCCCAAAACAATGAAGAGAAAAAGGAAAAATGATGAAAGATGATAAAAGAGAATGGTAAGATGATGAAATAAGAGAGAAGACCGGGAGAAGATAAGGTTGAGATGAGAAAGACAGAAGCCTTAAGACTTTAAACTCTGGCCAACTGCGCTAACTTCCTCTCTATCCTGACTCCCCCAAACCAAAATAATAGTAAAAGTTAAAAATACGGTTCATACTAATAGATAGCAACATAATAATAATAATAATAGTAATAATAATAATAATAATAATAATAACAATAATAATAATAATAATAATAATAATAATTATTATTATTATTATTATTAACAACAATAATAATATCGACATAAAGATTATTTTACAAATATCATTATTCTTCAATTTTTCATGCTTGCAATATACAAACATTCACGCATACGTACATACATATTACATACATATATAGGCTATATACATACGTAACAGTATATACATAAATAGAGAGAGAGAGAGAGAGAGAGAGAGAGGGGGGGGGGGTAAAAATCGCAAATGCCTGTACAGATGTTCAACTATGGTACCAAATCACGCTCTCTCTTTCTCTCTCTCTCTTTTCACGGGCTCTCTCTCCAATTAGCGGCCTGGCTCTATCTCACTGTCGGCCGGGGTTCGACAGTTTCTATATCAGGGAAATTAAACGACAATTAAGAGGAGGGAATTGGGAAGTCGGAATGGGGGTGGGTGGGTGGGTAGAAAAAGAGAGAGAGAGAGAGAGAGAGAGAGAGAGAGAGAGAGAGAGAGAGAGAGAGAGAGAGAGAGACAAACGTACATGCAGACTGATTTAACCTTTTCAGCCCTGGGACGGTTAATACAATTTACTCTCTCTAGACGATTTTATTCTGATCAGGAGAGACCCTTGGATCACGGGGAGTTTCTCTCGGCTTTCATCAACCCCGTTCACGACCACGGTGGCCTCCAATGCTGAATGAAATCGTCTGGAAAAAGCATGAATAAAAATGTGAATGGTGTCGTCGGGGTGATAGGGTGAAAGGCAAGGGGAGGCTGAGGCTCGTCTCGTCGGTTAAGGAAGCTCCCTAGCACCTTTTCCTTAGCGATTTATTTTTGAACACGGCTAGTTAATACAAACTTGTACGCAATTTATGCTGAAAATTTTGTTGTTGAAATGATCCAACTGACACAGAAGAGGATAGTATGGAGTAATAAGTAAACTAAATCGCTTAGGAAGAGGTGTTAGGGAGCTTCATTTCACGACAGAATGAGACAGGATGAAAATAAATGAGGGGGAGAGACAGGGTGAGAGGGCAGATGTAGGGTGAGACAGACACAACACGAGGTAGAGGCCAGGTGAGGTAAAGAGCGGTGTGAGACGAGGCTGGGGCAGAGGCATAGACACAGAGGTAGTGTGAAGCAGAGTGAGAACCAGGCAGATGACACCACGAGGTACAGAAGCAGAGGCATGACGAGGACGTGGGAGAGAGAAGTAGATGTAAGGTGAAGAGGTAGGGTAAGACAAAGGCTGGGTGAGACAAAGGTTGGGTGAGACAAAGGTTGGGTGAGGCAGAGACAGGGTGAGGCAAAAGACGGGTGAGGTAGATGTAGGTTTATTATGATGCAGGGTGAGGCTGAAGTAAGGTGAGGTAGAGGCAGGGTGCGGTAGAGATAGGGTGAGGTAGAGGTAAGGTACGGTAGAGGTAGGGTCAGGTAAAGGTAGGGTGAGGTAGAGGTGGGGTAGGGTCGAGGCAGGGTGAAGTAGAGGCAGGGTGCGGTAGAGGTAGGGTGAGGTGGACGTAGGGTAAGGTAGAGGTAAGGTAAAGTAGAGGTGGGATAGGGTCGAGACAGGGTGAGGTAGAGGTAGGGTGAGGTAGGGGAAGAGGCGTGGACACCATAAATACCAGGCCACTTTTTAGCGCCAATAATTAAACTGGTATAATAAATAAGGCAAACGGGGTGGAGCCGGGGAGGAAAGGGGGGAGGGGAGGGGAGAGATGGAGAGGGAGAGAAAGGGTGACGGGAGTGGGAAGGGAGATGGAGAAGAGGTTGGGTGTACAGACATGGAGAAGAGAAGGGAAGAACGCGGGGGGCGGGATAGGAGGGGAGGGACAAGGCAGATAGGAGAGTGACATGAAGCAAGAAAAGGGAGGGTGCATCATGGTGGGAAGTCAAGTAGAGGAGGGGTGGGGAGGGAGGGGGGAGGGGAAGGAAGATAAGAGAGGAACAAGATAGAGATGAGAGTGACAGAAAACAAGGAAGCGAAGTGGGTACAGGGGTATAGGGGTGTGGTGAGGAAGAACAGTGAAGAAAGGACGGGTACGACTATGGGGATAAGGGTGGGGGTAAACGGGGCGGAGGAAAGGGAGAGGAGATAAAGGGAGAAAGAGTCGGGGTAGGGCAGGTTAGGGGGTTAGGGCGTGTCACACTCTTCTGGGTAGTCGAATAACGATTCTATCCGGGGTGAGACGGGGGCGGGAATAGTAAAATAGTAGAGACAGGCTGGGATAGAAAGGGGCTGGGGTGGACCTTCATTCGGGAGAGGTAGTTCGTTCAGCTTGACTCAGATTTTCATTTCACGCAGCTCGATGGCAGAAAAACAATGCTACCGCTCTTATATTCTTTCCACAGCACTTCTTCGTAACTAGCACCATATTCTAGTGTATTTCTTTTGTTTTAACTTTACATACAAAATGGAGAGATGGCAATTTTACGCCAAGCTGTAGTGAAAAAAAGTATAGCTGATGTTTGAGTCGAAATCAGTAATGGCTGAAGTGGGTGAATTTAAGGGAAGGGAAGGGGTGACGTATGACGTGGATGAAAATGTATGAAAAGGGGAAAGGTATGAAAAGGAGGAAATGTATGGACAGAAAGGAAAAGAATGATTAGGGGAAATGTATGGGGGAACATATAAGGAAAATAACTGATAATGGGGAGCGCTAATAAGAGTTATGAAGGAAAAAAATTACGTTGGAAAATGGAAAATAACAGTACAAAATATCTAGTAACAGAAATGAGGGAGGGGGAAATGGAGGGTAACAGGGAATATACGGTGAACGGTAAAAAAGAGGGGAAAAATTAAGGGGACCTGTAGGAGAAAGGGGAAAATAACTGTTAAAAGAGGGGAAACAGAGGTTAAAATGGGCCTCAATGCGGGTAAAAACAGAGTCGGTGGAGGTGAAAATAGGTCCGGTTAGAGGCGACACAGGTCCAGCGTCTACTCCATTACCCAATTCATTTACACGGCGAACACCAGAGAGGCACGACTTTTTTTTTTGGGGGGGGAGGGGTCTTTTTTTCTGGGGGGTCCGTTGTCCTATTTTTTCTTTTTACAATGCTGACTGCACACAACAGGTACTGATATGCTGGTGCACAAATGTTGGTACCACTTCTTTTTCTTTTCTCTTTCTTTCTGTTTTTTACATTCCAGTTTTTTCCGACCCAGTTAATAAATTTTCAAACAATGATCCCAAACCACTGATATGTTCTTATCAAAATGAAGGCATCACTTTCTTTTTCCGTTTCTATCTCTTTATTTTATTATTATTATTTTTTCTTATTCCTGTACAAACTGTTAAGTATGTTCCGGCACAAATTTCCGATGGCTATATCGCCTTTTTCCTTTTTCATCAAGTGGTAATGACTTTCAAATTTTTCACGAAAAACTACCGCTACAATTATATTTCATGTACAAAATACCCGTATAATTTTTTATAACTGATCTTCACGATGCTCATGCCAACCACGAGGTATGACCATACACTGTTTAGCAGATTTTTGTGAAGATCGCCGCTGACTCTTGGCTTGATCATGAGGGAAACTAGTGTCTGATCTAAGGTGAAACAGAATGGAATACAGGCCTGTACCTAAGCCAAAGTGCGGACTGTAAGGTGGTTTGGGTTAGAATGAAAGCCTACAGCTGAACGATAAAATATATTATGCTACACGGTGGTTGGGGATGGGTTGCGTCCAGAGGTTAAGCCCGAATTCACTCATAACGGGAAAGAATGTAGAATGACAGGCTGACTGGAGAGTGTATAAGGGTGAGGGTGAGGGAGAGGGAGAGGGAGAGGGAGAGATCAAGGTTACGGTGGTGAGATGCGGTGAAGAGTTATATGAATGAGGCAGGTGTGCGCTGGAGGGAGGGCAGCCTGATGGTTGAACAGGGTGACTTGGAGGCGTTTTGTTTGTGGTCACCCCTCCGAGATTAAGCCGTCGGACAAAAGACGGGTAGAGAGATGCTGTAAGGTTGTCTAGGATGAAATGACAGCTTACACCTGAGATGGCAGCAGTATGGCGGTTTGGGATGGAGTGAATATCTACAAGTGAAACAGATTATATGTTGTAAGGTGGTTTGGGATGAATTAAAGGCCTACATTATATCCAAATATCCACCGTCAAGTAATCCGAGATTAAATGATGGCATGACATGAAACAGAATAACACTGCAGGGTGAACTAGGAAGGAGTGAAGGCCAGCAGTTGAACTAGGGTATAACATATTATGAAGGTCTGCAGTTAACCATGGATGTCATATAGCATTAGGTGGTTTGGGATCAAATGAAAACCTGTATCTAAGGCGGAATAAGGTAACATGGAAGTTCGTGTGTTATACTCATCTTATAGCTAACCCTTTCACTACATGAGGTCCATCATAAACTGCATACCTTTGTGAAAGGATTCATGGTGACTGTTTTTAACCCTTTAAAGGTCCCCCCAAAAAAGCATTAAAAAGTGAAGCCGTCAGAAAGGGGGAGAAAAATCTAACATGGTCACCACTGTGGAAGGTTAACCTCACGGGATACGGCGTTCAGCAATAAAAAGTTCCTGACGAATAATCTGATACAAACATGGAGTGACAGGTGCCAGATCAGGTTAGCAAACAATAAATACACAGGGCAGAAAGCAATCCGTATATTTCACTTCGCGATTTTGTCGATCAAAGAGGATGAATACAATACGAAAATAAACGGTCCATTCAAAAATATCCACATGCTCAAAGTGAGGCAGGGGAAAATGAAAATAAAATGAAAAAAGACTGCATACATGAAAGTAATCAGATTCCTAAAAAAAAAAAAAAAAAAAAAAAAAAAAAAAAAAAAAGGGGATGTCATCTGGCAACTGCACAAAACCCGACACTCACAGTTGCCGCATCAAAAAATAAAATGACAAATGTGCGGCGAGGGGGGCAATACCACGGGGAGTTGGTAACAGTGTAATACTTCGCTTCCGGGGTAGGGGGAGGGGTGGGAGGGAGGGGGAGTGGATGAGAGAGGGGGAGTGGATGAGAATGGGGGAAAGCGAAGGGGTTGGGTGCGAAGGGTAGAAGAGATGGGAGAGAGCATGGAGGTATGACAAGTATCCTACCTCCACGGGAGAGGGGAAAGTAGGTGATGGAGTAGGGGGAGAGGAAGGGAGTGGAGAGGTGGAAGGGGGAGAAAGGGGGTGGGGTGGTGGAGGAAGTTGGGAGGAAGGGAATGGGAGGCGATTGGGGAAGAGAGGTGAAGAGGATGGGGAACGGGGAGGGGAAGGGGAGAAGGCGAGGGGAAGAGGATGAGGGAAAGCGAGAAGAGGGGGGAAAGGTGGAGGGGAAGGGGGAAAGGGAAAGAGAAAAAAAAGGGAGAGGGAAGGGGAGTCGGGTAGTGTTGGGAGTAGGGAAGGGCTGGCCAGAAGAATGCAAGGGATGGGAAACTGAGGTAGAGTACTGGAGGAAGGGCGTGTGAGAGAGAGAGAGAGAGAGAGAGAGAGAGAGAGAGAGAGAGAGAGAGAGAGAGAGAGAGAGAGAGAGAGAGAAAGAGAGTGTGTGTGTGAGGGAACAGGAAAAGGGAAGGAACAAGAAGGCAGGAAGTACAGAAATTAACAGAAAAGACAAAAGGGTAAAAGGGAAAACGAGAAAGCAAGAATATTCATGGATAACTCAGCCAGAAAATTACCATGGGAGTAAAGTGGCGAGCAGTAGGCAAATAAAAATAAAGAAAATGAATAAAACTCACACGTAATTAAAACATAAGAGAAAGCAGAAAAAAACTTGCAGTAAATGGAGTCATAAAGCAGTGAAAAAAGACAGGGAAAAGTTGAAAAAAAAAAAAAAAAGGAAGAAATGTAAAAATTAGGAAGACAAGAGAAAACGAATAAAGGGAGAGAAAATGGGAAGGGGGGAGTGGAAAAGAGAGAGAGACGCAATGAAGAATGCACAAGGCAGTAAGGAAGAACAAGAGAGAAAATCTAAGGGGCGGTTATGGAAAGGAAAATGAGAGAGAGAGAGAGAGAGAGAGAGAGAGAGAGAGAGAGAGAGAGAGAGAGAGACGGGTTACAATAAACATGTGAGCAAGAATAAATGAGTGAGTTAGAGTGAGAGAGAGCCAGCGAGTGAGTGAGGCGACGGGAAAGTGAGCGAGTGAGATTGAGTTAAGGTACAAACGAGAGCGAGCGAGCGAGCAAGTGATTGAGAATGAGTGTGTGAAAACGAGAGAGAGAGAGAGAGAGAGAGAGAGAGAGAGAGAGAGAGAGAGAGAGAGAGAGAGAGAGAGTGTGTGTGTGTGTGTGTGTGTGTGTGTGTGTGTGTGTGTGTGTGTGTGTGTGTGTGTGTGTGTGTGTGTGTGTGTGTGTGTGTGTGTGTGTGTGTGTGTGTGTGTGTGTGTGTGTGTGTGTGTGTGTGTGTGTGAAATAGTTACGCAACTCTAGAACTCAAAAATGAGAGAGAGAGAGAGAGAGAGAGAGAGAGAGAGAGAGAGACAGAGAGAGAGAGAGAGAGAGAGAGAGGCAGCATCGTTCAACTTTTAATTACATTGGCATACAAATGACCTGCACTACGCCCAACCCCAGTTCCAAAATTTTAGGAATGGCAGTGAGCGAGATGAGAGAAAGCGAGATAGAGAAATGAGGAGTGAGTGGGTGAGTGAGAGGAAGGGAGAGAAGGAGAAAGGGAGGAAGATGCTGAGTGGGTGAGAGTGGGAAAGACTGAGTGGATGAGAGAGGGAGACAAAGAAGTGTGAGTGAGTGGGAGAGAGAAGGACCGAGGGAGGGAATTGAGGGATCGAGTGAGTGAAAGGGGTGTGAGAAGAGATGTGAGTAAAGGAGGGGAAAAATGAATGTGCTATTGCGAGAGGAGTGAGAAGGAGATAAAGTGAGTGAGGAGGAGGGGAGGGAGGAGGGGGAAAGATGGTGAGTGACTGGGTGCGTGAAGAAGGCGAGTGAAAATGAGAAAATGAGGGGGGGGGGTGGAAGGAATGAGTGAGGGAGGGAGCTATTTAAGAGAGGGGGGGAACTGGAGAACAAAATGAGGTGAGAGAGAGAGAGAGAGAGAGAGAAAAAAAAAAACGGCAGCAAGAATATCATTACCTCCACGATTTAAATTAACTGCATTTAACACTAGCTGCCCCGACACACTCCCTGTATGAACAACTCTACCACCCCTGCTACAGCCAGAATTACCCACAAATATATAAATCCTGCCATGCTACTGCTTTATTATCGACAGTACTAGGGGTCACTGGATTACACCTTTATTTACAGTACTGTCTTAACTGAGATATTAGTATGACTGCTATTTATTACAATTACTACTATTACCACACACAAAACTACCAAACTACCACTTTTTTAATACTACTCTGATCCAACGGGGTATTATTAAACTTCTTAATTCTTACCCGCAAAACAGAAAAACCTCATCACTATTACTAACAGAACAATGACAACAACAACTACTACTACTACTACTACTACCACCACACCACCAGCACCAGCACCACTACAATTAGCACCACTACACAAAGCCTAATTAATGCTACCTGTAATTACCTGTGCCAGCCTCCCTTAGGTGTGCTAATAAGGCCACCACCTGGAAGGGCAAAGGCCCCCCCCCCTTTGGACGACCAGTGTAAGTGAAGGGAAAGGGAGGAGGGAAGGAAAAGGAAGGGAAGAAAGGAAAGGTAGGGGAGGAGGGGTAATGGAGGCAGAGGGGGGACAAAGAAGGAAAAAGAGATCGAAGACGGAAGGGAAAGGGAAGAAGGGAAATGAAAGGGGAAGGGAGAGGGAGAGGGGAAGGGAAAGGGAGAGGGAGAAAGGAGGGAGAGAATGATGGAGAAGGGAGAGGGAAGAAGGATAATGAGAGAAATAAGGAAACGAAGGGTGGAGGAAAAGGGAGAGAGGAGGAGTAAGGGAGAGTGGAAAAGGGAGGGGATCGAGGTAAAGGGAATGAGAGGAGGGGATACAGAAACTTCGGAGTTGGGTGTATGTTACGTGTATTCTGTGTATGTCACTGAATCTCTCTCTCTCTCTCTCTCTCTCTCTCTCTCTCTCTCTCTCTCTCTCGCGTATACGGAGAAGAAATAAATGAAGATCGGAAGCAAATGAAAGGGGAAAATGAAAGAAAATACTGAGGGGGGGTGGGAGAAATTTGTGAAAGGGCATGTGGGGTGAGTGAAGAAAATCGGGAAAAAAAAAAACTAGGAAATGAACAGAAGATTTGCACAACTTAAAAAAAAAAAAAAGAAAGAAAGAAAGACATACACTGCAGACTGGCGTTAGGACAGTATGGAAGAGAGGAAGGAATATATGTATAAGAAAGATGATAAGGTGAACGAAATAAGATGAAGAAGGGGAAAAATATGAAATGGACGAGGGAAACAGTAAACGAAAACTTCTGGAATGACGGAAAAGAAGCTTAAAAGAAGAACTGCACAAAAAAAGGGTGAGGATCAGAAGGACAGAAGGAATGAAGCAAATGAGGAGATGAACCAGAGAGGGAAGGAGGGAATAAAGTCATGTGAGAAAGCAAAGGAAAGGAAGAAAACAGGAGAAATTTAAGTTAATAGGAAGAAATAAGGCAGGCAAGAGGAAGAAATGAGAAGGGAGAAAAGAAGGAACACGGAGAGAGAGAGAGAGAGAGAGAGAGAGAGAGAGAGAGAGAGAGAGAGAGAGAGAGAGAGGGGGGGGGGAGTTTATGCAGGCTGGGATAACACGGATCGATCAAGATGTTAGTTGGGACCCCGACCACGCCCTTTCCACGCCTTCCCCACAACACCCTCCCCCTCTCCCCTCCTCCCTCTCTTGCCTCCCCTCCCTCCCCCCAACTCCCAAATGCCTCTCCAGGCTTTCCACACACATCCCACGACTCCCCTTCCCAATGCTCTCCTCACTTATCTTCTCCCCTTCCCACAACACCACTTTCTTTTTTTCTCCCCTCCCCTACACACAAATCCAGAATCCTCTTACTTCCCTTCCCCACCAAACACCTTTCAAACATTCTCTCTCTCTCTCTCTTCCCCATATTTCCTACCACTTATCCCGTACTCAGATCCTCTTACTTCCCTTCCCCACCAAACACCTTTCAAACATTCTCTCTCTCTCTCTCTTCCCTATATTTTCCTCCCCTTATCCCGTGCTAAGTTATCTTTCAAGTCCATCCCCTTTCTTCCTTTCCCTGACAGACTTTTCTCCTCTTCACTTCATTCCTTTTCCCCTTTCCTCCTCTCCTCTCCCTTCTCTTCCCTCTCCTATTCACAGTCTCTTGTCTTTTTCTCTATGCCTTCCTTTAAACATACTCCCTCCTTTCCCCTTTCCAAAGCTTCCCCCTGATATCCTCTCTTCCCCACCCCTTCTGGTATCTTCCACAAAACCTTCTCCTCCCATCCCCAACTCTTTCCACTCCTTCCCCAAAGCATCTTAACCTTCACTTCGATTCCTTTCCCCATCTACCTTTACCTTCCTTTCTTTCCTCTTTCAACTGTCCCCTCCTCACTCCTCCATTTCCCTCATACCTTCCTCTCCCTCCCTACACTTCCCATCCTCTCTTCCTTACCCTCCGTCCCTCCAATGCTCTCTCCATACTTTCCATACATTCTCCATAAGCATTCTTCCTTTCCCATGCCTTTAACTCTCTCCCCTCCCCTCCCTCCCAAAATCCGGCCTTCGCTCTTTGCATTCTTCCCACGCTCTCTCAAAGCTCTTCCCCCTCACTCCCTCCTACCTTCTCCTCCACTCACACACACACACTCTCTTTTCACCTTTTCCTCAAGATGATCTCCGGCATCTTCCCCAATCCAACCCTTACTGCGGTAACTTCTTCCTCCTCAAGCCCTTCCCATACCTACTGCATCTCTCTCTCTCTCTCTCTCTCTCTCTCTCTCTCTCTCTCTCATGCCTTCATTAATACCCATTTGTAATAAACTTGCAAATACCGGACAAGAGCTTGGTAGACTAGAGCAGAGTTTTGCTGATGTCTGTGAGCGCCATGCCTTGAGAGTAAATGCAGAAAAGAGTAAAGTGATGGTTACTGAGGGAGAAGATGGCTCCCAGTGTGATGTTACAGTGAATGGCGAGAGACAAGGATTGGTAAGAGAGAGTTCAAATACCTGGGTACAGTGATAGAAAAGAAAGGAAAACGTGCAACAGAAGTGGAAAGTAGAGTGACACAAGGAAGAAAAGTACCTGGTGCTATGAAAGCTTTGACAAGAAACAAAGGCTTGAGTGTCGCAGCTGCGCGAGGCTTTTGTGAAAGAGTGTTTGTGCCAACTTTAACATATGGATGTGAGACTATGGTGTGGCATGAATATGAAACGTCAACAGTAAGAGCGGTGGAGATGGGACTGCTGAGGAATGTATGTGGAGCACAGAGAGTGGATAGGATGCGGAATAATGTGATACGTGAAAGATGCGGAGTGAGGAAGTCTGTGGACACCAGAATCGATGAGAGTGTACTGAGATGGCTTGGTCATGTGGAGAGAATGGATGACAATAGAGTGGTGAAACAGGTATGTCTGAACGAATTTGAAGGAGGGAGGAGGCGAGGTAGGCCAAGATGAAGGTGGAAAGATAAGGTGGATGAGTGTGTGAGGCAAAAAGGTATGGAAGTTGGTGAGGCTAAGGGACTGACAAGAGATTTTGCTGGACGGATGAATTTTGTGCGGAGAAGCGCATAACCAGGGATTTGGTACCCCTTTTTAAAGTAACAGCGTTTGGACTGGCTCTATCAGATCGGTGGCCTACACGGTATATGTGAAGCTACAGAACGTGATGCTAATTTCTTTTGGCCTATCTGATATAGCCAGGATTTCAATGGCTTGAATGATGAGTGAATGGAAGCGTGGCCCATTGAACTGGGCAAACTTTGGTTATCTGGACGTTGCTACTCCTCACCTTGCCCTAGGGTGGGAAAGGCGGTCCGGATGATGATGATGTAATGTTCTCCTCTAAATTATCTTTACTTCTTTCCACAACCTATCGTCTTCTATTTCTCTTCCTCTCTTTTCCTCATTTTGTTTTTCCTTCTCATTCTACCTTCTCTTCCTCTCATTCCCATTGTTTTTTCTCTCCGTTCCTATTCCATCTCCCTCCCTTCCCTCTTATCCTTCTCCCTTCCTTCCTCCTTCACTTTCATCCACCCCTTTGTTCTAACTTTCAAACTCTATCAGCCTACGAAATCCTACTTCCCATTCCCTGCTCCCTATTTCCCTCCCCTCGCCTCCCTCCTTCTCTTTCCCTGCCTCCCTACTTTCCTCCCACTGCCTCAATACTCCCCTCCCCCTACCTCCCTACTTCCCTTCCATTGCCTCCCTACTTCCCCTGCCCTGCCTCCCTACTTTCCTTCTCTGCCACCCTACTGCCCCTCCCCCTGTCTCTCTACTGTCCCTCCCCCTGTCTCTCTACTGTCCCTCCCCCTGCCTCCCTACTTCCCTCCTCCTGCCTCCCTACCTCTCTCCCTCTGCCTCCCTACTTTCCTCCCCCGGCCTCCCTACTTTCCTCCCCTTGCTCCCTACCGCCCCTCACCCTTGCTCCCTACTGCTTGCTCCCCCTACGTCCCTACTTCCCTTCCCCTGTCCATCCCCCTCCCCCGACATTCTTATATTCATCCACTGTCTCCTACTTCCCTCCTGCCCCTCCACTTCCCTCATGCCTCCCCACATCTCTCCCCGTCTCGCTTCCCTCCCTCCTTCATTTCATTCATCCCTCCTTTCTGACTTTCAAGTTTCTCTCAGTCTTCTAAATCCTCCCTCCCTCTCCCTGCCTCCCTTCCTCCTCACACCTCTCATCTCTCCTTCTCTCCATTCATCCCTCCATCCTAACTTCTAAACTCTCAGTCTAGAAAATCCTCCTTCCCTCCTCTCCTCCACTCTTCCTGACTCTATGCCCAACTCCTCACTCTCTCCCTCCTTCTCACTCCTCCCGTCTCCCTCCTTCCCCCCTTCCCTCCTTCATTCCATCCATCCCTCCTTCCTGACTTCCCAACTTCCCACAGTCTACTAAATTCTCCCTCCCTCTCCCTGCCCCTGCCTGCCTACCCCTGCCCCTGCCTGCCTACCCCTACCTCTCCCTGCCTGCCTCAATATATCGTAATTGTGTGCCTCCCTGCCGGCCCGCTGCCTAATGAGGCCTAAACGTGACCCACAAGTAGAGTGGTGGTCAGTGAGGCAGGCAGGGGCGGCGGGGGAGGGATGGGGAGGGGAGGGAAGGGATGGGGATGGGATGGAAGGGGAGGGGAGGGGCGGGGAGGGGAGGGGAGGGGAGGGGAGGGGAGGGGATGAGAGAGAGGGACGGGGAGCAGGGGGAGGAGCAGGGAGTGTGGAAGGGAGAATTAGGAAGTGGGTGTGAGGGAGAATGAGGAAGCGGGGGGGGGGGAGAGCTGGGGAAGGATGAAGAGTCGGAGGGGAAGAATGGATGAGGCGGGAAGGTGGGGAAGAAGAGATTTAAAAAAAAAAAAAAAAAAAAAAGAGAGAGAGAGAAATGATGACTAGGAAGGGAATGACAGACGAAAGGAGAGGAAATGAAAATAGCTCCGTGTGGATAGCGATGACGAATTCCTGGAAATATAGGAAGGAATGAGAAAAAGCGAAGGAGAGATGGAGAAGGAGGTAGGAGAGGTAGAAGAGTGGGGGGAGGAAGAGAAGTGGAAGGGTGATGATGAATGGGTATGAAGGCAAGAGTGGTGAGAAACAGTAAGAGGTAAGTCATGTTAGGGCAAGTTGTGAGGTTGGCTTTGGTTGAACATCGTTAGGTATTGTTTGGCTGTGTTAAGTTTCGTTAGGTAAGGTTTGGTTGTTAAGTTTCGTTAGGTGAGGTTTGGTTGTTAAGTTTCGTTAGGTGAGGTTTGGTTGTTAAGTTTCGTTAGGTAAGGATTGGTTGTTAAGTTTCGTTAGGTGAGGTTTGGTTGTTAAGTTTCGTTAGGTAAGGTTTGGTTAAGTTTCGTTAGGTAAGGTTTGGCTCGGTTAGGTTTCGTTTGGTAAGGTTTGGTTGTTAAGTTTCGTTAGGTAAGGTTTGGTTGTTAAGTTTCGTTAGGTAAGGTTTGGTTGTTAAGTTTCGTTAGGTGAGGTTTGGTTGTTAAGTTTCGTTAGGTAAGGATTGGTTGTTAAGTTTCGTTAGGTGAGGTTTAGTTGTTAAGTTTCGTTAGGTAAGGTTTGGTTGTTAAGTTTCGTTAGGTTAGGTTTGGTTGTTAAGTTTCATTAGGTAAGGTTTGGTTGTTAAGTTTCGTTCGGTAAGGTTTGGTTGTTAAGTTTCGTTAGGTAAGGTTTGGTTGTTAAGTTTCGTTAGGTAAGGTTTGGTTGTTAAGTTTCGTTAGGTAAGGTTTGGTTGTTAAGTTTCGTTAGGTAAGGTTTGGTTAAGTTTCGTTAGGTAAGATTTGGTTGTTAAGTTTCGTTAGGTAAGGTTTGGTTGTTAAGTTTCGTTAGGTAAGGTTTGGTTAAGTTTCGTTAGGTAAGGTTTGGTTGTTAAGTTTCGTTAGGTAAGGTTTGGTTGTTAAGTTTCGTTGGGTAAGGTTTGGTTGTTAAGATTCGTTAGGTAAGGTTTGGTTGTTAAGTTTCGTTAGGTAAGGTTTGGTTAAGTTTCGTTAGGTAAGGTTTGGCTCGGTTAGGTTTCGTTTGGTAAGGTTAGGATAGGTTGGCCTGGGTTAGGTTGGGCAGGGTTAGGCTAAGATTAGTTTAAGTTAGGTTAGGTTTCGTGAGGTTATGCAAGATTAAGATGTGTTAGAAAGAACAGGTGGACGAGGAATTATATGAAGGACAAGCAGGACACGGAAATACGAGTATGAAGACGGTGACAGCTAAAGGAAGCGAGTGAAGGCGGATGGGAAGAGCCAAACAGTTTGAGAGGAGGCAAAGAAAACGAAAGTAAGGACTGTTAAGTGGGAGAAAAAGGACGGGATGGAGGAATAGGAAGATATTTTAATTTTCAGAGGAGACTCCCTAGCACCTTTTACTGTGCGATTTATTATGCCTAACACACCCTGATGTTCTTTCATACGTCATTTATGTAGTTCTAGTATCGACACAGCTTGCCTCAGTAACGTACAAGAGGATACATGGGTGTAATAAGCAAAATAAATCGCTGGGGAACCGATGCTTTGAAGTCTCCTCTGCTACCTACAATAACGTCAACAGTAACATGGAAGGAATGGGAAGTAAGCAAGGGTGGGATGGATAGCCTGGACGAAGAGAAGATGCGAGACAAGTAAAAAGGATGAAAGAATATAAGAACGAGTGACAGGAAATTCAGAAAGAAGAAAAAATTAAAGACAACTAGGGAAAATAGTAAAAACCAAAAACGGAGGTGGAAGAAAATGCACGGACAATATAAAGATTACAAATATAAATGGCGAGCATACTGAATTCAGAAAACAAATTATTCAGGAAATAAACCCAACACACGTGACATCTTTGAGAAAATAAAAGGACACCAAGAAAAGACTATACAATCAAGGACAAGCAAAGAGAAATGAGATAGGGAGGGGAAATTGTACACACGAAAGAGGATTAAGAGGGGAGAGAGGAGAGAGAGGAAGACGGAAGGGAGTGTGGGAGGGGAGAGAATTGGAGGGAGAGAGGGGGAGGAAACAAGATTTGTGGGTAAGGCGTGAAGGGGAGAAGGAAGGTGTGGAAGGGGAGGGGAAAAGGGCGAGAAAAGGGAAGGGCGCAGGAAAGGGAAAGGGACAAGATGGCAGGGAGGGAAAAAAAAAAAAAAAGTGAGTCAAGGAGAATAACAGGAAGACAATACAGTTTTGTGTGTGTGCAATATATATATATATATATATATATATATATATATATATATATATATATATATATAGCCTACATATGAGAGAGAGAGAGAGAGAGAGAGAGAGAGAGAGAGA
>NC_137004.1:20363787-20373787 GCF_032717465.1 Coenobita brevimanus
GTAAGAGAGAAAGGAAGAAGTGAGGAGAGAAGGGAAGCAGTAGGAAGGGAGAGGATGGTAAGGAGAAAGCGCAGGAACGAGAAAAGGAGGAAAGGAATGAGGTGAAAAAGAGTAGAACAAATGGAAAGAAAGAGATGAGAAGGGAGGCAGGTAGAAGAAGTCGGTTGGGGAGAGGGAAGGAAAGAAGGGAAGTGGAGGGACGGAGGGAGGAGGGGAGAGAAAATACGTAAGGGAGGTACCGGTGAGAGAAAGGGAACGGAAGAGAAAGGATTAACGAGGGGAAAGCAGTAATGACAAAAAGGAGTTAGAGGGGTAGAAGAGAAGAGAGAGGTGGGGGAGAGGACAGGAGAGAAGAAATGAGGATACAAGTGACGGCAGGAGGGGATAAGTCATAAGGAAGGGGGGTGAGGTGATTTGTGAAGTGAGGAGGGGGGGGGTAAGGAGTGGTACGAGAAAAAAAAAAAAAAAAAAAAGAGAAATGAGAGGAGATATTGGAGGGAAGGGTGTGAGGAGAATAAGTTAGGTTTCATAAAAAGAAAGGAAAGAAATGGAAAATGAAGGACTGAAGAGGACAGGACAGAATAGGAAAGGAAAAAAGAGAAAACGGAGAGATGGGAAGAAACAGGAGGGGAAGTGAAAAAATGGGAGAAGTGAAGGAATGGAGAAGAAGTGATGAGAAAAGAAGGAAGGTGATGGATGTGAAATATGTAGCCTATATAATGTAACAATAAATGAGAAAGGGAAAGAAGCAAAACACACACACACACACACACACACACACACACACACACACACACACACACACACACACACACACACACACACACTCTCTAAGCCAGGTGTGACTGTATGAGAGGGACGAGAAACAGGACACATTACAAGAGATATAAACAGCTATTAACAACATGATTACAGAGCCAAACGCAGAAATCGCATGTCATGTAAGCTTCTCTGCTACTCTTCATTATCTTATACGGCATCGTTTTGTATCCTGCTAGTGTATATGTGGTGGTAGATGTGGTGGTGGTGGTGGTAGTGGTGTTAGATGGAGGTGTCGTTTATACTGTGTTGGTACGTGGTGGTGGAGGTCGTCGTCGTATCTGGTAGTCGTAGTGAAGAAATTTTATGATATAATAGGGAAGGACGGTACTAGACAGTGGTGCCGTGTTGCATGTGATAGTGACAATGATGCCAGCGTATAGTAGTGGCAATTATAGTGGTACACGGTGGTGTTAAGGGATGGAATAGTATTAAACCAAGGTACCTTTTATACTACGTCGGCATATGACGATGATAATGATGAAGATGACAGGCAGTGGCTGTGGTAGTCATGGTATCTGTGATGATGATATGTGGCAATGGTTGTCCACATGTACAACAGAGGTACCGTCTGCTGTTAAGCTGGTAGTGGTTTGTGATGGGGAATGAGTTAGAAATGACAGTCGCAGTAGCTATAAAGAGTCTGATAGTGATGGTTGTGGTTTTAGTTGTAAGAATGTTAAGTGAGATGATACTGATGGTGAAGGTATGCAGTTGAGGTTATAGTTGTGCTGTTGAGAACTGTGACGATGATACTGGTGAAAATGAAAGCTGAAGTTGTAGGTGATGGTGTGTAGTGACTGAAGTCATGGTAGCGACTGTGGTGATACTGAAAATGGTGATAATATGCAGTAGAGGATAATGATGACATTGGTGTTGACACATGTCACTGCAGCATGCTTGCAGGTGTTGCTATACGGATGGTGGTGGTGGTGATGATGCTGACAAAGAGTGGTAAAACTTGTTGTACTAGTGAAAGTGGTAACAGGTCGTCAGAATATTAGATTGACGGTAGTACTGTTGTTACTAGTGGATGTTACAGTTTATGGTGGTAATGATGGTAGCAGTGGTTGTAGGGTAGTAATATAACAGGATAGTGGTGGTGTTAATGGTGGTAGTAGCAGGTGGTGGCTTTAAGGCACTGGAGGATGTTAGTAGTGTAAATAGTGGTTGATGATGTTAGTAAGGATATTAATGGTCAGTAAACACTGGTGCTGGTGATGGTAATGGTAATGGTGGATATGGTAGTGTATCTATACCCATGACTTGTGAAAGAATAACTTTACAACAACAACAACAGTTATTACTATTCTACCACCGCTACTACTACTACTACTGCCACCACCACAACAACATCTTCTCCTCCTCCTCCTCCTACTACTACTGCTACCACCACCACCACCACCACCACCATTACTACTACTACTACGACTACTACTACTACAACAACAACAAAACAAAACAACAACAACAACAACTACTACTACTAGCAACAGCAGTAGTAACAGTAGCAAAGGCGGTGTTAGGCTAGTATGGGTAGGGTGGTAGCGGGGGAGGGAAAGGGGAGGAGTAGGTAGCTTGCTCCTCCCTCCCCCTCCCCCTCCTCCCTTGCTATTGATCCAGCCACTGCCAATGTTGCAGAGGTGACACTACACTACACTACACCATACTACACTACACTACACCATACTACACTACACTACACTACACTACACTACATTACACAACACTACACAATACTACTCTATACTACACTACACTACAACATACTACACATACTACACTATAATACATTACACTACACTACACTAAAGTACACCATACTACACTATACTACATTATACTACAGTACACCATGCTACATTTCAATACACTGCACTAATTTCATTACAGCACAATCATTTTACACTACATCACACCACACCACCCTACACAACACCACACACCACAATACACAATACAACACTACACTACACTATACACCACATCACACCACACCACACACCACACTACACCATA
Organism: Coenobita brevimanus; assembly: GCF_032717465.1. Lineage (NCBI taxonomy): Eukaryota > Metazoa > Arthropoda > Malacostraca > Decapoda > Coenobitidae > Coenobita > Coenobita brevimanus. Next base: position 20,366,626 of record NC_137004.1, read on the forward strand.
CAACACTACACTACACTATACTATACTGCACCACATCTCACACTACAGTACACTACACTATACTACACTACACAACACTACACTGCACAACAACACACTCCCCTACAGTATGCTACTTTATACCAAATCATGCTACATACACTTCACCATATTCTATGCTACACTACACAATACTGCATTACACTCCACTACCTTACTCTCCTCTCTTGTTTACCATATCACCATACACGAAACCATAGTATCCTACACCCTATATTTCATCATTCACTATCTTGCTTACTTCATTCACTGTACTATACAATTCAGAACATAGCAGTCTACGCCACTAACACCAAACACCACCAAGCACCACGTGACACACCACACTTCACACCACCACCACACCACGCACCTTACTACACACCTCACCACACCATTATATTATACAACACACCATACTATATTATTCCATACCACCTCACCACACCACATCACACCACACCATGGCTACCGTTCTCCCTCACAATACCATCTCATCAATCCCTTCAACACACCAAAACAACGGTCATCACACCATCACACAATATCATCAATATCATATGCCACATTACGTATGCAGGGTGTCTCTCTCTCTCTCTCTCTCTCTCTCTCTCACAGCAAAACCACAAAAGGAGACATCCAACACCATACTGACCACTCCACCACTTTCCTAGTATTATCCTTTTCCACACCATTCCACACCCACCCTCACACATCCATACTCATCTACACACCCCCACCTCCTTCGTCCCAGCAATACTCTTAATACACACACACACACACACACACACACACACACACACACACACACACACACACACACTCTAAAGTTCCAAACAGCCAAGTCACTCACTCTTTCGACTCTCCTTACCTGAACCCAGACAATACACTTCATCACAGCCATTCATTTCATCACAACCATCCGTCGCTCCCATCCGTGCATTACCAAATCACACCACTCACATCCCACCAATACGATCATTTCCGCGGCCTCCCATGCCCACACTCCACATACCCATCACCATACCAACCCACTACATCCTTCATCACCACAACACAGTTCATTCTCATCACCACATCCCTAATGTCATCGTTTATCACAAGTACCAAATTTTGTCATAACCATCTAGCCTACTCTCTCACCACTCGCCACTACACCGTCCCCTCACAAGTCATCACTACACCCTCCCCTCACTTCCACCACACCAACCCACTGTCATTTCTCACCACAAACACTGAATCACTACACCGTCCCCTCAAAAGTCATCATTTCACCCTCCCCTCACTTCCACCACACCACCCCACTGTCATTTCTCACAACAAACACTGCATAACACACAGCACTAAAAACTCCCAAACCCTCACCATTTTTCTGTCATCACACCTACGCCTCCACTTGACCACTTCCTCCCACACAGCGATCCTTAATCATCACACACACACACACACACACACACACACACACACACACACACACTTCCTAAACCCTTCATCACGACATCCCAACAAAATCATCCTTCACTTCAACATACAACATTCACAGTCCACCGCACCACGTTACAAACAACCTCCACGACACCCAACACAACTACCCCTCATACAAACATGCCACAAACACAAAACACTCATAAACACACACTCAACCACACCCACCCACTTTCTAAACCCTCTATCACCACACCACACACCCTCATTCTTCACACAACGCACCATACTCTCTCTCTCTCTCTCTCTCTCTCTCTCCCCTAAACCCTCCATCACCCCACCCCACCACAACCATACTTCAAACACTACAAAAACACATACAGTACACAAACACACTATGCCCTACTTAACATAACCATCCCTCACCAAAACCACCACAAAACACACATACAAACATACTTAACCACACCCACGCACTTCCTAAACCCACTACCACCACACTCAAACCACCACCATCCTTCACACACACACATACACACACACACACACACACACACACACACACACATCCCTCACCAAAAGCACCGCCACGAAAAAAAACACCGCCTCGTCCACACAGCAAAACAAACAGCTAATCACAACGACAGGGCCATTTCCCTTTCTTTCCTGCCTTTCCCTGCGCATAAACAGCCACTGGGATTCAATTAAATACGCAGACCAGCACGGAGTCGGAAAATACGAGGGCGTAAATAAGGGGAATACGCAAAGGAGACGCAGAGGGCCCCGAAATACGCCGACCTGTCACGCACGCCAACCACAGTGTGTGTGTGTGTGTGTGTGTGTGTGTGTGTGTGTGTGTGTGTGTGTGTGTGTGTGTGTGTGTGTGTGTGTGTGTGTGTGTGTGTGTGTGTGTGTGTGTGTGTGCTACTGGAACTGCCCTTGCTACTGATATTACTTGCACTGTTACCCTCACTACCAACGATAGTACAACCACTCAATTCGATTACTACTGACTACTACTACTATTACTATTAATTAACACTGCAATTACTAGTATCCGCAAAATGAACCCAAAAGTATGATTCAGTTACGTAGAAAACAAAGAGCTATTAACACCAGCAACAGGATCTCTAGTTTTCGAAGTACTAGCCTATTAACTACTACTGTTCTACTACCACTACTTTTTACTTAAGATTATTACCATACTATTTCGGGGCCTCATACAAATATTATTCTCACATAAAAGTAATTTAACTATTTATTATCACGCTTACTATACTGCTTCTAGTCTTCCCTTTGCTACTACTGATATTACTGTGCTGGTACTATTATAAACGTAGTATTAGCCAATGTATACTCTCCCATTATTATAACTCTCAATATTATTTGTTTCAGTTACATATTTCTATTTCTGTAATTATCACAGCTACTGTTATTCGACCTGCATCTACATTTACTACACTACCAAAATTACTTCAGCTATAGTTATAACCATTATTATTACTATGCTAAACTTATATATCATTTTATCTTTTTATCATTATCACAGTATCGCTATGTTCCTGATACACTGGTTACCCCAACTGACTTAATAATCCTTCTAATTCTTCTTAACGACACAAAATACAGGTATTTACTCAATTACATGAAAAACACTCGTAGTGAACGGGTCAGTACCACCGCTGCTACTACTATACTACCACTACAAACTCTACTATTACTACTACCACAATAATCTCTACTATTATTACTACCACTACAACCTCTACTATTACTACTACCACTATAATCTCTGCTATTACAACTGCTGCTTCTGCCACTGCCTACAAATTCATTTATTAAAGCAACATCCAGGGAATATGAATGATATTAATCCTGCATATATTCTAACGGGAAATACTACCACCTTACTGAAACGGAATAACCAAACAGAATTATGCATATCACTATTATTACTACCATTACAAACTACAGCTACAACAACCAGTACCACAAACATCACTACCACTATACAACAATATCTACTACTACTACTACACTTTCAATCTTTTTTCCAGTATTAATTTCATCACAAAACTCACTCCTACTACCATCATCACAAAATCAACAACCACTACAGTCACCACAGCCACTACCATCAATATCATAAACATCACTATCATTAATACCATAAGTCACTACAACGTTACTACCACTACTACCACAATAGTCTCTACCACGTTACTACCACAACGACCACGAGCAGTACCACAAACAGGACTACCAGCACCATCTCTACAAACACCACCACCACCACAAATATCATCACCACTACAAACATCACTAATGCCAGTACCACAACATCCACAAGAACACATTATCCATACGACAACACCTCCTTCAACACTACTACCACAACACTGACTACCACTACTAACCACAACACCCACTACCACTACTACCACAAGCGCCACGACCCTCACCACAAACACGACGACTAGTGCCTCACGTCTGCCCTTAATCTTGGCCAAATATTCAGAGCCCCTCACTGACCATACCTAAACAAGGGAGGGACCACGAGAGGAAGGACCAGGCGGAGAGAAGGATGAAGGAGGAAGGGAAGGAAGGAAGGAAGAATGACTGAAGGAACTAAGGAAAGATGGGAGGAAGAGGAAAAGGATTGGAGAGAAAGAAAGATGGATGAAAGGAAGAAGGCAAGTAGGCAGGGAACTGAAAGGAGAGAGAGAGAGAGAGAGAGAGAGAGAGAGAGAGAGAGAGAGAGAGAGAGAGAGAGAGAGAGAGAGAGAGAGAGAGAGAGAGACGAAACGAAGGAGAAAGGAATGGTTTGAGAATAAGAGACTGAGGGTGAAAAAGGAGAATGAGAAGGGGAGGAAGGGAAGGGGGGAGAGGGAGTAGGTCAGTGGACAGAGATAATAGCTTCTCTCCCTTCTGGCCGTCAGGAGGGGGATGGGAGAGGGAGCTATGAGAGGGGAAGGAGAGAGAGGAGAGGGAGGGAGAGAAAGTCAGGGTGGGAGGGAAAGATGAAAGGGAAAGGGAGCTCAGTATGCCTATGTCCTCTCCTCTCCTTCATTCCTTCATTCACAAATTCATTCATTCCATTAACAAGCCTTCCTTCATTCCTTCCACAATTCTACCTGCATTCGCGGACTTCCACCTGTCTAAATTTTTCTTTTATAAATCAGTTACAGATTATCAATTCTTGTTTTTTTTTTTTTTCCTGCTTGCTTTCTATGCCCAATAATTTCGTGTCACTCCTTAATCCATCATCCTTAGGTGGGAAAGGAGGTATGGGTGATGATGATGATGATGATGATGATGATGATTCTATTCCACCTCTTCCTTCAGTTTATTCCCCGTACATTCTTATCACCTCTTCCTTTCTTCCTTCCTTTCTCCCTCCTTCCCTCCTTTCTCCCTCCCTCTCACACCTTCATTATTCAAAGTGTTGATAGCAGACAAGCCCTTTGACGGAGGGGAGGAGGAAGGGAGGGAGGAAAGAGATAGAGAAGAGGAAAGAGGGAAACGGAGGGATATAGAAGAGGAAGAATAATGAATGATAAAGAAGGAATAAAGAAATGGTATAAATAAAGTGATGAGGGAACAGGAAAAAGAAAGGGAACGAAAGAGAAGGAAAAGGGAGGACAATGGTGAGGCAGTGGCAGGAAAAAGGAGATGGGGAAGTGAGAAAATGCGAGGAAATGGGTGAAGCATGGTAGAAGAGAGGCAAGAGGAGGGAAAAGAAGAGAAATATGGAGAGGAGAGGGAAGGAAACCGGAGAAAGTGAAGAGAGAGAAGCTGAGAAATGCGGAGGAGGATTTTGGAAGAAAGACACGAGGGAAGTGAATGAGATGATGAAACAGGGGTGAGGAGGCAAAAAGAGGAAGGGTATGAAAAAAGGGAATGAATGGAAAGAGTGTTGGAGGAAAAAGCGAGAGGGGAATGAGAAAGAGAAAGGAAATATGGGAAAACGAAAATAAAGACAAAAACAGATGGATACGGTGAGGGAAGGAGGTAAAGAAGAGAAAGGGCGATGAAGAGGGGTAATAGAAGGTCAAGAGGAAGCAAGAAAATGACCAGAGAAAGATGAGGAGTCACGAAGAGAACGACAAACAGGAGGGGAAAAAAAAAAAAAAAAAAGAGAGAGAGGAAAAAAGAAAACCGGATAAATAACACTACAGTATTTGAGGAATAAAGCAAAAGAAAAAAAAAAATCAGGAAATAAAATGAAACCACATAGGCAACGAGGAAAAGAAAACGGGGGTGGGGGAGTGGGGACATTACAACTACTGTACATCAACTCAGGATAAAACGAGGACAAATAAAAAGGGATCACTAAGAACCATTAACATTTCAGTTTAATGTACGCCTCTCGAAATAGACTTAAAAAAGAAGACAAAAAATCAGGGACCAAAGCGAGCTTGATATGAGGAGTCGGCAAATGTTTACGGGAGTTAAAAACCTTACTGGGTGACTGACTAACGGGGCCGCTTCAAGTGATTCTCCCACACGTAATAATATTAATCTCGGTCAATCATATGTTCAGTATTAAAAAGTGTAAACCTGTACTTCCTCTTTAGCAACAATTAATACCATTAAATTGAAAATGACACGAAGAAAACACGCAAAGTATATTCAGGACTAAAGAAAAGCTGAACAGAGAAAACGGAGGCAGCTTGAAGGGGGTCTACGGTAGTTACTCGGAGCAGACGACTCGCGCGCGCTCTCTCTCTCTCTCTCTCTCTCCTGCCAGCCTGTTAGCGCATAAATTCGTTAAAAGTAAAAACTGACTGATGCTGTACGGGAAATATACCGGGTGGACCACACAGAGAGAGAGAGAGAGAGAGAGAGAGAGAGAGAGAGAGAGAATAATAAAGCAAGGTACAAAGCGAGAGACGGTGGGAAGGAGAGAACTGAGAGAAGGGACGAAGGGGAGGGAGATAAGAGTGAATGGGAGTTGATAGGGAGGACAGAGAGAGAGAGAGAGAGAGAGAGAGACAGAGAGAGAGAGAGAGAGAAAGGATGTATGAGGGGGAAAGTCAAAGCTGCAGGGCAACATGAGGGAAAGAGGGAGGGAGACAGGGACGAGAGAGGGACAGACGGATGGAAGGAAGAAAAGGGGGAGGGAAGGAAGGGAGGGAAGGAAGGAAGGGGGGAAGGAAGGAAGGAAGGAAGAGGGGAAGGAAGGAAGGGGCAAAGCAAGGGAGGGAGTAATAAACGAAGAAAGAGAACAAGAAAGGAAGATAGATGGATGGAAGAAAGGCCAGACGCAAAGAATAAAGAATGGAAAGAGGGAAGGAGAAAGAATTAAGGAAGAATGAAGAACAGGAAGATGCAACACGAATGGAAGGAAGGTGGAGAGAACAGAAGGAAGTGAGTGTGGGAGAAGGAGATGGCTGAAGGAAGAAAGGAAGGAAGGGTGGCGGAAAGAGAAGGAGGAAGGGAATTTATAAGGAAGGGAGTAAAGGAGGTAAAGGACAGCCAAAGATAAGGCAGGAAAGGAAGACGTTAGGCAGAGGGAGGAAAGGAAATAAGAGAAACACCAGGAAGGGTAAGAATGAGAAGAAAAAATATATAAAAAGGGATGAAGGAAATGAGGAAGAAAGGGGAAAAAGGTGGGCGTGAAGAAAACACAGAAAAAACGAAAACAAACAGAAAAAATGAAACTGCAGAAAAAAGAAGGGGGGGGGGGAGATGGAAAAAGAGGATAGAGGGAAGGAAA
>NC_137004.1:20376287-20518787 GCF_032717465.1 Coenobita brevimanus
TCCTTCTTTCTCCTCTTCCTTTCTTCCGTCTCCCACATCCTCCTCCTTCACCTCTCATTCGTCCCAATATCACTCCTTCTTTCTCCTTACCGTTCTCCCTCTCCCTTTTTCTTCTCTCCCTTTCTTCCGTCTCTCACATCCTCCTCCTTCCTTTCTTTTTCTCCCTCTCTCCCTTTCTGCCTCCAAATTAGCATGAAACTCGGCCCTTTCCCTGTCTCGCTCTCCTCATTTTTGCCAGCCCCCTCATCCTGTCCTGCACACACACACACACACACACACACACAAACACACACACACACACACACGGGGTCGGTCTGTGCTGTCAATGGCTGTTTGGCTTGGTCCCTGCAGCCTATCAGAATGCAAGGAAGTTGGGATATCGGTAGTGGTGGGCGGCTTGTGGTTCATTGTGTGAGCCAGCTTTCTTTCTTTGTCACGTTTTATCTACTTTTCTCGTTTTCCTTTTCTGGTTCAGTTATCTCTACTTTCTCTTCCATCCTGAGTCTGCTTCCCTTAGCCCTTATTACACCCGCGCTCACGGAGAGGGAGTTGCTTGTGTGTGTGTGTGTGTGTGTGTGTGTGTGTGTGTGTGTGTGTGTGTGAAATACTGGGAGAGGGATGAATATACAAACGAATGTGGTGTCTACGTTTTAACCTACGCATGCTCGTCACAAAAATCTACGGTCACACATGCCCAAAATTGATTGATAACATGGGATAAAGAAAGATACACAGAGTAGTAATGCACACAGAAGAAAAAAGGAGGCCAAAAGGAAAATGCAGGAAGGGAGGAAATAGCAGGAAAAGGGAGGTGGGAGAGAAATGACTGGAAAATATGACAGATGGAGGCAGGCGGGAAAGGAGACAAACTGTGATAAAATTAAGAGTAAGGGACAAAGTGACAACATGATATACGAAAGGAAAAGGAAAGAAAAAGACAAGAATGAATCTGGAGATAAGGAAAATAACTATGCCGGAGGGGAAGGATATGTTAGGGAAATAAAGAAGGAAAAACTGGGCTGAGTGGCATATGGGATGGAAGGAGGCTGGTGATATGAAAGATGGGACTGGGCTAAGTAGACTTGGATTAAACAATACATAAGGCAGAGACGAAACAAAACAAAGGATGGGAAGCAGTAATTCAGCGTAGGAAAGAAGGTACGGCAGGAGGAAAGCAAGAAAACTGGAAGAGATGAAAAAAAGGACTTGGAAAAAAATATATAGCTATAGGACGAAAGGAATCCAGCACGAAAGGTAGGAAGGAAAACGAACGAGAAATGTGATCCTGTTGGGAGCTGGAAAAATAGTGTCTGGAAGCAGGGGATATGACGGGAAAAGGAAAACGAAGAAGAGGATCGGGGTGAAAAGATGTGTGAGGTGAAAGGAGATAAATGACAAATAACACTGGGAAAAGGAGATATGAGAGGTGGAATAACTGTAAAAATACAAAAGTGACGGTCGTACGGAAATAACAGAAGGCGAAGAAGAAAAGAAGTACAACGACCCAAGTTAAGTGATGGGAAAACACTAAATACATCAAGATTGGAAAGCACGAAAAACTAAATAAAAAATAATCAGAATAAGCCAAGGAACAATTTAGGGTAAAAGGGAAAGAATCAGGGAAGAAGTACGAGGACCCTCCGAAGCATCTGCATGTAGGAAGAAACTAAGGAGATAAACTTGAGAATGCTACAAACACAAACTCTTCTCCGGCACCGGAAACCACCGTATAAGCCTACTGATACCCATTCATCCATCCACCCACTGCTACGGGACAGGTGGGTTTACTCCAGTGGTTATTCATCAACATGAGTGAACATTTCCAGCAAAGTCTCCTCCCACTAAACTCTTAGCCAAAGGGAGGCGCCAGAATCACTTCCCTAAGCTCCATCCACTGCCCTATCCCAACACTGGAATAGCCTACGCAGGTACCCATGATAATCACATCCACTGACTCCTCCCACTCTATGATCAGCCAATGTGACTCGAGGCGCCCCATCACACTCCATAGCTCCGTCAGTATGACGACTCAGCGAGCTCGCACGCACACACAGACATACAGAGAGAGGCACAACAGCTTTTCTAATATTGATATGGGAATAAACGGAGATAATACAAGGAATAATCAAGGGCAAACGGGGTCGGATGGAATGGAGGAAGAAGTACAAGGACCAGAGAGCAATTGCGAAGTGGGATGAAAAGTGATTGTGAAATTGGTGGATCTGTCAGGGGTGGGATTGGCTTGCTGAGGGCGGAATAATCAGAGGTGGGCGGGCGTGGGGCGTGGGCGAGGGACAATCAATGCAGGCAGGAGATGAGGGCAGGGTGAGGGTAGAGGAAAATGGAAAGCAGAAGAGGGAAGGGGAGCAGGTGATGACAGAAACGGATGATACGAAAGGGAAGGAAAAGGGAGAAAGAAGGGAAGCAGTCTATGAAAGAAACACATGATAAAGGAAAAGGGAAAATGGGGGAGGCGAAAGGAAACTGATGATAAGGGAAACAGTATGAAAGGAAGGGAAGGCGAAGAGAAACGGATGAGAAGAAAGGATAGGGAAGGCATAAAGATGACATGAGAGAAAAGAGAGATGGAAAGGAGCGGAGAGAAGGAAAACAAAGAGGGAGGAAAGGGGAGAATACAGATGACCTGAGAGGGAAGAAAGATGGAATGAAGGACAGACGAAGAAAGCAGATATGGAAGGAAGAGAGGGCTGGGGTGCAGATGTGAAGGGAGGAAATGGAAGGAAGGTAGGACTCGCTTGCTGAGGGCGGAATAATCAGAGGAGGGCGGGTTGAGGGCGTGGGCGAGGGACAATCAATGCAGGCAGGGGCAACAGGGGATGAGGACAAGGTTCAGGGAAGGGGACAGGATGAGGGGAATGGGACAGGGAGAGGGGACTGGTACATGGCGAGGGGAAGGACAAGGGGTAAGGGGAAAGAGGGGTAGGGGACAAGATAGGGGGATTTGGAAGCAGAGGATGAGAGGAAAGGGAAATGGCAAAAGCATGAGAGGACAAGTTGAAAGGATAGGGAAATGACAGAAGCGGGGGAGGGAGAAAGAATGAGTGAAAGGGAGGCAGAGGAGGATGGGAAAGGGAAGCAGATGATAAGAGGGGGGAAAGGAGATGAGAGGAAACAGAAAGAAGTCATAATAAATAATAAAACAGCCAGGAACGGGAGGAAAGAGGAGGAAAATTGATAAAACAAGCGAGATGGATGGGGAGAAAGAGGATGAAAACACGAAAACAGACGAAACGTTATTTAAACCTACACGAAACGAGGAAAATGAAGGAATTGATATGATACGACAGCAGAGACATGGAAGGCAAGAGAGACAAATCGAACTGATAGCGTACGGACAGAGAGAGAGAGAGAGAGAGAGAGAGAGAGAGAGAGAGAGAGAGAGAGAGCAGACACGGAACGGAGGAAAAGGAAGGTAAAACAGATGGCGGGAGAAAATGTGGAATGGGGGGCAGATGAGAAGGGAGGAAACGAGAGGGGAAACAAATGAGAAGGGAGGAGAGATCACTTAAACCTAAGGGAAGGGAGGGAGGAGAGGGAGGGGAAGAGAAGGGGGTGGAACGGTAAGGTGGGACGGACTAAGGACTGGTGGGCGGGCATGGGGGCGTGGGCGTGGGACAAGACAGGAGTGGAAGGGAGGAAACAGGAGTGGAAGGGGGGGGAGACAGAAGTGGCACGGAGGAGACAGAAGTGGCACGGAGGAGACAGGAATGGAAGGGAGGAGACAGAAGTGGAAGGGGTGGGGGGAGACAGGAGTGAAAAAGAGGAGACCGGATGAGGGGAACGAAAGGAAGGAGAGGACACAGAATGGAAGGAAAACGCAAGATGAGAAAGGAGGGAAAAGAGGATGACAGGGAGGAAAAGGAATGAAGTATGAAGGAAAGCCCACAGAGACGAAAAAAATACAGAGAAGGAAAGAAGTGATGGGAAAACCAAGGAAAATAAACGTGAAAGGAAATATAAGATAAGAGATGGCACAGCACAGTAAATAAAACCACACAGGCCTTACGATTCTTCCATGTAATCCAGCCTACCCTCTAGTTACAGAAGTTCAAGAACAGTATAGCGAAGAGGAGATAAGAGGGATGGAGTACGGAATGGAGGAGAGGGAAGGCATATGGGAGAGGAGGGGAATATGCCGGATGGAAAGAGGGTATGAGAATGCAAGGAAAAGGAGATATGGCAAGGTGCAAAGGAAATGGATGGCAGGGGAGAACAGAAAATAAGACAAATGGGCGAATGGGAAAATTAGTCTCTCTCTCTCTCTCTCTCTCACACACACACACACACACACACACACTAACTTTCCCTTAATGCTATGCAGGCCACAGAATGTTAGGTTACCCACCCCCTTCCCGTCTCCTCCTTCCTTCCTTCCTTCCTTCCTTCCTCCGTACATCAGCCGGGGAGAGAAGGAGGGGAAGGTGCAGGTCAGGGAGGAGTTATAGCCCCATTCCTGCTCCCTTGAACCTTGTCACGGGAGTAGGAGGGAGGAAGAAAGGAATGAGGAGGGAGGGAGGAGGAAGGAAGAAGGGAGATGGTAGGTGGGAGGGAGGAGGAAGAGAGAATGAAGGACGGAGGGATGAGGAAGGGAGAAGGAAGGAGGGAGGAAAAGGGAGGGAGATGTAAGGAAGAGAGAGGGAGAAGGAGGGAGGAGGAAAGGTAAAAGAAGGGAGGAGGAGGGATGAGGAAAGGTAAAAGAAGGGAGGTGGAGGGATAAAGAAGGAAGGAAGGATGAAGGGAGGGATATGCATGCTGAAGGGAAAGAGATATGTGAAGGAGGGAAACAGAGAGACTTCCTTAAGGAAGATGAAGGGAGGGAGAGAGAGAGAGAGAGAGAGAGAGAGAGAGAGAGAGAGAGAGAGAGAGAGAGAGACAGACAGACAGACAGACAGACAGAGACAGAGAGAGGGGGGGACGAGAAAGGAGGAGGTGGATGAGGGAGGGAAGGAGAAGGAAGGAGGAGGAAAAGAGAGAAAGACAGAAAAGAGGTGGGAGGGAGAGAAGGAGGGAGAGAGGGAGGGAGATGAGAATGCAAAGCGACGGATGTAGGTTTTACACAGTGAGTTGGCTCTAATTAGTGGAAACAAGGAGGAGGAGGAGCAGGAAGGAGGAGCCGGCAGGGAAGGAGGTACGTGGAGGAAGAACGATCAGGAGAAGGAGAAAGGAGGAGGAGGAGGAAAAGAGGAAACTTAGGCTGAAGACATGAAGGAGGAGGAGCTAGAGCAGGAAGAAGCAGAGGAGGAGTCGAGAAGAAAGGAGGAAACTTAGGCAGAAGAAGACTCGTGAAGGAAGAAGAGGCGGAGAAGCAGGAAGAAGAGAAGAAAAAGAAGGAGCAAAAGGAAGCAAAAAATTCGGTAGAGAAGGATGTAGGTGGAAGAAGAACCAAGAATGAAAGACAAAGAGGAAGGAGGAAGGGAAGCAGCAAGAGGAGGATGAAAGACATGGTGCGAAGGAGTCGGGAGGGAAGAAGGGAGGTGGGGAGTCAAAAAGGAGATAGGAGGAGAATATGATAGAGGAAAAGGAAAATGGAGAAGTAGAGAAGGAGGAGGGAGGAGGAAGTAACAACTGAAGAATCAAGAGAAAGGAGGAAGAGAGAAAGACAAAGAAGGAACGGAAGAAGAGTAGGTGCCGATGACGGAATCAGGCGTAAAAGAGCAAATGAGGAAGAAATGGGCGGAAGGAGTCAGAAGAGGGAAAACAACAACAAGAACCAAAACCACTATAAATCAAAGCAGCAGAAGCAGCAGAGGAGAGGAAGGAGTAAAGGAAGGAAGAGGAAAATACATGAAGGTGATCAAAGACGAATAAACGGGGAGAAAACCAATAACGTTAAAATACAGTGACACAGGAGAGCAGACAACATACAAAAAGAATAGCAACAAACACGAAATACAAACAGGGTAAAAAAAAAAAATACATATATATTCACAGTGCACATCAACAGTCGGGGTCAATATTTTTTTAAACAATGTCGAAAATGGGTTTACAACGATCACTCAACTAACCACTAATAATCAAAACCCAGGGAGATCTTGATAAAAAAAAAAAAAAAAAAAAAAAAAAAAAAAAAAGTGGCAAAAACCCGAAGAGACCTTGATAAGCCATCCTGTAATAATCGAATACTGTAATGATCTAAAGACAACTTGTAACCATCGTAGTTAATATTGTTACAGTAAAACTTTTAACGAGACTCTTGCCCTGACCTGAAGAATGTTGCTAGGCTAATCAGTAATACCTAAAGTATGCTAAAACCTAGTTGTCTTTATACGGTAGTCAACGATGCTGAAACGTACAGAGTTTGATTCGCTAATCGACAATACTGAAACTGCTCTAAAACCTAACCAGATCTTGTCAAAGTAATCACCAATAATCAAACTATGTCAAACCCGTGACGACATCTGCTAACCAAACCAAGAGTAATCGCGTGGGAAGGAACACTGAATCACTATACTCAAAGACATCCAACTTCTCTGTAGACCCGCACCCCCTCTCAGCCACCATTCCAGACTCAAGGAAGTGTGAAGTTTACAAGTACTTATGAACCCACAGAGACCATCATTTTATCAGGAAAAAGAAAACTATCCTGGCCAACAAGAGGTGAGTGTCAAGAGGTGTAAATCTACGGACAATCCCCCATCCCCCCCTTCCCTCATCCCCCAAGCGTGTAAAAAGCCGTGGCAACATAAAGGCTCGCATTTTCGTAGGTCAAGAAGGCTCCTTAGCACCTCATCCTTAGCAGTTTATTTCTGTTCATGCTACGTTAATATATTCTTGTATGCTATGTGTGATCCAAGTCGATACGACAAAGATAAAAAAATACATACATGGGGAAGATAAGACATGGGAAAGATATAAATAACACAAATAACACAGAACAGAATGATCAGACGTAACATACAATATGAATCACTAAAGGAAAGACGTTAGGAAGCCTTCTAAGCCGACGAGGAAAAGTGCCAAAGAACTGCTACATTACCATTCCACGTCAGCTTCTCGTCTCGTCTCTGTCCCGCATAACACCTTACTCACCTGAAAACAGAATAAAAAAAGGTAATTAGTATATGATGTAATAACCTGGGGACTTTAATATATGGCAAAATATATAAATGGTTAGTGAACATGAAGAAAACTTTGCGAGTTATTTCGAGGAATGAAAGGTGTATGAAAGTGAAAAAAGGGTAAGAGAAGGAAAAATGTACACAGGGAAGAAGGAAGAAAAGTATGGCAAGAGGTGAAAGTATGGATGGGTGAAGAAAGGAATGAGAAGGTGAAGGGTAGACAAGAGAGAGAGAGAGAGAGAGAGAGAGAGAGAGAGAGAGAGTAGGGAGAAAAAAAAAAAAAAAAAAAAAAAAAGACGGAAGATACAGATAAAGGGGAGAGAAATGGAGAGGGGACGGAAAGACAGAGATGGAAGAGGGAAGGAAACTATAAAGGAGGGAAGTAAGGAAAAGAAAGGGGAGAAGAGAAAGAAAAGCGGAGGGGAGAGGAGGGAGGAAAGGAGGATAGTGTAAGAGAAAGTGAGGAAGACAGTAGACAGAGCGAGATACATTACAGTGAGAGAAAGAGACAGCAGAGACAAAGGTGGAGATATCTCGTGACCTCCCAGAGACAAGACGAGACAAAACACCCTCGGGGGATGGTCCTTATCACGTCCCTCTCTTGCAGTGGTTGTAGTGGTGGTAGGGTTGTGGGTTTCTGGTTGTGGTAGAGAGGCGTAGGTTTTGCAGTGGTAGTTGTATTTGTTGTGACTACTATTTTGGAGGTCGTAGTTGTAGTGGTTGTAACTTGAGGATGTAGTGTTTTGGGATAGTAGCTGTGATAGCTGTGGTTGTTATGGTGGTTGTAGTGTGGTAGGGACTGTGAGGACTGCAGGTGTTGAAGTAGTTGTTGGTGTTGTGGTTGTAGGCTAGTGCTGTAAGGATTGTAGTGGTGGTTGTAGTTACTATGGTGATGGCTGTTGGTGTGGTGGTTGTAGATGTGTCGATGGCTGCAACTGCTGTGGTGGGTGTGTTTGTGGCGGGGCTCTGTTGTAGTTGTGGTGGGTAGTTAAAACTGTGGTGGCAGTCGTAGCTGTAAAGGAGCTGTGGTAGAAAGTGAGTGCAGTTGTAGTGGTGGTGAAAGTTGTGATGAAGGTTGTAATTGTAGTGGTAGTAGTTATATACAGTAGGTGGCGGGGAGAAGTCTGTAATTAAAGTAGTTATCCCATCGCCCCTTTATACCTCATTACTACTCCCCTTTACTATCCCTCCTTGGTTTCTGCAATCTCCCTTTGGTTCCAGTCTTTTTATCTCATTATTAGTCTCCCTTTCTATCCCTCTATCGTTCCTCCTATTACCCTTTCTTCTTCCCTATATACATAATCATTAGCTTCCCTTGCTCTCCTTCCATCGTCTACAGCTACCATCCTTTCTTCCTTAATCTATGTCATTATTATTATTATTATTATTATTATTATTGCTGCTCTTCTTTTCTATCCTTCCATCGTTTCTCCTATCACACTTTCTTCTTCCCTTTATACCTCACTATTACTCTCACTTTCTATACTTATATCTTTTCTCCTATCGCCCATTCTTCCTCACTTTATATCCCATTATTATATTCTCTTTCTATCCCTCTGTAGTCTCTGTTATCAAATTATCTTCCTCCCTTTTATCATTAATTTCCCTTTCTATCTCTCCATTGTCTCTCCTATTACCCTTTCTTATCCCTTTATATCTCATTACTACTACCCTCTTCAATCGCTTCACCGTCCCTCTTATCGTCCTTTCTTCCTCCCTTTATATTTCATTATTACTCTCCCTTTCTCTCCTTTCCCATCACTCTTTTTCCTCCCTTTTTATCTCTTTATTACTCTTCCTCTCTATCCCTCCATCGTCCCTCCCTGTCTTCCTCCCCACCTACTGTTCTCCCCATATCAAATACTCCCTAACCCATTACCCTCCCCATCTTATTACTCTTCCTTCGATTCTGCTCCACTCCTTTAAGATTTAATTCTCTCACTCCTCCCCAATTAATTTTTTCTTACTTTAAGCTAAATTTCTGTTCCTGTCCACTTTTATGTAGATCTTAATTAGCTGTTCCTATCCACTTTTATGTAGATCTTAATTACTTCACTCCATATCTTTTATCGACAATTCTCTAGGTTAAATTTCCTCCCTGTCCAGCTTTCTCTCCTCCCTGTCTTCTGCTCCTCTCCCACTTTATGCTTTCCTTCTTTACTCCTACACTTATTATACTATGTTCTTCATCTAAAAGTTCTCTCACTCCTTCTTTTTCCATGGTATTTCTTGTGTCCATCTCTCTATTTCCTATATTTCTTTTTACCTCTCTTTCTCTCTAGTTTAGTGCCTTCTCTTTCTTCTTAACACTTCCAGCTTTTTATCCTTCATCCGCAATTATCCTATTTCTTACGTACTGACATTTTATCATTTCCCATTACTCTCTTCTCTCCTTTCTTCCTAACTGCTCCTCCTTTCGTTATGATTTCTCTTCCTTATTCACTGTTCCTTGCTCACTATATCACGTTTTATTGTTCTTTTTTTTGTCTACTGTTCTCTCCCTCACTTCTATGCCGCCCGTTTCTCTTTTCCCGTCATTTTTAACACCTGTCCTTCCCCTCACCTTTTATGCTTTCTCTCCTGTTTCCTACCTATCTCATACTTCGCTTTGTATTCTTCATCTACAATCCTCACCCACTTTTACATCTTGTTCTCTCTCTCTCTCTCTCTCTCTCTCCTCGTCTTTTCGCATTCTCTTTCTTTTTTACTACCGGTTGTTCACTTCCAGTTTTATTTTCCCTCTCCTCTTTTTAACTCAATTCTCCTTTACACTTTTTTTATCATTACTATTATTAAAAATTCTCTCGCTCACTCACTTCTATGTCACGTTATTTCTTTGTCCACCTCTCTCTCTCTCTCCTCCAACCTGCTCTTCCTCTCCAGTTTTACGTACTCTCACCTGTTTCTCACTCATGATTCTCTTTCTTCTCTCTCTAACTCTCTTTACTTTCCCCTCTCACTAACACTCTTTCCTCACCCTTTAACTCTCTCTCTCTCTCTCCTTCACTTTGCTGCATTTCGCGACTGAATTACTACGATTATTTCTCATCTCTTTCTTTTCTCCTTCCCATCTTCGTCATCTCTCTCTCTCTCTCTCTCTCTCTCTCTCTCTCTCTCTCCCTTTATGTTCTCTCCATCTTTTTCCCTCTGTGTCGGTCTCATTTTCTCTCTCGTTCCTTCTCTTCGCCATTTGTCTTATTCCTCTTTCGCTTTCACGATGATTTTCTTTCCCTTTCGTGTGTACTCGGCCAACTAAATGAAGAGGGAGAGGGAGGAAGAGTGGTGATAAGAGAGAAGAAGAGAAGAACAGAAGAAGAAGATGACGGAGGAGGAGGAGGAAGAGAGAGAGAGAGAGAGAGAGAGAGAGAGAGAGGAAACTATGCTAGGAAGTGTTTGGTAGTTAACTGAGACAACCACCTCGTTAGTCCGGATTGTTCCTCTGTCTCTCCTTACCTCACTTACCCTCTCTCCCTCCCTCCTTACAGTACAGATCTCCCTCCTCCTCCTCCTCCTTTCCCTCCCCTCCTCCCTCTGTAAATATTTCCTTCCACTCCTCCTTTCTCTTCCTTGCATCTTTCCCTTCTCCTTCTCTTCCGCTTTCTCTACTGCTGGTATCTTTATCTCCCATTCGTCTCTCTCTTTCAACCTGCCTCGTTTCCTTCTTCCAAGCATCATCCTTCTTCCTCCATCTTCCTTCCCTCTTCATTAGATCTTTTCCTCTCCCTTCCTTCCACCTTCATTCCTTCTTACCTCTAGGGTATGCCTCCTTCCTTCTTCCCTGCCTCCTATTTGCAACTTGCCATTTTCCTCCTTCCTTTCCCCTTCTTCCTCTTTCCCTCACGTTTTCTCTCAAGCATTTTTTTCATTTCGCACTGATTCCTGCCAACTCTTCTGCCTTCCTTCTTCTCTTTTTCCTCTCATTCCTCAGCTCCTACGTCTTTCTTCTTTCTCTCAAAAACATTCTATTTTTCCGTGTCTGCTATTTCTTTTAGCCAAACCTCTAATCACTTATATACATCCTTCCCCCTCCCCTCCGATTCCTCCGCATCATCACTCTCTTCCTTATCCTTTCATTCGATCCCTTCCTCTATCTATTCAAATTTCATCAGCATTTCTCTTCCTCCATCACCAATCTCCTCCTCCTCCTCCTCCTCCTCCTTCTTCCTCGCTTCTTCTTCTTCTTACTCCCCGTTCATATTCTGTCCCCTCTCTCTTTTGTCTCATTATCTTCTTCCTCTCTTCCTTCCGTCATCATTTTCTCCTTTCTTCCTTCAGCATTGTCTTCCTTTAAGCACCTTTCTTCCCTTCATACTTCACTATCATTACAGTCATTCCCCCCCCCCTCTCTCTCTCTCTCTCTCTCTCTCCCTCTTTCTGTCCGTCTGTCTGTCTGTCTGGTTCTCTCTCTCTCTCTCTCTCTCTCTCTCTCTCTCTCTCTCATCCTCTTTCCCCTCACCCTTCATCATCATTCCCTCCCCTCTTCTCTTCTTCCCTCCATCACCACCCTTCGCCCTGCTCTATATACAAGGGAAAATTAACGAAGAGGGGAAATAAGAACGAGGGGAGAAAGCAGAGAGGGGAGGAGGAGGAGGGGGAGATAAAGTGAGGGGAGAGGAGAGAAGGGAAGGAAGGTCAGAGTAAACAGAGGAAGCATTAGAAGCGAGGGGTTAAATGGGAAAAGGATGCAGCTGAGAGAGAGAGAGAGAGAGAGAGAGAGAGAGAGAATGGAATAAGAAAAATTTGAAGTACAAATTAGTGAAATATACTAAACTCTCTCTCTCTCTCTCTCTCTCTCTCTCCATTAACTTGATCCCAACATCTTTTAACACACATTCTTCCTTCAACTCTCTCTCCCTTAACCTCGACCACGGCGTAACCCTCCTCCTCCTTGACTTTTCTTCCACTTTCCTTCCCTTCACTCCCTTCTCTTTTTTTTTTTTCCTCTTCTTCCCCCCCTCTCTCTCTCTCTAGCTTCACCTATTCCTTGACTTCTCTTCCTCTTTCTTATTATGCTCTCTCCCTCTTTCCCCTCTCCCCATTTCCTCCTTTCTCTTCTTCCTCTCCTCCTTTCCACCTACTCTTCTCGGTCATTCCGTTCCCTCCCTCCCTCCCTTCTCCCCCATATCTTTCCGTTCCGTCCCTCCTTCCCTCCTCTCCTCCCTTCTTCTCTCTCCCTCTTCCCTCCCTCCCTCTCACAAGTCGGAGGAAGAAAAACGCTGAGACAACTCGAACCGATAAAAAGGGAAAGAGAAGGAAGGAAAGAAAAACAGTGTGCGATAATTATGAAGTCGGGATGTCGTGAGAGAGAGAGAGAGAGAGAGAGAGAGAGAGAGAGAGAGAGAGAGAGAGAGAGGAGAAATAAAACAAGAATTAGATGTAGGGGCTTCAGGGCTCTTCAGTTAAGATCACTGGTGGGGTTTGCTGGGGAAGGGTGGTGTGGTGTTCTGTGAAAGGGCCGTGTGTTGTGGTGTGGTGTGGTGTGTCCACTAAAGTCAATACAGTTTACAGAAGTGTTGCACTACGCGTCCGCAAATCATTAATGAGTGGAAGACGGACAGAGCCGCTCCTGGATATGCTCCCACAAAAAAAAAAAAAAAAAAAAAAAAAAGTAAACACGATCTCAATCACCTAACAATTTGAGACGCAAGCAACAAACAGAATAAAAGCAAGAAACAGGACAAAAGAAAAAACAGGCCAGTGCAATACGAATGAAAAAAAAAAAAAATGGCGAGAAGGAAGGACTGAATGATATTCTCTAAAACCTTTCCCATCTATTCCTCTCTCTCTCTCTCTCTCTCTCCTTACCTAAACACTACCTCAATAACCCGCCCGGACTCAATCAAACCCCACTTCATTTATCTGCTCTCTCTCTCTCTCTCTCTCTCTCTCTCTCTCTCTCTCTCTCTCTCTCTCTTCGCCATTCTCCGTCCTCCCTTCCTTCTTGCCCTCCATCTTACTCTCCCTTTCTCTAGTTCCTAAGCCTTTCGTTTCCCATGCCCTCCTTTCTTCCCCTCCGTCCCTCCTCTCCTTTTCTTCGTCTCCTTCGTCTCTTTTTCCTCTTCTCCTCCGTCTCTCCCTCTCCTTCTTCCTCCCATTTACCCCTAACACTTCTTTCCTTCTATCTATCCTTCTCCCTCTTTTCCATTATTTCCTTCTCTCCTCTCTCCATCTTCCCCCCCTTAACCTATCATTATTTCCCTCCGTCATACTCTCATTTTATATCCTCCTTCTCCCTCCCTACATCTTTTCCACCAACCTTCCCTCCATCTATCCTACTTCCTCCCTCCCTCCTGCATCTCCCTTCCTCTCCCCGTCTTTTTCCTTCCCCTTCTCCCTCCATCATCCTCCTTTCTCCACTTCCCCTCTCTTCTCACCCACCGCTCCTTCTCTCCCTCTCTATCTTCCTCTTGTTCCTCCTTTTCTTCCCCTTTCCCCTTCTCTTCCTTCCCATTCTCCCTCCATCATTCCCCGTACTCTACTTCTCCCGCCTTCTCCTTACACTTCCCTCCATCATTCGCCCTTCCCTACCTCCCCCTCGCCCTTCCCTCCCTCCTCCACGCCTCCAATACACCTCTCAAACCGCACATCATTTTTTCCCCAGCCTCCCCAATACCCAATATCTCTAAGTTATTGTTGTTGCATGCAATTAAGCCGACACAAGGAGCAGAGGCAACCCTGCAAGTACGGCCATGGACTGGGACTCAGACATATTGCACTCACCCCTTCATTAAGAGACCTCCTTATGGGGCGAAAATCGTCTGGAAGAGGGGGAGATCGGTAATATCGTCTGAAGGGTTTAATTTCCTTGGCTGAGTAAAACTGTGGGGGCAATGTACTTTCTTAGATGGATGAAATCGTCTTGAGGTATTTCTTAGATGGATGAAATCGTCTTGAGGTATTTCTTAGATGGAAAAAACCGTCTTGAGGCACTTCTTCGGTGAATAAATAGTTTTGGGGTACTTCTCTGGTGGAAAAAAAATCGACTTAGGTACTTCTTAGGTGGAAAAAATCGTCTTTGGGTACTTCACAGTAAAAATCGTCTTGAGTTACTTCATAGGTTGGAAAATCGTCTTGAGGTACTTCATAGGTTGGAAAATCGTCTTTTGGTACTTCACAGGTGGGAAAATCGTCTTGAGATACTTCTTGGATGGGAAAAATCGTCCCGGGGTACTTCTTAGACGGAAAAAACCTTGAGGTATATATTTCTTAGGTGAAAACATCGTCTTGAAGTACTTCTCTGGAGGATACAATGATCTTGAGGTACTTCTTCAGATTAATGAAATCGTCTGGTGGTGGCAAAGAAAAACATATATACGAAGTCACAGTACCAAAGGGATAAACGGAGACAGTTTCTATCCACAGCACGGGTCTCTCTTAAGCTTCTCTGGTGATGTATCTTAATATCTGAATTTTTCTGGTGGCAGCAAAGAAAATAAAAATAAATACATAAATAAATAAAATACAATCAATAAAGTTATAATAGTGGTGTGTTAACAGAGACAATTTATAAACATTTCAGTACACAGCACCTCTCTGACACTGAAAAATTCCTACAGGCGGTACCAAGACTAAAGTACATAATACGCCATCGTACTGAAGGGGCCGGTCGAATCTCAATTTCACCCCGGATGTATTTCGTGGTATCCGCCTTATGTATCGCCACGTCTTCCTCTCGTAGTGTATTGTACTGTATTGTATTATGTATCACACTATCATTTTGTATCACCCTATCCCTCCGATGTGCTGTCCTGTGCTGCAAAAATAGTGTATTCTGCATCACTCAGTCCCTCCGCTGCATCGTATTGTATTTTGTATCGGGGCAAGATGCATGTAGGATTCGATTGTGGTGGTTGCCTTGGAAACCAATAGACCAATCAGGGGGCAGATAGTACCCAGCGGCCAGCCAATCAGAGCGCAGATGGCCTTTCTTCCCCAGCTGCAGATTGGTGCCAGGCAAGAATTGGAGGCACGGAGGGATGGAGAGAATGAGTGAGAGAGACTGGGAGAGGGGGAGGGAAAGAGACGAAACGTAAAGAGTGTGAGAGAATGAGAGAGGTTGAGGGAGGGAGGAAGAGAATGAGTGGGGAAGAGAGGAAGAGAATGAGACGCAGAGGGGA
Source organism: Coenobita brevimanus (assembly GCF_032717465.1). Classification (NCBI taxonomy): domain Eukaryota; kingdom Metazoa; phylum Arthropoda; class Malacostraca; order Decapoda; family Coenobitidae; genus Coenobita; species Coenobita brevimanus. Next base: position 20,391,484 of record NC_137004.1, read on the forward strand.
GAGAGGAAAGGTGTGAGAGAATAAATGAGGCTAGGTGAGGGAGAAAGAGAAGGAAAGAGGTTGAGGGAAGGAGGAGGAGAAAGTGTGAGAGAAAGATTGGGAGACAGGGAGGGAAAGAGACGAGACGTAAAGGGTGTGAGAGAAAAGAGAGAGGCTGAGGGAGGGAGGGAGAGAATCTGAGAGGGAGAGAATGAGACGCAGAGGGGAGGGATGAAAGATGTGAGAGAATGGGAGAGGTAGAGGAAGAAAGAGAATGAGGGGAGAAAATGGGGGAGGAAGAGAATGTGTGAGGGAGAAAATGAGGAAGAGAATGAGTGAGGGAGACAGGGACAGAGGTACGGAATGAGACGTGGGGGGATGGAAGGAACGTTGTATGAGAGAAGAAAGGTGAGGAATGAAAGAGGGAGAATGAGAGCCAGAGGGGTGAGGGAAGGGTGTGCATGAGAGGAAGAACGGGAAGGAATGAGAGACTGAAGGAGAAAAGATTGGACGGAATGAAAGAGGGAAGATGCGCATGTATGAAATAGAGGGGGGAAATAAGAGGGGGTCACACGGAAGGAAGAAAGGAAAAAGGGAGAATGAAGCGAGGGCATGAGTGAGGGAGGAAGGTGTCCATGAGAGTAGAGGAGAAAAAGAACGTACGGAATGAGAAAGGGAAGAGCAGTGTGCCAGTGTGCATGAGAAGGAAGGGAAGAGGAAGGATGATGAGAAAGGAAATAGGAAGGGAGGACACATGAGGCAGGACGTAAATGTGGGACAGAGGAAAAGAGATACGAGAAAGTGTGAAAGAAAATTGTGGAACTAATGGAAAAAGACATGCAGGATCGTCTGAATGGATAAAATAAAAGGAATAATGAAAGAAAAATAAATGAAAGAGAATCACAAAACTGGGAAGGAATGAAAAAGGTAAACGGAGAAAAAAATAACAGTTTATGAATATTTTTTTTACAATAACCGAACAAAGGAAGGAAAACCGAAAAACAAAAGAATAAAACAATAATCCATAAATTAATAAGAACGAGATGAAAATTAATAAAGGTCAACGTAAATTATTTTAAGAAATGAAAAAAAAAAAAAAAGAACAGCTAGAAAGGCAGGACGAAAGTAAGAAGGAAAAATGGGAAAAGAAATTATGGAAGTAAAGAGAGAGAGAGAGAGAGAGAGAGAGAGAGAGAGAGAGAGAGAGAGAGAGAAAGCAACGGAAAAAGGTCCAGCAACAGGAGAGAAAATTACGTTAAAGTAAGACAAATTAAAGATGGACATAAAAATTGAGGTACACAAGAGAGATCAAAACAAAAGCATAAAAATGAAGAAAAATGGGAAAGGCAGGGAAGAGCATAAAAAGTAGGAGGAAGGCGAGGGAGAAAAATGAAACGAATAAATGAAGAAGGACTTGGGCAAGGGGAGAGGAGGAATAGGCGTAAGAATGGATGAAGAAAAGGAAGAAAAAGAAAAGATGAAGGAAGGAAGGAAGGAAGGAAGGAAGGAAGGAAAGGAGGAAGGAAGGGAGGAAGGATGAAGGAGGGAGGAAGGATGAAGGAAGGAAGGAAGGAAAGAAAGGAAAAAAACATGGAAACACACGTCAAAGAAAAGCAAGGAGAACAATAGGAAAGACATGAAAGAGGAAAGGGTAAGAAGAGAAGAACAGAATATGAGTGGAAAACAAAGAAATGGAAAGCGAAGAAAAGGGATGGGAGGATTTTAGGAAGGGAAGGAAAAGGAGTTAATGAAAGAAATGAAAAAAAAAGAAAGCAATAAAGACAGTAAAGAGGGAAAGAAATTAAGGAAAGGACAAAAGAAAACAATAAAGTAACGGCAAGAATTAGAAAAAAAGGAAAGAAATTGAGAGATAAAACTGCAACTCAGCCTCCCTCTATGACGTAATATTCAACACCACAAAACTTCCCTCCTCTGGGATCCTTCCTTAGGTAAACAACAATAACAACAACACAATCACCATCACCACCACCAACAACAATGATAATAACGAGTCCCCATTACCAATAACAACATTTAAAATCATCAATATTGACAGCACAACCAACAAAAGCAAATCAAAAACATCACCCATAACAAAATCAACACAATAACAAAAACAGGAACAAGTAAAAACTATGACACCCAACGATAACAACAAAATTAGCAGCATTATCTCCCCTCCAAACAAAGGCAAAATTCAACACAAGACCACCACTACCTAAAACAGCAACACAAATTATACCCCAAACACGGTCGTCATCACCATTTAAACCATTAACACCACTTCCTACAAAAACAACACCATAATCATCATCATCATCACTACCACCACCATCATCAACACAATCTCCCCCTCCTCCAACACAAAACAACCGCGCGCACACACACACACACACACACACACACACACACACACACACACACACACACACACACACACACATAAAACATCATTCAGCACCATATCACTCAACATCACCACCTTAACCAACACCACCATCACTACCACCAACAAAGAAAACATGAACACCACGCCTCCACCACCAGACACCATTATCATCATTATCATCATCATCATCATTATAAACATTATTTCCTCCACTACCACCACCACTACATCATCATCATCATCATTATCATGTCCACCACTAAAACACGACAGAAAAAAAAAACTGCAACAACAACAACATTAACAACCACTCAACTCTCTTACAAAAAAAATCACAACATGGAGAGAGCGCATCAACAAACGAAGAAAAAGCCAACAAACAAAAAACGGCAAGAAGCGACCACTGGAAAACAACAACAAGAGCAATTCAAAGCCGCAAACACAATAACAGCTGATGCGTGATGGCAATAACTGGCAACAAAAACAATAAAAACAAGCTGAACAAAAAAAAACACAAAAACACTCAGAAAAAACATGAAAAATGGTAAAAAAAAAAAAAAACCCACAGACACACAAGAGAATAAGTTACTATAAAAATGTATGTAATAAATTGAAAATATAAAAGCAAGAAAATAATAAACAAAAAAGGAATATGGCATTAAACACTGTTACGGAACAGAGAAAGATAATGTACACTTTAAGTGAGAATACTAAGAGTCACTACTGTCCCGTAAAGTTCCAGGTTCAAAACAAAAGAGTTAGGTAAAATTACAAGTTAAAGTTTAATGCTTAAATTAACAACAAAACATTCAGGACTCATAAGGATAATGTAATGGCAAATAAACAGGTTAAATATATGGTTAACTGCAATAGCCTCTATTAACACGAAATTAGCAAGAATAAATTTATCTAAGTCAGCCCTGATAAAATGAGATACCAGATAATACTCAGTGAATGCAAGATAAATTATTACAGATACAAAATAATATTAAAACTGATGGACATAAAGATCCCTACATGAATTACAAAAACTTCACTAGGCCTACAAATTGAACTTATGCTATACAGTACAAGAAAAAATACAACAGTTATACTCAAATTACACACAGCTGCTAGATGTTTGGAGATTTCTTGAGCACTCACAATAATAATATCTGTACAGGGGAGGACAGAGATGTGAACAAAATGAGGAGCAAATCTAAGTGGCAAAGATGCAGAGACTGAGCTCATTATATAGGGGCCGGCAGAGCTTGATACAACTTGTAAGAAGGACGCGCAAATGAAGCGATGGGGACAAACAGTTGACAATCCCGCACTGAATAACAGAAAGGACGACTTACTCTACTATAACGGTAGAAGGGGGGGACTGAGGCAGAACACGCTCGTGATCAAACATGCAGCATATTGTGCGTTAAAATTACACAAAGGATGATGAAATCATAGGCTATGTAACAACACACACACACACACACACACACACACACACACACACACACACACACACACAGAATGCTGCATAAACACCACAATAATTACCTCACGTACAATACAAAAATCCTAAACACAAGTTTCAAAAACCGATAAGCAGGTTGGTGAAAAAATAAATAAATAAATAAATAAATCGATCGGTGGCAATTGTTACGTAAGCAAGTACAAAACTAATTTAATTGTTTGAAAAGAATAGTTATCCCTGAATATTATAAAGCTCTTTTTAATTTATGAAAAAAAAAAAAATATGGATATATTTTGGTTACAGAGAGAGAGAGAGAGAGAGAGAGAGAGAGAGTAGTATCTGATTACAGAGCACCTGATGAGCTATACCTCATGACTGCAATCACAGGAGGGTGGGGGGCACTCCTACCCCCTCCCCCCTCATCACGTCCCCATCCACTTAAACCCTTCAGTACGATGACACTTTATTACGAACGTTATTTTTTTTTACGAACTTCATTCTCTTTATTACAAGTTTCTATTACGACTTTATTCATGCTTAAAAGGGATTATATGTACATGAGATTAATTTCCTTACTAATGTTATTTTTGCTTTATTTCTTTATCTATTCATTTATTTATCTAAGCTACGCTACCACGTTTAGTGATGGGGTTGACATTTTCAGTGCGACGACTTTTTTATTATTTTTTTTAATAGAGACATACTCAAAGAAGAAAAACAAAAGCAGATTTATGATACGACGAGAAGACGAAGTGGAGAGACAATTCTAGCCCTTACTATCAAGAGAAGGAAGGTGGATGAAAAGAATCTCGTCGTATTAGCAACAGAACAACAACACTCCATCAACCCAGCCCAGTACAGGTTAGAGTCATTCAACCAGGGTTTAACATCTTCAATCCTTAACATGCTTTACTTACTGATTTTTTCTTGCAACCCCTAAACAATCTTACTAAACAATGTCGCTCTACTCTATAACTGAAGGAGCTGGCTGAGGCTATATTCAACTCCAAAAACCTAAGTCTCTCACTGGCTAAGGAAAACCGTCGGAAGGTAGCAAGAAGGAAATAATATACGTGACCGTCTTGAAGGGTTTTACAGCATCGTCACCCTCAGCACACGCCAGTTTCCGAGTATGACGAGAGAGAGAGAGAGAGAGAGAGAGAGAGAGAGAGAGAGAGAGAGAGAGAGAGAGAGAGAGAGAGAGAGAAACAACTATGCTAATGATGCAAACTATGTCATTATGACAATAAAAATAACATGCGAGATAATTTCAATGTAAACGCTACTGATATACTCTATGCCGATATTAACGGAACATAACATATAAGACAATTTAAGTTTTAATACGTAAAATAAATCGTTAAGGAAGAGGTGCGACGAAGCCTACAATACTGACCTCACACTTATACGATTGCACTCCAGGCACTGCACCGTTGTGACATCTTAGCTTCGACGAACAGGCCATCTTGCAATATAATCCCAAAGTTATTGAGTGCACGGGCAGGACAGTTACTGACACAATGGACAAAAAGGGCCGAATTAACCTCTCTCTCTCTCTCTCTCTCTCTCTCTCTCTCTCTCTCTCTCTCTCCATTCAGTACGCATTTGTATAAATGTTTAATCTTTCCTCAGGGGCTAGGGGAGAAATAATGCTATCCATGTATTCCCAATGTGTCTGAAACGGTACAGTGGAGGTGGGTGACGCGGGGGCTACACACCTATTCGTAGCTCGTAGAACAAGTTACAATAACCTCACCATCACTACGCTTCAAAAGTGGGATAGTGATGTTGAGTACATACCTGTGATAACGAGAGGCGAGAGATTATAGTAGGTCAGTATGAAAAAGGCCACACTGGTAGCTATATGTAAAGGACTCTCATGCTTGACAGTCTATTAAGAGAGACCATCCTATTTCTACCACTAGATTTAATTACTGGCCATTACTTTGCTCCAAAGATATACGACATGCCTTTTATGTCAACAACATTGAACGCTTTAATTATACCTTCACTCCTGGCTGACCAAAGGTTCCAGCATTTATAACATTTATATGAAATGGCATCGTAGCCAAAATGCAATATAGATGTCAAGGGCATGTTAATTGGAAATGCTTTACAAACGACACACACACACACACACACACACACACACACACACACACACACACACAGTGTGTGTGTGTGTGTGAGAGAGAGAGAGAGAGAGAGAGAGAGAGAGAGAGAGAGAGAGAGAGAGAGAATAATGATGTGGATGGAAATGACGGCTGGAGAGACAAAAACAGGATCAAAATGGAAAGGGAGAGAGAGAGCCTGGAGGCAGAGAAGGCGACAAGGGGGAGCTGAAACGATGGGAGGGAGAAGGGAAGGACGAGAGAAAGGGAGGAAGGAGGAGAAGAAAAGAAGGAGGAGAGAAAGGGAGGAGGGAGGAGAAGGAAGGGAGGAGGAGGAGAGGAGAAGGAGGTAAAGAAGGAGGAGAAGCTAAAACGAGAGTAGTAAGACAGGACGGAGCGAAGGTGGGATAATAATGATAGGAAATGAAACTAGGGGGAGGGAAGAAAGAAGGGCGGGGGGGAGATAGGGCCGTAAGTGGGTGTGGGGTGATGAGTGGGTAAAAATGACAGAAGGGATAGGTAATGGAAGGCTCGAAAATGGACATAAGAAAGAGCAATGGAAAGTAAAGAAAAATGAAAAAAAAAAAATGAGAAAACGGCGTACAACTGTGGGACAAAGAAGCACAGAAACGTGATTTTAAAAAATGTGTGTAAGTTAAGAGGATTAGGTCGGATGAATAAAAGGAAACACACACACACACACACACACACACACACACACACACACACACACACACACACAAATCCTTCAATACACAAATAAGCCTTCGACGCACACATAGAATTAAGCCGACACATACAAAGGCTGCCTCCCCCCCCCCTCTCTCTCTTTTTCTCTCTCTCTAATACACCCTTTCCCCTTAAAAGGCGTTACATTCTCCTGGGACGAAACACGTGGGATGTAGGCTTAGAGGGAGGGAAGGGGAGGGAAGAAAGAAAGGAGGGAGGGAAGTAGCGAAGGGGAGTCAAGGGGAGGGGAAAGGAGGGGAAGGGAGGAAAGAAGGAAACAAGGAAACAAGACTCGAAAGTAAGAAGGATGGGAGAAGAAGGAGAAGAAAGGAGGTAGCAGACAAGGAAGGAGCGAGAGAGAAAAGGAAAAAGAGGGAGAATTTAAGTACTGATTGTACGAAACAAAATCATGAATAAAACCTGAGAATCCGGGAGGACAAGAAAAAACGAAGAAAGACGAAACACAATGAAGGAAGAAAAAAAAGAAATGGAAGACAGGGAGAACGAAGGAAGGAAGCGAAAAAAGGGAAGAGAAGAATGAAAAATGTGTGAAGATGATGAGAGAAGGAATATATGGGACAACAGCAGTAACATATATAGTAGTACACAGCCAACCACCACACCTCCTATCCATACAATATATCTTTACACTGTGCCTCTCTACACCTCATCTACACCTTGCAAATCCTATCCACACCTACCCAGACAATACATCCACACACTGTACCTACACTTCTTCACACCCTCTCTACACCTTTCCACATCCAATCTATACCTATCCATGCCTCCTTTATCAACTCTCTATCCTAGTCTTATTTACACCTAATGACACCCTATCTACACTTATCAACATCTTTGCACATACACTACCCAACTTTCATCTACAACTTCCCACACTCAATCTTCACCTGACCATATACTGTATCCACCTATCCACACCCTATCTACATGTCAACTTCTATCCACACATTGTATTTAAACCTATCCATATCCTATCTGCACATTCCCACACCCTATGTACACCTTTCCATACACTCTACCCGCACACCTATCCACATTCACCATCCACACCTTACACCCACATCCACTCACGCCTACCTTCATCTATCCACTCACTATTAACCCTTTATGGGATGGATGCTTCTCCTGGGTGAAAAGAATCAACTGCCAGATGCCTTAAAATCCTCTGCTGGCACCTTCAATAAAATCCTGAAATGTTTGATGTCTTTTAATTTATCCACTTCATCTTATTTATTTCTTTAGTTTTTATGCAAGGTACCATAAGACGATTATATTTAGCCTGGGAAAGACTCTCTGCATGAAATGAATTGGAGAGCCTGCATTAACTCTGTCTGTTATTTTTGCCACCATCGGACCATTTTATACAATTAAACAGGGATCACATTCTATTATTAAAACGATTCTCTCTCTCTCTCTCTCTCTCTCTCTCTCTCTCTCTCTCTCTCTCCCCGATAGATTATGCTGTCTACCACCAAATCATTCATTTACGAAAGACCACTCGTAGGGAAGAGATTAACGATGGACACTTCTAGACCCTTTAGTTCCAAAGGTCTACCAAGCTTAATAAAATCGTCTGGCGGTAAAAATATTAGAATATATGAAGTCAGTTGGTAAAAGGCCAACAGTCCTATCTACCTATATCATACGCACCTTTTCCTGACTACTAATTACTTCACTGTTCACCTTTTCTGAGACTGGAGCGCAATTAGGTCTTTTACTGGGGCTACGGTTAACTATCACTATTCAATCGAGGTAAAACTTCCACACGTGTAAGAGTTTTATTCTTACTTTTTTACTTCTATTAATTATATCTAGTTATGGTCAACAGTCATTATACAGTATATGATAATTATCTGAAAATACAAGGTAATAAGAGTGAACACGTATTATTATTATTGTTGTTGTTACTGTATTATTATTATCATTATAATTATAATTATAATTATCACTATTTATTATTATTATTATTATTATTATTATTACTATTATTATTCCTATTCCTATTACTATTATTATTATCATTATTATTATTATTGTTAATGTTGTTGCTGTTGCTGTTACTGCTATTTCTATTTTTATTATCGGTATTTTTACTCACTTGAAGGTCGCCTTTGGCTCCGCTCGATGTCGTCAATTCCTATTTTCGGTCGAAAGGTAACAGAAATCTGAATTACTCATGCCGTGAGCGAGACGGAGCGAGGAATTTCCGCTTATTTTTATCCTGGTGGGACACCCATTAAGGAGAGAGAGAGAGAGAGAGAGAGCAGGATTGTAGTGTTTGCTATTATGCTAAATTATACTTTAGCATTATAGTATACAATTTTAGGAGTGTAAGGAGGGAGGAAGGAGTAGCGAGAGAGTGATAACACAACAAACACGTCACTCTTCTCTCTTCTGTCATGCTGGTAATTTCAACGCAGGACCAAGGACGAATCCATCCCCTACACTATAAGCAAATACTGAACTTGAAGCAAAAGGCCAGAAATGAGACATAACTCGGGAACCGGTGGCCCGATTGGACTGGAAATTGTTTTATTCTTCAGGTTTGAGCATTTTATTGGTGGCTTGCTCTTACAAAAACTGCGCTACGTTGCACCGTTTTTGCTGTGTTCCGGTAACAAACAAACCAATAAACATACAGAAATGGGATCATTATAATAACAGATTATTATTTTTATTATTATTATTATTATTACTATTTTCATTGTACTGAAGGCTTGAATGAAGTGTCAATAATACTGGGGCCCATTTCACTGGACAAGCTGTTTGATAGTCCTTAAACTTCCCTACTCTCTCTCTCTCTCTCTCTCTCTCTCTCTTACACACACACACACACCTGCCGCCGTCCCCCAATTAAAAGTTGACCTGGCCAAAGGGCGGGACGCACCTTCGTGGTACACCTGTGGCCTATGATACCAGCTAGACAGAGTATGGCAGACAACCTAAGTGGACAGATAGACAGCAACAGACAGATATGGTGGACAGACAGACAGACAGACAATAACAGACAAACAGACAGAGATGGACAAACAGCAACACAACGGATGAATGGATGGATGGAATTATAAAAAACAGACTGATGGATACACAGAACGGTGAGGAGATAGATGGAGAAAGACAGGCTGGATGACAGACTGTAACCGGATGGATGGATGCTTGGACGGAAAGATGGATGGGTGGATGGATGGATGGATGGATGGACAGATGGATGGATGGACAGATGGATGGATGGACAGATGGATGGATGGAGGGGTGGATGGAGAGATGGACGGAAGGATGGATGGATGGAAGGAAGGAAGGAAGGAAGGAAGGAAGGAAGGAAGGATGGATGGAGAAGCTAGACGAAGTTAGAAAGGAAAACATGTCGTACGGAAGGCTTAAATACAGTTTCAGTATTAACCCTTTAAGTTTCAGAAGCTCTTTAATATTATTTCTTGCGACGATTTTCAGCACCACAGGGGAGATCTCTCTTAGTGAAGGGATTGAGAAACCATTAATAAACACCACAATAAGTAAAAAAAATAAAACATAAAGGGAAAAGCTACAGAAATGATAAACAAACCAAGCATACTGACAAGATGAACATTTCACTCAGGAGGAAATTAAACCCTATCATCCCATGGACTCTCTCTCTCTCTCTCTCTCTCTCTCTCTCTCTCTCTCTCTCTCTCTCACTACTAAGGTTACCCTCAAATTATTCTAGTCAGACAGAAAAGATCCCTCGACCTAAAGGAGTCAACGGAGGCAGACGCAGAACGAGCGAATAATATAGAAAATACCTGTACAAGGAAAAAGAAATTAATGACAATGACAAAAGGAAATAAACTGAGTGCAAATTTTCCCCCTTCTCCCCTCTCAACTCTCCCCCTATCCTCCCTCTCCCCTCAACAATTTTTACCTACCTCTCTACCCCAACCTCTATCCCCGTCTTCCCTCCCTCTCACCTTCCCTTACCCCCCCACCCATCATTATCTCCCCTCCCCTTCCTCTCTCTACTTCTCCTCTTTTCCCCCATCTTTACCCCTCTCTCTCTTTCTGTCTCTGTCTGTCTGTCTGTCTGTCTGTCTGTCTGTCTCTCTCTCTCTCTCTCTCTCTCTCTCTCTCTCTCTCTCTCTCCAATTTTTACCCCCTTCCCTCTCCCCCATTACCCCATTTTCTCTCCCCCTTCTTCCCTCCCCCTCCCCCCAATCTTTACCTCCACCCCCTTTTTCTCCCCCTGCAAAACGAGGATCAAAAGCCAATTAACGAAGACTTTGATGTAAGGAAAGAGCAGTTATACCTCGAGTCTCTTTGAAGGAGTCTCTCCCTCTCTCTCTCTCTCTCTCTCCATGAAGGGATAAGTACTTGGCCACAACTAACCTTAAAACAACTTCGAAAGCTGAAAAAACTGACGGGAGACATGAAGAATAACACGAAAAACACGTCATCAGATTAAGGGGGTAACGAAAACACATTCATTCAACCTTTACAATCACCATCATCCCCTAAACCCGAACCCTCAACCGTCACAATTACATCCAGGTCCCGAACTACACTGCTGGGTGGACACAAGAGGGGGAAGGCGTCACAGAAGGTATAAACACAGGCTTCAGGCCACAACAACAAGCCGAGACGGATCGAGAGGGATGATATGGTGCGGGTAAAGGAGTTTGAATGCTATTATGAATTTTACGCTTCTTATGCACAACAACTCCTGGCACGGATATGTGACTCGATTTGAGGGTTTGTATATATATTAACATTCTCCCTCCCCTCGTCCCCCCCCCTCTCTCTCTCTCTTCTTGATGTTCCCTTCATTTAACATCTCTTCCTTTCCCTTCCTCTTCCCCCATCTCTTCCGCGTCCTCCTAACTCCCTTCCATCTCTCTTTCCTTCCCCATCTCTTTTCTATTCTCTTACTCCTCTCTCCATCTTTCACTTCCCCTTCCTCTTCCTCCCCTCTTCTTTTTCCATCCCTCTTTCCTTGCCAAATACTCCTCTCTCCATCATCCATGTCCCTTTCCCCCTTTCTCCTCTTCTCTCATCCTCCCTCTTCATCTCCTTTCCCCCTCCCTTCCTTCTCTTCCTCCTCTCTCTCCACCTTTAATCCCCTTTCTCTTCTTACTGCTCCTCTCTCTCTCTCTCTCTCCAATTTTCCTCTCCCTTCCTCTGTCTCCATCTCTCCGCCTTAATCCTCTCCCTGCTTTCTCTCTCGCGCATTCACGCTAAAAAAAAAAAAAAAAAAAAAAAAAAAAAAAAAAAAAGAGAGAGGGAGAGAGAGAGAGAGAGAGAGAGAGAGAGAGAGAGAGAGAGAAAGACATCAAGTTGGGGTGGTCGTGATGGCAGAGTTGAGCTGCTTAACTTAAACAACATCCGCTAGAGGGCGTGTGCGGCCACGCTTCTCTCTCTCTCTCTCTCTCTCTCTCTCTCTCTCTCTCTCTCTCTCTCTCTCTCTCAGCTTCGTTCTATCTTCAGTCTCATTTCCCTTCACTTTATCACCTTCTTCTTATTCGTGCTCATTCCCACTCTCGTCGTCTTTTCTCTTTAGTATTCTCGTCACATTCCTCTTCTCCCTGCTTTCTTTTCTGGGTATTTCCTTTGCCTACTTCCTCCACTATTTCTTATTCCCTCCAATCGTCTTCCACGCCTGATTCATACATCATTCGACTTTATCACTTACTTGCTTTTATATTTTCCGTCTCCAGATTTCCCGTCTCTCTCTCTCTCTCTCTCCTTTCCACTTCTTCACTGATTCTCCTTCAGTAAATTTATGTTTTTCGTCTTTTTTCCCATCCCCATCTCTTTTACCTTCGTTCTATAACGGTTAACATTTCTGTCAAACTATGCATGTCAATCCATCCATCCATTATTCTTATTCTACTAATGTAAAGATATCTCGGTCTAAAAACCCTTCCATCTATATACTGTCAATCTATTTACAGTGAATCTCTCTCTCTCTCTCTCTCTCTCTCTCTCTCTCTCCATTTATACCTAACATTTCCGATTTCTCGCCATCTATCCATCAACCCATCCCTCCATTTAACCTAACCCTTTTTTTTTTTTTTTTCATTTATATCAGCGTGTTCCGCAATATCCATACATTTCCCTGTCTTAATCCATTAGTTTCTCCAGCCATCCACAAAAGCCATCCATCTATCCAGTCACCCATTTACTGATCTCTCTCTCTACTTAGAACCAATCATTCTCATATAATCTCATTCTTCTTTTGTTTCCAGCTAACATCCACGACTATCTACCCATCCATCTATTATTCCTTTTCTATTTTTCAACTAACATTTCCTGCAGGTTATCCATACATAAATTCATTACTTTCATTCTCATTCTACACCCAGATAATTTTCAATGTTCCCCCAGCCGACAAGCACGTCTACCTCTTTATCTATCATTTCAATCTGTTTAGAATTATCATTTTCGTCTACCTATCAAACCATCGATCCATTCCTTATATGCCATTTCCTTTTGTCTCTTGCGCAATATCAATCGACTTCTTCCCTTCCCATTACCCCTCATCTCAGTCTATCCCTTTTACCATACGTTATAGTAGCACCGTACAGTATATTAACCTCTTATAACGCTGGAGTATCAAAAGCATTAAAGAGAGAAACAGAGCGAGAGAGAAAGAGAGAGAAAAAAAAGTTACATGCATCTAAAACAGTCGCAGTAAATATCCCCTGACATATCATTCAGACATTTTCATCCCGGGGCTTCAAACTCTGTATCTCTTGCACCTCCATCAAGCCGGAACTCTTAAAATCCAGCCGGGCAACTCGTAAATACACCTTTAAACTCTTAATCACACCCGGGGGAGCTGGCTAATGCACTACTGGCCATCCCCTCATCCCCTTCCCCCCTCTCCCTCTCTCCCCCCTGCTATCTCTCCTTCCCCCCTCTCTCCCTCCTCCACAATTTCCCTCCTCCCTCCTTCCTTCTCTTCCTTCCTCGCAATTTTCCTTCCTCCCTCCCTGTTCTGTAATGCCATACTTTTTGTGCCGTCGTGCCTGACCTAGTTTGGCAGGACTACAGTACATCCCCTTCTCTTACCCTACCTTACCCTACCCTACGCTACCTTATGTCCAGTCCTCCCTTTCCATTCTTTCTCTTACCTGACTGACCTCTCCATGCTTATCCTTCTCTCTTCCCCGACTCATTTTCCCTTGCTCTTCTCTGCCTTACTTTACCCTTTCTTTCCTGGTCCTTTGCCTTGCCTTAGAATTCCTGGCCCTATCCTACCTTGCCATGTTCTGCCCTGCACTGCCTTGCCTTGCTTTTCCCTGCCTTAGCCTATCTTGCCTTTCCATAGCCTGCTTTTCCTCATCTTTCTCTAGCCTGCTTCTCTAGCCTGCCTTGTCCTGCCCTGCCATATTTCCGCCTTTGTGAGGGCCCTGAGCCCTTTTTCTCGAACCCTCACCAACTCCCGCTCCAACTCCGTCCCGAAACTCTTGCTTGCAACCCATGACACGGGAAACTCAATGCGCGCGGGGCGGGGCGTAGTATTCAACAGGACAGAACGGTGTGGGGTGGGCGGGGCGGGGTATTCAGCAGGACAGAACGAGGCGGGAGAGGGGAGGGGAATGGGACAGACGAGGCAAAGCAGAGCCAGGGTAGGCAGAGTTGGGCAGAAAAGAGTACGGGGTAAAATTCAGGTCTTAGTGGGACGCGGCGGGGAGCAACGAAGGGCAAGGCAGGTCAGAGAGAAGGGCAGAGCAGGGCAAGAGGGCGGGCTGGGCGGGGGCGGGGCGGGGCGGGGCGGGCAAACACTGCAGGCGGGCGCAGAATACCAATAGGGCCGAGTCCTAATGCAGAAAAATGCATGGCAATACAAGGAAATTCAATATGCTTTCAGGCCGACCGTGATATACGAGAGGTAAATCTTAAAGAAGGAGGGGAGCTGCCAACTTTTTTTGCGCGGGAGGGGGGGAGGGTGAGGTCGGGACGGGAATAAGGATAGGAAGGTTAGGCTAGGAAGCGGCAGGGACGGCTTCGGGGATACAGACGTGAGGTTGGGTACGGGGTTGGTGTGTGTTTTTACAGTACTGGAGACGGGGTGAGGACGTCGGGATGGAGGTAGGTATGGAGGTGGAGGTGGAGATGGAGGTGGGAGAGATAAGGAAAGTTACGAAGTGTTGCAGACGGACTGGAATGAGGAGTAGTGAGGATGGAAACGAGGATGACGCGCTTTGGTGATAACAGTGGATGTGGGGTAAGGTTTGGGATGGAGAGGGATGGAGATAAGGATATGGACGATAGGATGAGAAGTGTAGGATGGCCTCGGGGTAAACTGGATGAGGCTGAGGCCGACGAGGTCGATATGGAGGTGGGGATGGAGATGAGCCTTGGAATGGGGATGAGGGCATGGATGGGGGAGGACAGGAAACGTTAGCGACGGAAGAATGTTGAGCTGGCCGAGGTTGGGTACCAGTATGGGATTAATGTATGGGTTGGTCATGGATGTGGTGGTGGTTGTTAGGAGGTCCAAGAGGAGACGGGGATGAGGATGGGGATAGAGAAGGAGATGGGGGAGACCAGCAAGCACAAGGAAAGACCAGGGGTTATAAAAATGAGTCAGGTTGGGTACGGATTAGTGTGCGGATTAGTTACGGCTGGGGAGGGTGGGTGATGGAGATGGTGGGGATTAGGGATGCAATATTTTACACTGGAATCGATTACGAGAGGTCAGGTTAGATCGATGTAACCCTTTGATTGCGGCGAGTTTTTATGAGCTGAATAAAATCGTCCGTCGAAAGTTGGAATATAATACGAAGTTCTTTATTCGCGGAACGTTAATCGTAAGTCTTCCACATTTTTCATCATTATTTACACACACACACACACACACACACACACACACACACACACACACACACACACACACACAAGTCCTCTGGGATGCGCGAGCATTTTCAAACAAACACGAGCATTGCAAAAACATACCAGACACTAAACAAACACGACTTCAGATCAAGCAAGCACAGACACACCCACAAAATGAGGTCAGACATAAACACGAAGAAGAAACAACACAAGCAACACTTCTACATAAAAGAAAATCATAAAGGAAGCAAGGACAAACAAACCAACAAGTGTAAGCTTAAACACACACACACACACACACACACACACACACACACACACACACACACACACGCTGAAATTCTAACCACAACACAAATAACACATGCACACACTCAAGCACTACAAAAACACACGCGACACAAAACATAAGCATGCAAACGCAAGGGAAAATACAAACACAACATAAAAAAAAAAAAAAACGCAACCACCGAGGCAGGTAAGGGCAAGAAAAATCAAATACGACTCAGAAAAAAAAAAAAACACCCAGAGGTACACGCACATATACGGCCAAAAAAAACACAAGCAAGAGTTATACAGGAAAAAGTTAAACGCACCCACACAAATGCAGAAAAAAACGCATACGGAGAGAGAGAGAGAGAGAGAGAGAGAGAGAGAAAGAGAAAGAAAGAGAGAGAGAGAGAGAGAGAGAGAGAGCGAGAGAGAGAGAGAGAGAGAGAGAGAGAGAGAGAGCATTCTAAGTACGGTACACCACAATAGATAGATAGATAGATATAGATATAGATAGATAGATAGACAGAGACATATATATATATATATATATATATATATATATATATATATATATAGATAGATAGATAGATAGATATAGATATAGATAGATAGATAGACAGATACAGATATATATATATATATATATATATATATATATATATATATATCAATAACCTGACACAATACTCACATCAGAAATAATACGTCTATACACACACACAAACACCGTAAAACACACATAAACAAGAACGACACACAGTGACAAGGAAACAGCAAGACAGTCTGTACTCCTAAACAACAGAGATGGAGGGGGATGTTACCTTACTAGAGAATACAAACACCAAACACCCATTAACATACCCCAGAAAAAACACACCCAAATATCCTACCAACACCATAATAATAAATCAAGCATCCCCAAACTAACAACCAAAAGAAAATACAAACCAAGAGAAACACGCGAACACCGCAAAAACACACAAACACAAGAAACCACAAATGACAAGCCAAGAGACAAGCCTGGCACAGAAGAAAAAAGCAGGGATCATCTCACCGTCATTCTACCGTCAATCATCCAAAGACACACAACAGAAAAATCACGGCCAAAATACACGAAACATCAGAGGAAACAAAAAAATACAAACCATACGCAGATATATTAGCCACCTACCATCCATTCTTTTATTAACCTATCAGGAATATAAAGGCCAGCGGACAGGCTATTTAGTTTAGGTATTTAACGTGAATAATCAATCGCTAATTACGTACGCAACAAACTCCAACCACCCCTCGAATGTAAAAGACGTACGAGTCAGTCAGGCTGGCGCACCTTAACCCACTAGATCACCAGGAGTCCATTCAGAAATATCGTAATCACACAGTGTATTAAAAGGTCTCCTGGGACAAGAGAAACCATTTGGCTTGTAACGTAGTGCAGAGTCAACTGATGGTAGCACTACATCAAGTGGGTAGATGGTGAGCTCCCCCACTTATTCCATTACTAATATAATTCACAAAATATACATAGCTATTCATATATACACAAACACCAGAAAAACACACTCGAACACTAGATAAATACACCTAAATGATAATATAAACATAAAACAGTAATCTCTATCATCCAATCTGTTTATGGTGAAATCACACACACACACACACACACACACACACACACACACACACACACACACACACACACACACACAAAGCCATACGTAACCAAATTTGATCAATTCATCAGAAATATATATACATATATACACACAAACAAACACCAGAGAGTAAAATATGACATACTAAACACAGACGCTAATAACCCACAGAAAATACGATACTAACAACACACATACATCAAAATGTAACACTAACACCAAAACACACACACACACACACACACACACACACACACACACACACACACACAAGCCATACGTAACCAAACTTAATCAGTTCATCAGAAATACACAAGGCGACCAACCCACACAAATCAAAAATAGAATATAAACGCAATGCACAAATATTAACAATTCACAGATCCACACGGCAAAACACATCCAAACACTATTAAACACAATAAAGGCAGATAAATGAGGAGGAAGAAAAGGACAAAGACTTTACCCCAACCCACCTTGGCGGGGACTGCACTGCCATGCCACCGCGGGCGAGTCAATGTTGATCCTGCAACGTTATCAACTTGCCTCACCACACCACAACAAACATTTACATCAATACCTACCTACCTACACACACACACACACACACACATACTGACACACACATACGATTACACACACACACACACACACACACACACACACACACACACGGTATACGCACATACACACAGGAAACACAGGACTTGGACACACACACACACACACACACACACACACAGGATAGGATGGGATGTTTGCACATGTGTACACAAACTCAAACGCACATATCCGTATACATATTTAAAGAAACAAACAGTCACACATGCACATGAGACAGCAACCCTTACAACCGCACGCCATAGGTACGGGTTAATACATACATACATACATACATGGACACGCAGAGGGACATCACGCACACACAAACACGAACACAGAAAATGATGACACGTACAAACACACTGACACACTAAGGTTGGATGGCAAACACGCACATTGGCAGATACCCACATGAGCGTAACGCTCATGTGGGTATCTGCCCACGCTCATGTGGGTATATACGCACACGCACACAGGTAGATACACACACAGACAGAGAGGCACACGGCCACATGAATACACAAATTAGCAGATACGCACATATACACACACAGGTAAATGCCCACATAATACACACCAGCAGATACATAACAGAGGTAGACATCCACAAAGGTACACACAAAGGTAGATGCGCACACAAGCAGATGCACACACGTGGAAAGTCACATGTACGTAAATAAAAAAGGACAATATGGCATGAACGCATATACACAATTTCACACAAGGACGTTCAGACACGTGGAAAGCAGTCATGTACACACACCAACACATACACACAAAGGGCAGGGAGGCATGCATACAAAGGTAGTCACTGAACGTGGGTATTGGCACACATAACAACTCAATGTGCATGAATAAATACGCCAAACACACACACACACACACACACACTGCAATAAATAACTCTCCACAGTTTACACATGCGTATTCCTGAGGACACACACACACACAAACACACACACACACACACACACACACACACACACACACACACACACACACACACACACACACAGTCGTAACTCTCTATAGGCGCTCATACACATATACACTTGATTACATACATACAAACATACACTAAAGGTATTCTAGCTGTACCTCACATTTGTAAGCACCTCCACACAAACACAGCATAACAGATCTCTCTCTCTCTCTCTCTCTCTCTCTCTCTCTCTCTCTCTCTCCGTCATGCCCCCTCACGATACACTTCATTCTCCACTAACTCTCTCACTCTCCACGGCCTCATATTCTCAACTACTGACCCACTCCCGCTGCAACACTCCTAAATTATTGATAAGAAAGATGTGACAAGGGAGAGGCATGGCCGGGAATGAAGCGACAGGACTGAGAATGAAGTGAAAAGGCTAGGACAAGAAGTGACAAGGCTGAGAATGACGTGGAAAGGCTGGGACAAGACTGAGAATGAAGTGGAAAGGCTGGGACAAGGCTGAGACTGAAGTGACAAGGCTGGGACAAGACTGAGAATGAAGTGGAAAGGCTGGGACAAGGCTGAGACTGAAGTGGCAAGGCTGGGACAAGACTGAGACTGAAGTGACAAGGCTGGGACAGGACTGAGAATGAGGTAAGAAGGCTGGGAACAGACTGAGAATGAAGTGACAAGGCTGGGACAAAACTGATACTGAAGTGACATGGCTGGGAAGAGGATGTGAAAGAAATGACAAGGCTGGTAATGAAGCGACAAGGCTTGGAATGAAGTTATGGAAGTGAATGAAGTAATGCTTTCATAAGAGGAGAGGGAGGCAGAGAATGAGGTGGAGGAAAAAGATTTAAGAGTGATACATGGCCGATGGAGTGCAGGACTACTGTAAAATCAAGACAAATTAACGGGTGTTGGAATGACGCGACGAATATGTTCGGTTTGTAATAGCAAATGGTTGGGTAGGAGGAGAAGGAGACAGACAATAAGGAGGAAGAAAGAGGTTGAGTATAAAGGAGTACAAAAGAGTGATTCCCAGTGGACGAATTAAGATGGAATTAAGAACTGTAGCAAAGAGAAGAAAAAATACCATGACGGACGAAGTGATGGATGTGTGTGTAATGGCAGCTTGGTGGGAGAGGTAAACACAAAGTAAGCCCGAAGAGCAAGATTAACGAATGCTTCACACAGGATGGATTGGCGTAGAATGAAAGACTAGCAAAACCGAAATATAATCAGACAACTGGGGACGAAACGACAGATTTGTATGCAATGGTTTACTTGTAGTCGAGTTGTTTACATCTGACGAAACTGGGCCATTCCCACAACTTCAATACAAAATCGTGGTTGCATGAAATTCGATAACCCTTACTTACAGGGTACGAATAAGTCTCCCTGCTTAAGTGATTTCAGCCCTACATCTGGCCATAAACGGAGCTGAAAAGGGTTGAGGTCTCTGTCAGGTTAGAGCAAACGGACTATACTGTAGTATGGCAACAGGAGAGGTAACACACAATATGGCCGAAAAATAAGATTAATGAATACATCCTGGAGGACGGATTAAGACGGCATTAAGAACCACAAAAAACATGGGTATATTTATATGACTGGGGATAAAATTTATACATATATATATATATATATATATATATATATATATATATATATATATATATATATATAAGAATGTTGTGGAAGGATAATGATGTGTAAATGCTGGAAGGAATATTGGGATGGAATGGAGACTGCAGGACATGGCCGCGTAGAGGGTATTTGCCTAATCTGTCACGGTCACTCGCTAATGAAACTGCAGGAAAGAAGACGGGATAGACTGACGGACACAAACACTACAGACTGATTGACTGATAGACAAAATGACAGATAAAAGGACAGATACATACAGACATACGTAAAGCTTAAAAAAAAAAAAAGACTAGACAGACTAACAGAAGAGTGGAGACGAGACTAACACAAAACTGGATTGACAGACACACACGAAAGGAAAAGAATGATACAAAGAAAATGTTTATACAAATCGAGAAGTCATACACACGACTCAACCCACATAAAAGTTATCCATACTCAGGATATTTTCGATCATTCCTACATATATCAAGTATAACATCGCTGAAAAAAATAAATATACCGTACTGCTGAATCAACTGAGAAAAAATAAAATCGAAGAAAGAACGTCTCAAACCTTTACGACATTCCCCGCCTGTCTGGGTTTCTCTCTCTTTTCTTCGCCCACCTCCTCCTCCTCCTCCTCCCTCTCTCTTTCTCTCTCTGAGTCAGTTTGTCACGAGTTACTGTAAGTAATATTCATTCACTGTCATCAACTCCATTTCTCAATTAGTCACATTTTTTACTGCCCACTCACCTCAATGAGTCAAACATGAATATTTATCCTTGTTACTTCCCAATGATTTTATTTTGCTTATTATTTTTTTTTCCTAAGCTGGAGGAGTTAGAAATAGCTCTCCCCTCCTCTAAGATGAATTACAATCTTCTAGAGGCAGCAAGAATAAACCCACAGAAGACGTCAAGCCAGTCACGATTTCACTTAGGTAGTCAGTAATAACGCAGACCCAGACAAACATCAGTCATTACCTAGCCCCGGCCAATCACACATCCCCATACACAGTTAGACACACCCAGTCACTCAAACTCTCTCGCTCACACACGCTTTCATTTGATCAGTCGGAAATAAAAATCAGTTGTCATTTTCTGCCCATGGATTTTTAACATTCTTGCTATCTCCTGACTGCTGGTATGCAACTTCGAGGAAACCGCTAATACTGATGGGGTTAACGAACGCTGTACCCTATCTAACCCTTCCCGTTCGGTAAGTGTCTTGCAAGGAAAATAAAATCGCCTTCATATAACAAGAAACATATATATATATATATATATATATATATATATATATATAATAATATCCCATTACCTCGTTACGGCCACACCCAGTCACTCTTTCACACACGCTTTCGTAATACTTCCAGACATTCCGCCAGTTTAGTCAGTTTAAATCCTATGACCAGTGGACGTCTATTTATTTCATTCTTGGTGTCCCCTGACGACTTTACTTACCTCGTAAAAAAAGCTCGTACTTAAGAGGTTACTGAACGTTATATCTACACCATCCAATTAGAAAAGTTTCACGTAAACAACATAAAATAATCACGAGGTAGTAAAAAGACAGAACTATTAATAGTATGCCACCGTCGTGGATTATTACTCCCCCATTCAAAGAGATGTATGGTCGGTCAGATGACTCATTATTGTCCACTCGCATTAACTGGTATCGCCAGCATATCGGCCGGTTATACCGAATTCTGCGTCTAAATCTGGTTCTTGAGTGGTTTTCCATTTGGTCTTTGAATACTCACGCGCCGCGTGACTTTCTCCCAATAATCCTAAGCACTGAATAAGTTTAAAATCAGTGGTCACGTGGCAACCACAGCCAAATGCATAATTCCTGCCGCTCGCTCAGTCGTCCCGCCTGGCGCCAGTGTACTGTGCGGTGACGTAATATATTTTTCAAAGAGTAGTTGTACCTGCAACTGTATTCCTCCAGATTAGGTCCACGGTAGGACCGGATTTCTTCTCTGATGTAGTATGATAGCCAGATTTAACTCTTCATGACGCAGACGAAAAACTTTCTTCATATTCATATATTCTCATAAATGAGGTTCGTTTGGAAGACAGTCAGCTCAATCAGCCAAATATCAGCCAAAATAGTAAGGTAAGTCGGTACAGTTTTGCCAACCACCTTCATCAACCAGCCCAATACCAATCAGCCACTCCAGTCAATGCAAACTACCAGTCACTTCAACCAGTCATTTCAACTACACGGTCAATTAATCCAGTTCGGCCATTCAATGCAACAAGGCTGTGTGATAAATAAGCCAGTCCACTAATACCATACTATAACAGCCTGTTTGGTAACAGTCGCTTCAACTGGCTCAAGAACAATTCAGTTTAGCCAACCAGTTCAACCTGTCAGTTCTACAATACAATAAATCAGTACAGATCACACAATCAGCCAACTCAGTAGATTCGGTTCAGTAGATCCGGTAACACAATCCAGTTCTGCCAGTCATTTCAACCGGTAAATTCAGTCAGCAAGTCGATTTAACTAGGCAATCCAGCCAGTCAGTCAATGCAACCACCCAATCAGTCCAACCACACAATCATTTCAATACCACAATCAGTCTAAGCTTAGCTAGTCAATGCAAAACCACAACCAGTCAGTTCAATCAGTCAGCCAGTCAGTCCAGTCGGTCAGTGGGCCAGTCAGGGGGGAGGTGGGGGGTGGGTGAGAGTGGTCCGTGCATGGCGCAGCAAAACAATCCGTGCTGAGGGGACGACATGATCTAATATCCAGCCCCACAATACTGCCAACACCCCAGCCAACACCCCTGAGACACCCCCACAAGGACGAGGAGGAAGGAGCTGACAGGGGGTTGGCAGGGGGGATTCTAAAGGTTGGCAGGGAGTCAGACAGGGTTTTGTGTGAGGCTGTGACAAGTATGTGATGAGTCTGCTGGATTGTGAAAAGATGTAAGGGGTTGGGTGAGGCTGTGTGGGGTAGTGACAGCGGGTGCAGAGGGGTTGTGGATTGTTGTCAGGGTTGTGAGGGGTTGTGAGATGAGGAACTTGTTGTTAAGGTGGTTGTCAATGAGGGAGTTGGGGTTGGCAGGGGAATGTTAGGGGGTTGTAAGGAGGGGTTGTGAGACAGGGGATAGGTTGTGGGGTGACTGAGAACGGTGCAGCAGGTTGTAGGGTAACTGTGAGAGGCTTAGGGAGGGTTGTGGTGTGTGTGTGTGTGTGTGTGTGTGTGTGTGTGTGTGTGTGTGTGTGTGTGTGTGTGTGTGTGTGTGTGTGTGTGTGTGTGTGTGTGTGTGTGTGTGTGTGTGTGTGTGTGTGTGTGTGTGTGTGTGTGTGTGTGTGTGTGTGTGTGTGTGTGTGTGTGTGTGTGTGTGTGTGTGTGTGTGTGTGTGTGTGTTGGGGGAGTAATATGTGTGTGCTACTGAGTGTGTTTGTGAGGCAGTGTGGGAAGAGAACAATGTGTGAGGGGGCTGAATCAACAACCAAGGAAGGAATCAAGGACAGGCAGATTGAATGAAGGGTAAAGAAGCTGATAATAGTGGTAAATTTAGTAGATGTAGGCGGCTGTATAGGAATGACACGAAATTTAGAGAAGTGGCGATATCACATAAAATAAGAGCAAAAAAAGATAAAGTGACAAGCGAGATGGGAATAAGGATTATAAAACGTCAGCAGTAAAAAAAATATAAAGAAATCAACGAAAATAACGTAAATGTGGGATTAGGTACCAGATAAAGCAAAGTAAATAACAGCAAATATTCTCACAATCGGCGAAAATATGGCAATAACGAACCGGATAAAACACAGCAAATATTAAATAAACACAAACATTATATACTTCGCCGATAATTTTTCACGAGGGGGGAAACGAACCAAATAAAAAATCAGTAAAACCACAATATGATGACATATACAAGTGGAACATACCGTAGCAAGAATTAATGGCCATGAAACCCAAGCCAAGCCTCTCAGCATTACACGCTCTGTGACACAAGACATGGCCATCACAAGTACCACTGAACGGAAGATGATGATGATGATGATAATGATAACGAGAGGGAGCTGAAAGGAGATATGGTGGGTGAGAGAGACGCCAGGGAGAGGTAAGGGGCAGAGGGATGAGGAGGGAGGGAGGAAGGAGAGGGATATGGATGATGGGAAGAAAGTAGTCGGGGTGGAGGGTGGAAGGGGATGCAACGGAATCGCATGGAAGAAAATGGATAGATTGAGGGAGGAAAGGAAAAGAGGGAGGAGAGAAGAAGAGGGGGAGAGTTATGGTAAGAAGAGGGCAAAATAGAAGAGAGAGGAAAAAAGAGGAGACCCAAAGAAAGGGAAGGGATGGAGGCAGAAATGGAAATGATGAAAAAAAAAAAATGAAATGGAATATAATAGGACAGACGATGAAATGAAAAGGAAAGGGGGCTGGGGGGCAGGGAGCAGAATGGAGAGGGAGAGGCAAAGGGACAACAAGGGGAAGGACAACAAGGAGAATGATTGTTGTTACTGGACATAAAGATCTTGTGCAACATAGAAGGGACAGGATGATGCAGATAAATGGGAGGAGGAGGAGGGAAAGCGGAGGAAGAGAGAGCGGCGGGGAAGAAGGGAGAACTAAGGGAAGGAAGGAAGAGCGGAGGGAAGGAAGGATGAGTGGAGGGAAGGAAGGGAGGGCGGAGGAAAGGAAGGGAGTGCGGAGCGAAGGAAGGGAAAGGGAAGGGAAGGAAGGGAGAGAGGAGGGAAGGAAGGGAGAGAGGAGGGAAGGAAGGGAGAGAGGAGGGAAGGAAGGGAATGTGGAGGGAAGGAAGGGAAAGCGAAGGGATGGAAGGGAGGAAAGGAAAGCGGAAGGAAGGAAGGGAAAGCGGAGGGAAGGAAGGGCAGGAGGGAAAGCCAGATGTACAGATGGAACTCAGAAAAAAAAGACAAAGGACAGACAAACAAAAATGAAAAGAAAAAAAAAACTTGGAAACATAACTATATAAAAAAACAAACTAACAAAATAAACACGAAAAGAATGAACTCTAAAAAAAAAAATGAAGATCCCTACAACGAAAACACGAAAATAAAAGAAAGAACAGACGAGAAAAAGGGGCACAGAGAGAAGGGAAAACAAGCTGTAAGGAAGTGGGGAGAGACGAGGGGAAAAGAATGGACGATGACAGATGGAGTTACAGCCTGGATACGGTCGGGTTAGGTCAGATGGGGGGGGGGGAGGGAGATGGACACGGAGGGGTTGATTCGGATGCGGAAGGGGTGGGGGGGGGGGTTGGCTGGCTTGTATACAGGCGAGAGGAGAGGAGGGAGGAGTTGGAGGGGAAGAGAGAGGAACTGAAGGAAGGAGAGAGGAAGTGGAGAAGGGAGAGAGGAATTGGAGGGGGAGAGAGGGGAACTGTAGGGAGAAGGAAGGAGTAGGAAGGGATAGGGGGAGAAGGGGAAGGGAGGAGGAAGCGAGAGGGAGAGGGAGGAGAAGGAGGCAAAGGAGAACCAGACGGAGAGGGACATGGAGAAGAAGGAGATGGAGAAGGAGAAGGAGGAGAGGAAGAGGAAGAGGGAGAGGGAGAGGGAAAAGGAGTGGGAGAGGGAGAAGGAGAAGGAGAGGGAAGAAAAGAAGGAGACGGCGGACAGTGAGTAGGGAGAGGGAAACGGCAGGGAAGAGGGAGAAAGGAGGTGGGGGGAGGTTTGGTCAGATGCTGAAGGGGAGGGGAGGGGAGGGCAAGAGGAAGGGAAGTGGGGGAGCCAGGAGGAAGGGAAGAGGGGTAGCCAGGAGGAAGGGAGGAGGGGGAGAGGAGGAAGGGAGGAGGGGGGAGTAGGAGAAAGGGGGAAGTGGGGAGGAGGGGTGTTGTTCGGATATGGCTGTGGGGTTGTAAGGGAGAGCGAGCAATTCATCACGGACATAATGTTTTTACGTCTCATCCTCTCTCCCTCCCTTTGTCCCTCTGGTTTCTCTTTAATAAATCAGCTTTATCAACAACATGCTTCTTATTATTTACTGCTGCTGCTACTACTACTACTACTACCATTACTTCTATTACTACTACTACTACTACTACTACTGCTGCTGCTGCTGCTGCTGCTACTACTACTACTACTACTTTTACTACTGCTACAAATTTTATTATTATTATTATTATTACTATTACTATTATTATTATTATTATTGTTATTATTGATATTATTACTATTATTATTATTATTCTCTCCGACAAAGAGAGTATGTTTTCAACCCTGTTTGTTTGTTTGTTTGTTTGTCTGTTAGCAGGATTGCTCAAAAACTAAAAGCGAGATCTAGACCAAATTTGGTATGTATATAGCCCATGTCCCAGGGAACAATCGATTGACTTTTGGGACCAATCTGGATCTTATTATTGATTCTGGATCCGGAAAACATTTTCAGCGAAACCCTCATCACTGATGAGAAAACCTAACCCATTATGAAGAGTGGTTTGAAAATTAAGTTGCCCTTGTCGAAGAGATGCGCTCCGCTGAGTGCCCCTCTAGTTGTTATTATCATATTAGCTACTACAACTACTACTACTACTACTACTACTAGTTATTAAAAAAAAATTATTACTAAAATCTGCCCCTGCCACAGCCACTATCACCTTTGCCCCCTGCTCTCGTTACGCTGTTGATCAATGCTGCAATCTAGCCACCTCTCTCTTTTACCACGCTACCGTGAACCCAGGAACTACACTCTTGCACACTCTACCCCTTCAGTACGTGGGCTTCTTCCCTGCCATAATATAAGAGTACGGTGGTGGCTATGGTAAAATGTGTGAGAGAGAGAGAGAGAGAGAGAGAGAGAGAGAGAGAGAGAGAGAGAGAGAGAGAAAAAAAATTAATGTTTGTAACTCCTTTAAGCTGACATAACCTCTTCAGATCAATGAGTTTTACTATATACTTACTACTGAGACGAGAGGTACTAAGAAGAACTGTAGTATTGGGCTTCATGAATGTAGTTTTAATCCTTTCAATCAGACAGCTTCACTAAATCACACATCATAAAACCCCACACAAATCCTTAAAATAAATACCTCTGCATCTCACCCACAAAACCAGCTATAACCGCCCCATCATCCACCAAACAGATTCACACTACAGCCTCCCCCCCCCCCGGAAAAATAGGAAAAAACATCGCAAACCAATAAAAAAAAAAAAAACTCCATCATCCCAAACCAATAAAACAAAAAAACTCTCATCACCTCAAACAAAAAAACTCCATCATCTCAAACCAAAAAAAAAAAAAAAAAAATCCATCACCTCAAACAAAAAAACTCCATCTCAAACCAATAAAAAAAACTCCATCATCTGAAACCCCAAAATATCCAACTTCCCGCACCTCAACGAAAACCAGGTGACCTTTCCTAAAATTCGACACCCCCCCCTCCCAAAAAAAAAGCTGCATCACCCACAAAAATCCATAAAACATCTAAAACCACTCCACCACTCCTAGAACTACAAACACACACACACACACACACACCTAGCCAACAAATACCAACACTTCCATCGCTCATATCAACCTACAAATCAACCACGTCCCTACAAAGAGGTCCATTCTGACGTGATCGGGGACAGAGTGAGGTGACCTGGGTTCCACGTCGGGGTCAGGTCATTCCAGGTAGCTATACAGTCGGCAGGTCATATTTGGTCGGGGTCATTTCTGGTCCCCGCGCTCAGGTCTTTAAAGATTAGGCCACTTTTGGTCTGTGGGTAGGTTATTAATGGTCAGTCCTCTTCTGGTCATTTTTGGTCTCCGAGGCCAGGTTATTTTAGGTCACTTTTGGTCTCCGTAGTCGTCATTTCAGGTCATTTTTGGTCTTCGTGGTCAGGTCATTTTAGGTCTCCGTGGTCAGGTTATTTCAGGTCATTTTTGGTCTTCGTGGTCAGGTCAGGCGGTGTGATTGATGGCGGAGGGGCAGCTGAGGGCGGGAGGGATAAAAAGGAGGGGAGGGAGGGAGAGGAAAATCTGAGTCAGAATAGAGGGAAATTGGTGGGGCGAGAGAGAGAGAGAGAGAGAAAGACTAAAAAGGAACAGTCTCTCTCTCTCTCTCTCTCTCTCTCTCACACACACACACACACACACACACACACACACACACACACACGGCACCAACCCTCTCCCTTTCTCAATGGCTGGAAGTGCACCAACTTTGAATATTAATGTGGAGGAAAGAGACAAACAAAGACATAGAAAGAGAGCAAGATAACAAACAGAAAAAAAGAGGCAGAAACTGACGCACAAGAAAACAGACAGACAAAAAAAGGAGACAGGCATAGAGAACAAACAGACAGACAATGACACAAAGAGAGAGACTTAGCGAAGAACCTCCCCCCCTCCACATTTGAACCCCTCCCCCCCCTTCCACATCTCAATGGGTGGAAGTGGCCCAACTCTGACCATTAAGGTGGAGGAGCAGAGGGAGGCAAGCAGTTACCCTTCCTTCTGTGCTACCTCAAATGCCCTTGCTTCCTTCCTCCTTCCCGCCCTTGCTTCCTTCCTCCATCCCTCCCTTACTCCCTTCCTCCATCCCTCTCTTCCTTCATTTGTGTGTGTGTGTTTTTTTTCTTTTTTTGCCTCCTTCCTCCTTCTTCTGTTTCCCTCAAATGTATTTACTTTCTTCCTCTAACCTTTCCTTCCTTCTTTCTTGTTTTTTACTCTTTGTTTTCTTCCTCCTTCCTTTGTTTCCCTCAAATGTCCTTACTTCCTTCTTCCATCCCTACTTTCCTTCTTTCTTCCATTTTTTGTCCTTCCTACCTCCTTCCTTTTTCTCTCAAATGCCCTTACTTCCTTCCTCCATCCCTATCTTCCTTCTTTCTTCCATTTTTTGTGCTTCCTTCCTCCTTCCTTTGTTTCCCTCATGTGCTCTTACTTCCTTCCTCCATCCCTACCTTCCTGCTTTCTTTCATTTTTTGTGCTTCCTTCCTCCTTCCTTTGTTTCCCTCAAATGTCGTTACTTCCATTCTCAAATCCTACCATCCTTCTTTCTATTTTTTGTGCTTCCTTCTTCCTTCCTTGGTTTCTTTCCATTCTTCCTTCATTCATTCACTCCTCAAACCTTTCTTTCTTATTCCCCTTTTTTTTACGTCCTTCTTTCCCTCCTCATACTCTCTTCTTTTCTCTTGCCTCCTCAGGCACCGTCTTTTCTTTGTTCCTTCATTCCTTCGTTTCTTCCTTCCCTTTATCTTTTTCTTTTCCACCTGACACACCCTTCCATATTTTCTTCTTCCTTCTTCCTCTTTCTGCACTGCCTTTCCGGAGTTCTTCCTCACCTCCTTCCTTTCTTTATCTCTTAATCCTTAGGCATTCCGTAAGATCTTGCATTATATTTTTTATCACTGTTACCGCCAAACAAATTTATTCAGCTTAACTGCTTCAATCCGATAACCTATCTTTTGATAATCTTGCTACCAAGAGAATATCGTACTGAAGGGGTGACTGAAGGCCATATCTAACCCTTCAAGTTGGAAACTCTAAAAAAAATGGGGCAAATGATAGCAGGAATTACACAAGAACAACGTCACCCGGATGAAATGGACAAGACAGGCCTCTCGAGGTGAAACTGAAAACAGGTCTCCAACAGAACCTCCAGTTTTTCCATACATAATTACTACTACCGCCAGAGTATTCAGTCTAGCTTTGGGTAGATCTCCCGTTGTGAAAAAGGTTAAGCTTACATCCCCTCTGCTGCTTTTCCTTCCTTCAGCATCTCCTTACGTTACTTCATCCCAGTCCCTTTCCTCCTTCTTTTCTCTTTCTTCATTTCCTTCCACCAATCATTCTATTCTGTTTGTTTGTTCTCTCTCCCTTCTTTAACCCTATGTAGACTTTGATTTTCTTGACTTCCTTCCGTCAATCATTCTGTTCTGCTTTTTGTTGTTCTCTCCGCTTCCTCTTCTTCGCACGTAATGCGTTTCCTCCACTTTCTGTTTCCCTCGCTTTCCTATCAATTCTCCTTTCCTATTCCTGACATATTTTGGTGCTCTCCCTCCCATCCTCCCTTCACCATGGTTGTCTTACTCTGGTCTGAAATGCTACCGCTCTGTATATCTAGATTTTCGTTCCAACTTTGCCTATACCTTCATATCGTTAGTTATTCCATTTTGTTTCAGTTTCTAGCTTTATGTATCCCTGTATTTTTGTTCTGACTCCTATCTTTTGTTTCCCTTGACTTCTTCATAGCATAAATCATACTAATTTTTACAGTATATTTTTTTACTGGGATTTGCACTGGGTTCGATCATGAGGGTATGTAAGCTGTATTCTAGATGTCACACAAGACTTCGTAACAAATCTTCCTCAGCGATTCACTTGACATGTTACATCTGTCCTTCATACTGTACCTTTCCGTGACAAAGTATCAGAAATAAAATTCCTGGTAACATGCAAGAGAATATCAAGGTGTTAAATGCATACTAAATCACTAAGAATAAAGCGCTACGACACCTTCTACGCCACTTATAATACGGCAATTATCATGTTCATTGTTATAATTGCCAGACTAACTACTAATACGTTCAATGCTTGCGTGTAAAGTGTGACCCCTTAAGTAGAGTTGTCAGGTTCAGCTCCCCCCCCCCCCGTCTCTCTCTCTCTCCAGCTCATCAAAAGGAAGACACGGCAAGGGGATCTGATCTCTTATTTGCCCTGGGCCGCCATAAATGTTATTAGCCAGGATCAGCGCCCTTCATAATACTGTCATCACCTCTCATATTCCCTCCCTCCCGCCCTCCCTCCCTCCCTCTCCTCTCCTCTCCCATCCCAGTCTTATCCCTCCCACACCCTCGCCCTTCCCGCCTCTCCACTCATAATCTTCCCTCCTTCCACTCGTTCCCCTTCCTCCCTCCATCCACCCTCCACTCATCCCTCTCCCTTTCTCTCCTCTCCTCTTTTCTTGTCTCGTTTCCTCTCCTCTCCTCTCCCTGCACCTCCGCCCCCCTCCCTTCGGTCGATCTCCTCACCTTTCACATTCCTATTTTTCACTACTGCCCTTCTCTTGCTTCTCTCTCTCTCTCTTCAATTCCCTATCTTCATTTTCCCTATTCGCTCTCCTCCCTTCGTCTGATTCCCTTTAATTTAACTCTTCCCTCCCAAACTTTCCTCTTTCCTTATTCTCCTTCCCATCTTCCTTTCTTTTGCTCTTCTTCTTTGCCTCACCTCTGATCTTCAAGCTTCTCTTCCTTCCCTCCTCTTCCTCCCAAATAACCGCCCTATATCCTCTTTCCCACTCTCATCCCTTCTCCACCCCTCATTTCACATCCCTCTCCCAATTCACTCACCTCTCACCCTACACCTTCTCCCTACCCCAAACCCCCCATCCAACCCTCAACCTCTCTCCACCTCCCTCTTTCACTTCCCCCCCATCACGCCTCTCAGCATACTCACACTCCCTCCCCCTGTCTCACGCCTCTGCACCCCAACTCTGCTTTCCACTCCCTCATCAACACTCCATTACTCCCACTCCACAGTTCTTACCAGTCTCTCACCCCCCACTCTCTTTCCACTCCCCAACTCCTACCTCACACTTCTTCACTCCCCTCCACCCTTCCATTTCCCCCTCTCTCCCACCCCCTCCCCATCATCACCCCCCACCCACTTTCGCACATTCATCGATAATGTATACTTCTGCCTCTTTGGTGGTGCAGGCGTGAAAGAAGGAAAGAGGTTGGTGGGTGTGAGGGTGGGTAGGTGCATGCGTGGGTGGATGGTGGTGTGGATGAATAAATGGGTGGATGAGTGAGTGGACGAGCGGATGGAATTGTGGAGTGATAAGCAGATCAGTGAGTGGATGGATGGGTATATAGATGTGTGAATGGGTGGATGCAAAAGTATATGGATGCGTAGGTAAATGAGTGGACGCAACTGAGAATTTATGGTAAATAAAAGTGGATGGCTGGCAGTGGGGATGGATACGTGGATGAAAGCGTGGATGTTCAGATGTCTGTGCGGCTAACAGACTGAATGAACACAGACTACTGACACCGGAGGAATGAAAGTCCAAGAGAAAACCATCATCATCATCATCATCATCAACATCAATAAAAACTACCCAAACAATCTCAACAATAAATAATAACAAAGGACTAACATCTTCGAAGCAAGTGCATAAACTCGTACAAGGACGAAAGAACCAGGATGACGAAAAAAAACAAAATCAAAGCCAATATCAAACACCACTAACACCAAAACGAACCACTCACTGCCCTTCCACCTTCGCCAAAATAGAAAATTAATACAGAAATCAATACACGAACAGGGTATACATCCACAAGGGCACGAAACAGGGAAGATGGCATCAAACACGAACGAATTAAAGCATCCACTGACCTTGCACCGTCGACGTGATAAAAACAAAAATAAATAATAATAATGTGTATCCGCATGAAACAGGAGAGACAAAAATAATTACAAACAACAAACAGGTTATACAATTCCATGACCTTACACGGAAATAACTAAGACAATAAATGAATAAATAAATAAAATAAAGGGACCCATGATTCCGTGAGGGTACGAAGCAGGGTGGGGGAGAGGAAGAGAAAAAAATCACGAACAACAACAAACAACAAATTAAAGCATCCAATAACCTTCCACCTTCAACACACACACACACACACACACACACACACACACACACACACACACACGTAAAAATAGCATAAATCTCCATGGGTAGAAAATGGAGAGGAAGGAATGAAAAATATAACAGATGGAAAGAACACACAAAAAAAATCGCAAACATACAAAAATGAAACCTTCCAATGACTACACCTTCAAAAACAAACAAACAAACACACACATACAAAACAAGGAAAAAAAAACATAAATTCACAGGGTACAAAACATGGAGAGGGGAGGAGAGAGGGGGGGAGGAAGAAGGGTTGGGTTAGGCGAGGGGGAGGGGGGAAGGAGGAAAACAAACACACCATTTATCGGCGCGGCGCAAACAAAATCACAAAGAAAGAGACAGAAACAGACGCAGGGCCGCTATAACCCGTTCCAGCAGAGGGCCACCAGGGAATGGTTGGTTTACATAGAAATGGGATCAGTTTCGGCAGCAGCAGCAGGCAGGCACGGCACTACCTACCCCTCCCCCCACTACCTACCCCTACCCTCACCACTCCACTAACCCCCCACCCCCACTGGTTCTCTTTCGTTCGACCCCTCCTCCCTCCTCTTCTCTCTTCTCTTTCTCTCTTGTTCTCTCTTTCCCCTCCTCTTCTCCGGTTCTTTCTCCCCTCCCCCTTCCCCTCCCCATCCCACCTTCCTTTCCTCCCCAATTCTTCCTCTCGCTCCTCCTTCTCTCCCCCCTCTTCCTCTAGTTCTCTCCCCTCCTTTCCATGTCACCTACTCCCTCCATCGTTTCCCCCTCTCCATCCCTCCCTATCTCTTCTCCCATTCTTCTATCATCTCTTGTCTCTTCTCTTTCATTCTCTTTTTAACTGGTTCTCTCCCATCTTTCTCCTCTCTCCTCTTCTTGTCACTTCCCTCCCCTCTTCTCTCCCATCTATTTCTAGTATCACATCCCCCCTCCCCTCCCCCCTCTCTCTCTCTCTCAATTTCCATCTTCCCCCTCCTCTCCTCTATCCCTTTCCCCTCCCCCTCCCACCTCCTCCCTGGTTTTCTCCCCTCCTGTCATCCCCTCTCGTTTTCCCTCCCCTCCCTGCTTTCCTTCCTTGTCACCTCCACTTTCTCTCTTCCCATCTTCCCTCACCACCTCTCTTCTCCAATTCTCTCTCTACTTTCTCTCTCCTCTCCCTGTTACCTCCTCCCCTCTTTCTCCTCTCCCCCTCCCTGTCACACATTCTTTGTTCCTCCCCCTTACTCTTTATATACATAAAGAGAGAGAGAGAGAGAGAGAGAGAGAGAGACAGACAGACAGACAGACAGAGAGAGAGAGAGAGAGAATCTGTGTATCTCTCTGTACGAGTAGCTCTTCCACCTACAGCAGCACTCCCTCCTTCCCTGTCCTCCCTCTCCTCCTCCTCCTCCTCAAACGTCTGTATCTCTTGTGTATTCTCCTCTTCCTCCCCCGCTGCTTTTTTCCTCCTCTCCTTGCTGTCAGTTCTGTTTAATTTCTATATTTTCATTTTATCCAACCGCCCATTAATACACTGACACACTCTCTCTCTCTCTCTCTCTCTCTCTCTCTCTCATATCTGATACCCAGGCCACAGATGGGATGGCGAAACATTTTACAGGATAGGGAATGGGAAAAATTACATACGGTACGATATATATATATATATATATATATATATATATATATATATATATATATATATATATATATATATATATATATCATCACCATCATCAGCCGTTTGAGTATCCACTGCAGGACCGGCCTATCCCTACCGAAGTGGGGACGATACAGGCAATGTATCTCTACCATGTGGCTTAGGCTGTCTGGTAGAGATTGTATGTAGGGTGAGAAGTGCTTGTGAGTGTGACTGTAATGTTGGAGTGGCTTTGGATGTGTGTGTAGTCTATGAACCAAGTGTAATCGGCCCGCCTTAACCCGAATGAGTGCAAGCATACTAGTATGCGACACTGGTTCAACTACAGCACCCCTTACATCCGCCAAAGCAGTAAGTGGCTAGGTGAACGCATCCCAGAGTTTTTTTTACAATTCTGGCAGGAGGCGAACCCGAGTCCACCAGCGTGCGAGACGCATACTCTACCACTGTACCACAGAGGCTCATATATATATATATATATATATATATATATATATATATAAAGAGAGAGAGAGAGAGAGAGAGAGAGAGAGAGAGAGAGAGAGATATGAAGGCAGAAGGAAGGGACAGATAAGATGAATGAAGGGAATGAAGCTAGGGAAAGAAGGGAATGACAGTAAGGGCAAGAGAATATAAGAGAAAAGGAAATGAATGGAAATGATGACAAGAAAGGCTGAAGACAATATGAGTAATAGGATGCATAACAAGGAATGAAAACGCACGCATTTACGAGTACAGTATATGATGAAAGTAGGGTGAGAAGGAAATGAGAAAGGGAAGGGGGAGAGAAGGGGCTGTAAGAATGTTGTAAAAAAGACGAACGAACTGAAAAAGGATGAATGTATAGGAGAATGCAGCAGGGAGAGGGAGAAAAATGATTGACGAGAGAGAAGAATAAAAGATATGAACAGAAATGATGAATGAAGGGTTGGAAGGGGACGGGGACGGGGACGGGGAGATACATAGGATAAAGGGGTTAGAAATAAAGAACTAGATAGATATGATGAATCAAAGGTCAGAGGGGAAGGGGAGGGGAAGGTGGAGAGAAACCAATGATGAAGATTTATTAAATGAATGGAAATAATAAATGAATGATTAGGACAGCGGGAAGGAAGGAGTATCGAGACAGATAAATAGATTGACAGTTAGACAGACACAGATAGATGGATGGAGACGGAGGCAGATATAGACAGATAAATAGATACAGAATGAGACGGACAGATGGAGACAGACAGAGATAGACAGACAGAAAGATAGGTAGACAGACTGATATAGATAGATGGATATACCGTATAACGGTAAGCCGATGGGCACATACACCATAACATTCGTTTGTAATGTCCTTCAACGTTTCAAACAGCAGGTAATATGGAAAAAGTGAGAAAAACGAAAAGAGAACAGCAAAAAATAAACCTGGATGGCAAGAAGAAAGATGAGACCGAAAAGGAACAAATAAAAATAATGCAAAAAAAAAAAAAGGAGAGACCAACTGAAAAGTTTTCTCTTACAAACATATGAAGCACGAAAAAGGAAAAGAAAGACAGAGTTACGAAAAAAATATGAAAAATCAAAGATAAAATAAACGCTAAATAAGAAGACAATTTCCCTCGTTAAAAACAAAATCAGGAATAAAATAGGCAAACGAATGACAGAAAAGAATTAACATGGGTAAAAAAAAAAGCCAAGGTCAATCAGAAAGAGAAATGGCTAGAACAGAAAAAAAAAAAAAAAAACTAGATAACCAGAAAATTTCCTCCGTTAAAGACGAAAACATACAAGAAACAGGAGAGCGAAATCCAAACAGAAAAAAAACAAATCAAGCGAAAAACCGGTCCAGATCAAACCAACAAAAACACAGAAAAGAATGGCTAGATAACAAGACAATTTCCCCCGTTAAACCATAAAGCAATCGGTCCAATCATAACAATAACTCAACTACAAATATTCCAGACCCGCCTTTATATAACCCCTCAATCCCTTCACCCTTGGGACCCACTACCACAAGGGCGACTATGGCTTGAAATGGGATCACTATTAACACCCGTAACCGCATAGGGAGACACAAGGGTAATATCGCCCCTGAGACGTCTATACGCAAGGATGAAAATGGTGAAGGGTGGAAGATATCTCGTATTTTGCCTAGTCTATGGGATGGGAAGGGGAATATGGGCGATATGTCAAGTGGTCGTAAGGATCAAAATAGTCCTCGAGAAAGAGAAAAGGATTACCCTAGCAAATATGGGGAAAGGGAGAGGATGGAGGTAAGGAGGGAGAGGAGGAGGAAGGCGTGATGGAGAAGGAGAAGAAAAGGAAACTGAGGTAAGGAAAGCAAAGAATACAAAGAAAAGCAAATAGCAACAGACCTACAAGTCCTCTGGAGGAGCACACAGGAACACCTCTAAGGAGAAAGGGGAAAATGAGGGAAAGGAAGGAGAAAAATTCAATATAAAGGTAAAGATAATTCACATATATAACGCAAATAAATAGGGACAATCAGAAGTAAAGAAAAAAAAAAGGGGGAGAGGGTGTAGGGGAATGGAGCACAAAGAAAGGGAAATGTAGGTAGGTCTGTATAAGAGCAACTATCCTACAGATGGATAAATAGATAGATAAAAGAGAGAGACAACGGGGTGAGGGTGGGGGTGAAGTGGCAGGGGAAGGGAGGGAGGATCAAGGGCTATGGGACTGTGCAGGATTTGGAATATATGGTGTAATTACCAACAACTGACGTACCCAAGATGGCGCAGGATACATCTTGCCTTTATACAAACCGTTCACCCATATATCGATTACAGGATGAGCCGGGAGAGAGAGAGAGAGAGAGAGAGACACACACACACACACACACACACACACACACACACACACACACACACACACACACACACACACACACACACACACCGAGACTAATAAGAGATGAGTAAGAGTCTGTTCGGAGATGAGATTTGGACAACTTACGGCCGGGGTCCAGTTTTAAGGCGACTGATATGGGGTTGAGTCATGGAGTTTCCGATGTTAAAAGATGAGGGAGGCAGATACGGTTCAGCCGGATGGACATATGGGCAAAGTCGGAGGCCAGAGGAAGGAGGATATGGCTTGGAGGGCAGATTATATTTCACTCTACTGAATTACATTGCTCTGGGATGACTGACGAGACGACCATTACACTAGAATGTCAAAATGTGATTAGTTCTGCTATATGGTTCACCTAAAATGATGAATGGGGATATTATATTTCACTCCACTGAATTACACTGCTCTGAGGTGAGTGACGACGGTACCAGCACATCATGTTAAAAAGCTGTGTTATGTTGTACTGATCCAATGAAACTAATAATATGGAAGATTAACCTGCTTGGCCGAAGGTTGTTTTCTTTCCTGATTAAATTTATGTATGTTTGAAAAATGTTATGGGCTGAAGATATAAATACTACGTAAATATACACATTCGTCTTCCAAAGAGAAGGTTTGATCACGCTGTGAAACTCCTACTATATTTACAGCTACAGATCCAGTGTTAAGATGACTGATGAGGTTACCACTACATTGCAGCGTCAAAAAGCACCCAGCGTCAACATACGGGATTCATTACAGTAAAGATCACTGAAACTGACTTACACATGTTTGGGATAATGACACTTACACACCGAACCGAGCTGAACTGCTTAAAACATAACTGAGGAAAGTGCTGCTATAACTGGAACGTCAAAAGGCAATCTGGTCCGATATACGTTTTAATTCACGACCCAACGAAACAGATCAATGGGATGGGAATACTGAAGCTGACTATACCGAATAAAATTGAAGATGGTTCACTAAACTAGACGAAAAAAAAAAACTGAATTTAGATGTATGAAACTGTGCCATGTTAGTCCATCCATTTCGTTAAAGATGACTGACTTGCGAATATTATAAGACGATTAACCCGTCCACCATCCATTTTCGACCCATTTTCTATTATATTCTTCCTACTGTCAGTCGATTTTGGATTTAGGACACTTTTTTATTTTTCATTTTTTTACCAGGAGTGATTGGATATGACCTTAACTCCTGAACTACAAAGGTGGTCTCCTATACTGAATGGTTTCGTCTAGTGGCTGCAAGGAGAAAATAAGTTACGTCCTCGGGCTGAAAAGTACCACGCTGAAACAAGAGCATTAACAACAATTTATGTGATACACGTAATTAAAAAGGAGAAAGGAGCTACCTATAATCAAACTATTTAATCTCCCTCAGCACAGTTCTTTTTTTTTTTTATTATTATTATTATTCACTTCATCAGTGCGCAAAGTCTCTCCTGAACTGATTAAGGCTGTCCACAGAAGGTAAGACTTCAACAAAATGCGTCACCGTATTCAAGGAGTTAAGACGCTTCTCAAAGGCACAGCTTAACGAGAGTAAGAAAATAAAGGCAATCTAAACTGACGTGGGATTTGCAGATATGCTACTCATCTCGACTGGCAATAGATGGGCCACTGAGATTAAGCCAAAAAGGGACCACACTTATAGCTGATGTAAGATTTACCCATAGATGATAAACAGACTCTGTCATACGGTAAATTGACTGACTCATAGCGCGCACACACCACACCACACCACACCACACCACACACACACACACACACACACACACACACACACACACACACACACACACACATTGATATTACATTCTCACTCACATGCATTCGTCGATACGTATGAAATAGCGCGATGCTATTTAATGCAAATTGTATTACAGAGATGGACACATGTTTGGACTGCAAGAGGAGTGAAGGACATGTGACTCAAGATACGTAACAATCCAGAATCATTCTAAAAAATCACAAGACTTTATTTTTATTAACGTGGCGAGACATTTCTATTTAGTTCAGGAGCGAGAAAAGTGAGTAAAAAAACAATAAACGGAACTAAGAAGACATATATATATTTCTAAAATAACGCCATACAACTTTTTATCACCTTCTGGGAGACTTCCAAGTTGCTAATAACACAAAGACAGATCCACATGCGACTTCAGTTGTAAGCAAAGGCAATTAAACAGCAGACTGCCAATGTATGAAACACTGTACACGCAGCACTGCAATACCGTCCCTACTGAAAGCTGACAACTGCATTACGCGTCCCTAGAGGAAACGATGGAGTGTATTACCTTCCCCCTCCTCGTACCTCACATCGCCTTTTATTCCTGCACTCAGTTATTCCCCTTCATCATCATCATCTCCCATACTGCTGCTTGGCTTCTTCATTATCGTCTCTCCTTCCTCCCCTCCTTCATTTCTCTCTATGACCACTCCTCGCCCCTCTCTCTTCCTCCCCTTATTACTGCCTCTTTTCCACTCCAACCTTCATTCCTTTACTTGGTCTCCTCCTTCTCCTACTCTTCTTATTCCCTTCTTCTTCTTCCTCCACTTTCTTCTTCTCTTCCTCCTTCTTCGTCGTCGTTTCCCCTCATTCTTCTTTCCCAGACTTTTTCATTATCACTGACATTTTTTTCCTGTTCTCTTTATTGTACTTTGTTACTCTTATTTGTCCATACACCCTCTTTATTTAATATCTCTCTCCTATGCCTTGCATCTCTGCACCATATTTTCTAATATTCTCATTTTTTTATTAGTTTCCCCTCACTTTTTTTTTTCCCCTTCCAATCTTCTCTTCCCTTATTACTTGCTCTTTTCCACTCCAACCTTCATTCTCCTACTTCATATCCTCCTCTCCTCCTCCATTCTTTCCACCTCTCTTCATTTCACCATATTTTCCCTTTTCACTTTTTAAACCTCCTTTTTACTGCTGCTTTTATACTTTCATACTAATGCTCTTCTCTTCCCTTTATAATACTCTGTCTGTCTGTCTGTCTGTCTGTCTCTGTCTCTGTCTCTGTCTCTCTCTCTCCCTCTCTCTCTCCCCTTCCTGACCTGCCACTAACACTTGATCAATAGACTGGGTATCATATCGTGTACTCGTCTTTCCTTCCATCCATCCATGCATCCATCTCTCTCTCTCTCTCTCTCTCTCTCTCTCTCTCTCTCTCTCTCACACACACACACACACACACACACACACACACACACCAATTCCCATGCTCTCCATCTCGATACCTCCTCCATTCCATTTTTTAATACCTCTGGCGCTCCCAATTTTTCTACTTACATATCCCTTCATTCCATTGGTTCATATTTTCACTTCCCTTTTCTCATTCCCCTAAACTCCTTTCCTTTCATCTTCACTACATCTCCTTCCTCCTTCCTTCCCTCTCTCCCCGCTTCCTTCAGACCTTCCATCTCACTTTCCAAACCACTTTACCCCAATGATCGTCTTTTCCATTTACTTCTCCTTGACAATATTCCTCAATTCTGCAGACACCTAGGAATCAAGGTCATAAGAGACGAATTCCATAAACGCCTGTTGCACAATGGCTTTTATTATTATTATTATTATTATTATTATTACTACTACTACTACTACTACTACTACCAGACGATTTTCTTCAGGTTTGAAGAAACACCTCGGACTGAAGGGGAGGATTCTTGTATTTTTGTATTCCTTCTTCCCTTCCACCAGTTTCCAATCCCTTCCTTTCTTCCTTCTAAATTTCTATACCTCCTCCTTCCTTCCTTCTCACTATCTTTACCTCCTTCCTTCCTTCTTTTGTTCCTTCTCACTCTCTATACCTCCCTCCCTCCTTCCTTCCTTCCTCAATGCCTCTAAGGTAGCATTCTCTCCATAGGTGCCTTTTGTCCGATATTTTACCAATCTCTCCTTTAACTTTTACACCTCTCTTATCCCTTCATCCCTCCCACACTCCACCCATCATAACCTTTCTTTACACCATCATCCCTCCCTCCCTTCCTCCATCCATCCATCCATCCATCCATATCCTCTCTTTCACCTTCCCATTCTCGACACGTTTCTTTTTTATTTTCTTTTTCCTTCTTCCGTCTTCAGGGACTCGGGAATTCCTTCACTCACTCCATCCAGCCATTCAATCATCACTGTTCTCATATCCACCTTCCCTCGTTCTCGTCCTCCCTCCCTCCCTTCACACAACTTACCTTTATTTTCTCCCACTCTCGACACCTCCTATCCTTCATATATTCCACCCAATACTCCATCCACCCATCCATCCTATATTCCTCTCTCTCTCTCTCTCTCTCTCTCTCTCTCTCTCTCTCTTTCTCTCCCGCTTACACATTCCACCCACCCCTCCATCCAATAATCCCCACTACCCCTCTGTCTCTTCACCTCCCCCTCCCCCATCCTCCTTCTTCCTACCCCTCCCTGCCTCCCATAGCCGGCAAAGGGAGGCTATATCGCCGTCGGGTAAAAACCAATTCAACTTCTGGTCGAGTCAGGGTGAAGTTGAGTAGATGGCTCTCCCTTGACCTCTCCCTCATTTCTCCCTCACTCTTACTTCCTTCGTAACCTCTCCCTCATCTATTCCTCCCTTCCTCTCCTTAGTTTCTCTCTCTCACTTCTCCCTCACTCTTACTTTCTTCTCCCTCCCTGAGCTCTCCCTCATCTCTCCCTTCCTTGGTGGCTTCTTCCTCATCTTTCCTTTCCTCCCTTACTAAGTTCATCTCTCACCCCATATTGGCCTTTCACTCATCTATCTCTTTCTCTTCACTCTTCCCTTCCCTCTTGTATCTCTTCCTCCCCTCTCACCCTTTGCCTATCCTTGGCCTCTTCCTTTTCTCCTCTCCCTCACTCTTACTCCCTCCCATCCTCCCTAACCTTTTCTTAGTCTCTCTCTCTCTCTCTCTCTCTCTCTCTCTCTGCCTCACTCATACAAACTTTCTCCTAACTCTCTCTTCTTACTCTCTCATCTCACCCTCCATCTCTCAGTCATTCTCTTATCTCATCCCGGTTCTTTTTTTCACCCTTTTGTCTCCGCCTTATTCACCCATCCTTCTCTTGTCTCAACTT
Organism: Coenobita brevimanus; assembly: GCF_032717465.1. NCBI lineage: Eukaryota > Metazoa > Arthropoda > Malacostraca > Decapoda > Coenobitidae > Coenobita > Coenobita brevimanus. The sequence continues at coordinate 20,434,220 of NC_137004.1, forward strand.
TATTAATGGTATCGTTTATTCTCATTCTACATTTCTCTCTTCCAACTCAGCATTAGCTACCCTACAATTCTCTCTCTCTCTCTCTCTCTCTCTTACTACATTCCCTCCGTCTTTCTTATTTTACTCTTTTTCATCCCTCCCTTCCTTCCTCTTCTCTCTCTCTCTCTCTCTCCCCCTTAATACCTTCCTTCAGTCTCTCTTATTTCTCTCCTTTTTAACCCTCCTTTCCTCAGTCTCTACTTTCCACCCTCTCTCTCTTTTCCCTCCCTCCCCCTCCCCCGGCCCTCCCAATGGCAGAAGGGATCAAGGAGACAAGCGGGTGAGAGTATCAATACAAATGGTGCGAGTAGGAGGGGGGAGGGAGGGGTAGGGAAAGGGGGAGGGGGAGAATAAGGAATGGGAAAAGGAAGAAATAACAGAAAGGAAGGGTGGGGAACAGGAAAATGAGAGGAGGGTTGTGTAGGAAGGGGAAAGATGAAACAGACAGACAGATAGACAGTCAGCTATTAAGACAAACATATGAAAAAGATACAGATAGACAGACAGACAGACAGATACAGACAGACTTCCCATTCACTCATACTAGCGTTTATACTTTACTCACCCATCAACTCGCATCACTATAAGACTCAAACCCTTGGCTTACTCACAGCCACTCATCCATTCAGAGTCACTATCTTCGCCACCCTAATTGCACCTCTCTCTCTCTCTCTCTCTCTCTCTCTCTCTCTCTCTCTCTCTCTCTCTCATTATTCACAAATTTTCAGGCATTAATTTCTCCTTCTATTAATTCTCATTCCCCAAACTAATTAACTCTCTAGCTTCATTAACTCACACTCACTCTCAGCTCAAATTACAAAGTTGCAAGGTAAGGCCATTTTTTTTATTCTTCTCACTTACTATTATTCTAGTTACACATAAAAAAGGCAAAACGTTTCATTTTTCATCAGTTTCCACGAACAACGGAAGGAAGGGAAAAGAAAGAAGGAAAGCGATAATAAAGGAACTACAGAACGGAGATATAATTTGACCAGAAAAGAGAAAAAAGAAGCTGGAAGAGATGAGGGAAAGCACGAGAGGAGAGGGAAGAGTGGAGAAGTAAAGAAGAGAGGAGAGAAAAAGAGGAGAGGGGGGAGAACAGAAGTAGAGAGGAGAAAAAAAAAGAGAGGAAAAGAGAGGAGAGAGGGGAGATGGGAAGTGGAGAGGAGAGATGAGAGGGAAGAAGGGAGAGATGAGAGGAGGAGAGGAGGAACGACAGGAAGGAACCTCACACAGTCTTAACTCCTCGGAGGAAATTGTCGGGAAGGAGGGAGGGAGGGGTGAGACAAGGGGGAAGAGGGGTATTGGGAGAGAAAACGAGAGAGATAGGTAGGGGAGGGAGAGAGATGGGGAGGGAATAAAGGAAGGAAGTAAACATGAGGAGATAGGGAGGGAAGAAAAGGTAGACATGACGGTAGGGGCAGTGGACAGAAAGGGAGAGAAGTAGGCTGAGACGGAAGGAAGACAAAGAATTGGGATTAAAAAACAACGAAGGAGGAAAAAATAGATGGAGGAGCAGAGGGCTGGGAATGATAAGTAAGAAGAGGGAGGAAGAAAGGGGTGGAGGAAGGGGGGAGGGGTGGAAAGAGTGATAAGGGAGAGTAGGGGAGACGGAGGGAAGAAGGCCAATTTACCTCCTTTTTTCCTCCTCCCTGTCTTGTGAGCGGCAGTGGTAGTGCTAAAAAATGTGCTACTGCCCCTCCCACCCTCCCTCTTTTCCTCCCTATTTCTGCCTCCTTTCCTCCCTTCCTTCTTCTTCTAAACATTTCCTTTCCTCCCTCTCCATCTACTTCTTCCCTAATTCTATCTCCTTCCTCCCTCTTTCTTCCTTATGTCTGTTTCCTTTCCTCCCTCCCCCTCTGTTTCGACCCTAATTCTCTTCCTCCCCCACTCTCTTCTCTCATTTTTTTTCTTACCTTTCCCTCCTTCACTGAGACTTCTTTTTCCCTACCTTTCTTTCCTTTCCTCTATCTTTCATTCCTCCTCCTTTCCAACCTCCCTTTCGTTTCCTCCCTTTCTTTTTCCGCTTTCGTGGTTACCTTCCTCTCTTTTCCTCCCTCCCTCTTTCTTTCTTACCTGTCTCTCCTTTCCTCTCTCTGTCTCTTCATCTTAACTCCTCCCTCCTATCCTTTCTCCGATCAATCCCTTTTCCTTCTTTCCCTGCATTCTGCATTATTTCCATGCTTCTTTCTCTCCTTAAATCCAATTTTTTCATTTTATATTTTGTTCTCTTTTCCTTCAAGGCATCCAAATTTTTTCCTCTCCTTTTTTCTCCTTTCATACTTTCCTCCCGATTATAGCCTCCTTTCTTTCCCTCTTTCTTCCTTCTTGACAAATCCATTTTTAATACTCTCGACGCTCCCTCTCCTCTTTCCTAACGCCTCTCTCTCTCTCTCTCTCTCTCTCTCTCTCTCTCTGTATGTATATATATATATATATATATATATATATATATATATATATATATATATATATATATATATATATATATATATATATATATATATATATATATATATATATACTTTTTTATTTATCTATTTATCTACCTACCTGTCTATCTTTCTGTCTGTCTGTCTGTCTGTCCTAATCCGTGAAGACAAGTGACGGAGAATTATATGCATGGTCGATAAGTCCAGGGACGAAGCACGCCATGTTTCACTTACTCGCATACCAGGGCTATTTGTCATGCTTTAAGTTCAACATGCTTACCGGGAAATTGTGTACTTAAGAAACAGGAACATGGACAGATAGACAGACTGACAGATAAGTGGATGGATAAAGGGACACAAAACGGCATACCGTAGGTGGACCAAGAAAAAGAGAGACGAGATGGATAAACAGGGAGATAAGACATAGACAGATATAGACTGAAAGAGACGGATATAGATAAACAGACAGACAGATGCAGAGAGAGAGAGAGAGAGAGAGAGAATCCACACCCCTTACTATTCAACCTCCTACCTCTACCAATTCCAAACAGTAACATCTTAGGTTCATTTGTTTTCATTCCTTCCTCCTTCCCTTCCATCTCCATCCTTCCCTCCCTCCCATTCAATTCCATATCCATCTCCATTTATTCAAGTCTATGCCATTTCCATCTACGCTCCCTCTCTCTCTCCTTCATTTCCATGCATATCCTCTCTCCCTTAATCACTTCCATACGTATTCTCTCTCTCTCTCTCTCTCTCTCTCTCTCTCTCTCTCTCTCTCTCTCTCTCTCTCTCCCTCTCTCACCCTTATGCACCCTAGCCATCACCCTGACATACTGCCTTCCTTCTCTTACTAAATTATTACACATACTGCTTCACCCTCACCTCTCTCTCTCTCTCTCTCTCTCTCTCTCTCTCTCACCCTTATGCACCCTAGCCTTCACCCTGACATACTGCCTTCCTCCTCTTACTAAATTATTACACGCACTGCTTCACCCTCCTCTCTCTCTCTCTCTCTCTCTCTCTCTCTCTCTCTCCCCCTTAGTAGTCTATCTATCTATCTATCTACTTACATTTCCCCATTCCCAGTCTCTCTCTCTCTCTCTCTCTCTCTCTCTCTCCGCCTCCTGTCTTTCTCTCCCTGCTTTCTTCTAATTCCCCTTTCCCTCTCCAATTATATTCTCTTCCCCTTCTCGTTGTATCATTCACCAATTTTCCTCTTTTCGATCTTTCTCATATATACAAATTCGATAGTTTAGTTATTAGTCATTTTTATTCCCGTTTTGTTTATCTATATTAATCCATATCTTCTGGTCCAATCTTTATTTATTTATCCAACTTTTGCTTTACTAATGTCTATATTTTCAATCTTCCTTCACCTATTTGTTTTTATATTGTCCTTCTAAGCTGACCTAACATGGCCTGACCCTATCTAACTTAGCCCACTTGGTCAAACTTAATCTAGCTAAATCTAACCTGACCGATCCATCATCCCTCTATCCCTACATCTATCACCCTGCAAATCGTTTATCTGTTCTCTTTGTTCTTATTTTCTTTTCCAACTTTTCATCTAACATGATTTTTTTTTTCTTTTTTTTTTGTCCCGCGAAACTCCTGATGAGTGCGCTTTTTTTCTGGTATTCTAAGTGATTTTTTTTAGATTTTGTAATAACTCCTATTTATCACCTTACTGTCCCCTTCCATGTTATTGCGATCTTACACCTTACTATCCTCCTACATGATATTGCAATCTTACACCTTACTATCCTCTTCCATGTTATTGCAATCTTACACCTTATTATCCTCTTCCATGTCATTGCAATCTTACACCTTACTATCCTCTTCCATGTTATTGCAATCTTACAACTTATTATCCTCCTACATGTTACTGCAATCTTACACCTTACTATCCTCTTCCATGTCATTGCAATCTTACACCTTACTATCCTCTTCCATGTTATTGCAATCTTACACCTTACTATCCTCTTCCATGTTATTGCAATCTTACACCTTACTATCCTCCTACATGTTATTGCAATCTTACACCTTACTATCCTCTTCCATGTTATTGTAATCTTACACCTTACTATCCTCTTCCATGTTATTGCAATCTTACACCTTACTATCCTCCTACATGTCATTGCAATCTTACACCTTACTATCCTCTTCCATGTTATTGCAATCTTACACCTTACTATCCTCTTCTATGTTATTGCAATCTTACACCTTACTATCCTCTTCCATGTTATTGTAATCTTACACCTTACTATCCTCTTCCATGTTATTGCAATCTTACACCTTACTATCCTCCTACATGTCATTGCAATCTTACACCTTACTATCCTCTTCCATGCTTCTGCAATCTTACACCTTACGATCCTCTTCTGTGTTATTGCAATCTTACACCTTACTATCCTCTTCTATGTTATTGCAATCTTACACCTTACTATTCTCTTCTATGTTATTGCAATCTTACACCTTACTATCCTCTTCCATGTTATTGCAATCTTACACCTTACTATCCTCTTCCATGTTTTTGCAATCTTACACCTTACTATCCTCTTCCATGTTATTACAATCCATGTCGACATTAAAAAGATATGCTATGTCCAATACAGCACACAAAAGAATGGTAAAGCAACATAAGCTATTAACAAAAAATCGCATCATAAGAGGTGTGACAAAGCTCTCTATGCCACCTATCCTTCTATCCTTCTCACTTATCCACACATATCTTCGAAATCTAACCCTCCTCATCTTTCTAGGTTTCTTTCGTTTTACTTTCCCTTTTTCTTCCAACACAGTCGATTATGTTTTCATCTCCCCAGCCACTTTCTTCAAATCTATCTTCAATTTCATCATTATATCCATTTCCTTATCTTATCTCTAATCTTCCACCCTTATCTAATTTATCCTCTCATCTCTTCTTCATACATTTCATTACTTCTTCATCGTCTATCCATCCACCTTCCATCTTGTTTCCATAATTCCTTCATTTCTCTATTTAATATTCCACCTATCCTCCAAATCTACTCTTCCATTTGTCTTATCATCTGTGCTTCGTCTATCGCTTCTACGTTTCTCCTCTCCCATTTATCTTCATCTCTAGGCTTCCCTTCCATTCCGTTTATCTTTCTACCCTTTCTATCCTCCCCCAACTGCAACTCTTCCACCTGCCTTTCCATCTCCTGCATCTATCACAGTATCCCTTCCCACTAACTTACTTTCCCATTTCCATATTATTTTTCTGCCTCTGTTACCACTTCTACATTTTCGCCATATCTACTAATCTCTTATCTGTCCTTCAATTCCACCTTTTCATTTCCCATCCATCCCTAAATCTCCCTTCTATCTATCTATCCATTCTGCTCCTTTTCTATCCAACATACCTCTCTTTTCATCGCATTTCCTTCCTTTTTTTTCGGTATTACCATGTCCATCCTTTCACGAAATCCACTCTTCCATCTGATTTTCCACTTTCTCACTATATATCTATCTAATAAACCATACCATCATCCACCCATCCATCTATCTATCCATCCATTGATATCTATCTATCCATCTATCTATCTACAATATCTATCTATTCCTTTCCCATGCATCTTCCATCTCATCTTCATATCTTCCCTTCTCTATTAATTCCTTCCACCCCTCCTACGCCTCCATTTGTCCTTCTATCCCATCTTTCTCTCCCTCTTTCGCTCCTATCTGCTTCTCTCTCTCTCTCTCTCTCTCTCTCTCTCTCTCTCTCTCTCTCTCTCTCTCTTCGCACTCATCCTCCCCCTCTCTTCCTATTACTCTCTACTTGCGTCCATTATCGGCCATTTGTCTCTTTTCCTCTTGCATTTGCCTCTCCTCTCTCCTACCTTCCTTTCGTCCTCACTTTTATGCTAGCTTCTGTGTGTGTGTGTGTGTGTGTGTGTGTGTGTGTGTGTGTGTGTGTGTGTGTGTGTGTGTGTGTGTGTGTGTGTGTGTGTGTGTGTGTGTGCTCTAATTCACCCTTTCATAAACTTTCCCGACATACAAACTGATTTTCCCTATATTCTTTATTTACTGTACAATTTTTATTTGACTTTTAGCGTTACTATCCTTTCATCAAACTCCATTTCTCCAAATCTTCATTTTTACTACCCTTTATTGCCTTATTCAGTTATTCCCTCTTCCGCTTATATATTTCCTCTTTCTCCTATATTCTCTTTCCTTGTTATTTTCATTCCATTCTTTCATCCGTCTAACTGCCTCCTCCCTCCCTACGTTTTTTTTTCCTAAGTCTCTCTCTCTCTCTCTCTCTCTCTCTCTCTCTCTCTCTCTCTCTCCACAATTCTGCGTTCTCCCTTCCTCCTCACCTTTTCCTCCTTGCTCTCGTCTCCCTTTCCTCTCCCTTCCCTCCTATTATCCCCCCTCACTGGTTCCTCTCCCCTTCACCTCTCCTCCCCATCCATCTTGCCTCCTCTCCCCTCTCCCTCGGGCTTCTCCCCTCATTTGACCTCTGCTGGTGTTCTTACCCTCACCCCTCCCCCCCTTTCCCCTCTTTGTGTCTTTCCCCTCCTTTGCTTCTCTCGCACCCTTCTCTTCTTTTCTCCTCTTCTCTCTTCTGATTTCCCCCCCCCCCTTTCACTCCTCTTTCCTGTTCAACTTTTTTCCTCTTTACGTGTCTCCTTTTCTAGTTAAACTTTCCCCGTTTTCTTCCAGCCATTATTCCTTTTTTCTTCTTTCACATCTCGTTTCCATAACCACTCTCATCTATTTTATTCTCCTCTTCTGTCTTTGTTTCCTCTTTCGCGTCTGTATTTCCCCAAACAATTCCCCTCTTTTAACGTTTTTCTTTTATGTGTCCGACTCTGGGCATAGGCTTCACAGCCTGCTACCAAGGCCTAGTTGTTCTCCTGCACACCATACACCTCCACATGTCACCACTTTGGCGCTAACACCCAAAGTCCATATTTAATATATGCTGGGGCTGTTTCATATAGGACTGGTGTACTGGCATTGGCGGGGGTACTTTTACGACATGTCGGCGGGACCTTTGTAGATCAGCAAAGTCTGCTTTTTTTTTTTAATGAAATTCAAATCCTTAAACTGCTCCCTGCCCCAGCGGGGATTCGAACCTATCTCTGCCCTCTGTTCTGTACTCTTACTCTATTTCTAACCTACTTACGCCTATCCTCTCCTCTTCAGCTACTTCTTTTTTTTCTCTCTCCTTTCTTATTTCCCTCCTCTCTCTTGTAACCTCTTTTCCCTCCATTTCCCCTGAGATACTTCCACTCCATTTCTCTTCTTTCCCCTCTGTTCTTTCTTCCTACTCCTCTATTTAACTCCTTACGCATCTCCTTCTCTCTTCTGGTACTTTCCTCTTTATCTTCTCTGTTTTTCAGCACTATTCCTCAACCCTCTCAATTCTTTTCCTCTTCCTTTTTCACTCCCTCTTCCTCTCACATTTAAGTTACCCAGCCCTCTTCCACTCTCTTTTTCCCTATTTCTCACTTCTTTTATCTCTCTTACTTTATTACCCTTCCCCCTTCCTTTTTTTCTTCTTACTTCTCTCTTCCACATCTCTCTTCCCATCCCACCCCTTTACTCATTCTTCTACAGTACTTCTTGTCCCTCGTCGTTCTTCATCCTCACTGCTCTCTCTCTCTCTCTCCTTTAATCTTCTTTATCCTTCCCCTACTTTCTCCGTCATACTCTCGCAGTAATTGCTTCTCACTTTTTCATCTTTACTCTCTCTCTCTCTCTCTCTCCTCATCTTCTCTTCAATTCTCTTACCTTTCTCCTCCCTTCGTTCCTACACCTCTTTCCTCTTCCCCCTCTAGTCTTCTCCCACCCTCTCCCCTCATTTCGTCCTCTTTTTTCCCGTCCCGTCATCCTCCCTCAGTCTCTCTTCTCCCCTTCCATCCCTCCTCCTACCCTTCCTTAGCCTGCCTTTGCAATCATCTCATCTCTCACTTCCCCTCTCTTCTTCTCTCACTCCTTCCTCATCCCTTTCACCCACCATCTCCCCTTCCCTCACTCTCACCATTACTATCTTACTCATCCTCTCTTCCGCACTCTCACTCTCTTCTCCCCTCTCAGACTCCCCTCACTTCCCAGCTTCGTTCCTCTTCCTTTCTCACATTCATCTCTCCTCTTCCCCTCACTCTCTCGTCTCCCTCTCACTCAGTCTCTACCTTCCCTGACTACCCTCTCTCACTCTCCTATCTACTTACTGTACACTCCCTCCTCTTCCATCTAACTCAACTTCTCATCTTCCCTCACTCTCCCCTCCCACCTTCTCTCCCTCCCTCCCTCCCCCTCCTCCCCTTCTCCCTCCCTGCGCCCCTCCTGCCTCCCCTCACTCTCCCCTCCCACCTTCTCTCCCTCCCTCCCTCCCCCTCCTCTCCTTCTCCCTCCCTGCGCCCCTCCTGCCTCCCCTCTGGTTAACTGACCGACAATAATCTACTCATTAGTGACCCTAAACTCCTCGAGCAGGGCGAATGAGGGGACAACACAAAAATAAACACACACACACACACACACACACACACACACACACACACACACACACACAAATACAGACACGCGCACAGAGAAACGAAAGCTAAATAAGTAAAAAATCAGATATGAAGAAGATGGGAAACTACAAAACAGAAAAATAATGATGTGAAATACAGACAAAACACACACACACACACACACACACACACACACACACACACACACACACACACACACACACACACACAATTATAAAAACCATAAAATATAAACACAACTATACAACCTACTACAGGGAGCACGACGCTTCGACTGAGAAGGTACGAAAAACGTAACTGTCTTGAGAAAAACACGAAAGATGATACTAGGCTCATTCTCTTCTCTCTCTCTCTCTCTCTCTCCGTCTCCTTCACCCCCTTTCTTTCCCTCTACCTTTCTGTTATCATGCTCTTCCCTTTCTCTTCACACTCGTCCCCCTCCTCTCTCTCTCTCTCTCTCTCTCTCTCTCTCTCTCTCTCTCTCTCTCTCTCTCTCTCCAGGTCAGGTCAGGTCAAGGAGAAAGCCAGGGCATGAAAGATGGAAGAAACAAGGGAAGAAGACAGCAACATGAAAGGGAGAGGGAAATATGAAGGAAGGAGAGACGGAGACCAAGGGTGGAGATGAAGGAGAGAGAGGGGGAGGAAGGACGGATACGAAGAAGAAAGAGGGAGAGAGACATTGGGGAGAGGGGAGAAAGTGGAGGCATGAGGAAGGGAGAGAGGGAGAGAATGTAGAACTGATAATGTTTAAAGTGAAAAATACTGCAAATGAGAGAGAGAGAGAGAGAGAGAGAGAGAGAGAGAGAGAGAGAGAGAGGAATACAGATATGACAGTACGGGATGAAAACAAAGAACTGAACGATGGTGCGAAGGGTGGGGATAAAACAGAGAAATGAGGGAGGGAGATGTATGGAGAAAAGGAGGGAGAGGAGCGAGAAAGAAGGAAGGAGAGGAGCGAGAGAGAAGGAGGGAGAGGAGCGAGAGAAATGGAGGGAGAGGAAGGAGAGAAAAGGAGGGAGAGGAGGGAGCGAAAAGGAGGAAGAAGAGCAAGATAGGTGAGAGAGAGAGAGAGAGAGAGAGAGAGAGAGAGAGAGAGTATGAAGACACATTACTGGTGTAGGGGCCAGCATTCCCCAGGGGTGCTACAGGGAGCAGCCGCTGTGTCCACTCTAGTTAGCCAGGCAGGGGGCAGGGGAGGTAATGAAGCAGGGAGGGAGGGAGGGAGAGATGAAGGAAAAGGGAGAGAGGGAGGGAGGAAAAGGGAGAGAGGAAGTGGGAGGCGCGGAGAAAGAGAGAGGGAGGAAGGAGAGAAAGTGGGTAGGGAGGGGGGGGGGTTACTGATGCAGAGAGGGAGAGAAAGAGGAAGGGAGGGAAGGAGGAAGAGGGGGAGAGGAGAGGGAGAGGAAAGCATGGCTAGGTAGGATGAGAAAGGTAATGACGCAAGGAGGGAGGAGGAGATGGAGAGGATGGAAGAAAGGAAATGAATGTGTAACAAAGAGAACGATAGGAGAAATGGTAATGAAACAGGGAGGAAGAGCAGGAGTAGAGAGAGAGGAAAGACAGGGAGGTGGAGAGGGAGAAAGAGAATAAGGGAGGGGTGGGGGGAGGGAGGAGTGGATAGTAAAGAGAGAAAGCAAATGTTAAAAGTGAGAGGTAATGACGCAGAGAGGGACTAAATGAAGGAAAGGACAAGGGAAAGAGGGAGGGAGGGAATTCAGGAAGGAGGGGAGAGAGGAAAGGAAGGAGACGGGTGGGGAGAAGAGGAAGTGGGGAGGAGAAAGAAGGATGAGTGGGCAACATATGGAATGGAAGGTGGAAAAGGGAATAATGATGGAAAGAAAAAATGGAAGGGAGAGAGAGAGAGGATGGTGGGATAAAAAGTAGCAGGAGAGGTAAGAAAGCAAAGAGGGTGAGAGAATGAGGGAGAAGGAACAATGGAGGGAGAATCAAGAAGCAAGAGGGAAGAGGGAGGAGTGATAAAGAAGCGGGAGTAATGACGGATGGGGGAGAGGGTAGAATTACTGAGACGACACAAGGTAAACTGCAAATTGGGAGGAAGAAAGGAGGAAGGTAAGAGAGACAGGGAGAGAAAGAGAGGACAGCTGGTTAAGAAAGAAGGGAGAATAAAAGGGAGAGGGAGGGTAGCAGGTAGGGAGGCAGAAGAATCGAGGAGTGTAACAGAGACAGGGGGAGAAAGTGAGGGCAGCTGGTTAAGAAAGAAGGGAGAATAAAGGGAAGAGGGAGGATAGCAGGTAGGGAGACAGAAAGAAGGACAAAGTGATGGAGATGACGCAAAGACGGAGAGTCACTGAGAGGAGATAATAAGAAAAGGAATGAGGGACTGAGGAGACTAGAAGGGAAGGTGAAGAGGAGGGAAGGAAGATGGAGAAAGGAAAAGGGAGAGAAGAGGAAGGGAAGTGGAGAGAACAAGGGAAGAGGGGGAAGGAAGAAGGGAGAGGGGGGGAAGGAGAAAGAGAAGGTGAGAGTGGAAGGAGGAAAGGAGAGGGAAGAAAGGAGAGTGGGGAAAAAGGAATGGACGGGGATGAAGAAGGATGGAAAAGGGGGGGTAAGGGGAAACGAAATAGGGAAAAGTAGAAAAGAGAAAGGGAGGCAGGGAGGGAAGCAGGGAAGAAGGAAGAGAGGGAAAGGAAAAGAAAGGGTGGGAGGTAAAGAGGTTGGGAGGGAGAGGGATGAAGAGAAGAAAGTGAGGGAGGGAAGGAGAGCGAGAGAGGGAGGAAGGAAGCGAGGAGAGGAGAGTGAGAGAGGGAGGATGGGAGAGTGAGGAAGGGAGGAGGGGAGGGTGAGAAAGAGTAGATGGGAGGAGGAGAGTGAGAAAGGGAAGAAGGGAAGAGGGGAGGGTGAGAAAGGGGGGAGGGGTGGAGGGGAAAGGGAGGAAGGGAGGGAGGATGGGAGAGAGGGAGAGGGATGAAGGGAGGGAGAAGGGGTGAGTGGGAGAGGGAGGAAGGGAGCAGGTGGTATATTTACTCAGTAAGGGAAGGAGAGAGAGAGAGAGAGAATGAACTAAGGAGGAAGGGGGGGGGGAGAATGCTAAGCTGGATGAAAGGAGTACCCAGTGTCCATCTCTCTCTCTCTCTCTCTCTCTCTCTCTCATATACACACTTAAAACACACACACACACACACACACACACACACACACACACACACACACACACACACACACACACAGAGAGAGAGAGAGAGAGAGAGCATGAAACTAAGCGAAGACATGACGAGAGAGAGGGAAGGAGAAGGGGAGAGAGAAGACAGGTAGTTAGAGAGAAGGACTGGAGCAATAAAGAGGAAGAGGAAGAGGAGGAGAGAGGAGAGGGAAGGGTGAGGCAAGCCAAGCAAATGAGAATAAATGAGAGGAGGGAAGGAGAGATGGAGATGAGACTGAGGAAAGGGAGGGGGAAGGAAGGAGAAATATATAAGCATTAAGACAGGATGAAGAAGATGCACACAAGAAAGATGAGATTAATAAAGATGCGTAAGAGAAAGATGGGATTACTAAAAGATGCGTACGAGAAAGATAAGATTAATAAAGATGCGCAAGAGAGAGATGAGAATTATAAAAAACATGCGTAAGAGAAAGATAAGATTAATAAAGAAGCGTACGAGAGAGATGAGAATTATAAAAGATGTATACGAGAAAGAAAAGATGAATAAAAGATGCATACGAGGAAAATATGATAAATAAAAGGTGCATGCGAGAAATATACGATTAATAAAGATGAATATGAGAAAAATAAGAATAATACAAAATGTGTAAGAGAAGGATGAGAATTACAAACGATGCACACGAGAAAGATGAGATCGATATAAAACGCCTAAAAGAAAGACCAGAATAATAAGACAATGTTATGGTGAATACAGTGATGGTAACAACATTAAGGACAACATATGAATGAATTTGTCACGAGATTAACCTCTTCACTACGAGAAATCTTTCTAAACTGTCAGCAAGAAAAAAAAATAGACATCCTCGTTCTTAATGACTTAATGGAGACTCTGGCCTATGGTTCCTTCCTCCTTGCTTAAAAAAAAATGACTGTGGAGTGTCTCTCCTGGGCTGAATATACTTGTTTTTAGGAATAATAATAATAATAATAATAATAATAATAATAATACGAAACGGCTTAATCATATGACTGCGAAGACCACATACAATCGCCAGAAACTCGGCAAAATATAATACCAGTTTTCCCAACCCGTGCAGGTCGTAGGTGGAGGCGCCCATCATCCACTCATATGATGTAGTTTCTTCACCCTTATCTTTCTTTTCTGTGTCTGCCCTCATCTCTATTTTCTCTCATCCATCCTGTCATTTTTTATTAATCTTCTTTACACTTCAGGTTATTTTACACAGAGTGACAAGCTTAATGTTTCCTGTAACCCAGGAAACCATTTACAACGCTGGGTGGTAACCATATAACCGAATAACGGAGTGATGTGGAGCCCTCTGCGGCGTCCATCCAGGAACCAAACCTCTACACTCTTCCCCTCGCCACGCTGTGGCGGAAAGCTGTCTGCCGCAAAGGAACATAAGTTTACTGCACGGGATGACCCAACAGGGGCGGTTACTTGCCTGCGGTTGATGGGTCTGTTCAGCCAGAAAGACGGATTACTCAACCACAGCACCAACAACCATCTCCGAGTAAGCGTTATATACCGTGGATTATGTTTAGCCTTTAAACAGAGTACTGCATCTCCTTCCTGAATAAAGTCACCAGGCATTACCTAGAATATACAGTAGTTCCTGAAGTCTGCCATTATCACATCACCATCTGCCATCACTACCACCGTCATCATAACAACCAATTTCAGCGCATTACACTCGAAAAAAAAAAAAAAAAACGATAAACTCACCACCACCACCATCACATCATCTCGTCACCTCTGCAAGTGGTTGTCACACTCACCTGGAAAAAGGAGAGGCAAGTATTAAAACATTATACAGAAGGGAAACAGGCTAACACATAACAGATTTCAGCAGACACTAGTCACTGTCACAATATCGATTTATACACAAAATAAACAGCTTTATAAAGTATCACAACAATTGGACATGTGATACACGCGAAATATATTAACAATAATAACAATAATCATCATCATCATCATCATCATCATCATCCAATCCTACATTGCCCCATGAGGAGCGTAGGAGCCCGGGGCTAGGCAGTTGGTCTCGACATTTAAGATGAGAGTGACCAGCCTCACTCATCCCTGAGTGGCATTACATGAGCAATCAACCCCAACCACCCCTTGGATATAAACCTTCACCGGCTCAATCCGACTGGAGTGCAATAATTACCCACTAAACCACCAGGTGCCAAAATTTGGTTATATGGTTACCACCCAGCATAGTAAATGGTTTCCTGGTGTACAGGAAACCATTTGGCTTGTCACTCAATGTAGAGTCACCCACAGGCAGAAGGAAAAGGAAATAATGAAGGAAAGAAAGACAGGAGAGGGAGTGTAAAGTCACCCGTAGGAAGAAGGACGAGGAAAGAATGAAGGAAAGAAAGACAGAAGAGGATGGAAGGAAAGGAGGATGGAAGGAAAGGAGGATGGAAGAAAGGAGGATGGAAGAAAGGAAACGGCAGACACCTGAGAGCAGCACTACATCGAGTGAGTGGATGGTGAGCGCCCCCACCTACCACAATAATAATTATAATAATGCCACTACTACAACAACAACACCTACTACTACTACTATTACTACTACTGCTACCACTACTACTACTACTACTACTACTACTATTACTATTAATAATAATAATAATAATAATAACAATAATAATAATAATAATAATAATAACAATAATAATAATAATAATAATAATAATAATAATAATAATAATAATAACCCCAATTACTACATCATGAAAAAAAAAACACAAGAGAAAGCATACGGCGACATAGAGAAAAGTAAAATAAAGACGCCAAAGTGAGAGATTCAGGAGGAGGAAAGACCACATGACAAAGAAGAGGAAAGGAAAAACAATACGAAGAAGAAGAATAAAGCAGACGAGAATGAAGAAGGAAAACACCCACTGGGGCCGTACAAGAGAGAATAAAGAGAAAGAGAGAAGAGAGAATAAGGAGGAAGAGAGAGGAGAGAATAAAGAGAAAGAGAGATGAGAAGACAGGGTAGGGGCGAGGAAGGGGAGCCAACAGGAATAATTCGCTTAGTGCTTCATCAGTGACGAGCGATGGCCAGGGGAGGAGGTGAGGCGAGAGGAAGGAAGTGGACAAGGGGCGGAGAGAAGGAGATTAGGAGGGAAGGAGAGAGACTGAGGGAGAAGAGAAGGAAGGATGGGCAGGGGAGGTGAGGTGAGGCAAGAGGAAGGAAGTGGACAGATAAAAAATGACAAATTAAGTGGAAGGAGGAGGAGGAAAGACAAGACGGCAAAGATAAGGTGGAAGAATATGGGTGGAGAGGAATTTTAAAGTGAAAGGAGACATACACAAGGGAGAGGAAAAGAGAGATATAAGAGAAGGAAGAAATCTGTGCTATGAGAAGACAATGGGAGGAGAGGAGAGGAGAGGAGAACAGATGTTAGGGGAAGAGAGGAGAGGAGAGGAGAACAGATGTTAGGGGAAGAGAAGAGAGGAGAAGAGAAGAAAGGAGAAGAGGGGAGAGAAGAGAAGAGAGGAGAGGAGAGGAGAGGAGAGGAGGGGTGAAACAGGAATAGGGAAGTAGACACAGCTGGAAAGATGGACATAAAGAGAAAACAAAAGGATGACAGGTGAAAAAGGATGTAGGAAACAGGGAGATTAAGAAGGTAATGAAGGTGACAAGAAAGGGAAGGTGAAATCATAAAGAAAAGAAGAAGTGAGGCAAGCAAGGAGGGAACATACCAAGGATTATGAAGCGATGAACAGGAAAGAGGGGTAAAGGGGATGAAGAAAACTGAAGAAGGGAGAGAATAAGGACCAAATGGGCAGGTTAGGAAGTGACGAGGAGGGAGGAAGGGGATATATGGAGGGAGGAAACAACTAGGAGAGAGGGAAGAATTAGGAGAGACGGAAAGGGAAAAAATAGGAGAGGGGGAAGGAACAAGAGGGAGTGATATCAAGGAGGAGGGAGACAGGGAGAGGGGAGGGAATAAGTGGAGGAATATCGGTGGAAAAGAAGGAATTGGAGATGGAAAGGGGAGATGACGAGAGGATAACTGTGAGAGAAAGTAGGTGCAACATTGGCAGGAAGGAATGGGGGAGATGTGGAGGAGAGATTTAGACACTAAAACCACAGGTTCATATTCTAAGTGACTATATGGGATTTCCTAACATCTCTTCCTTAGCGATTTATTCTACCTATTACGCCTTCGTATTGTGTGTTAGTGATGCAAACTGTGTATTAAAACGGTATAAAACAAACAAGAGAATGTGAAGGTGTAACAGGAAAGATAAAAGTTCAACAAGGAAGGAAAGAATGGGGCGGAGAAATATAAGAGGAAATATAAAATGAGATGACAGTGGTCACAAAGAGGAGAAAGAAGAGGAGAAAGGAAATCCTAACGTACCTTTATCCATTCATCTTCACCCTCCCTAACTCTCTCCCTTACCCTCATCTTCCTTCACCACCATCCAAACTTACTCCCTACCCTTATTCTCCCTCATTCTTCACCCACCTCTCTCAAAGTGCTTTCACCCTAGCTACCTCTAACATCTCCCCACTCTTCTCCTCACCCTCCCTCACTCTCACCCCGGTCCTCTCCCATTCTCCCTCACTTTAACCCTCACGCTATCTCACAAGTCTCATCTAAGTTCTCTCACACCTTTATCCTCAGCCTCCCTTCCTCTTACCCACATTCTCCTTCATTCTTCCCCTCCATTACACCCTCACCCACCATAATCCTCCCTCACACTTCCCGCCCACTCAACTACTCATGCTCCCTCATTCTGCCTCACACTTGTCCTCACCCTCCGTTTCACTCTTCCAACACTGAGCCACTGCTAATGCTTAAATGGAGCCCCATTACCTCAGTCACACTCCATTTCCATCACCCTCCTTTCTCCTTCACTTTTTAACATTTCATTTACTCTTTTACTGTTATCTTCCTTTGTCGCATGAGCGTATGTTTTCCTTTGTACGTACGCCTGCATGTCTTCCTCTGTATGTATGTATGTATGTATGTCTGCATGAATGTATGTAAAAAATCTGTGTCTGCATGAATGTATGTATGTACGTATGTATGCATGTTTTTTATGCAAAGGATAAGGAACCAAAGGTCAGGAGCCCGCAGACTGTTCCCAAGAAAAAAAAAAAGAACAAGATTACAAAGCACTCAAAGAGAGCATACCTCCGCCAATGCCACTGCCATTAAAAAGGATCCGGATCCGTGGAGATACTGTGTGGAATAAATAGGATATGGATCCGCCCTAAAATTTAATTAACTTTTTCTTGACCCATGGCCCATTCTTCCTAAAAATTTTATTAAAATTCACTGAGAACTTTTGGAGATATTGTGCAGGATACAAAGGATCCGGATCCGCCCCCATATTCAATCAATTCTTTCTTGACCCATGTTGCACCCTTCCACCAAATTTCAATGAAATTCACTAAGAACTTCAGGAGACATCGTCTGGACAAACAAACTGACAAACATAGGTGAATACATAACCTTCTCCAACTTTCAAGATCCGTTCATTTTGAGATGCCTGGACACGCTGCGTTTGAAAGACTGGAGATCATAGACAGTAGGAAATACAGACACAGGGTGACAGTTCCAGAGTTCACCTACTGCTTACATGAAGGACTGGGAGTATGGTTAACTCTTGCCTTTAGAGCTGGACAGGAAAGGGATGATACTTTGTTGCTAGCCTGGCGCTAAGTGCCTGCCGTCCTGGTGGAGGGATGCAAGCAGATGTATGTATGTATGTATGTATGTACAGTCCTGGGCAAAATCTGGCCTACTGTTTCACTGCATCTACTTCCCACTTGGGGTACGTCCGTCAATCTCCTCCCTGAGGCACTGTATCACAGAATCTACTATGGACACAGAAACACAGCAAGCCTCTCTCAGCTTGAGAATACCAGCCAGACGAGGAATGAAAAATGCAAAGTTGAAATTGTATGAGAACTTTTGCTCTTGACTGTACTAATGTGTAGTGCATATATATCAATGCCTGCGTTATGATCTGAATGAATAAATGGTGTATGTATGTATGTATGTATGTATGTATATATATATATATATATATATATATATATATATATATATATATATATATGTGTGTGTGTGTGTGTGTGTGTGTGTGTGTGTGTGTGTGTGTGTGTGTGTGTGAGAGAGAGAGAGAGAGAGAGTCTATCCACTTCCCTATCTTCCAAAATCGTTCACTTCATTTCTGTGTGTTCCAATGGTGCCTAAAAAAAAAAAAAAAAAAAAAAAGGGCCAAGTCAATATTGCACATTTTTTCTATTATTGCTTTTTCGACTCAGCCTTCCATACATTCCACTGTACTGCTATTTTATATACACTGCAGCCCTATACAAGCAGTTTGCCTCGATTTTCCCCCCCCCCCCTCTCCCTCTCTCTCTCTCTCTCTCTCTCTCGAATTTCCCCCCCTCCCTTCCCCCCTCATTCTCTCTCTCTCTCTCTCTCTCTCTCTCTCTCTCTCTCTCTCTCTCTCTCTCTCTCTCTCTCTCTCGACTTTTTCTCCTCTCTCTCTCGACTTTTTCTCCTCTCTCTCTCTCTCTCTCTATCCCTCTCTCCTACAATTGCTTCGCTCGTCTTTCAATTAATCCTTTTCTATCGCTCCTCCCTTCAATCTCGACTTGTGTTGTTCTCTTTCCCCTCTTTCCTCCTCTCCCCTATTTCCCTCTCCAACCACTCTCCTTTATCCTCTCCCCTCTGATATTTCTCTCCTTTCCCTTGTCCCCTTCCCTTCCCTTCCCTTTCCCCTCTCAAAATCTTTCCTCTCATCCCCTACCTTCTTCCCTCTCACACTCTTTCCTTTCCCCTCTCCCTTCTCCCCTTTTTTCTCTCTAATCTCTCCTCAATTCTCTCATTCCCTACCCCTTTCACATCCCTTCATCCATCCCCTCACTCACACCCTTTCACCTCCATCCCCTCTCTTCCTTCCCACTCTCCTCCATTTCTGTTTTGCTCTTCCCTTTTTATCTTTCTTATCTCCCTCTCTTGGTATGTGCCACCTTTTCTTCATCTACACCTTTTCCTCCTCTCTTCCACTTTCTTTTCATTACTCACTTTCTATCATTCCCTCTTTTGGATCTCCCCTCTTTCTCTCTTTCATTTCTCTGATATCTACCCTCTTTCTTAAATCAGCATGTCCCTTTCCACCTTTTTCAACTCCTGTTCTTTTTTTTTTTCCTAACGCTCTTCTTTCCTCTCTCTCACATCTCCACTCTTTCAACCTCTTCCACTCCCTTTTCTGCTTTCTAAACTCTTCCTTTTCGTCTCGTATATCCCCCTTTTCCTAAATTTCACCTTCCTCCTCCTTCCCCTGTTCTAACATTCTTCCTTTACCTAACTTCGCACCTGAATTTCCCCTTCCCTTTGACTCTCCTTCCCTCTTCTCACATCGCCCCTCACTCTCACACATCATCATCTCTTCTCACATCACTCCTCACTCTCACACATTATCTATCACCCATTCACTAAGCCTCCCCTTTTTCCTCTTACCACTCCTTCATTCCTGTTTTTCCCTTTCCTCTGTCTAACCTTCTGTAACACCTCCCCATTCTCCTATTTCTTCTCCTAAATCTTCCATTCCTCACACCTCCTCTCCCTTCCCTTTCTCTCCCTCCCCTATCTTCTCTTCCACACAACTCCCCTCTCTCCCATTTCTCCTCCCCTACCTCCCCCTCCCCCCAGCGAGTGTGAGGGTGCCATGTGACAATCAGGCTGGCTGTTGCGGTCACACTCAGAGGCACTAATTGGCAGTTACGACCTTCCTTCCTTCCTTCCCCTCCCCTCCTCTGTTTCCCTCCATCTGTCCTCTATATTCCTTTCAATCTGTCAACTTTACACTATTGATGTCATTTCAATCTCTCCTACCTTCTTACTACTTTAACGTTTTTCTTCCTCCCTCCCTCCCTCCTTCTTTCCCCTCCCTCCTCTCCTTTTATCTGTCCTCTCAAGCTCCTTCTCTACTGTACTTCCTTCAGTCTGCCTACTTTCGTCTGTTATCATATTCCCTAAGTTTGTTTTCTTCACTTCCTTTCTCCATTTTCTTTCCCCTCGATTCTTTCTTTTCCTTCTTATCCTTCCACAAATTTGTCAACTTCCATTTGCAACACTGTTTCCTCCCTGCCTCCATTTTTTCTCTCCATGTTTTTTTTTTTTTTCAACGCTCTCCTTCCTCCATGTGCCTTCCCCATCTATCCTTCATTTAATCAATCTTCCTCCATCTATTAATCTGTCAACTTCCTCAATTATTTTTTTTTCTTTTTTCCTTCATTATTTCCTCCCATCCTTCCTTCCTGTCGTCCCCGTCTGTTCTCCCGGACCCCTATCATTCCACCAGCCTGTCTACTTTCACCTATATACCTATCAACATTCCACTTTTTTTTTTTCACATCTTTTCCCCTTTGCCCCACACTCCATCTGTCCTCTCTGACCGTCTCGTCTATCCCTTATCCAGGTTTTCTACTTTCTTCAGTCAATATGCTCTCTCTCTCTCTCTCTCTCTCTCTCTCTGATCTTCTTCTTCCTCCCTTTCCCCACTCTACTTCATCTTCGTATACACTCCCCCTCTGTCCTTCTATCACCCTCTCTACGGTCCTCTCTTAACCTTTCTTTCTCTCCCTCCTTCCTGTACTTATTCTTCTACTCTCCTCACCTCTCTTTTCATCATCCTCTTTTTTTCTCTCTCTCCACTCTTTCTACATCCACACACTCTCTCCCTTCCTCCATCAGTCCCTTCTCCAATTTGTCTACTTAACTCACTATTAATCTGTCAACTCCTCTCTCTCTCTCTCTCTCCCTCTCTCTCTCTCTCTCTCCATCATCGGGAATAAGGTCTCTTCCTCCTTGTCCCGCCCCTGTCATTTTCTCTCCCTCCTGTCTCCACTCTTCTCCCCAAATTATCTTTCCCACCTTCCCGTCTTTCTCCCTTTGTCTCATTGCTCTCTCTCTCTCTCTCTCTCTCTCTCTCTCCCTTCTTCCTTTTTAATTCTTTGCCTTTCACAATTTATCCATTTTCCTTCGTTTCCAATCATTTTCATATCCCATCTCCTCTTCTTTTCTCTATGAATGATGGAAAACAGACGATATAAAGACATCAGGAAAAGATGGAGAGAGAGAGAGAGAGAGAGAGAGAGAGAGAGAGAGAGAGAGGGGGGGAGGCAATTTGAAGGGAGCGATTTATCTCTCCCTTCCGATTTTGCTACTCCCCCCTTTTCCCCCCCTTTTCTCTCTCCTCTTTTTCCCTTTCACTTTCTCCTCTCTTCCTTTCCCCTCCCTCTACTCTTCTTTCCCTCTCATCACTTCCATCCCCACCCTTTATCCTCGTCACATTCTTCATATGTTTTCTTCCTCCCTCTTACTTCCTCTCTTCCTCCATTTCTTCTGCACTCCTATCTCTCCACCCTTCCCTCCTTCCTTCGTCGTTTCAACTCTCTCTTAGCTTGTCATTCCTCCTCCTCTTTGCTCTCTCCTCATCTCTCTTTCTCTCCCTTACCCTTCCTCTCTCTCTCTCAACTCTCCTTTCCTCATCTCCCCTCCTCTTTCATGCCTTCAGTTCTCTCTCCTGAACATCCCTCCAATTCTCCCCTCCGTCCCTCAGCCCTCCATCTCTGCCATTGCTTCTCTCAACCTCTCTCCCGATGCTACATTTTTTCTCCCTCCTCTCTCTCCCATCCTCCCTCCATCCCTCCCCTACCAGCCATCCTTACCTGCCACCCTGCCTCGTTAGAGCGCCTCCCACCTTGCTAAGTGCCCCCTCCCCTCTTTCCTTCTCTCCTCCCTCCTCCTCAATCTCTCCTCACCTCTTCTATCTCCCTTTCCTCTTTCCTCCATCCCTCCGTCGCTGTGTTCCCTTTCTTTGCTCCCTCGTCCCTGGCCGCCTGAATGCCTGCCTGACCCTCTGCCTCTGCTCTCGACACACCTGAGCTGCGTCAGTTAATTACCTGAGTGACATTAATCAGTTTCACACCTGCCGTCACCTCAGAGTAATGAATCCTGGCTCACCTATCCAGGCACATGCCGTCTATGTACGAATATATAGACGGCATATATATATATATATATATATATATATATATATATATATATATATATATATATATATATATATATATTTATACGGTATAAATATTTATTTACATAAATCATACACTATATAATATCTATCTATCTATCTCTCTATCTATATATATACCGGTATACATATACAGTATTTATATTTATACGGTATATATATTTATTTACATAAATCATACACTATAATATATATATATATATATATATATATATATATATATATATATATATATATATATATATATATCATATACTATATTTACATCTATCTACCTATCTATCTATCTATCTACCTATCTACCGGTATATAATATATTTGTACACGTATATTTGGCTCCTTCATTCATTTAATTATATATCCAACAGTTTGTTTATTTGCAGACTGAGAAATATAGGTGTAGCCTACATATATCAACAGCTTTTTGTATAATTTTGATCACAAACATATTTTTAGGAAAACAGTACTAAAGGCTGACAGCAATTCCATTAATAAATACTTCTTTCATTATCGGCTAATCTTTATTTTTTTACATAAATAACGTAAAAAAAAAACAAAATATGAAAACCGTCCACAGACATCAAATGAAATCACGCACATACCATTACAGCACCACAACACACACCAGACAATACCACAACACACACGTTACCGTACTTCCATAACCTCTGTCCACAACCATTATACTCACAATAACAACCACCCTCACAACCCCTTCGTACTTACCATCACTCTTACCACAACTACTGTATAACCAGCCCAACAACCACACCTACCACATACACAACCTAATCCAACTACCATACCCAACTACAACCATTTCCACTATCACTTGTACAGCCACTCAACTACCACAACAAAACGCAACCTAATTACCACAACCACCACCACTCAACCACAACATGAAATATCTAACATCCACAGCTATCACACTTTCAACCACTCAGCTACCATACCAAAAAACTACCAAACAACTACCACGCCGCCAACCATTCCCGCCAGCACAATTACAGCAGAGGGGGCATCGCAACAGTGCCTCCCCCCAACATCCTTAATTTGAAAGAAAAAAGTTCTATTAATCTTATTGTTGTTTTCTCACCCCACCCCTCTCCTTGCCTCCTTCCCTCCGCTCCCCTCCCCTTCACCCCTAGTTTCCCATCATGTAAGCCTCTCTCTCCTCTCTCTCCTCTCTCTCTCTCTCTCTCTCTCACACACACACGCTTTTCTAATGATTTCCTTCGTTCCTCCATTTTCATCCTTCATCGTCTGAAGTCATTCATTTCCTTCCGTATTAAAATGTCTTACAAAATATATATATATATATATATATATATATATATATATATATATATATATGTATATATATAATACACACACACACACACACACACACACACATTTCAGATTTCTTTTTGTTTGCTCTATTCCATATCTCCCCTTTCTCTTTTTTCGTCCTCCTCCCTACCCCCGGCACATTTTTTCCTTCTATTCCTCTTCATCTCATCCATTTGATATATTTTTTTCTTAATTTCTTTCCCTCCTTCCCTCATCACCCTGTACCCCTTCCTTCTCCTTCCCCATTCCAATGATATTCCCTACCCCAAAATACGTTCCGTTTTATCTCAACTTCTATGTCAATGCTTCCGTATTCCCCTTCCTCTCCCCAGCATCAGCATCCCTTCCCAATTTCCTTCCTCTCTCTCCTAAGATCTTCCCTCCCAATCCCTTTCTCTCTCCAGTAAGCACACTCTATTCCCTATTCCCTTCGGCTCTTCCTCTTTCACTCCTCTCAGCATCCCTTCCTCTCTAACTCCATCCCTCTTCTCTTAACACACTCTCTTCTCCATCTCCCCTCCAGCTCTCTCTCTCTCTCTCTCTCTCTCTCTCTCTCTTGTTCCTAATACTCTCTCCTTTCTCATCCTTGTCCCCCTTCCCCCCTCTGTCATATACCTCCTATCCCCCTTCTATCAACATCCTCTATTCCTTACTTCCTTCTACCCTTCCCCCTCAACCTTCCTTCTCTCCCCCATTCCCCTCAGCCCTCTCTCCCTTCCCCCCATCATCCTCGACTCCCTGTTCCCCTCTGCTCCTACCCTTCCTTAATATTCTCTTGTTCTCGCCCCTCTCCTCCATGTTCTTCTTCCCTTCTTGACATTCCCTATTCCCTTCGGTCCTGCCTCTTCCCTTCCTGCCCATCACCAACCTCACTTCCCTATTCCTCCATACACCCCTCTAAGGTCGGTCTTCTCACCTTCATTCCCCTCAGCCCTTCCCCTCCTCCTCCCTAAAACACCTATCGCCTTACACCCTCTACATAGGGCCCCATTCCCTGTATCACCCTCTCTCTCTCTCTCTCCTAATATCCCTCTTTCACCCACACTATCTCCCTAGCCCTCCCCTTCCCCAACCCTTCAACATCCTCCATTCCCCATTCCCTTTGGACTTTCTTCTTTTCCTCCATCCCCTCAACATCCTCTTTTCAATATTCCCCCCTCCTCTTCCCCCTCAACTCCTGCCCCTATTCCCTTCGGTTCTTCCCCTCTACTTCCTCTTTCCAACCCTCCCCTCCCCCTCTCCCTACCCTCCCACCTTCCCTCTCCCTCCTAT
Source organism: Coenobita brevimanus (assembly GCF_032717465.1). Classification (NCBI taxonomy): domain Eukaryota; kingdom Metazoa; phylum Arthropoda; class Malacostraca; order Decapoda; family Coenobitidae; genus Coenobita; species Coenobita brevimanus. Next base: position 20,459,042 of record NC_137004.1, read on the forward strand.
TCCCCAGAGGAGCTAAGCGTCTACCCAAAATTCACATCATTGTCTTGTGAAATTGCCTTTCTTTATTCTGAGGGGAGGGAGAGAAAGAGGGGAAGGGAGGGAGGAAAAGACGGGGAAAGGAAGGCAGGAAAGGAGGGGAAGGAAAGAAGGGGAAGAAAGGATGGAAAGAAGGGGAAGAAAGGAAGGAAAGAAGGGGAAGAAAGGAAGGAAGGGGAAGAAAGGACGGACATGAGGGGAAGGAAGGGAGGAAAATGCGGGAAAGGAAAGAGGATAAGGGGAAGATAGAAAGGAAAAGAGGGGAAAGAAAGGATAGGGCGAGGGGAGGGAGAAAGGGATGGGAAGCAAAACGAAAAGGAAGAGGATGAAAGACGGGAAAGAGATAGAACAGGTGAGTAACAGTGAAAGATAAAAGAGCAAAACACAAGAAAAGAGTGAAAGGGAAAGAGGTGACGGATAAAATGGAAAATAGAGAATAAAAACAATAGGAAAACGAGGAAAAAAAGGAAAACAAGGAAGAACAGGGGAAAAAAAGGAAGCAGGAGAAAGATGGAAAGGGGATGAGAAAAGATAATGGTAAGCAGAAAACAAATATTGCCCAATTTTCATGCTTTCTCTTCAATTCCTCTACTTCCTATTCCGTACTCGTTGCTTTTTATTCTCTCTCACTCTCTCTCTCTTTATAGTATCCTTGTGCTTCCAGCTGCTCTCATTTAATCTTTCGGTATTTTTTTTCTCTCTCCATCTATCTATCCATCCATCCATCCACCCATCCATCTATCTATCTGTCTCTTTCTCTCTTTCTAGCACCTTCCACTCCCACCCCTACTCCTTCCCCCTTTCCCCCCCAACCCTCCCAATTTCTCTCCCATCTAGTCTCATCTTAGGCCATTCCCTCCATTTTGTCACTTACGGGGAGGGGGAGAGGAGGGGAAGTAGGGACGGGGAGAGGGGAGAGGAGGGGAAGTACGGACGGGGAGAGGGGAGAGAAAAAAAAGCCCCCATTTCCCTTCTCAAGGGGTGTTAAAGTGCCTCCCCCCCTCTCTATATCTCCCCTTCCCTCCCCTCCTCCCCTCTTCCCTCCCTTACGTCTGAGAAATTCAATGGAACAGCGTAAAGTAGAATGGGGGGGAGAAGGGGAGGGAGGGAGGGAAGTAGGAAAGAGAAGGGGGGAGAGAAAAGAGAATTAAGAGAGAAAGAACTGTGTGTGTGTGTGTGTGTGTGTGTGTGTGTGTGTGTGTGTGTGTGTGTGTGTGTGTGTGTGAGAGAGAGAGAGAGAGAGAGAGAGAGAGAGAGAGAGAGAATAACAATGAAATATGAGGAGGGACAGTTGGAATGGCCCTCATAAAGAAGAAGAAAGAACAGTAAATGTATGAAGAGAAAGATATACTGCATGAACAAAGAAATACGACATAGATAAAAAAAAAGGAAAAAGGAAGGGAAAAAAGAAAAAAAAGAAGAGAAAAAGAAGGAAAAAAGGAAAAAGGGAAAATTAGATGGAAAAAAGGAAAAAGGAAAAAAGAAAAAATGAAGAGAAAGAAGGACAAATAGAAGGAAAAATAAGGAAAACGGGAAAAATAGGGAAAAAAAGAAGACACCAACTGAAAAGGGACAGAAAAAATGGGTAATATGAGAGGAAATAAGAGGCAGGGCAGAGGAAAATGGCAAAAAAAAAAGAGGAAAAGGGGGAATAAGAGTAAAGCAATAAAATAAAAAGAATAATGACTCAAAAAAGGGAGATAACTGACGAGAAAGTAAGAGAGTAAAAAAAAGTGTAGTTCGGAAGTAAGAGAGTGTAAGAAAAAAGTGGTAGGTCGGAAGTAAGAGTGTAAAACGGTGTGGGTCGGATGTAAATGAGTGTAAAAAAGTGTAGGTCCGAAGTAAGAGTGTAAACACGCGTAGGTCCGAAGTAAGAGTGTAAAAAAATGTAGGTCCTAAGTAAGAGTGTAAAACAGTGTAGGTCCGAGGTAAGAGGGTAAAAAAATGTAGGTCGGAAGTATGAGTGTAAAAGAAGTGTAGGTCGGAAGCGGGTAGTCTGAAGCTTAAAAGGCAAATAAAGTGGACTATTGCAGGCTTCAAATAGGGAGAAGTGGAGGGGAAGGAGGGGGAGTAAGTTCTCTCCTCCCTGCTTCCTAGTTACCTCCATTCCTTCCTTCCTTCCTTCTCTCTCTCTCTCTCTCTCTCTCTCTCTCCAGCCTTCTTTCTATCCTTCTCTATATCCTTCCTTTTCTCAAGCCTTCTCCATCTTCCTTCTCTTTCTCATTCCTTCTCTTTATCGTTCTTTCTCCTTCCTTTTCTATTTCCTTACTTCTCTCCATCCTTCTCTGCCTTCTTCCTTCCCTGCGTCCTTTTCTATTGCCTTCCTTCTCTCCATCCTTCTCTTCCTCCTTACTTTTGTCCATCTTTCTCTATTTCCTTCCTTCTCTCCATTTCCACCTCCTCACTTCCATGGCCATCACTCATCCTTCTATCACCTACTTTCTTCCTCCTCCATATGTTTTTCTCGTTCCTTCCTCTCTTCTTTCCATTTTATTTTTCACCCGCCTTCCCTCTATCTTTCCATCATCTCCATCCCTTTCCTTCTTTTATTTTTTACTTCTCTCTTGCTCCTCCCCCCTCCCCGTTTTCATCTCCCTCCTCCTCTCCGTCATCACCTTCCTGTCCATCCCTATCTCCCTCCTCCTTTCCTCTCCTACCCTCCTTCCTCAAATGAATCTCTCTCCTTTTCCTCATCTTTCTCACCAACTTTATCTCCCTCATCTCTCCACCTATTAATTCCTTTCATCTACGCAACTTTACTTCCCTCCTCCTCTCCACATTTCCTTTTTTTCCTCTCTTCTACTTCCTTTCCTCCAAGGTTATCTTCCTTTCTATTCTCCATTTCGAACTTTTCTCAACCTTAGTTAGATCCTACCTCTCCTATCTCCATTTCTACTGTCTCTCTCTTGCGACCTAAGTCTTCCCCTCCACCTCTACAAATCTTACATATCACAGTCACAGCGTACACTTTCAATACGAGACTACGCAACCATGGCACTCTCTTTAACATTCCAGGCTCCTGTGACTCACTCTTTGCAGACTAAAATCGTCCGGCGTCAGATGGAATGAAATATCTAGTACGAGACGAAGCGGCCATGAGAGGGCTAGTGCTCTTCTCTCTATATCCTCTCTTATTCATAACCCATCACCTTTTTTTCTTTCGACATTCCCTTCTTTTTCTCTCGATATTTACCTTCATTCCTCCATGCCTCTTTTCGCTCTCTCACTTTCCTTCCACGTATAACTCACCTGGTTTCCTTCCTATCACTCTTATTTCACAGGGACCACCGCCATCGTTCTCTCCTCCTCCAGCCCCTTTTCCTCATGAGTAACCTGCCTCTTCTACTCATTTTATCTTCGCTCTTGAATTTTATCCGTCTCTATCTTCCTTCATACCGACTTTTCTTTTTTCCTCTACATCTCTATCACTTCCAATATTCTTTCATCTCTCTCTCTCTCCTTATATATATATATATATATATATATATATATATATATATATATATATATATATATATATATATATATATATACTGTATATATATATATATATATATATATATATATATATATATATATATATATATATATATATATATATATACATATATATATATATATATATATATATATATATATATATATATACTGGACTGTATATATATATATATATATATATATATATATAAATATATATATATATATATATATATATATATATATATATATATATATATATATATATATATAGTTACCTTGTTATTTATCCCTTTTCTATATTTTCTCTTCTCCCCTTTCTCTATCTTACCATCCGCGCTAAATCTCTGTATTTATCTTTCTTTCCTTCCCATCGTTTCTCCCCCTTTAATTCCCACCCTTACTACCGACCTTTCTTCGCTCTCCTCCTCCCAGTTTCTCTTCCTCTCCCTTCCACCTTCCCTCTCCCTCGACGACTTTCCCCTACTCTCATTTTTCACACTCTCAATAACAACCCTTCCTTTTCTTCTCTCGTTTCTCCCATGCTCCTTCCCTCCCTCTTCCTTCCCATCTACCCTTTCTTCCCTCCCTCCCTCTGGCAATTAACTCAATCCATCTCTCCCTCCCTACCTACCTTCCTCCCTTCTTCCAGCGTCTTTTCGCTCTAAACCTATCTACATTTTCCCTCCTTCATCAATTCTACCAATTATCCTCAGTCACACTCTTCCATCCGCTCCCTTATCAGTCTCCCGATTTTTCAACCTCCCAGGAACCTACTCCCTTCCCTTCCCTTCCCTGCCCCTCCCTCTCCAGCCTCCCAATATCTCACCCTTCCATATCCCTTTCCGTCTCTCACTGCCTGCAACCTTCCTCCCTATCCCTTTTCCGTTTCTCCCTGCCGACACTCTTTCTCCCTATCCCTTCCCAGCCTTCCAATCTCTCACCCTTTCAAACCCCCTCCTGTCTCTCCCTGCCTACACCCTTCCTCCCTACCCCCTTCCACTCTCTCTCAGCCTCCTCCCCCCTCCCCCCCATCACTAATCCCGGCCTGACCCGTGTTGTCAGCGGACCAGATTCATTAATGGCGCCACACACAAAAATTATATTACACCACACTTTTTTTTTTTAGTCCTCCCCCTCAACTCCCGTCTGTGGCGGTCTGAAGGAGGGAAGGAAGGAGGGCAGGGAGAGGGTAAGGACGGAGGAGAGGGAGAGGGTAAGGACGGAGGGGAGGGAGAAAGTAAGGAAGGAGGGGAGGGAGAATAAAGGAGACTGCGGGAAAGGGAGGCCACATCACCACCGTACACACCGTCCTGAAAGTGAAATTAAAAGCGAGGAAACAAGGGAGGGGAGAAAAGAAGGGTAGAAAGGGAGAAAAGAAAGCAGGGTGGACAGGGAAAGCGAAAAATGAAAGTATGACAAATCTAATAAGGAAGGGAATGATGCTAGAAGGATGGGGGGACCTTAAAAAAAAAAAAAAAAAAAAAACCGGGGTAACAAGAGAAAAAAAGATGAAAAGGAAGGAACGAATAAGATAGAAAAAAAGACAGTGAAAGAGAAATACGACAACAGAAAAGAGGAGAGGAGAGAGGAGGCAAGGATATATTGATGAGGTAAGAGGAGAGGAGATACTCGAGACGGAAATTGGAAGGAAGGGAGAAGAAAATAAAAAAAGTTGTGTAAGAGGAAGAGAACAGAGGGTCAAGAGGACAACCAACAACAATGGCAATAAACAAGAAGGAAATAAAAGTCAAAGAGGGACTCAGGAAAAGCTCATGGAAAAGAGGAAAAATACATGAGGAAATGAGAAAGACGACAACCAGGACGAGGAGCAATAAACAATAAAAGAGAAAGAGAGAAAAGTGAAAGAGAAATGGAAAAGAGAAGACTGCTAAGGAAGGAAAGGGAAAAAAGACCACCTTTCAATAAGATCAATAAAACAAGATAAATGGTGGAGAAAGAAAAAGCAATCACGAAAAAAAAAACACACGAACGAGGAATTAGGAAAAGAAATATAAGAAGAAAATGGAAAATGACGAAGAAAGCAAATTAAGCACAATTTTTCAAAATAACACAAGAGAGATGATAAATTTTTGAGACGTTCTGTAGAGGATAACTGGTGTTAAACTGTGTGTGTGTGTGTGTGTGTGTGTGTGTGTGTGTGTGTGTGTGTGTGTGTGTGTGTGTGTGTGAGAGAGAGAGAGAGAGAGAAGGAGGTGATTAAAGTGAAGACTAAAAGAAAAATGAGAAGGACAACAGAGAAGGGAAAACTAATAAACACTAATAAGAAAATTATTAAGTAAAAAAAAGAGAAAGAAGGAAGGAGAATGTACGAAAGGACAAAGGAAAAAAATAAAGTATAATAAAGTGAGGTTTTAGAGAGGTGAAAGGGGGAAAAGAAAGGGAGAATAGGGGGTAAGGGAGACGTATTAGGAGGAAAACAATAGGGGAATAGGGTGCAAGGGAAAGATATTAGGGGGAAAGAAGGGTGGAATGAAGGGAGGGATAGAAGCAACGAGGGACTGAGAGGGCGAGATGGGGTTAACAAAGGGACAGGGAGACAAGGGAGAGATAAAGGACGGCAAGAAGGGAGAAACAGAGAGGGGGGGGGGCTAGGGGGAAAATGGAGAGATATTGGATTACAAGAAAGGGGAAAGGAGGAATGGGGAGACAAGTGAGACATATGACAAATCAAGAAAGGTGAGAGAAAGAGGGACAGGGGGCAAGGGAGAGATTAAACGGCAGGAAGGGGCAAGGGAAATACATATGAGGGCAAGAAAGGGAAACAAAAGGGGGACTGGGAAACAAGGGAGAGATATTAGAGGGCAAGAAGGGGAGGCTGGGTCAAAATGAAACTTGGAGGCTCAAATTAAAAATGGATGAAGGAAGGACCGGAGCATATGGTGTTGCCGTGTCTGTCTGTCTGTCTACCTGTCGCTGTGTATGGCTGTTTCTATTCCCTGTCTGTCTCTGTGCATGGCTGTTTCTATTCCCTGTCATTCTCTGTGCATGGCTGTTTCTATTCCGTCTGTCGCTGTGTATGCCTGTTTCTATTCCCTGTCTGTCGCTGTGTATGCCTGTTTCTATTCCCTGTCTCTGTGCATGGCAGTTTCTATTCTCTGTCTAAGTCTTTGTCTCTGTCCGTCTATCCGTCTCAATCTGTCCGTCTGTATTTAGTTATCTCAAACTGACTCTGTCTCTGTTAAAGAAGCAGGGAAAAAGGGAGAGAGAGAAAAAGGGAGGGGGAGGGAAACAAGGAAAGGAAAGATGAAGCAAAGACACACGGGCAAATGGGGCATAAAGAGAATACAAGTAAAATGGAAGAGACAAAGGAACTAGACGACAGACAAACGCAAAAATATGACAAAAATGAAAAAAAAAAAAAAAAAACAGAAAAGGAAGAGCCGCAGAGAAGAAAAAGACGCAGAAAAACAAAAACAAAACAAAAGGAGACCCACAAGAAAGAAAAGAAAAAGAAAAAATGATACCACAGTGAGAGAAAAACAATGATAGAATACAACACAAACAAATGTAATGGAAAACGTCAGGAAACAAATAACAAAAGCTGCACACGAAAATACAGAAAATGGTGAGAGAGAGAGAGAGAGAGAGAGAGAGAGAGAGAGAGAGAGAGAGAGAGATGCAACTGTAAGTCTGTTGGGGGGAGAATGGGGAGAATAAGATAAAGGAGGGAGTGGTTGGGGAAGGGAAGGCGAGATGGAGGGGAGGGAAGGGGGAAATGGATTGGAGGGGGGGAACGAGGTAGGGTAGGGTAGGGGAAGGTGAGACGTGGAGAAGAGAGGGGGAGGGAGAGATGGAGCGAAGTGGGGGGGAGGGAGAGATGGAGAGGAGGAGGGAGGAGGAGGCAGGAGGGATAAAAAGGAGCAAACAAGATCAGCAGGCGTCGGTAGCAGTCAGGCCGGGTATCTATGGCACGCTGGGGAGGGCAGTGGAGCAGAGGAGAGAGCAGAGGAGAATAGAGAAGAGAGGAGAATAGAGAAGAGAGGAGAAAAGAGAAGAGAGGAGAAAAGAGAAAAGTGGAGAGGAGATGAAATGTGATGATGATGAGAGAGAGAGAGAGAGAGAGAGAGAGAGACTGATTACGCTAGTCAATAACAGCAAAAAAAAAAAAAATGGATGAAAGAAAAAGATATATACAAAAATTATAAAATGAAAATGAGGGAAGTGAAAGGAGATATGAAGGGAGAAGATAAGGAACAGGTATGAGGGGGAAACTAAGCCACTGACCAAAAACATTACTTGCCTCTACTTGCCTCTCTCTCTCTCTCTCTCTCTCTCTCTCTCTCTCCTTTTCTTTATCTATTTCCAGTTCTCCGAAATATGATACTGCGCCAGTACTCTTTCCGCTTAACTTGGCCTAAAATTGCCATCACTTCATCTTGCATGCCGAGAAGTAAAAATAGATTAACACAAGACTATATCCTCAGTCACAAAGAAGTGCTATGGAATGGATGTAGAGCCATAGCAATGTCTTTACTACCACTAAGCTACGCGAAATAAGCAGCAAAACGACCAACCTCTGCCAAGTTAAGGTGAAAAGAGTACAGAAGTAATGAGAGGAAAATCAAAATGAATATGATGAGCTATTAACCCGTGAAAAATTACTTCCTTTCTCTCACTTTCTGCTTCCTTTACTCTCTCTCTCTCTCTCTCTTCTATAGCGGTAAACAGCAGACCTCACAACAGCCTATTATTAACCTCACAATCCCTCCCTCTTTTCCCTCCCCGTCCCTCCCTCCCTCCTGTTTGTTCTCTCCCTCTCTCCCCTCCCTCTCCCTCCCCTCCCCCTTCCTCTCACCCGTCATATGCAAGGGAAGCATTCAATATCCCTTCTCATTATCATAACCTTCCCCCCTCCTCCCTCCCGCACTCCCCCCTATTCTTCTCCCCGTCCCCCTCCCAATACCCCATTTTCCCTGCAGAGATTTTTTTCCCGTTCTGTTTTCCTCTCCCTAGAGATTCTTCCCCTTTCCTTTACCTCTCTCTCTCCATACATTTCCTCTTCCTTGATGTCGTCTTTTATCCTCCTATTTTTCTCCATCTTTTCAACTCAGGTATTTCACCTTGTCTCCTCCTTCCTTCAGCCTTTTCTTCACTCTCTATCCTCCTCCTCCTCCTCCTTTTCCCATCTCTACCCTCTCTTCTACGCCCTCCTCATTCCCCTCTTCCTCCCCCCGATCTCCTCTTCCCCTAACCCTTTTTTTCCTACCCATTCTCCCATCTCCATCAATCTCCTCTTTTCCTTTTCCATCCTCCCCACTCACTTTTTTTCTGTTTCTCTTCTCCCCTTCCCTACATCACCCACTCCTTTGTCCACTCCTGTTCTCCCTCTGCCCGACCCTTATTTTCCCCTTCCTCTTTCCCCTCAAGTCCTCTCCGCCCCCCCTTCCTTTCCATTTTTCCTACTTTTCCCTTCCTCCTTATTCCTTATACCCTCCGTTCTCTTTCTCTACTCCCCTCCTCTTCTACTATGCACCCTCTCCCCCCCCTCTATACTTCCACCCCACATCTTCCAAGTCAATTTTTTTCCCTTTTCTCCTGGGCCCTCCTTTCACCCTACCTTCCCTACCACAGCACTCAGATTTCCTCTTTCCAACATTTTTTCAACGTGGCCATAGTCATCTTAACGGATCTGGCTTTCATCCCTTTCTTTTTTTTATCAACCCTTGTCTAAAGGCTTAATTATCTCATTTTTCTTTTATTTTTCACTTCCTTCTTCAGTCACCTTTCCTCCAGCCTCTTCGCTCGTTCTTTTCTTTTCTCTTTTATATAGGTCTAATTATCTCATTTTTCTTCATTTTGACATTCCCCTCCTCAGATCTACCCATTCATTTCCCGTTTTCTTTTCACTTATTCCCTACCTTCTTCCTCTCCTTTCCACAAACCTACTTATCACCACATTCTTGTTCTGCTATTTCACATTCACCTTCATTATTCCATCCTTTCTTCTCACCCATTTGCCCTCGTTTATTCACCTTTTCTTTCCCAAAATGTAATCTTTTTTCGTTCTTGTGTATACTTGCCCTCAACGGCCTTTCCTTCTATTATTTCTATTTCCCTTTCTATTCATTCTTCCCTTCCCTCTTATGTCTTTCCTTCTCTACCCAGTTTCCTCTTTCACTCCATTTCGTCCTGGTTCCATACTTTCAAGACATGATCCCTTTCCATCCATTTCTTCCTACTCCCTCCCTCCCCCACTCACCTTCTTCTGTTCCTCCTCCTCTTTTTCTTTTTCTACTCACTTTACATTTCATCTTCTTCTGGTCCCTCTTTCCCATTCTTACCTGCTTGCATTTTTCCTCTCTCTCTCTCTCTCTCATTAACATACACCTCCTCATCTTCTATTCTAGGTGACAATGGAGAGGCACCTACCTATTCTTCCCAGGTAAAGATGGGGAGGAAGGAGTGGGGATAGGGTGGGGATGGGGATGAGGTGGGGATAAGATGGGGATGGGGATGATGTGGGAATCGGGTGGGACTGAGGTGATGGGACTGGGATGGGGTGAGGATATGGATGGGGTAGAGGTGGGACTGGGATGGGGTTAGGAAGGGATTTGGATGGAGTGGTATAGGGTGCGGATGGGGTTGCGATAGAACAGGGTGGGGTAGGATGGGATGTGGATGGGATTTGGATAAGATGGGGATGGGTTTCGGACAGAATGGCGATGGGGTCAGAGAATAAGACCGAGGAATATGTGAAGAGAAAGAGTACACGAGGTAGGGTGGCTAGGGCTGGACTGAGGTAGTGTGGGTAAACTGACACAGACATACATATTGTATATATATATATATATATATATATATATATATATATATATATATATATATATATATATATATATATATATATATATATACACACAGAAAGACATAAATGGACATAGCCAGAGTGTGTGTGTATGTGTGTGTGTGTGTGTGTGAGAGAGAGAGAGAGAGAGAGAGAGAGAGAGAGAGAGAAGATCAATTCATCACTCAGCCTGCCTGCCAATACCATCCACATTGTCCATTAGTCACCCAACCAATCAGCCTATTATCTATCTATCTACCTACTTGAGTATGTGTACATCTATCTATACCCATTATGCATCCATCTATGTGCTTATCTACTCGTCTACTTTAACTCTTTCTTTGTAGCTGTCCATCTATCCATCCACTCATCCATACACGCATCAATCTATGTATCTTATCATCTATCCATCTATCTATCATACATTATCTATATCTACCATCCACCCAATCATTCACCCTCATATATATCCACACATCTAACCTGCCTGTCTACCATTCTACTATCTATAACTACCCTACATATCGACCTTCTGCGTTTATCTTTTACGTCCGGACTATCCATCCATCTATCTGCCTATCTACCTATTTATCTATCTATCCATCTACCTGTCTATCTAGCCATCTATCCACCTCTCAACACGACCGTCAGTATGTCAAGCATGCAATCATCAATTACGTGGCTAAGTTAATCTATCAATCTGCCTATCTATCAACCCATCTGTGTATCTCTATTCATCTATCTGTTAATTTACCTGTCTATCTACCTCTCAGGGACGGCTGTCAGTAAGTCAAGCATGCAGTCATCAGTTAAGCAGCTCAGCTAATATACCAGTCTATTTATCTATCTACCCATCTGTGCATCTATCTATTCATCCAACTACCTGTTAATTTATATGTCTATCTAGCCATCTATCTACCTCTCAAGCACGGCCGTCAAAATGTCAAGCATGCAATCACCAGTTAAATGGGTCAATTAATCCATCCATCAATCAATCAAAGAACCAATCAATCAGTCTACCAGGTATCCTTATTATCTATCTATCTATCTATCTATCTATAAACAGTGGTTAAGTTAATCTATCTATCAACCTATCTATCTATCTATTTACTTCACAAGCATGGCCGTCACTCCTTTGAAGCGTGTCATCGGCCGTGAAGTGTGTGTGTTAATTAGGGAGTCATCTGGCCCGTCAATCACCTACACTGCCACTCCTCTATAACCCACTCACTGCCACACCAGCCCTTGTCACTCATGTACCTGGCCAGATGCACTTACATAATCATTCATTTACCTGACCAAAACACTTACACAAGCACTCATTCACCTGATCATATACACTTACACAATCACTTAGTTACTTACGCAGTCTTTTAAACAATCGGTCATTTACCCAATGCATCAGTTACAAAGCCTTTCAATTACCCAATGTAATTATTAAACACAAACTGATTTACCCAATATAATAGATGTCAAGCAATAATTAACCCTGGTTGATAGATATCCAATCACAAATTTACACAATGTAACAGTTATTAAGATACTCATTTACCCAATCTAACAGTTACAATTCATTTATTCAATCTATTAGTTATCCAATCATTCATTTACACGAGGCTGAGAATTACCTAATTACTCATTTATCAGATCGCTTATTTACCCACTCTGTTGGCTACCCAATCACTCATTTACCCAATCATTCATTTAACCAATCTATCGCCCACCCAATCACTCGCTATCCCAATGTGTTACGGCTTCCCATTCATCCACTCTGCCTCTTGTCAAATCTTGCCCCTCGTGTCATTCAACAATTTCTCGATCCAGTCAGATGTCAACTACCGCATTACTCACATATACAGCCATACGTAAGCTCATACATTCATCTTTTATCTACGCATGTATCTATAAGTCTAAACATTAATTCAAGTAAGGTGTGTGTGTGTGTGTGTGTGTGTGTGTGTGTGTGTGTGTGTGTGTGTGTGTGTGTGTGTGTGTGAGAGAGAGAGAGAGAGAGAGAGAGAGAGAGAGAGAGAGAGAGAGAGAGAGAGAGAGAGAGAGAGAGGAATAAAACTAAACTGAGAATACGGATTGGGTTGAGGAAAACGAGAAAAATAAAGGACAGGAAGGAATAAGAAGTTAAATACAAATAACGAACAGAGAGATTAAAAAGAAAAGAGAAATAAAGAAACTGGAGGTAAGTGTAAGAAACCCACAAATGAAGGAAAGTGATTAGATGTAGTTCAGGAAAGGAAAAGAGGACAAATAAAAGGGATGAAAGGGAAATTCGGTGACAGAAAAGAGAAAGGGCTGAGTAGGGTGGAGAGGTGCGAGGGGGAGGGGGTGGGAGGGGGATGAGTGAGAGGACGGGTGGAGGGAGTGGAAGGGGGGAGGGGGCAAGAGAGAAAGGAGGGGAGGGATAAAGGGGGAGAGTGAGAGGAAGGGGGGAGAGAGATGGAGGGAGCTGAGAAGGAAAATGAGTCTGGGGAATGGAGGTACTTTAAACGGAGGAGGAGAGATATATGCAGGAGTGGAGAAAAGGAGAGGAGGAGGGAAGGAGGAAGGATGGGAGGGGGGTTGGGAAAGGAGATTAGAGGGGTGGGGGGGGAGAGGGAAGGGAGAAAAATAAATGGTGGCAACTCGAACTAAAAGAGGTACCCAATTAATCTAATGGGAATCACGAACACGATTACAGGAGAGAGAGAGAGAGAGAGAGAGAGAGAGAGAGAGAGAGAGAGAGAGAGAGAGAGAGAGAGAGAGAGGTCTAAGATGGAAAAGGTAAATAACTGAAAAGGAAGGAAGGAAGGAAGGAAGGGGAGGGGAGGATGAGATGAGGAGAAAAGCACATACTTGAAGAAGGTTAAAAAAAAAAAAAAAAAAGTGGGGAGACGGGAGGTGATGGATGGAGGAGGAGGGAAGGACGAGGGGGATGTGGGGAGGGGGCAGGGATGACAGGGGAGGGAGAGGAGCAGAAGAGGAGGGGAAGGAGAAGTGGGGAGTAAAGTGACTATGAGTGGGTGGAGGAAGGTGAAATAGGGTTGGGAGGGGGGAGGGGAGACGAAAGGAAGAGACGAGTGGGGGAAGGGGGGAGGTGACGAACAGGGAGAGGGGAGGGGGAGACGGGGAGTAAAGAAAATGACTGGTGGGAGGGGCGAGGTGGAGGCAAAGATGAGGAGGGGAGGGGAGGGGAGGGGAGGGGATAGGGAGGGGAAGGGGAAGGGTGTTAAGAGAAGGAGGCTACCCTGCGGCTCTCCTCCCTCAAAGCCACGTAGATGGGAAGCAATTTGGCGCTAGAATAGAGATATGTAGATGACAGTCCTATTCCAGGGAGGGGCAGTGGTGAGAGGGAAGGGAGGGTACTGAGAAGGAGGAAGGAGTTGTAAAGAGAGGGAGGGGAGAGTAGTGAAAAGGAGGAATCAGTTGTAAAGAGAGGGAGAGGAGAGTAGTGTGAAGGACGAAGGAGTAGTAAAGAGAGGGAAGGATGGGGGCAGCAGAGAGGGAGAGGAGAGAGGGAGGTGTGAGAGCAGTGGAGAGGGGGATAGAAGGCACAGTGGAGAGCTGGAGGGAAAGGATGCTAGAGGGGGAGGGGAGGAGATTGTGCTGCTGAAGGAAGTGAGATGGAAGGGGCCAGTGGAGAGAGGCAGTGTGAACATAGTGGAGGGCGGGGAGAGGATGCTGAAGAGGGAGAGGGGGAGTGGTAGAGAAACGGATATGGGGGGAGGGGGGAGGAGATGAAGAAAAGGATGATGATAGCGGTAGCAAGGTGAGAAGGGAGGGGAGAAGGAGGGGAACAGGAGAATTAAAAAAAAAAAAAAAAAGATACTGGAAGAAAAACCTGCGGAAAGTGAGACAGAGAAACAGGTAGAGAGTGAGGGAAAGTGGAAAGCAGAGGAAAAGATGACATGAAATTAATACGTGGAGTGGGAGGGATCCAGACATGGGACCATAAAAACACAAACGCTATAGAAGAAATAAACGGGATGCCCAGTTAAACAAGGTCATATTTACCAATCTTATAACTGCCATTTCAACAACAACAACCATTCTAACACCGACAACATAATAATATTTAACCTACGCAATCCAAATCAACATTTTAAATACCACAATCGGCTTAACCACAAAAATTGCTATTAAACACTGTAACAACTAGCTACTGTACAGTCATACCTACAAGTATTAAAAAAAAAAACCGTAAAATATATAGTTCAATTAGACACTTCACCAGATCCTGTTTAAGAAATCTGCCACTAGGTTCGCTTCTGTCGCCCAGCTGTGATGCGGGGTAGGCATTGAAAAAGTAGCCAGTGCGTAATTTCTTTTTAATTTTGACACAAAGTAAAACACCCCAAAACAGATTTTACTCATGAAATTACTGAGCTGGCATGATATGCTACAAAGATATTACAGTATGGGAGCCTTTTGATTATATATAATGTATTATAGGTGTCATATTGTAAACTCAGCTTTCGTCAGTTTACTCATCTCTGTAACATAACATTGAGATGAAACCTAGGCAATTTTACTAGTACCATCCATTAAACAGGATAACAGTGATTAAAATATTTGTCATTCGTTAGTATCCACAAGAGAAAGTAGATATGTAGCCGCAGATTCGGCAGCACCTTTCGATATGCTGCCCTGCCTGATGTATGACTTTCCATACCAATACGGACCTGTTAGACGTCTTGATCATCTTAGTAACTAAATTCTAACATAAATAATAGTCCGTCAGGTGAGCCCCCCATTTTTAGCCAACCGGTACCAAAAAGATGGCAAAGGCTCATTGGTTTCATTTGAAAGGTATATTATTCAGGAACTCATTTTGCCCTGGTAGCAGTCTGGATTTCACAGCTTTCATATTTTTATTGCCTATTGAACAGACCACCTATTGGCGAATAAATCCCGCCAAATGCGGTAAAGTCTGTATGCGGTACATTCATATCAGAACTGCATGTCATGATTCTACATGGTATGTCAAGTGCCTTTTACTTTGTTCATGTAATGCCATTATAGCACCAAGTTTGGTCGAATCAAAAGATTTTGTACTGTTTGAGCCGCCAGATAAATTTTGAAAACCGACTTATCGTCGTATCTTAGCAACCGTATGTGATAATAACATAAATAAACTATCTTTCCATACATTTTAAGATGCGGGGAAAACTGCTACAAAATCCTGCATGATGAAGGCTGTGTTCTTGTACTAGAACTATGTTCATCTCAAGAGGAGGCAGACACCCGCCTTATCTTGCACTCTGTACATGCAGCAGGTGCAGGATTTGATTCAGTTGCACTTGTAGCTGATGATACAGATGTGTTTTTGTGGGCACTTGCATTCTGTGACGACATAGATACACACCTGTATCTTAAGTGTGGAACTTTGGTAAGGGTATCTTACATAGATGTACAGAAAGTGTACACTACACTAGGACCATTGGTATGCAAAGCTTTACTTGGGATGCATGCATACACTGGATGTGACAGTGTGAGCTCCCTTGCAGGCCGAGGAAAGATAGCTTCTCTCAAGCTGCTAAAGCAGGACGCAGAGCTCCAGTCCACATTCGCAGATCTTGGAACTGTGTGGGATGTCTCAGACTCACTTCGTAACAACCTGGAGGCATTTACATGTCAAATGTATGCAACCAAAACGAGTGTTCGAAAAGTAAATGAACTGCGGTATCATCTTTTCAGCAGTAAGAAAGGCTGTGTTCAACCGCACCAGCTTCCACC
Organism: Coenobita brevimanus; assembly: GCF_032717465.1. Taxonomy (NCBI): domain Eukaryota; kingdom Metazoa; phylum Arthropoda; class Malacostraca; order Decapoda; family Coenobitidae; genus Coenobita; species Coenobita brevimanus. Next base: position 20,475,090 of record NC_137004.1, read on the forward strand.
ATGTGCAGACGCCCTTCATAAACATGCATGTAGGGCCAACTACCAGGCTGGTGTTTGGCGAAGAAGTCTGGAAGCTTACCCAGAAGTACCATCACCTAGAGGTCGAGGTTGGAAAGTTGAAGCAAAAGATGGGAAAGAGGAATTGAAAATTGACTGGCTGGATGGCGCTCCTGCACCCGATTCTGTATTGGAACTCCTGGCCTGCAACTGTTCAAGGTCATGTCGCCTCCCACAGTGTACATGCATGGTTAATAACATGAAGTGCTCTGAACTATGTAAGTTGAGAAACTGTGACAACCAGCCACAGGATGATGAAGACGATGACCCACAAGTGATGGACGATGATGCTGAAATGGAAGAACTTGACTTTGAATTACTCTGAAAGTATCGCAAATGACAAGAATTACTGAGAACATTATGTAGTCTGTTTGTACATTTTAATACTGTGTCTAGTGCATTGAAACAATATTCAATTAAAGATGGTGTTTAGTTCTAGTTCATTCATTTAACCTCCTAAATTGTAACAATCAAGATACCAACTTAGCTTATCATGAGATCTGACTAGAATAGTCAGTTTTTGCAATCTTATTTTGGTATATATGTGTCACCATGGTCACCTATACTATACAGTCATAATTATATGCTGAATAATAATTGCTACATGTGATCCCTCTGTCTGAATATGGATGTATTGAATATGAAAACAGTAATTTTAAATATCAATAACTTATCTGATTGCAAAGATATAGCAATGCATAGATTATTGGCATTATAAAATGTTGGCTCAAAAAGTACAACATCTTTTGATTTGACCAAACTTTTTACTACAGTAGCATTAAATGGCCATAATTAAAACTTAAAAAAGTAAAAGGCACTTGACATACCATGTAGAATCACGACATGCAGTTCTGATATGAATGTACCGCATACAGGCTTTACCGCATTTGGCGGGATTTATTCGCCAATAGGTGGTCTGTTCAATAGGCGATAAAAATATGAAAGCTGTGAAATCCAGACTGCTACCAGGGCAAAATGAGTTCCTGAATAATATACCTTTCAAATGAAACCAATGAGCCTTTGCCATCTTTTTGGTACCGACAACCCCCTGTACCTGATGGACTATAATGCTTTTAAATGTTTCCCTGGCTCCAATGCACAGTTTAGTAAGTTTACACTTCAACTTCTCGTACTTTGCTAGTCGTATCGTGCTGCCGTTTGTTTGGATTAATATGGCTGATTCACCAACTAAGCAATCGTTCAGTACATTATTTTCAGTAGTACTGCTTACTTCTTTAAAGCATGCTAAAATACACACAGCAGAAGTCCTTAAGGTAATTTCCTTTTACTAAGTGCACAAGATTTATTCAAATATATATATGTAAATAGACAGCACACTATTTTAGTCCCCAAGCTAAGATTCTCTGAGCCTGGTTATTTTCTCTTTACAGATATATAAGTATGCGCTGGACTGAATAGGAAAAAAGATTCTTATAAATAGCAATATTATTATAAACTTAGTATTAGGTACAATTTCACTAGTCTTTAAAACTCCGCAAAAATATTTAATTGAGGCTGGGCGACGGTAGACCACCTGGTGGCAGACCTCTGAAACAGGGTTTGGTGAAGCCTCTAATTTGGATTAAAAGTGTGTATGTTAACCTTGCTCTTTGACTTTGACCTTTGTCTTTTAGTTATCAAAATTAAACGATTTGAGTTTTGGCTAAACGTAAATCGTTCGACCAATATATCCAGACTGAGGAACAACGTTTTAAGTTAAAGGACCAAAAGTTTGACACTGACCTATGACCTTAAATTAAGACCAATTTTTCTCAAATCTGAAATACTCTGCTAATCTTCTACCTTTCTAATGAGTTTTGTTTAAATCGGATCAAAACTATAAAAGTTGACCTATTAGGCTACCTCTGGCCTCTTTCGTGTAATATCTACCATGTTTTCGAGCCAGTGAAGAATGAAACCCTTCTCTGAAAAAAACCAAGGTGATCGGTTCTATCATTTTAGAGCTAGAGGGGTCTAAGACAAGAATAATACAGAGAACTCAGAATTTCTGTCGAATGTGTTTTACCGTGTTATCATTAAGGTTTACCTACTTTAGACGTTTTAGAGATAGACAAGCATGACAAACACGGCTAGATGCTTAAAAGAGTTTATTATCTCCTTGGTTGGGAGTCATGAGGGATTATGTCTGTGACGGCTTACGGTCGCATTGGCACCATCCCTACGGAGAGTGTCTAACGACACTATTATAACCACAATCTGTACAACAACCATCATCCTAAACAATCTTGAAAACCACCACAATCTTAGCAGTAACCACAGTCCTAACCATAATTTTCATCGTCACTACTCAAACCACAATCATTAAAACAATTACAATCTCAATCCGAATCCTAACCACTACCATCATTACCCAAACCACACGTCCCTCCCGGAAGATTCAACACAGCATCATCTCAGCACCACAAAACAAAGCATTTTTTTTTTTTTCCATTCTCTACCACCCTCTTTTCTCCACTCTCCCACCCTCCCATCTAACCCCTCTCTGCAGTCCAAACCTTTCCATCCTCCAAGCCCACCTCTTACCCTCCACTCTCTCATCTTTTCTCAATTCTACAGTGCAAATAATCTCCCTCCTCCTCTTCCTTTTCTTCTTCCTCTTTTTCCATTTTCCCTCCTCTTCCTCCCATCTCTGTCCATCCTAAAATGTCTTCCCCCCTCTCCGTATCCTAATTCTCCCATCCTTTCCTCTATACAAAAACATACCTTCCTCTCATCCTCCGCCATTTTCTCTCCACTTTTCCACTCTTCTTGCCATTCCAAAGCCTCCTTCGATCCTCTTTTTTCCCTTTCTCTCTATCCATCTCAAAGTCCTCCCTCCCTCCCACACTTTCTCTCCCGTCTCCCTTTCCTCCATCCTAAAACAAACCAACCTCCCCCACTCCCTCCCTCCCCAAACCCTCCCTCTATCAAGCTCGCCGATGAACCAGAAGAATCCGGCAAAGGAGGAGGAGGAATGAAGGAAAATAAGGGACATTCCGAGGAGGCATGACACCCCCCTGGAATGTGAGAGGTGAGAGGCTCCGGAATTCCCATCTCCCTGACTCATGTTTGGTGATGGACCAGGAATGGGAATGGGCCGAGAGCAGGATTTTTTTTTTTTTTTGGGGGGGGTGAGGGGGATAAGGGTAGGCAAGGGGAGAGGGTGAGTGGGAGTGGGGGTGGCAATGATGAGAGTAGCTGTGTGAGGGAAGGGTAGGGGCGGTTACAGTGAGGAGGGATGTTGTGGAAACTAATGGGGATGGTATGGGATGAGGCGTGGGGGAGGTGGAAGTGCTGAACGATACTGTGGAATGGAAGCAGTGGGCTGAGGTAGGGATGGGCTGGGATGGGTTGGGGAGAGGGGGGACTAGGGCGATGATGATGAGGGGATGGGGGATGAGGGGGAGGAATGGAAAAGGTATGTTCGCAGGATGGGAAGTGATGGGAGGGGATGGAGGTGAGAGGTGGGGATAGGAAGGGAAGTAACCAAAATGAGGGAATGCTATGGATGGGGAGTGGAGACTGGGTGGCGGATTTTTGGAAAAGGGATAGGCGGGATTCCGGGTGGGCATGATGAAAGATAATTGTGTGGAGGGATAGGAAGAGTTGCGGGAAATGGGGGGGAGGGGGAGAGCGGAAAAGAATGGGTGACAGTGATGAGCAACGGCAAGAGAGTAGTGTCTTGATGGGGAGGGGAGGGGAGTAAAGTATGGAAAAAAGAGGAGAGGAGGGTAGGGAAGAGGAGGAGAAATGAAAAGGAGCAACGGGAAAGGAACAGGTCTAGGGATCTGTGAGATGAGTAAAGAGAGAAGACAAGGATGGCGATGAGTGGACAATGAAAGAGAGAGTGAACAGCAAAGTGGATCAGGGAAGGTAGGGAAAAGATGTGGTAGCTTGCTGGGACGGGAAGGGAAGGGATATAAAGGATAGGAGATCACTGTGAGGATAGAACTGCCAGAGCAAATTAATGGAATGGACTTAAATGAGGGGAAACATGAAGTGAATGAGAGACTGTCGACGAGAATGAAAGAGAAAAGGAGAAACTATATGGGGAGTGAGGGAAGTAGACGGATGAGGAAGGGGAAATTAATGGAAACTCATGAATGAGGGACGAGATCAAGGAGATGGGAGGAGATGGAAAGTAGATGAGGTGACTTAAAAGGGAAGAGGAGGGGAGGGGGAAGAAAAAATACTGAAGAGGGACTGGAGAGTACGAGGAAAGGGGGATACGATTATAAAGAAAGATCTGAGGAAGAGGAAGGTAAAAAGAAAGGAAGAAAAAGATAGGAAGGATAAACGACAAGAGGTGCGAATGGAAGGGGTAACTAAAAGACAAAATAACATTCGGGAAAAGGAAAAAAAAAAAAAAAAAAAGAGGATGGAGTGAAACTAGCGAAGTGAGAAGATGCAAACGACAAAACTATCAGAACAAGGTAGGTAAATTACAAGGACGAAATACAGGAAAATATGCGATGAAAATATATAAGTGCAAACGGACTGAGTGAAATATGAATACAAGATCATGAAATAGGAAAGATAAAACGAAGGCAAAAAAATAAACAAAAGTACAAGCGGGATACGAAGATACAAGTGGTGATAACAAACTACAATAACGAAGGGGGTGAACAGGTGTATGACAGAAATAAAGACAAACGCAAATATAATAAGGAACTGAATATGAAACACGATACGTACGAGGGAAACTAGACAGAAAAAAAAATAACGAATGAGGTGGAGAAGGAGAGAAATAAGGAGACACAATTCATATATAATAAACATAAAAAACAACAATAAAGGAGATGGAGAGGGAGAGAGGAGAGAAAAAAGAAACATACACTTAATGATAAAAAAAAACTAGTGCTATTAAGAGAGAAAACCGAACAAAGGAAAAACTTAATAACAAAGGAGGTAAGGAGGGAGAGAGAAAAAAAACTGCGATATAACTGACGAGATAAAAGACTGAAACACCTTACATGAGAAAACTGGAGAGAGAGAGAGAGAGAGAGAGAGAGAGAGGGGGGGTGGAGGGGGCGGGGGTTGAGAGAGTTATGGTGATGGGCATGGAGACAATGTGTGGTTCTCGTGGAGTCAGCACATCACACAACTAAACACCCGTCCAGCAGCCAAGTGGGGAGTGGGAGGGGAGGAGATGGGAAAGGGGAGTTAAATGGGAGTTAGAGGGGACAAGGGGTGGGGGGTGGATAGGCGATGAGGGGTATGAAAAGGATGGAGTTGAAAGATGGATGACATAAGTAAGGCAGAGGAGGTCATATGGGGGATAGTGGAAAGGCTGGAAAGGGGTGATGTGTGGTGGCGTGATGTAATGTGGGGGGTGAGACATAAGGTGGGGAGGGGTTGTGGAGAGGTGGACATGGTGAGGGTTGTGGAGTGGGGATGAACTAAAAGGTGAAAGGGTGGATAGGTAGAAGGCGATGTAAAGAGACTTGTGGTGTGGTGGTTAGATGGGTGATGTGGGGGAGGGGGTGGAGAGTGAAGGGGATGGAATGATGGTAATATGGGAGATGGAGTGGGAACAGAGATGTAAAGGTTGGTGGAAATGTGAAGAGTGGTCGGAAAGCTTCGGGGGATGATTATGAGGTGATCCGGGATGGTACGTGAGTGGGGAGGGGTTGGGAAAAAGGGTGAAGGAAAGGTGTGTGGGGAGGGGATGAAGGGGTTGGTGGACAGGTAATGTGTGGGTACGGTGTAGAGAAGTGCTGAAGGGAAGTCACTGGCACCAGGTGAAAGGGGAGTAGGAATGAGGTAAAGGAAGGGTAGGATGGTGGATCAAAAGGGTAACTGGTATCAAACAAAGCGTAAGCAAAAGAAAAGAAAAAGCATAAATGAGTCAAGACAGTGATGAATGGAAGATTGGTGAACACATACGGGTGGGTATCACTGGATGGAAAATGAAATAGGTTAATGGACAGACAGAGCCAGTGGAAGAACGTGAATTAACAACGATCTGGGTCAATGAACAAACATACTAGTGAGTAATGGTGGACGAAATCGGAGAGGTAAATAAATATCGAAGGACGTCAATTCTCAGGAGCAGTGAGGCGAGGTATGGAAGGTAGTAGATGTTGTCAGAAGCACACACACACACACACACACACACACACACACACACACACACACACACGTCCTACCACCCCACCTCGCCCATCCCGCCGCCCACCCTGGCCCTGCGTCTGACACCTTTATTATGGAGGCTCGTCAGGCGGTTGACACGGTTGAGCGACGGCACCCAGGCGCCCTTCCTTCATCCATCCAATCCTCTTCATTCACCCATCTATCCATCCATCGCTTCCTCGTCATCCATCCATTAATCTGCTCATTCATCCATTCATCTATCTATCTCTCCATTATCTGTTCCTCTTCTGTGCTCTGCTTTAACCCTGAAACATTGGGGAACAGCTATTCTATTTTGCTGACTAAATGCGCCAGACGATTTTACTCGTCGGTTCCCTGTGTTTCACCAGCCATCCATTCATCCATCATACTTACGAGTATTTCCACTTCATATTACTAAACCATCCACTTTTACTCAGCTTAAACTCTTCCATCCAGTCATCCATTATTGCCCATCAATCACTCAACACCTCACTCGTTCACCTATGTCTATCTACAACTTATCCATCCAATCATCCATCTTAAACTCTACTTTCATCCATCCATCATCCATCTTCAACTTGCCTTTCATTCTTCCTTCCATACATATCGCCTACCAATCACCGTCTAGCCTGTATTCCACTCGGTTCAATTCATTCAACTGTTCATATTATTCATCCACACATCCACCTGGCTTTTCTATCCATCCATCCAACTATTTACTCAAATATCTATTTATTTATTTATTTACTTATTTCATTTCATTTATTTATATTCAGCCTCCTCCTCCTCCTCCAGGAGGAGGAGGAGGAGGAGGAGAAGGAGGAGGAAGGCATACTGTAAGTGAGATGGAGTGGAATGATGGGAGGGAGGGAGAGGAGAAAGCGGTGGCGGAGGTAGCAGGGATGATGATGATGGAAGAGGAAGGAAGAGGAAGGGAGGGGAGATAATAATGGAGAGGGAAGGGCGACGAAGAAGCGTGAGAAAAGGGTGGTGGTGGTGGTGGTGGTGATGATGATGACGATGATGATGATGGGAATGGAAGAGGGAGAGAAAGAGAGAAGAGAAACGGAAAGGAGGAAAAACTGAGAAAGAAAATGAAAGAAAAAAGCGATGGATGGTGGGAAAAAAAAAGGGTGAAGGATGTGGAAGAAGCGAATATGGTAAAAACAGAAGGGAAAAGCGATAGGAAGAGTGACAGAGGCTACGAAGGGAAAGTCTGGAAAGGGATGGTAGGGGAAGGGGGGAAAGGAGAGAGAAAAATGTATGAGACAGAAAGGTTTACAATATACCGCATGCACACGCACACGCACACACACACACACACACACACGAGAGAGAGAGAGAGAGAGAGAGAGAGAGAGAGAGAGAGAGAGAGAGTTGAAGACAGCTGAAGAAAGAGAAAGGAATAATTTAATGCAAGGGAATGCAGAAACAAGGAAGAGAATACGGGGAAGGAAGGAAGGGGGAAGGACGGAAGGAAGGAAGGAAGCACGGAAGCAAGGAAGGGAGGAGGACGAGGAGGAAGAGGAAAGAAGAGAATGAACAGAGAGGAGGAGGAGCAAAAGACTGGAAAACGAAGGACGGGAGGACGGGGAGGAGGAGGAAGAGGGATGCGCCGGAAGAGGAGTGATGGAGGAAGAAGAAAGATCAAGGAAATGGTCACCCATAAAAAGTCTTGTGGGACATGGTGAAGGAAGGAAGGAAGGAAGGAAGGAAGGAAGGAAGGAAGGAAGGAGGGAGGGAAGGAAGGAGGAGGAAGAGATGTGATGAGAAGACATTAAAATGGATGAGAGGCGGAAAGAGGAAGAAAAGAAGAGGAACGAAAGGGAAAATGAGAGAGAGAGAGAGAGAGAGAGAGAGAGAGAGAGAGAGAGAGAGAACAATATAAGAAAAGAAACAGTAAAATAAAAACAAAAGGCGCAAGACAGTGAAAAGGCTTATTACTTAACCCTCTGGCTGCGACACTGGAACTTAGAGCATTATTGTATTTATGTTATTTATTTTATTTACCTCGAGAAAAGCATACCTGGAAAAATAAATAAATAAATAAATAAATGAATGAAAACACTATCTCCATTACTATTTTGTGGGTACGAACCTTATATTCCAGATAACTCAAAACGATCGAAGTCAGCTGAAAAGTATCCTACGCAGCTAAAGGGTTGCGTGGAGGGAGGAGGAGGAGGATTACACAGGATTACACAGGAAAGCAAACAGCAACAGACCTTATGGTCCTTTCGAGGCTGCTTGTTAGAGAAAACTATGACTACAAGATCTAACTCTACATGTTGAAGGATAAGGATAGGAAAGCAAGAAGGCTCCCCCCCACCACCAAACCCTCCAGGAAAAAGTGAGAAAAACCACCATGCAGCATGGAAAAACTGACATGGAAATTTTATAGGAAACACTGGAAAGGAAAAGTCACATTCTATAATACTTTATCTATAAGCTACCCGATAGAGTAACCTGAAAGAGAAAGTAAACAAATAAAATAATAGTTACGGCATGACATTATAAACCAGTTACATTGAGTTAATGGGAAGTCTGTGGACATAACGTGGAAGCTACACACTGCACAGTGTGGATGTTTAGGGGTGGTGCAGCAGCCTTGCCTGGCGCTTTTAAGGTAGGCAGCAGTCAATCAGGCCCTAGCTCCGTTTGCTCCACTGAGACAAGGAACTCTCCCATGTGGGACAAGTACACAAGTTTCATCCTGAAGCAGTGACCCCTGGTACGTTAAAAAAATCCCGATGGTGGTAGGAGGAGGAGGAGGCAAAGAAAATGCAAAAGAATAAAAAGTGTTGTTCAAGAAGAGGGTGGGTACGCAAAAAGACTGGATGTAATGAGACAGTGAAGGAGGGAAAGTCATGGGTGAAGAGAGGAGGAGGAGGAAGGAAAGGTGATGAGGAAAAACGGAGATAAAGGCATGAAGAGAGAGATAAGTCAGGAGGAACAGAGGTAGGGAGGAAGGGAGGTAAGAGTGGAGGAAAGAGGAACAATGAGGGAGGGATGTGAACGACTGAGAAACGAGAGGGAAGAAGGAAATGAAGAACACAGAGAATGGAAGGAAAAACGAGAGAGAAAGGAATAAGGTGGAGAGGCAAAACGGCAGATGAAGGGGGAGGGGGAGAGGTCTGAATAAATGCACTGCGCTGTAAGACAAAAGACTGCTAGGGAGGAGAGTAGGAGAAAGATAAGGAGGGAGAAAAGTAGAAAGCAATATTAGAGAGAGAGAGAGAGAGAGAGAGAGAGAGAGAAAGCAAGGTGGCGTGTAAAAGGGTGCCATTTCTGCGATTACTGATCATACCATTCAAAACTGAGGCTTCTGTCACTCTGCCACCCCTTCCTCTACCCTACCGCAGCACCTCATATCTTCCCCTCAGACCCTGCCACCATCTCTGTCAAAATTACACCTTTTATCATATTCCTTCCCCTGCCACCCCCTTCCAAAACAAACCACTATCTTCTCACATCTTGCCACCATCCCTATCAAACTCACACCTCTGTATCATTCTCTTCCCCTGTCACCCTCTTCTAAAGCATCTCCATTCCTCAAACCCTATCACCACTCTGTTACTTCCGTATCTATTAACGTTTTCCCTTCCCCTGTCGCCCCCTTCCAAAACATCCCATAACCTTCCTCACAAACCCTGCCACTAACCTTGTCAATTTCATGCCTCTTATAATTTTTCCTTTCCAAAACACCCCTTATCTTCCTCTAATACCCTATCACTAACCATCCAAATCCTACACCTCTGCCATCCTTCCAACCCCTGCCATTCTTTATCAACCCTTCTCTATCCACTCCCTGCCTCTATGCCGAACTCAGTTTTCCTCCCATCCATCCATCCTTTCAACTCATATCCTCTGTCTTCTCTCCCTCCTTCTTTCTTGGCGTTTTTTCACTCTCCCTGTGCCTCTTAACCTTTGTCCTTTATTCTCTCTCTCTCTCTCTCTCTCTCTCTCTCTCTCTCTCTCTCTCTCTCTCTCTCACCCACCACCTTCAAGAAACAAGTGACTAACGCGAGAACTTCCCTCCCATTCTTCCTCCAGTTAATTTCCCTCCACAAGACCCGACTGCGAGGAGAGAAAAAATCCACCCGGGAGAGAAAAGAAATCCACTAGGGAGGGAAAAATGTGGATTAATGAGGTTGGTCACTTGATGGGGGATGAGAAGTGGGGGGAAGGGAAGCGGGGATGGGGATGGGGTAAATGGGTCTGAAAATTGGAGTTAATTGGATGTGGATATTTTTGTGGGTGGATTTATGGCGTTATGGGGATGAGCAGTGGCGGTGGTAGTGGTGGTGGTGGCGGTGTTGGTGGTGGAGGGGGGGGGTGTAGTGCCAAGTCCCTCCGCCAGGTGTCTCTGCTCCTGTCTCGTTTATCTTTTGGTTTTCACAGCGGCTTTTGTTATTTATGCATCGGCTATGTGTGTGTGTGTGTGTGTGTGTGTGTGTGTGTGTGTGTGTGTGTGTGTGTGTGTGTGTGTGTGTGTGTGTGTGTGTGTGTGTGTGTGTGTGTGTGTGTGTGTGTGTGTGTGTGTAGCGTCGATAGATAAAGATAGACAGATACACGGATAGATAAAGGAACAGAAACGAGAACGTGAAATAAATTATGTTTGCTACTAACGAAATGATTAAAGAGAGTGCATATTACACGATGGGAAGGGAGGAGAGAGGGAGACCAGGGAGAAAAGGAAGGGGAAGACATCAGATAAAATAAAATAAGGGTGAAGAATGGAAGGGAGAGGATGAGGGGAATGAGGAAGAAGGAAAGTGGTAAGAGACGAGTGATTAAAGGGGTATATGGAGGAAAAGGAGAGGGAGAGGAGGAGTATAAAGAGAGGAGGGGTAAGGACGAAAATGAAGAGGGTCGGGAATGAGGAAGGGAGGAAAGTGGTGGTTCGGAAGACAGATGTGATTAACAGATGTATATTAGGTATGGGAAAGGAGGTTGCCAAGGAGGGCAGGGAAGAATAGGTGAATACAGAAAAGGAGAGGACGGGAAGAGCAAACAGAAAATGAAAGGAAATGAGGGAGGTATGGAAAGCGGTGGGTATGAGGACAGGTGCTTCAAGGTTGTATGTTAGGTATGGATAAGTGGACAGGAGCAAAAGAAAATGGAGAGAGAAAGAGAGAAGAATAAGAAAGAAGAGGGTGGGGAAAATGGGAAAGAGAAAAGGGAGATCGGAGATATTGAAGGAGGAGGGAAATTGGTGCGTACAAAGACGTAACTAATTAAAGGTTATTTATTAGGTATAGACACAGACACTGGATAGGATGGCAAAGGAGGAGGAGGAGGAGGAAATGAAGCAGCAACGAGAGAGAAGAGGAATGACGAGAGGGGCAGGGAGAGAAAAAACAGAGAAAGAGAATGAAGAAGGGAATGTGGTGGGTATTCCTTAATCTTTCTTCTTAACAGTTACTACCATCATTACTACCATCCTGTCTACTGCTACTACCATCAATACTTCCATCTTCTCCGCTGCCACTACCATCACCAGGCTAAGGTCAATATGATAGAGGGCAACAGAGAAGCATATGGTTTACAGAATGAAAAAAAAAAAAAAAGACTTCTATAATGGCGATGACAGTCACCAGGATGGAAAATAATAGCAGTAGTATTATTAGGTACGGCATAATTGAAAAACGAAAAAGGTTAATGAATATGATGCAGAACAGAGTAGCAGCTGTTGAAGACTGTGACGATGATGGAAAATTATAACAGACAAAAAATATTAATAACGAAAATGACAAATACAGATAATAAGCAGCCGGTACCAGAGATCAGCGTAACGATTTAAAAAATGACGATGGATAAAATACTAAAACAGCAGAGAATTCTTAACTATATAAATGATAAATGATAAGTGAAACGGCTGCAAGAGATAAGAGTAGCGATTATAGTGACGGGTGATATTAATTTCATAATGATGATAATGACAATAATGAATAATGATACACAGAAAAGTGTTAAAATGTAGAAAAGATAAATGATAAATGATAGCGAAACAGCTGCAAGAGATGAGAGTAGCGATTACCGTGAAGGGAAGGGGGGGACAGACGAGGAGTGGGGTGGAGGGAAGGGGGGAGAGGAAGAGGGAGAGGAAGGGAGGGGGGAGGAATGGAGGAAACTATAAAGTCCTTTCCAATTTCCCGTAAGAAAAGCGGGGAGTTACTTACGCAGGTTTTATTAACTCCGAGCCTTTTTGACGTTCTCTCGCTACCACATTGTCTTTTATCGCGTGTTTAAAATGAGGAAAATCATCAAATAAAAACAGCTGTACAAGCTTAAGGGAAGAAAATACGCCTTGTAAAAATTAATAACAAACGGGCTATAGACATAAATACGAATACTAAGTGAAACATGAAATTCCAGACTTCGATGGAAATGATCTACAACATTAATGACGAAACTACATACAGTCAAAAGAAAGAAAATAATGAATCAGACATTTTAGTGACAGTAAATAAATCAATAGGACAAGTGTGGTAAGAAATGATACACATGTAACCCATCGAATTTACGGTCGCAAAGTACAGTAGTGTTGGGTTACTAATAATACAGTCGTGTAGCCTAGGCATGAATACACTCGCCTGGTCCTTAACAAAGATAAAATTCGTGATGCTAGGAAGGATATCGACTGATGTTAAAAGAAAAAATCAGTGGCGCTAACAAAACAAAATCGCCTAACGTTAGCAAACACAGTATCACCTGCCGTTAGGAAGAATAAACTGTGTAGACTAGCGTAACCCCACCCCCAAATTAATCACGAGTTAGTAGAAAAAAAGAAAGAAAAGAATCGAGAGCGTTACTTAGAATAAATCAAATCGTAAGGCGTCAGCAAGAATAAAATAAGAGTCTCGTGCCAACAATAATAGAATATCCGAATGCGTTAACGACAACACTACGTACTTGAGAGTGATAAACAGTACTGAATATGGCAGATGCACTATAAATTACGGTGTGTGTGTGTGTGTGTGTGTGTGTGTGTGTGTGTGTGTGTGTGTGTGTGTGTGTGTGTGTGTGTGTGTGTTTTAGGGTGTGGTATATGAGACTAATGGAGGGGGAGGGTTGTTAGCGTAGCGTGAAGCCCTCTTAACAAACGACGCTGCCCGTCTTGTCTCACACCCCCTCTGGCCTTTCTCCGTACCAGTGTTTAATCTCTCAGCTATACTTATTTACTGAACAACAGAATCACTTAGTTCCTACACACTCGAGACTACATAAACATCTTACCCCATTATTTTAACGTACCCGTCTTGGCCACATACCAGGGTAATACATAGTCAGTTTCTCGCTTTCAAAGTCCCAGCAGTCTTTCGAAGCACTATGCACCTTCACATGTCACCACTCACCCATTACCCACCGTTCAGGACTGCCTCATTCCGAATTAGTGTGACAGCAATAGAAGGGGCGATTCATGACTTGTAGGTGCGTCTAGAATATAAACTAAGACTGGTTCAGCGAAATTCAAATCCCTACATTGTTCCTTCACTCAGCCCGAGATCTATTTGGTGTCTTTTAGGTCACCAGTCCACTCCTTTTCCACGTAACCATACCCACCACCCCCTCCGAGAAAAAGAGATGGCAAAGAAACTCATCCATACTTTAGACCCTCTTCTTCCTACCTAGAGCAAAATCTCCCAGGTCAGCTCCTCTCTTGCCTTCCATAAATATCACTCACGGAATTTATTTACCGCGTCTCTCTTCACGGACTACACTTCGCCAGACATAACAAACGTCCATAAAAAATAGCTACGTTTTACAGACTCTGCATATAATCTTTCCTGACTGGTATTACTGTTCAAGATATGTAATTCCCAGCATTTAACTGCTTCCAACTGGTATTTCATGTGTACAGAAATTTTACTCTCTGACGAAGACCGTGAGAGTCGGGGAGAGGGCAGCATAATGGGAGGGGACAGGGTGACATGGAGGAGATATGTTTGTAGCCATCGCTTACAGGACTAAGGCGTTTGGCTAGAGATAGATAGACAGATAGATATATAGATAGACAGACGAAGATCGATGCATGCCGCTATTCTTGTGGCTACTTTTAGATGATTCTGTAGAGTTTAGTAGTGGTGTTTTTGTCATTAAAGCGTAAAAACACAGCCTCCTTTAACCCTCTCACTGCCACAGGTATCCCGACTGCTTTCCTTCGCTTACCACAATATGCCTTTGTAAATACTCTGGCGTGGCCTCTCTACCCGTACACCTATGAATATGCTGCTTCATCTTCAGGCAGTCTCATTATGCTTCGGAGACAGATACCAACTGGATGGATTGGATAACGACTCCACTAATTCTTTTAACACCAAAAACATAAATCGCATGGGGCTAGCACAAATAAAATAAAAGATGCTATCGTGGATCTCTCTCTCTCTCTCTCTCTCTCTCTCTCTCTCTCTCTCTCCATTAGGCAAATTCAATAACAACACTACCCCATACGTTCCCCTCTATATAAATCCTTCACCGGGTAATCCTCTCATCCCCCCTCCACTCCCCTCCCTTCCCCAACCCAACTACACTTCTCTACCCCTCCCCTTCCCCACTTCCCTCAATTCCTCCATCATTCCTCCCTATGTATCTCAACCTCACGCACTCCCCTCCAACCCCCCTCCCTCTCCTCACCTTACACCCCCTCCATCATCCTCACATACACCTTTTCTCCACCTTCTCTCTGTCCCCATACGCACCCTCCCCTCCCCTCCCCTTCCCTCCCTTTCCTAAACCCACCATATATCGTAATCCCCTACATTCCCACTCCTTCAATTCCCCATACACTCCCTCTCCATTCTCTCCATCCCCGAAACACTCCATACCTCTTCCCCTCCCCTTCCCCACTCACTCAAACCCCCATTATACTCCATCTTTTCCCCAATCATTCCAACCCCTCCATTCCTCATACACCCTCTACCTTTTCCCCTCCTCATACACTCCCATACCATCCCCTCTCCATGGTTACTCCACCCCTTCCCATCTCCATTCCCCTCATACCATCCCCTACCCCTTCCCATCCTCATTCCCCCATACCATCCCTTACCCCTTCCCTTCCCCATACGCCCATACCATCGCCTGCCCCTTCCCCTTCTCAGTCCTCGCATACCATCCCCTACCCCTTCCCCTTCCCATTCCCCCATACCATCCCCTCCCCAAGGCTAACCCACCCCATCCCCTCCCCATACACCCCCTACCCTTTCTATTCCCTCCTCATACCATCCCCTCCCCATACCATTCCCCCCATTTTCCCATACCATTCTCCCCATTTCCCCATACCATACCCTCCCCACACCATCCCCCCGGCCGGACACCCCCCGGAACCTGATGCCAATTAAGTAAAGTGCTCTGAACGACGCACGTAAGACAACCTACCTGGGTGAGGGCTGGGGAAGGGCTGGGTGAAGTGTGGGTGAGAATTAGGGAAAAGATTGTGGGCGAACTGGGTGAAGTGTGGTGGGTGAGATGAGTGAAGTGTCGTGGGTGAACTGTATGAAGTGTGGTGGGAGAGCTGTGACGTGTGGTGGGTGAGCTGGGTGGTATGATGGGTGAACTGGGTGAAGCGTGATGGGTGAGCTAGGTGAAGTGTGGTGGGTCAGCTGTGTGAAGTGTGGTGACTGAGCTGAGTGAAGTGTGGTGAGTATGCTGTGTGAGGTGTGGTGAGTGAGCTGGGTGAAATGTGGTGAGTGAGCTGGGCGGAGTGTGGTGAGTGGGTGAAAGGTACTGGGTGAAGTGTGTTAAGAGGATTGGGTGAAGTCTGAGTGAGAATTTCGGAAGAGTGGGTAAGGTGATGTGTTGTGGGTGGGACAAGGATTGGTAAGATGACAGGGAGAGGGTGGATGAACTGGAAGATATGTGGGTGAAAATAAAAGCTGGGTGAGTAAGGTGGATGATGAAGTGTAGGTTAGCTAGGAAATGGCTGGATGTGTGGTTGATGAAAAGGGTGAAGAATGGTCAGGGATGGATGGCGGATGTAAGGGGGTTTAAGCATGAGTGAAGGGGAATGAGTGAGAGGAGGCCTGGAAAATGGGTGAGTGAGAGACGAGTGAAAGAGGAATGAGTCAGTAACAGCTGGAAGAGGTTGAGTAATTAGCGTGGGAGGGAAGAATGGAATGAGTACAACTAGTATTATCCATATCACACCAAAAATACCCCAATCAGCCTAACTACCAATAATATCATAATTACCACCCACCCTTACTCTCTACACACACTTTTACCCTCACCACCATCTTAAATTCCTTCAGTGCGAACACGCTTTTCTATTTCACCGTTTCTTTCCAGACAGGTCAAATGAGCTCTCTCTCTCTCTGTCTCTGTCTCTGTCTCTCTCTCTCTCTCTCTCTCTCACTGTACTGATAAAAAACAACCTTCAATAATTCCCATCATTACTAATATGGCTTTCTATAATAATCTTTCAACCTGAAGGACCTCCCGTAGTGAAAGGATAAAACCATCACCCTGTCCCTCATCCATACCAGCTGCCACAACTACCACAATCGGATTAAGAAACTGATCATATTACCAACCAAAACCTTTACCACTATCACCAGCATCTCCCACCACAACTACCAACACTAACCACAACTACAATCACCAATAAACCTCTATCACCATCATAAACATCCCTCACCACAGCTACCACCACCAACCACAACTACAACCATCTTCACAACTATCACCACTCACTACCAGCATTATCAATAAAACTACCATCACCAACCACAACCAAAAACCACCACCATATGTTTCAAGAATGCCATCCACAACACTACCACCAATATCACCAACCACAACCACTACCACCACCACCTAAACATCACAATTCTTCCAAACTCCACCGACAATATTGTCACCATCACCAGCATCGAAACCAAAATCATTACTACCACCTACAACAACATAACCTACCATCGCCACTAACAACGCCTTATCGCTAACTCCGACAACAACCACAATCTCTACTACAGCTATCACTACCACCAACCACAACTATAATCACCATCTCTTTCACAAACATCAACACACGACCACCAACCACGTCAACATCCAACTACACTGCCCTATCTCTCATCAAACCTCACCAAAAAGCACCACCACCGTCGCTGCCTACCAGAACGAACCACAATCACAAACAACATTATCACCAACACCAACCACACTAACCACTAACCACACTGTCCTATCTCTTCTGTAACCCCACCGACCAACCACCATCGCCACCTACCACCATCCACCACAACTACCACAATCAGGCCCCGGGAGACAACTCATCAACAGTTTTATCTCTCAGTTTGACAGGAAACTTATGGAGTGCCAAATTAAACCCAGTGGCTCTCCTCTCCCACCCACACCCCACTCACCCTCTCATTCTTCTTGCCTCGCTTTTCCAATTTATATTTCTCGCTCTGTTTGTTTTCGCCTGTCTGTTTCTCTCCGTCTGCTTACTCTCCCTGTATATCTGTTGACTTTATCTATGCTACCTGTCTGTCTGTCTTTTCGTTTTCAGTCTTAAAAGTCTTTCAATCTTTTTTCCCTTTCTCATCTAAAGCTGTACATACTTCTCTTTCCTCTTAATCTTTTATCATTTTTTTTTTATCCTCTATGCCCTATTTATTTTGGTCTATGTTCCCTTTTTCCCACTCCTTTCATTCACCATCATTCCATTCATTCATCCTTTAGCTTTCCTTTCTTTTCTTCTTTCTCTTTTTCTGTTCTTAATTCTCCATTTATTTTGTTTCAGCTTCCAATTTCCATCTTTTTCAACAGCAATTTTTTTCTTTCATTATACCCTTTATTTTCTCTTTGTTTTTGTCCATTCTTTTTATCCTTTAACCTACAATCATTCTTTCTTGCTCTGCCACTTACACTTCTTCCTCTCCTTTGCATGTCTTTTTATTCCCTATTTTCTTTCTTTCTTCTCTCCTTTTTAACTTACACTCTACACTCCTTCTCTGCCCTTGTCTCGTTTCTTCCTCTTCTCCACTAAAATTTCATCGTCTGTTTCTATAATCTCTTCCTTTCCATCTCCATATCTCCTCCTTCTGCCTACACTCTTCCATCTTTCTTCTCCTCTTCTTTCTACCTTATTACAATACGATATCTAATCCCGTTCCTCTTCACCCAACTTCCTCCTCTTCTCCCCTTCCACTTCTTCTTCCGTTCCATCTCTCCCTCTTGTATGTATTCGCCCTACTCTTTCTCACTTCTCTCCCTATCCACCAAATTTTACTCCTCTCTCTCTCTCTCTCTCTCTCTCTCTCTCTCTCATGTTCTTCATGTCCAAATCTTTCTCCCTCTTCTGTGTATTCTGCCTACTCTCATCCTCATATCCCACCCTCATTTTCTCTATTCTCCTCACACTCCCTCCTCTTTCATCTTCTCTCCCTATCTCTCACTCCTTCTCCCTCTTCTATGTGCCTTTCCCTCACCATTTCCAGTCATTTCCGTTTATATCCAGAATCCAATCACCCTTTTTCATTTCCCTCATTCCCTTACCCCCATAACTCGACCCCTTTCCACTTAACCCTTTCTTATGATGGGGCTCACTTTTTTTTCCATTTCTCTTAACCTTCCTCAATCTCTTTGCTGTTTCTTCTGTTTTCTATTGGAGGAACGAGAAGGGTATGAAAAGCGAAGAAGGAATAAAGATATGGAAAGGGCCTGTGAAACTGGAAGGGGAAAAATGATAAGGGCAGAAGAGAAAATGAAAAAGGAAAAAAAAAGAAAAATGAAACTGAGAAGAAGAGTGAAGCTGGACGGACGAAAATGATACAGGCAGAAGAGAAAATGAAAAGGGAATGAAGAAAAATGAAAGTGAAAGATGAATTTAGGAATGTAGAAACTGAAGACAAATGAATGAAGGAAGAGGGAAGGGGGAAGAATGCAGGGAGAGAAGGATGAACAAAGGGGAAGAAGGAAATGTCAAGAGAGCAGAAGGAGGAATGAAAAAGGGAGAGGCAGGTGAAAGCAAGAAATACACAATGGAAGTAAACTAGGTAATAGAGGCAAGAACAGCAGGACAGTAAAAATGTAAGATTAAAAGATTAAATAATACAGATACAAGGGAAAGGAAGGAAGGAAGGAAGGAAGAAAATAAGAGAATGGAGGACTGAGCGATAACAATGGGAGGGAGGAAGGAAGGGAGAGAGAAAAGAGAGAGCGAGAAAGGGAAGGAAGGATGAACGTAAGGCGACAAGACAATGAGAGAGAGAGAGAGAGAGAGAGAGTGGCATCAAACAGGCGCCGACCCCCGTAATCCCACATGAGAGGCGATCACGGAAGCCAGGTAAACGCTCACTAGCCTCCCCCCCCAACTCTCTCTCTCTCTCTCTCTCTCTCTCTCTCTCGTATTACCTTGTATTTTTACTCTCTTCCTCCATCCCTCACCTTTCTGTATATACTTTTTTTATCTTCCTTGTGTGTGTGTGTGTGTGTGTGTGTGTGTGTGTGTGTGTGTGTGTGTGTGTGTGTGTGTGTGTGTGTGTGTGTGTGTGTGTGTGTGTGTGTGTGTGTGTGTGTGTGTGTGTGTGTGTGTGTGTGTGTGTGTGTGTGTGTGTGTGTGTGTGTGTGTGTGTGTGTGTGTGTGTGTACGGAAAGCACCCTCACCAAGCAAGGCACCCCATCATCAATCAGGGAGGGAGGTAAAAACTCTTCTACTTCCCTCCCTCATCTCCCCTTTTTCTACCTCCACTCCCTCCTACTTTCATTCCTCTCCCTCACTTCCCTCCCCTTTTTCTTCCTTCCTTCTTCCCTCCACTCCTTCAGCTCATCTCCCTCCTTCCTTCAATCTCTCCCTCCTTCTTTCCTCTACTTCTCTGTCTATCTCTCTCTTCCACCCCATACATTTCCTCATTTTCTTCATGTTTGCCTCTATTCATGTTTTATTCCTCATATTTCTCACCTTTCTTCCTCCACTTCACTGTCCCATCTCCCTCCTTCTCTCCTTTTTTCTTCGTATCCCTCATTTCTTCCTCCACTCCTTCCTCTCTCTCTCTCTCTCTCTCTCCCCTACACTCCTAGGCCTATCTCTCTCTCTCCCTCAAATCTCTCTCTTATCTCCCTCTTTCCCTTTAACCTCTATCGTGTCTCCCTCCTTCCTCCTCTCCATCCCCTTTCCCTAATCATCTATTTTGCTTTCCACGTTCCGCTTTTCCTTATCTCTTCCTTTCATACGTTTTTCTTCTACATCTCTTCCCTTTTTTTCCTCTACGTTTCTCTTGTCTTCTCGTCTCCCCTTTTGATCTTATTTTCTTCATCCTCTTTGCTTCTCCGCGCTTCTCTTCTCTTCTTTATCTCCTCCCTTCCTTCTCTTCATCCCCTCGCCCCTGGTAAATAATCTGTTTATTTTTCTTTGCGTTTGTCTTTTCTCTTCTATCCTCCTCCTATACTCTTTCCCTTGCTTTCTTCCTCGTTTTCCCCCTCTACTGTCTCTTCAACTCTCCCTTTTGTTTCTGAAATCTATATTCTCTTCTCTTCCTTCATCACTGTTTTTCTTATCCTTACCTACCTCATTTTATTTCTTTCCTCTATCACTTACACTTTTTCTGCATTTCTTCCTTCAGTTTTTGCTACTCCTTACTCTGATTTCTTTCCTACCGTCCCCTCTCTTAGCTTTTCTTCCACGCATCCTCTCCCTTATATATTACTCGTTTCATTTCTCTCTCCCTGTCGTCTCCCTTCCCATCTTTCTTTATAAATTACTTTCTTTCTCACCTCTCTCATTTCCTTCTTCTCTCTCTTTCCTCACTCTGATTCAACATTATCTTTTCCTCTCCACCCTTTCTCTCTTTTTTTCTCAGTTTTCTTTAATCTCTCTCTCTCTCTCTCTCTCTCTCTCTCTCTCTCTCTAACCTATCTACCTACTCGATCTCTGTCTCCTCGCTTCTTTCTACCCATAATTCTCTTTATCTCTGCTTCTATCTCTGACTCACCCCTCTTCTTCCCCCCCCCTCTCCTTTCTCTTCCTCTATTTTGCTCGTTTCTCATCCTTTTTTTTTTTTCCTTCCTCTCTCCTCTTGTTTCTACTTTCCTTCTGCTTGATTAGTCTTCCTCCCATTTTCTTCCTTACACCTACCCATTCCCTACTTGCCTTTTATCTGAGTCTTTCCACTTCCTTGTATTTATCCATCCATTCATCATCCACCATTCTGACATCCACCC
Source organism: Coenobita brevimanus (assembly GCF_032717465.1). NCBI lineage: Eukaryota > Metazoa > Arthropoda > Malacostraca > Decapoda > Coenobitidae > Coenobita > Coenobita brevimanus. Next base: position 20,496,426 of record NC_137004.1, read on the forward strand.
TCTTCCTTTCCTTCCTACCTTCCTTTCCTCATTTCCTTCATTTATCCATCTGCTATCCATTTACCCTCCCTCCTTCCTTCCTTTTATCTGACATTAATTCATCCATACACCAATCAATCCACTTTCTTCATTTCTCTTTCATCCATCTATACATCCACCTTCCTTCTTTCTTCCTTCCTTCCTTCACTGACTAATTATTTTCATAAGTGATACTGGTGACTGCCAGAGAAGAGAGGGAAGAAGTGAGGGAGGGAAAAAAAAAAAAAAAAAGGAAGTGGAGAGGAAGAAGGGAAAACAGAAAAATAAAGAGGGGAAAGGGAAAGAAAAAGAATGAAGAAGAGAAAAATGTGATGGGAAGAAACGAGGAGCGGGAGAAAAGAGGAGATAAAAACATACAAAAAATTAAAAGGGGAGAGGAAAATTGAGGGAAAAGGGTGTGGGGAGGAAAGGAGGAAGTGGAATGAATGAAAGACGTGGAATGATAAAGAGGAGGGAAGTGAACGTATGGAATAAGAAAGCAAGAAATGATTTAAATGACTAAGGAGTAAGTAAAAGAAAGGAGAGTAAAGGAGAGTGGGAAGCAAAGATAAAGCAACAATAAAAGGCAGGAAAAATATTAAACTCTCTCTCTCTCTCTCTCTCTCCAGCCAGCCACATTAATAGTCATGAGCCCAGCACGCCCCAACCCAATGATAAATTATTATACAATGAATAAACAATGCACGAATATAAAGGCAATAATTTATACTGAATGGCAAATGTATAAATAATGAGTCATATTTTGCAGCGAATAAACATAAAAGGTTAAGTGACAGCAATAAAGTCACCACAAACAGGAAGGAATGACAGGTTTAAGTGACAGGGAAAACATAGATAGACAGACAGACAGACAGACACAGGCAGACAGATCCACAGAGGTAGACAGATAGACAGACAAAAAGACAACGGCGGACAGGCAGAGAGAAAATGTTGCACAGGTGAAAGTAAAAGCAAGAAAAGAGACAGTAAACCAAGTGAGATAAGCAGCAGTGAAAGAAAAAGGATACAAAGGAGGACTGCAAAGCGACAGCAGAAAGGTCCATGAGGAGACAAGAAGGTTGGACAGATAAAAGTGACAGCAAGAAGACTGAGACCGTACACAAGAGGATATATATAAATTTTAACAGGCAGGTAATACGCAAAAGATGAAGTTTGAAGGTAAGCACATTAGACAAAACGGCAGGACAGGTAAATGACAGACAGACAGACAGAAACAGAAAGACAGACAGAAGCGGGCCTATTAGCACAATCAAAAGTGACAAACATATAAAAAAAATTGATAAATAAACAAAAAACAGACAAGAAGAGCAAGGACAGGTAAAACTCAAATTAAGCAGGTAAACAGAGACATACAGACAGAAAGACAGCAACTACGCTAAGCAGTTCATGAGGCAGAAAGGAAAGCATGAGGGTAGGGAGCCAAACAGGTGTTCAACAGGTGAACAGGTGAGTGGCAAACAAGGGCAAGCACAAGCAGCCAGGACGTGAGGTGAAGCGAACATCAACAAGATCAACGCAAGCAAGGCACAAGAACTAAAGGCATAGGAGGAGGAGAAAGAATCCGGGAAACAATGCAAGCACAAAAGAGAAATTAAGCCGAAGAGTACGAATGATGTAAGAGAGGAGAATAGCAATAACGCAATCAAGAAAGAGGAATTAAAGAAAAAAAGCAAAGGGAAAGAGAGGGCAGCAACAGCAACGCAAACTAAACAGAGAAAGGAAAGAAAGACTGGAAAAAAATTCGTAATAAAAATAAAAATAAGAGGGAATATGACAGAAGAGGGAAATATAACAAAGACTCTGATAATCTGAATTATCCAATATTCTTGGACATACAGGCAAAGTCAATCAACAATTTGAAGGAGTGAATATATCTAATTTCAAATTATAGTATCGTTAAATAATTCATACAGGAAATCAGACTAAACAGAGGAAGATTTGCCACACTAGCAAGGACTATATAACAGGCCTTATTCTATGTTGTGTTAAAAGGCTTCTAAAAACCGTTTCCTGAACACTTTATTTCTGCTTATTACTACTGCCCTTCTTCTTTATGCTAATTATTTCGACATTCAAAAACATCCTCGTGTGTGTGTGTGTGTGTGTGTGTGTGTGTGTGTGTGTGTGTGTGTGTGTGTGTGTGTGTGTGTGTGTGTGTGTATGTGTGTGTGTGTGTACACACACACACACATACACACACATATATATATATATATATATATATATATATATATATATATATATATAAATATCTCTATATATATATATATATATATATATATATATATATATATATATATATATATATATATATATATATATATATATATATATATATATATATATATATATATATATATATATATATATCACAATAGGGATTAACTGGCAGTGCAGTGGAATGACGTCTTTTTAACTTCATTTTTAATACCCTCAGACGACTTTATTAAGTTTAAGAGAGACCTATCGTTGTGACGGAGCTTCAAACAATACCCACTAATCTTCCAGTCAAGACAGGTTATCATTAACATGAATAAATCTGTCTGGGAGTAAGAGGAACAGACGAATGCAAAGACGCCACAGTGTAATATGCACAATAAATCGCAGAGGAAGAACTGCATGAAAGCTTCCTATGTCCCTTACAACACTGCTTAATGTGGTCATCACTAAGTACGGTAAAAAAAAAAAATCAGGAATGTGAGACGCGTTCAAGAAGCTTACGCCAAATAAAGCAAAATAAAAGACGCGTATAAATATTACGTGAAGCAGGGAAATATAAGTCACCCAAACAATAGCGCCTTCTATTTATCCCCCCTCAAGACTCCACAGGCAAAAACAAAATATTTAAGATGTGCTGGGGCGATAACAGCGAGGGATCCTTTGGTGTGAGGGTGCAGCACGTTGGGGTGGTTGAGCAAGTCTCTGCCTCTCTTGCTTGTAACTAAATACCTCACGTAATCGCCACAAATGAGGAATTCTTTTTGCCGCGTGTGTCTAGCGCCTGGCTGTGCGTCAAAGTTTATGGCTCGGAACTTTTGCTTTGTATACGCCTATTTTTGTTTTTTAAAGAATATTCACGTGCACCTTATATATGAAACTCTGAAAAATAATATGATATGATGACTTTTACTGACAATGTAGCCAACCATGAGAGACAGTGAGGAAGAAAATGCCAATATACAGTCCCCTACCCCTTCCCACGTGTAGGGGTTTGGCTAACACATCCCCTCGTGGCAATACATGATCCAAGACTTTATCTAAAGTAGTACCTCAGAATAACAGGTGGAGGGAAAGATTGATGAAAAAGCGTTAAAAAACGGAAAACAAAAGAAGGAGAGAAGGAAGAAAAACTACAGAAAGAGAGAAGGAAGGAAGAGTGTTGGATGAATGGGTTTTTGGCTTCGATATATATATGACGGAAGAACGGACGAAGGACGCCTGCAAGAAAGGAAGGACGATGCCAGTTAGGATGAAAAATGGAAAACAGAAAGGATGGAGAGAACGGAGGAGGCAAGTATGGATGGAGGGAGGAGGATAAGACAAAAGGAGGGAATGTAGGTAGGAGATCCCGATATGGGATGAATGGAGGCTATAGAGACGGTACTGGAGGAGAAGGGAGAGGATGCAGGAAAGTGGCAGGCAGGAAGGGATGAGAATGGGAAGGGAATCAGGAAAAGGATGAAGTAGAGGTAAGCAGGAAGGCGGGTAGAATGGAAGGCGGGGAGGGCAAACAAGCAAGAAGGAAGGCAGAGAGAGGGGGAGGGGGCCGTAGAAAAGGGGGGTAGGTTGAAAAGGAGGGAAGGGAGGATGAGTAAGTAGGGCAACAAGCAGGAAGAAAGGAAGAGGAGAAAATAAGCAAGAAGGGAGGCAATCAAGAGGACGAGGAGAAAAAGGGATGAGACAGTAACCAAGAAGGGAGGCAGGCAGAAGGAAGGAGAGGCTGGAAGGCTGACAGGCAAAGACGCAAGCAGGCCGGTCTTTGCTTGCTCACAAAGTTTCTGGCAGGGAGTCAGGAGTGTCAAGAAGATAATACGCTCACACCTTGCATACTAACCACACACAAACACACACACACACACACACACACACACACACACACACACAGAACGTAAAAAGAAACGAAAGGAGACAATGAAAGAGAGGGATGAGAAAGAAAATAGGAGAACGGGAAGAGGAGGGATGGAAAGATGAAAGGCAAATAAAATGGAGGAAGAAAAGAGCACAGAGACGAAGAGGATGAGGAGGAGAGAGGAAGTGAAAAAAAGAGGACAATAAGAGAAACTGGGGGGAAAGATGAGAATTGGGAGATGAGAAGAAAAGGGAAGGAAAGAGGAGGAAATGAAGGGAGAGCGGACGAGGAAGAGGAAAAGAAGAATGGGAGAAAGAGGAAGAGGAAAAGAAGAAAGAAAGAGGACGAGGAAGAGGAAAAGTGAGAAAGAGTACGAAGAAGAGGAAAAGAAGAAAGAGGAGGAGGAAAAGCAGAAAGAGGACGAGGAGGAGGAGGAAAAGAAGAGAGAAAGAGGACGAAGAGGAGGGAAAGAGGCGGGGGAGGAGGAGGAAAGTAAGAGAACAAAGAGGATACGCATCCGGGCGCTTAACTACCACAATCTTAACTGCCGACTGAGAGGAGCAATTAAGAGGAAACGTGAATATCAGACTAATCCACGCTCTCTCTCTCTCTCTCATTTCCTTATCCCTTCCGATGCAGCGCTTCCTGTCTCTCTTACTCCCCTGCACCTTCTCACTCCTTGCTTCTCCTTCGTTTGATCCTCTCCTTCGTTTGCCTTCCTTCCTTCTTAATATCCTTCCTGTATCTATTCACTGCCAACCATTCCCCTCTTCCTCCGTCTCCCTTCACTCACCTCGCTTTCATTTTCATTTTCACTTTCCCTTCCTCTTCATTTTCCTTCCTTCATTTTTTCTTCCCTTCTCTTCACTTTTTTTCTTCCCTTCTCTTCTTTTCATCCTCCCCTTTCCTTCAAATCACAGTCTTTTTTGCAATTATTCTTTCTCATCTTCTTCATTCGTTCCTCACCTCCATTATTCCTTTACTTTCTTTACTCCTCTCGTCATTGTCCATTTTTTCTACTGTCTTTGCCCTTCATCCCTTCCTTCCTTTACCTTCTCGTCTCCTTTCCCCTTCACTTCGTCTTCACTCTTACTCCACACCCTTCTATCTTCTTTCCCTACTTGTTTCTCCTCGCTTTTTCCTTTCCTAGCTTCCTTCATTCTCTCCCCGCGTCTCTTCATTTCCTTTTCTCCTTCCAATATTCATTTCTTGCTTCCCTCCCTCCTTCCCTTCTCTTTCATTTCCTAGTTTCCTCCATTACTTTCTCTCCGCGTATCTTCATATCCTTCTCACCTTCCAATATTCGTTTCTTCATTCTTCATTTTCTCTTCATTTCCTCTACATTTTCCTCCATTCTTCCAGTTCCCATACTCTTTCTTCCTTTATTTCTCTCCAGCCCCTCTTCGCCTCACTTGCTCCTTCCTTAAATTCTTCCTTCGCCTCCCCCCTTCAATACCTTTTCCCATACCTCCTTTTCTGTAACTTCTCTCATCCTTTTCTTCTTCATTCATTTCATCCCAGCCCCTCCTCGCCTCACTTCCTCCATCTTTCATTTCCTATTTCACCTCCTCCCTTCAATACCTTTTCCTTTACCTCCTTTTGTGTAACTTCTCTCATCCTCTTTCTTCTTTCATTTCATTCCAGTCCCTCCTCGCCTCACTTCCTCCTTCCTTAATTTCCTCCTTCACTTCCTCCCTTCATTTCCTCCCTCCCTTCCTGCAATCACCCCGGCCCCTCAATCAATGCTCCCATGGCCGCCCCGGGGACCCAAGATGGCCCTGCCGTTGCACGTCAATTGATCCGCAGCTGCAGTTCATCTACGCTCCTTAGTACGCGAATCTACGCCTATCACACCAGACCGCTGCTTCCCTGCCCTCATCTTACGCAGAATCACCCTCTCCCTCCCCTCTGCCGTGAGCCTCTCTCTCTCTCTCTCTCTCTCTCTCTCTCTCTCGTGTGTGTGTGTGTGTGTGTGTGTGTGTGTGTGTGTGTGTGTGTGTGTGTGTGTGTGTGTGTGTGTGTGTGTGTGTTTAAATATATATAAATATATAAATGAATATGTATGTACGTAAAATGTGTATGTATGTGCAAGTATGTATGTACAGTATTATGGGCACCTCAAATGATTCTCAGCTGCAGTCTGCACTTCATCAACGCTCCTTAGTACACATACCTACGCCTATCAGCTCAGCCCCTTCCTCTGCCCTGCCATCACCTCGGCTCACCTCACGCCAATCACCCTTTCCCCTCACCCTAGCCAGAATCACCCTCTCCCCCGCCCCAATACTTCTCCAATCGCCCTCCCAACATACGCCACTGGGGCCTTTCTCTATACGCCAATCAGGAGGCCGGTTCAATTTCACAATCATCCCCTTCTCAGCTGCGTCTTCCCTCTTCACCCTACGCCCATTCCTCGTCTTGCCTGCGTCCTCATCGCCTGCCCTTCATACGCTTATTACGGAGTCGATTACTTGCGTTAAACATCTTACCACTACCCCGGTTGTACACAATCACATTCCATCTCCACTCCGTTCCTTACGCCACCCTACTTCCCCTTCACAATCAACACTCCCAGGCTTCTATACTTACTCGCAGCTGAATAAATTGTCTGACGTTATCTCGTATACAATACTAGCATTGATGTGATCATGATAAGCATATAAACACTCTCTCTGAAAACTACGGCTCCCACGCAGTCTCCCCCAACTACGCTCCGCTCTTTATGCCTACAAGTTTCTCCCTCACAACTAGACCACCTTAAATTACGCTACTTCTTTCAGTCATTCTCCAACTATACATTGAGATTTCTGCTTTGTGCCTGTGATTTTTTCCCTTAGTCTCTCAAAATCCCTGGTTCCTTCGCAGTCAGTACCATCTACGCTCTGTCCCTGACTTACCTATCAGAGTGTCCTCGTTAATCCAGTGCCTTATACCGTCGTCTGTGCGCCCACTACACACAACAGTTATTTGCTACGCCTCAGCCATCCCCACAGCGCCTTGTATGGTAATTAGTGGATAGTGGGAACCCATGCAGACCGCCACATCCTGACGCTCCTCCACATCCAATACGCTTTAATACTGGGCCTCGATGCACCTCTCACAGAACCCCTTACCTTGGCACATCTACCCCATTCCACCTCCACTTATGCGTCTCTCAGAACACGTATTAGCTCAGCATATCTACGCTATTCCTCCTATCAGCTACCCTCTTTCCGCCCATCACTTAATATCTCTGAATATGTATTAGTTCAGCATATCTACCCCACTCCTCGCTTCAGTAACACCTGTCTTAGAATACGAGTAGGTCTTAGCACAGCAAGTCTACCCCATTACTCCCCTTCGCTAGGCATCTCCCAGATTACGCCTCAGCTTAGAATATCTCCCGTTTCTCCCTTCGGTTAAGCATATCTCAGAACACGGCATAGCTAAACAATCCTACCCTATTCCTCACCTCTAATTACGCACCTCGAATAATACCTCAGCTCAGAATATATATAAACTAAACTCGTTTCACTTAATTCTCAGACAATCCCTTAACTTTGCACATCTACCTTGTTCGTCATTATCAGTTACGCGCATCAACACCACTTTTCTCCCTACTAACGAATTATTTCCCTATCTTTATATTTCTTTCCCTTCTTGTACAATTCTCGATACATTCTCTCTCTCTCTCTCTCTCTCTCCACCACAGCTACGCCCCTTCCCTCCCTCCCTCCTCTCTCCCCATTCCTCCCCCCGCCTCCTTGAGACGGCCTCATTATATGGGTTTAATGCTACATGTACCCCTTTGTGAGTTAATGAATGATCAGACTACACCATTATTTCCTTCACCTCCTTCCTTCCTTCATCAATTCATTAGCTTCCGTCTTTCATTTCTTCCTTCGTTATTTGCCCTCCTTCTTTCCTCTTTCCTTTATTTATTATGCAACTTTTTCCTTCACTCCGTTCCTTATTTCCTTCATTATCATTCCTCCTTCACTCCTCTTCTTCAGTTTATTTCTAGACTATTTTTTTCCTTCACCTCCTTCCTGCCACCCTTCCTTCATTTGTCACCCTTCCCTGAGTCTTCTTTCCCTCAATTTATTTGTTCATTTCTTGCTCTTCCTTATCTTCTTTGATTATATTGTTCTTCCAGCCTTCCTTCCCTCTTTTCATCTGTTCTTCCGTCCTTCCTTCCTTCCTTTCTTCTGTTCTTCTATCTTTCCTACCTTCTTTTCATCTATTCTTCCATCCATCCTTCCTTCCTTCCTTCCTTCTTTTCATCTGTTCTTCAATCCTTCCTTCATTCTTTTCATCTGTTCTTCCATCCATCCATCCTTCTTTTCATCCGTTCTTTCATCCTTCTTTCCTACTGTTAGTTTGTTCTTCCTTCCTTATTTCATCCTTCCTTAATTCAATCTGTTTTTCAATTATTCACTTCTCCCGTTCTTCTTTCTTTCTGTTATTCCTTCCTTCCTTCCTCTATTCTTCCATCTCTCCTTCCCTCCCTCTACTCTCCTTTCCTTCCTTTCCTTTGTTCTTCCATCTCTCCTTCCCTCCTTCTCCTCTCCTTTCCTTCCTTCCGTCTGTTCTTCCTTCGTTCCCTCCACAACAGCACTGATTCACTCTCCAAACCATAACAAACACAGCACGGGCGGGTGAGCACAGCATAACACAGGAGGAGGAGGAGGAGGAGGAGCAAGGGTAGGAGGAGAGAAGAAGAAATAAGAAGAAAATGGAGGAAACAGGAAAGCTCAAATCCCACAGAACATTACAATAAAAGCTAAATAGATTTCAGTACTCACCACCACCACCACCACCATCACTGCTACCAGTCCACCTCATCAGCTTTCACACTTACCTGCAAATACAAATAAGCATCATATTAGTAGGCATAGTCACCAATGGAACATCTATCCAATGTGTATGTAAAACCGTGACTTTCCTGAACAAAAATAAAGGAACCGCAAAAAAAAAAAAAAAGAACTATGGTCACAAATTCGAAGTTTATGTAGTATGAACACCGACCTAAAAAAAGAAAACACCAACACGTAATAAAAATAAACAGCAATTTATATGAGGGAAAAACCGAGACTTAGATAATAATACAAACTAACACATGACAGCTGCAACATTGATAAGTGGATGATTTAATATATGTGGGTATGTTAAGCGAAAACATTTATATACTTGAAATATAATGACCATTCTGTATATATCTCATAATTCAATAAATGCCAGTATATGCATAACTCTTAATAAAATTGTGGATATTGAAGAGAGAGGAGAGAGAGAGAGAGAGAGAGAGAGAGAGAGAGAGAGAGAGAGGTGGAATCAGCTTTGTCACACAGACGATTTAAACTCTATTTCCTCTACCTCTCTCTCCCTGCCTCTTCCTTTCTCCCCTCCTCACCCTCTATCCCATTCCTCTCTTCCTCCTTCTCTATCCCTCTCCTCCCTTTCTCCATCTCTCCATTCCTCATTCTATTCCCCTTTTCCCCTTCATCTTTCTTCTCCTTTCTCTTCTTTCCATCTACCTCTCCTGTTTTCCCTCACCCACTTCTACCTTCTCGTCTATCCCTCTTTCATTTTCTTCTCTCCCTTTCTTTTCTTTTTTCTCTCCCGTCCTTCTCTCATCTCTCTCTCTCTTCCTCCTTCCATCTTCCTCTCCCCTGTATGTTCCCTTCTCTTCCACCAATCTACCAGCTACGCAGTTCACCTCCTCCTCTCTCCCTCATGTTCTTCTCCCTCCCTCCCCCACACACTCTTTCCTTTCAATTTCTTTCTTACTTTCTTCCACTAACTCAGCCATCCTTCTTCCTCCTGACCTTTCACCTATCCTTCCTTTTTTCCTTCCTTCCTTAGTACCATCCATACATCTATCTCTTCCATTATCTATCTATATCTATCTATATACTCATCCTTCCTTCCCTTCCTCCATACTTCAATCCATCCATCCCCCCCTCACTTCCCCTACCTCCCCCCCCCCCGTCCCGTGTCTATGTTTGTGCATGCAAATGTTTGTTTATTCTGGGCTTGAAGTGGGACTCATCCAGACCCCATCACCACTCAACAACACCAAGGGAGGGGGGACTGGAGGAGGGGGAGGGGGAGGGGGAAGGGGAGGGGAAGGGGAAGGGGAAGGGGAGGGGGAGGGGAGGGGAGGGGGAGGGGGATACGTGAGGTGAGGAGGGGACAGAACAGAATGGATGAGGATGGAGAGGGCAGGAGGATAAGCAGGGGGTGAGCAGGGAGAAAAGAGGATGGATGGCGATGGGGGGAACACAAAGGATGGGGCTAGGTGTGGACGACAACAGATGAGGATGGAGAGGACAGAAGGCAGGGGGAGGTGGGGTGAGCAGGGAGAGAACAGAATGGCTAAGGATGGAGAGAGAGAGAGAGAGAGAGAGAGAGAGAGAGAGACGTCCCCCATCGAGCCACAACCACATAACCAGCAAATCGTGAGGGGTGAGGGGTGTGAGGGGAATGGCGAAGGAAGGAGATCGGAGAGAGAGACAAGTGAAATGTGGGATGGGGTGAGGGGGGGGGTCTTCGTTTATCATTTTCTTTTAACATTCTTTCTTTCTTTCTTTCTCTCTTCCTTCCTTTCTTCCAAGCTTTCTTTTGTTCATTTATGTATTTTTCTTTCTTTGTCATCCATAATCTATCTTTCTGCCTCCTTCCCTTCCCAGATTTCTGTTCATCAATAAGTATGTATTTACCTGTCTGCCCTTCCATCCTTCCTGCCTTCCTTCTCAGTGTTCCATCTATTCATCAAGCTATCTAAGTCTGTTCATATATTCCAAAAGCTATTCGATTTGTCCAACTCTATCCAATTATTCCGTTTTAATCCTCTATCCAGTATCTCCATCCATCCTGACTCTGTTTCCTTCACTTCCCCCCTCTTTCGTCCCTCCTTCCATTCTCCCCTTTCCATCTTTTCTTCCTCCTTTTTATCTCTTTTTCTTCTTTTCCCCCCCATTCTTCCTTCACCCTGACTGGCCGGGAACACTGCCACGAGAGGGAGCCAAAAGGAATTAGGAATCTACGAATCCTGCAGGGAGGAAGGGAGGGGGAGGAAGGGAGGAGAGGAAGGTAGGAATGAGGAATGGTAATGGAGGGAAAAAATACGAGGGCGGGAATGGTGCCAATATGGAACAGTGGAGGGGGCGGGGCGGTTGGGAGAGGAAAGAGAGGACGAAAGGCAAAGAGGGAGAGATGACGTGAGGCAAGAAGAAGGGGGAAGGGGAGGCCTGGATGGGAAGGATGAAAGGAAAGTTGGGAGGGAGGATGTGTAAGGAAGAAGGAGGAAGGGAGAAACAGAGGTAGGAAGGGATGGAAGGAGGGAATATAAAGGGAGGAATGGTGGGAGACTAAGGAGTAAGAAAGAAAGGAGGATGGAAGATAAGATGGGAAGATGAAGAGGACGGAAGTAAGAAGCATGAATGGGAAACAGAATGGGAAACTGGGAGGTGGGGAGGATAGGTGTCATGGAAGGAAGGAGGATGAGAGGCAGGTTGGGAGGGTGAAAGCTAAGGAAAGGAGGGGTACGGGAATAACATGGAGAAAATGAAGTGGAGAAAAGTACGAACAGGGAAGGGCGGTAATATGAGGATGTAAAGTTAAAAATATAAGAAGGGGACTTGAAACAGAAAAAAATAAAACGTAACAGAGAACATTAAGGAATGACGGGAGGGAAGAAGGAATGGAAGCGAAAGATGAGGTGAAAACGGAGCAATGGAAGCAATGGGAATGATACGAAAAGGAAAAGATATTAGTGAAGAAAAGTACAAAAGTAGAATGACAGAGAAATTATAAAAAGGGAAAATGAGAAGGAAAATAAAAGGAAAAAGGAATCAACGAGGATTACGATAAAATGAAGGAAAGATAATTAGGAAAAGAAGACAAGACGAAAGGTTAGGAGAGAGAAGGAAAAAGGATGAACGAATGGAAGAAGAAGGGATGTGCAGAAGGAAAGGGGAAGGAAAGACAGAAAAAGAGACAGAGGAAAGGAAGAAGAAAGATGAAAAAGAAATGATGAAGAAAACAAGGGGGAGGAAAAAGAAATGATGCGTATATACGATGAGGAGAGAGAGAGAGAGAGAGAGAGAGAGGAAACGAAGGAGTGAGGGTGAAGGCGAGGAGAGAGAGGGCGTCAAGGGAGGAAGGGTCTGGCTTTGTATCAACTAAGCATGTCAGTCAAGTCAGGAATTGTCCCTCCTACACGACTTCCCCCCTCCCCCCTCTTCTCTCTCTCACACACACACACACACACACACACACACACACACAGTCCCCATACACCCCTTTATTATACTGATTTACTGAACAAGTATAAAGATCATGGCAGCGTAGCATCAACGGTCACTGCCATCACACAATGAGAGAGAGAGAGAGAGAGAGAGAGAGAGAGAGAGAGAGGTAAAGAAAATGAGAACATGCAACTGAACAGCGCCAGTGCACGCAGAACAGAGGGGATACTTAATTAGAGTGAGGGTGATTAACTATTGCTTGAAAAGAGGACTAAACTGGTAGGTGAGGGCGGCCACCATCCACTCACCCGATGGTATTTTCCGGGGACTACACTGAAAGACACGCCAAATGGTTTTCCGTAACGAGAGAGAGAGAGAGAGAGAGAGAGAGAGAGAGAGAGAGAGAGAGAGAGAGAATGTGAAACGATAATGAAAATAATCCGAAGAAAACGTGCGACAAAAAAGGAATAACAGGAAAACTGAAAAGAAAATCAAGAAAAATGAAATGTACCCCAGAGAATGAAGCAGCCAAGAAAAAAGCGAAGGAAGAAGACAGGCAAAGAAAGAGCCATCGGGAAAGTTAACAAAAAAACAAAGAGCATGGGTGTTAAGGGAAAGTGGTTGAAGTGACAAAAGAAGAGGGTCAATTACAAAACAAAGTGCTACAAAAAACTGAAGTAGCTACGACAAGATGGAAAAGAAGGAGGAGGGCATGAAAAAATTACCTGCCCCCCAAAAATGAAAGCAAACGTTAAAATTAAGAACAATAACACGGACAATGAAGCGTCTGAGACACAGAAGAAGGAAGAAGAGAGACAGATAAAAAAAATGAGAAATAAAAAAAAAGGAGTTAAGAAGGAGAAGTATTCCGGAACATGAAGAAGTTAACACAAAAGATATAAAAGATGACAGATGGAGGGAAATATGACACAAAACAAAGAGAATGAGAGAAAAATGTTGCAGGAAGTGAAGAAGTTGAGACAAAGGAGAAGGAAGAAAGAAGAAAGATGAAGAAAGAGTGATCTGTGTGGCGTGTTTGTCTTCTTCTGGGGAGCAACAAACAGGCTGGGTCCTCTATTGCAGCTGCAGGAATAGCAATAACAGAGGTACCAGCAGTGGGGGGAGGGGGAAGGGGGAATAGGAGGTTCAGTGGTGGAGGGGGGAACAGGTTGATGGAGGGGGGATTTGAAACGATGGTGTGGGGAAGGACCGGATGGTGGAGGGGGGAATAGGAGATCTGGTGAGTGGGGATAGGGTGATGGAAGGGGGACGAAAGGATGATGTGAGGGGTGATCTTTTTAATGTCAGGGGAGACGGGATGGAGATGGGGGTAGGAAGGATAGTGATGGGAGACGTCTGGTGAAGGTGAGGCTGGGGTTGCACTGAGGTATGGAGAGGCGAGAAGGGATGGGTATGGCAGATGGGGAAAGAAAGATGGTGAGGGAATGTGGAGAAGGGAGAAGAGGTGGGGGGCCGTACCGCACGCTTGGTGGTGGGTGTTGGTGAAGTGGTGAAAGGAGGGAGAGGGAAAGAAGGGTCTAGGTCTGGTGAGAGGGAGGAGAGGAGTAGATATGGAAGGAAATCTGGGGTGGGGGAGAGGGGAGGGAGATGAGGGAAAGGTCTGATGAGGGCAGACACATGATAGAGGAAGATGACGAATTCTGGAGGTAAATGGATTCTGGTGTGTGTGTGTGTTGGAGGACGGGGGGGAGGGATTGGAGAAGGGGGTATGAGGTCCCAGAAATTGAGGATGTGGGGCAACAACTGTGGAGAAGAGGGAGAAGAAGAAACATGTGGTGGAGGTTTGGTGGGAAAGAGAGGAGGAGAAGTTTGCTTGTGGTGGAGAGGGGTGGAAGGGAAAGGAAGTGGAGAGAGCACAGGAGCTTGTCCAGGGTGGGAGTTCAGTGAGAGCTTTGGAAGTCGTGGTGGTGGAGGGAGAGCTGTGGAAGTTGTCGCGATAGAGGAAGAGCTGTGGAGGTGGGAGGTGTGGATGTGAGAGCTGTGGAGGTGGTAGTGATGCGTTGGGAGAGATGTGGATGCGGTGGCGGTGACGGTGGGAGAGAAAGTGGTTGGTGGGCGGACTGTGGCAGGGGTGAGTAAAGGGGAGAAAGCGTAAGGAAAAGATTGATTGACTGACTGGTTGATTACAGCAACTGATCGTGATGGGAAAGGATTGGTGGGAGAGAGATCTGATAAATATTAACGGGGAAAATACGTTGGTGGGGGAGGTGAACTGGTGAATATGATGAAGAAAACTGAGAGGAGAGAAGTGGAATACAGGGGGGTGGTGTGTACGATGGCAGTAAGAGAGGTGGAATCTGCCTGGGAGGGGGAGGGGTGAACTGGTGGTAATGATTGGGAGATTATGGTTCAGGGAGTTAAAATGGAGAGGGAGAAGCCTGACACTGGACGGGCGTAAGAAGGATCCGGGAGGGTAAGAAGTCTGAAAATGAAAGAGAGGGAGGGGGTCGGCTGTGATGTTGGGGAAATATGGTTCACATAAGGAAAGAGTTGAGGAAACCGTCTAAATATGGAGGGGTGACGAAGGGAGGTGTATAAATCAAACAGCATCCGATCTAATGGTTCTTTTGGGGCTGTTTGTTACTGAGACGACAAAGACTATGATATCTAATTCTATGAGGTGAAGATAAAGGTAGCACAGCACGAAGGAGAAATCTGAAAATGGATGGGGGGGGGGCTTTGCGATGTTGGGGGGAGAAGACTGGAGGGGAGGGAAGGGGAAGACTGGTGGTGGGTGAGGGGAGCGGGGGAGAGGAAGGGGCAGAAGTGTATGGAATAACAGGAGTGGTGGAAATAGGAATCTCCATCTTCCACCTCACTTACACCCTCCTTTCTTCGTTCATTTCCTTGCATTCCATTTCTACCTGCCATGGACTCCTTTCTCTTTGCCCTCTTCCTCCTTTCTTCCTCCCTCCATTTCAACGTCCTGTTTCCCTCTCTCCCTCTCCCCACCAAACCACAAAAATTTTCCCCTTCCGTTCCCTTCTCGCTTTTCTTTCCCCCTCCTTTCCTTTCTTATTTTTCTCTTTCTTCAATTTTCCTCTCCCGCTTTTCTCTTTATTGCCTGACTTTCTTCCTACAACGGCCTCTTTCCTTCTTCCTTCCTTCCAACTTTCTCCTGGTCCTTCTCCTTCCTTTCCACTCTTTTCCTCTTTTCCTACTATCATGATTTCTTCCTTCCCTCCCCACCTTCCTACCCTCTTCATTCCTCTATTTCTTTCTCCCTCCTTTCGTCCTCGTTTGCCTCTCACTACCTTCCTTCCTACATCTTTTTGTTTCCTCTTCTCCCTTTACTCATCGCCTCTCACTGTTTCCTTCAGATTCTTCCTACTTCCTTCCTTCTTTCCTTCCATTTTCCTACACTTCCCATCTGTCTCCTGTCATCCTTCGCACCCACATTGTTTCCTTCCTTCAGATTCTTCCTACCTAATGTCTTCTTTCCTTCCATTTTCCGACATTTTCCATCTTTCTCCTATTTCCCTTCGCATCCACACTGTTTCCTTTTTCCATACTCTCTACTTTCCTATCTTTGTCTTACTTATAAAATAGATATCTTTGTTACAACCCACCCCTTGACAGACGACCTACAGAGGACCAATTAAATCTGATGCCGTCTCCTTTCCTCTGTACTCTTTCCCTCCCAGTCTGTTTTACTCGTTTCCTCTTTCCCGGCCTCCTTCTCTTCCTTCCTCTGCCTGTTTTCCTATCTCCTTTCCTTCTTCCCTATCCCTGTCAATTTTCCTCCTTCTCTCCCTGCCTCCTTTCCTCCCCCCTGCCTTCTCTCTCTCTCTCTCTCTCTCTCTGCTTGTCTGTTTTCCTCCCTCCTTTCCTGCCTGCTTGCTTTCCTCTTTCACACTCTTCCTGCCGGCCTGCTTTCCTACCCCCCTCGGTGCCTTACTGCTTTCCTCCTTGCTTTCCTCTGTTCTAGTCACTGCCTTTCTTCTTCCTGTCTGCCTGTTTCCGTCCTTTTCTCTCTTTTAGGCTATTGCTCCCTGGCAGCCTACTTTCCTCCTTACCAGCCCACCTGCTTGCTTTCCTGTCCGAGCATGCTGGCCTTTCTTCCTCCCTCTCTGCTTGCCTGCCTGTTTCCCCCTCCCCTCTCTCTGCCTGCCTGTCCGTTATCCACCCTCCCTACCAGCCTGCCTGCTTGCCTTCCTCTCCCAGCGTGCCTGCTCTCCTCCCTGCCTGCTTGCCTGCTTTCCTCTCCTCCTTGCCTGCTTGCCTCTCCCGGCCTGCCTCTCCTCTGCACCCTGCATTGCAATAAAGACAACACGGCGCTGGACGGCCTCTCACGCCCTCCCTCCCTCCTGCAACACTTGCCTTTAATGAACTGTATTTCCCTCCACCTCTCCCTCCCTCCTTCTATCCCTCCCTCCCTCACTCTCCTTTCTCTCCCGTGTAGCTTTCTTCCCTCCTCCCTTCGTTTCTCTCATTTACATTCACATTTTCTTCCTTCGTCTTTCTTCCTTCATTACACTTCCTTCATTTTCATTTCCTTTACTTCACACTCACTCCTTGAGAAATACACTTCTTCATTCTCTCTCTCTCTCTCCCCTATTTTTCCCCTCTCCCTATTCAGCCAAAGCTTCCTTCCTCCTCCTCTCTCTCCCTTTCCTCCCCCAGCCTCTACCCTCTTCCCTCCCTTTTACCCTGCCAACCGCGCCAATGCCTCACCCTCTCCTCCCTTCCTGGTGCCAATACTCTCTCCCTCTCACTCCTATCTCCCTTTCAAACTCGTTTCCTTCCTTCCATCACTCCCTTTCACCTCCCTTTCTTTCCCTATCCCCCTCCTCTTTTTCTCAATTTCCTCTTTTCTTCATCTTTGTTTCTGCCTCTAGTTTATGTCCATATTTCAGTCCCTCATTCAGCCTCTTTCATTACACCCGAGTACAGAGGAAAGCATATAGCATGAGACCTGATGCTATTTGTTACAGAGTCGACCATAACTATGATATCTACTTCTATGAGCTTAAGTGAAGAAAGTAAAGCATGAAGGCTCCTTTCCCTCCTTCCTTCCTTCCTTCGTTTCTCCCTCCCTATTTTCCGTTCGTCCTTTTCTTTCTTTCTTCATTCACTCATTCCAACTTTCCCTACCCACCTTCCTTCTTTGTTTCCTTCCTTCCATTCTTCTTCTCTGTCTCCCTCCTTGCCCGGCACAAACAAACAAAGACAAAAACAACATCGCCATCATTCTCAACAACCGATGCAGATGACGTGTTTTGAAGGGGAGGGGGAGGGGCAGGGGATGGGGGTGAGGGGAGAAGTACAGTGAGGGGAGAGGCTAGGAGGGCTAAGGGGTGAGGAAGGATGGGACGAAGGGAAGGGGAAACGGAGAGGAGAGGGGTGAGAGAATGGGTGAGACAAGAGGGTGAGGACAGGAGGGGGGAGGGTTGAGGAGAGGAAGGGGAGGGGTGAGGGGAAGGGAGTGAGAAGGAGAAGGTGAAAGGAGGAAGGAGGAACACAAGGGGGAAAGAAGGACAGGATGGAGAGAGAAAAAAAAAAAAGAGATTACAGTGAAAGGCAATAAGGGGTATGGAAGGAAGAAAAATGGTGGATGATAAAGGAAGGAAAAACAAGGTAGGGAAATAAGGAGCAGAAGAAGAGGAAGAGAGCAGAGGGGAAGGAGGGAGGAAGAGACGTGGAGGAGATTAGGTTAAATACTGAAGCAAGTCACACACGCACAAGGCACCACATACTGTAGGTATTAGCAGGCAAGCAGACGGACATTAAGCTGGAAAATCTAGCCAAAAGAAAATACCAGGAGACAATCAGACAAGCTAGGACTCTCAAATACCCAGAAAGTTATCAAACCCAGGATAGACAGACCAACACAGACAAAGACAGTTACAAGCCATTCACTAACGACAGATAAACAGACAGGCAATCGAGAAAGCTATCAACTCGGCTAAAAGGAGACAAGCAAACAGACACAGACAAACGATTAAGTGAGCTATGCGACCCAGTTTAAAGAAAAGACAGAGACAATACGGAAAGTAGAGGAGAGCATGCAAACAGCGAGACAGACAGGCTATTTAAATATCAAGACAGACAGACGGACGGGCGGCTAAGTAAGATGGACAGACAGACGGACAAGGTAGACGGGTGGGTTATTTCAATGTTGCGGTGTGCTTCTTCCTCTGCCCGGCGCTCTATCCTTGACACCCCTCCCCCCCGACTCGCTTCCCTTCCCTTGCTCCTATTTCAGTAGCATCCTTTTTTGCTCCGACTCCTGTTCATCCCATCGCATGCCTCTTTGTGCTCATCTACCTTCTATTCTTCTTTTTTCTTCTCCTACAATCCTATCCTTATAGTACTAAATAAATATATAGATAGATAGATAGATAGATATAGATATATAGATACAGTATAGATATATAGATATCATATCCACAATCACAGCCTACCTTTCATAATCTCTTATTCAGCCCTCTCTAACTTGAATCTTTGGCTTTAAACTACACACACACACACACACACACACACACACACACACACACACACACACACACACACACAAATATATATATATATATATATATATATATATATATATATATATATATATATATATATATATATTCGCAGTCTATATTTGTTGCCGTCTCTTTTCCCTCTCCTCTCCATAGCTTATCTCACTTTACCTTCTGCCTGTATCTCTTTCCTTCCCTCTCTTCTAACACAATCCCCTCTTCTTTCCTTTCCCCTAAATCCTTTCCCTTTTCTGCTCTCTCCTCCCTTCTCATTCCCTCATCTCTCCTCTTTTCTCTCCTCTCCCCTCCTTAGCACTCCTTTCCCTGCTCCTCTCCTCCTTCCACTCTAAAGCACCCACTGTCTTCTTCCCCTCTTTGCATCCTAAGTTCTCCTCCCTCTCCTTTTCCCTTCTTCCTCTGCTTATTTCCCTCCTCTTCTCTCTTCCTCATTCTCCTTGCCCCCTCCTACTACCCAATTCCCTCGTCTCCATCACCTTCCCTCCCTTTCTCTCTCCTCCCTCCCTCGGCTGATTTCCTCCTCCATCATCCCCTTCACTTCCTTCCCTCCCTCTCTCCTGTCTCTGGTCAGCTCCACCCTAGATCTCCTCAGTCACCTCTCCCCTCTTCCCCTTTCCCTCAACCTACCTCTTCACCCCTTCCCTCTTCCCTCACCCTTGTCCCTCATCCCACTCTATCTCTTCTTCTCCCTCCCTCCCCCCCTCCCTCCACTTTGCTCAATTTCCCCTTTTCTCTGTTCCATCCTCCCTGACCCCTCACCCTAATCACTCCCTCCCCCTTTTTCCTTTAATCTTGCTCAATCCCCCCCTCCTCAATCTCCCTCTCTCTTTCTCTCCCCTTCCCCTCTCTTTTTTTCCCCTCTCCTTCTCCCTCAACAACTCCTTCCCACCTCCTCTCTTCTTCACAATCGCCCCTCCCCCTCCCCCTCCTCAATCACCTAACCCCCTCCCCCTCCTCAATCACCCCTGCCCCCCTCTCGCCTAAACACCCCAGCCAAGATCTTTATCGTGGTAATACTCGCTACTTGCACGCCACGCCGCTCTCCGCTAGGCAGGCAGGCAGGTGAATTAGGCAGGTAGGTAAGGCAGGTGAATCAGGCAGAATGGTGAATTAGTTAAGTAGGTGAATTAGAAAGGCAGGTGAATTAAGAAGGTAAGGTTGGTGAATCGGGCAGGTAAGGTTGGTGAATTGGAATGGTATACCTGGTGAATTAGGCAGGCAGGTACGGCAGGTGAAACAGCCAGCAGGTGAGGCGGGTGAATCAGGCAGAAAAATGATTTATGTAGGTAGGTGAATTTGACAGGCTAATGAATTAGGCAGGTGAACTAAGACGGCAGGCAGGTGAATCAGGCAGGCAGGCAGGAGAATTAGGCAAGATGGTAAGTAAATCATGTTGGTTAGCATATATGGTACATGAACTGGGTAAGCAGGCATGTACGACGGTAGGTAGGTAGGTGGGTGGGTAGGTAGGTGGGTAGGTAGGTAGGACGGAAGGCAAGTAAGCTGAGCGGTTGGCAGGAAAGATTAGATGCAAAGAAAGACTGGCAGGCAGGCATGCAAGCAAGTGAAATTAGCTGGTAGGACGGATCACAAGCAGGTAGGGGGTAAAGACAGCCTGAGTGGAGGGGCATAAAGGCAGGAGGAAAACCGAGAGGGTAAGATGGAACTAAGAACGGTAAGTAGGTACTTACGTAGGCAGGATGTCAGGCAAGGAGGGAAGACGACAGGCAGGCAAGACAGCGAGATAGGAAGACAAGTAAGATGACAGATAGCTAGGTAAGTAGGTAGGAATGGGGACAAAGGTAGGTAGGTAGGTGGGTGGGTGGGTAGGCAGGTAGGTGGGTGGGTAGCATATATAGGTAGGCTGTTAGGAAAGTAGGTAGTTAAGTACGACAGTTAGACACAGAGAGCTAGGAAGGACACGTAGGATGGTGGACAGACAGATCAAATGGAAGGCCAATGTGGAGGAGGTAAGGATGGAATAGAGACGGGCAAAGGATGGAAGAGAGGATTCGAGGACAGATGGAGGGAGGAGGGTGAGGCAGGGAGGCGGCAGATGGGCGGCAGTGAGCTAAGAGCAGGTTATTACCACCAACTACCATCAAGCTCATGTTGTCAGCCGCTCCGAACAGCCCCGCCCCGCCCCACCATGCCCTACCCCACTCCGCCCCGTCCCGCCTACCCCAGCCAAACTCCGCACCTCCTTCCAGTTCCGTCCCAATTCATGCCACCAATCACTAACATTTCTTATATTCCACCTAAATATTAACATTGATCTGGTCTGGTCTGGTCTGATCTGATCTGATCTCGTCTGGTCTGCCCTGCCTCTCCCCGACTAATTTCATTCTGTCCCGCCCCTTTTTTCCATGGTCCCACTTCATACTCCCCGGCCCATTTCCACGCTTCACTAATACGGTATGTCACATTCCACAGAGATACGAACTTTGCCCTGCCCTGCCTTGCCCTGCCTTGCCCTGCCCTGCCCTGCCCTGCCCTGCCCTGCACTGCACTGCGCTACCCTGCCCTGCTCTGCTCTGCTTGACTCTGTCCTACCCCCACCACACCCTCTATACTCTTCATTCCCCTCCGCCCCAGCCCCAACCTTCTCGAATACAGCGAGCCCCGCCCCTCCCCACCCACTCCCCGGTCCTGCACTGCCACGCCCCGCCTCACCTGCTACTTAACTGGCCAACATTTTCACTGAGGGTAAAATACTCCAATATACCAACAGTGTTCATGTTCCTTCCTGCCTTCCCCACCCCGCCTCCACGGCAACACTGCCCCGCCTCGCCCCACCAAAAGCTACTTACTGAACTTTTGAATCCACCATTCTACTTTGTCCATATTATCATGCTTGGGCTCTTCTTGACTGCTCTATCCCGTCCCATCCTGTCCCTCTTATCCCATCAAGTCATACCATCCCATCCCACCCAAACCATCCTATCTCAATCACACTCCACCCCACCTTATCAAATCCACTCTACTCCACCCTTAGGTCTCCATGCCTCGGCCTATCTTTTCTTGCCTTGCCCCCTACAACGTCATTCCACCCCATCTCACCTTAACCTACTCCATCTAACCTCTCTTATAAAATCCTTATTATATTACCACTGCTTTTACACTTTCCCCCGTTGAATATTTGCCCCACGATATTTCCACTCCATTACACCTCACCTCACCCTACCCCACCCCATGACACCCTATCTTTCACCCTTCTCTACCCCGTCTGCCTCACCCCAAGCTTCCACCCCATTATACTCTACCTCACCCCACGGCATCATACCTCACCCCACCCCACCCCACGACACCCTATCTCACCTTTTCCCACCCCGTCTGTCTCACCCCAAGCTTGCACCCCATTTTACCTCACCCCACGGCATCATACCTCACCCCACCCCACCTCGTCTAAATCTCACTCCACCCCATCCCATTCTCTACTTCATCTCATCCCCCACTCCACCTCACACCGTCTCACTCTCTGCTAAACTCCCCCCTCCCCTCCTTTCCCCTCCCC
>NC_137004.1:20523787-20543787 GCF_032717465.1 Coenobita brevimanus
GAGGAGGAGGAGGGTAAAACAAGATAATAGAGGGAAGGAATGTAGATGGAAGGATACGAGAGAGAGAGAGAGAGAGAGAGAGAGAGAGAGAGAGAGAGAGAGAGAGAGAGAGAGAGAGTGTGTGTGTGTGTGTGTGTGTGTGTGTGTGTGTGTGAGAGAGATCAGTCATCTCACCCCTCCGCCAACTCTATAAAGAGGAGGACCCCCCTCAATTATATCCCAATTATCCTACCTGATGAAGTGAGCAAGCAGGACTCTCTCTCTCTCTCTCTCTCTCTCTCTCTCTCACACACTTTTTGTATTCAGCCATCATTCCTCCCACAAATTCTCTCTCTCTCTCTCTCTCTCTCTCTCTCTCTCTCTCTCTCTCTCCTCCTACTGGCATTCCTTCCTACTTTTCATTGCCCTTATTAGTTGCAAGATGAGGCCGGAGGGTTGGGGGGTATGGGGAGGAGGCAGAGGGTAGAGTTTTTTCTTCTTCCCTTCTCTCTCTCTCTCTCCTTTATGCTCTGTTCTCGATCTCAATCATTATTTTTCGCAGTCTAACTCAAATCTCTTCTATTTCTCCTACACCTTCATTATTCTCTGATTAACCCCATTTCTTTTGCAAACTCCTTCCCTCTCAATGTCCCTCTCAATTTTTTTTTTTAAATCCTATTGACTGTTCATCCTATTTCTTTCCTTCTTATCATTCCGTTATTCATTTTTCCTTTTAACATTTTCCTCCTCTGATTCTTTTTTCTCCTCATCACTTTCAAGCACGTATACTTGCTTTTTTCTCTCTTTCCTTTCTTTTCTTCTTCGTTCTTTCTTCCTTACCTCACCTAACTCTTCTTTGGTCTTTTCTTGGCTTCTTTCTTCTTAAACTTTCCTCCTCCATCTCATTTCCTCCTTCCTCCCTCTCTCATTAACCCCAATTTCTCTCCTTTACCTCTCTCTCCTTTCTTCCCTCCCTCCCTCCTTCCCTGTCATTAAAATCTTTTCTTTCCCCTACCTCTGTCTCCTTTCCTCCCTCCCTCCGTCTCTCCTTCCCTCACTCTCATTTAACTTCTTCTCTATCGCCAACCTCCCTTTCCTCTTCTCCTTCCCTCCCTCCCTCTCGTTAACCACTTTCTCTCCCTTACCTCCCTCTCCTTTCCTCCTTCCCTTCCTCCCTCCTTCCCTCCCACTCATCATTACGTCGTCATTAGCAACGAGGCTGAGAATTTGCATCCCTTTCCACACGCCTGAGGAAGGAAGGAATGGCGGGAGGGAAGGAGGGAAGGCAAGAAGGAAGGAAGGAAGGAAGGAGGGAAGGAAGGAGGGAAGGAAGAAAGGAAGGAAGGAATGAAGGAAGGAAGGAGGGAAGATGAGTTAAAATGGGGAAGGGAATGAACGAGGACCGAAGGAAGGAATGAAGAAAGGAGGGAGGGAGGGAGATAGGGAGGGCTGAAGAGAGGAAAGGAAAAAATAAGGAAGAATGGAGGGAAGGAAGGAAGGCACAAACAAACGCTGTAGGAAGAAGCAGGGGGGACGGAAAAAAAAAAAAAAAGAGGCATGTGGTAAAGAAGGAGGGAGGAGGCAGGAAAGAATGAAGGGAGAAGGAAGGAAGGAAGGATGAAAACATGTCGACAGAAGGAAGGAATGAGAGGAGGAAGGAGAGACATGACAGTGAGGAAATGAAGGAACGATGGAAGAATCTTACTGGTCTTTAAGGAAACGAGAGTAAAAAAAAAAAAAAAAAATAGAGACAGGAGGGATAAAGAACAATTAAAAGGCCAAAAATGAAATGAGAAATGAAGACAGGGAAGAAGAATGTAATATTAATTAAGGGATACATTGAAAAGTTAACGAAAAAATGAGATACGGAAGAGAAAACGGAGGGGAGAAAATGGAAGGGGATAAAGATCACGAGATGAGACGAGAGAGAGAGAGAGAGAGACGGAAGTGGAGGAGAAAGGATGAGATAGATATGCCGTGAGAAAGAAGACGACAGAGACGGGGAGAAAGGGGTAGAACCGGAGGAGGGAAGAGGGGAGTGGAGAGGAAAGAGAGATCAGGGGTAACAGAAACAGAGAGAGAGAGAGAGAGAGAGAGAGAGAGAGAGAACCAAACGAAGGGAGAGAGATAAGGGTAGAGAGAGAAAGAGAGGATGGGTAGGCAGATGGGATAGGGTGACCGGAGGCACCATTTGTGTAGGCTTGGGTAGGTAGGGCAGGGAGGCAGGATTGGTGGTGACAAGGCTGAGCAGGGGGGGGATAGCGTGTAGGGGGGGGGGAGGGAGAGGGGAAAAGAGGGAGAGAGAGAGAGAAGAGAGAAAAGAATGAGAAGTGACAGAAGAGAGGAAAGAGGGAGAAGAGGAAGGAGGGAGAGAAGAGAGAAAAGAATGGGAAGTGACAGAAGGGAGGAAAGAGTGAGGATATGGAGGATGGGAGGCACGGGATATCATCGGGGAGGAAAGGAGTATACAATGAGAGAAGTAGAGGGGGAAAAAGAGGGTGGAAGGGAGGAAACAGGAAGGCATGGAAAAGAAAAAGGAGGGGAAAATGAGAGGCGTAAAAGATGGAAAAAGAAGCGAGGTGAGACTGGAGGGAAGATAGAAATGGGAGGCGAAAACGAGTAAATAAGAGCTATGAAATGAGGAAAACCTGACACCTGCCTACGAGTATGACTAGACTACGAAAAGACAAACAGCTAAGAAGTGGGAAAATGGTGAAGGGCAAGGAACAGGAAAACAGAATGAGGAAAGGTAGAAATTATGATGGGATGTTCGTGAAAGGGGAGGGGAGGGAGAGAGGGAGAGGGAAGAGATGGAAAGACGTAGCGAGAGGGAGAAGGTAATGGGAAAGGAGGGGGAGGGAGGGAGAGACGAGGAGGTGTGTGGGCTAGGCTAGGGAGGCTGTGAGGATAAAAGGATAGAGAGGATGATGGACTCTGAATTACCTCCCTTCCCTACCTTTTTTTTTTTTTCCCCACCCCACAAAGCTTCCAACTACTCTCTCTCTCTCTCTCTTTCTCTCTCTCTAAATTAACCTCTCTTATACCGTTCCATTACCTTCTGTCACCTTCCCTAATCCTCTCCCGTCACTTTCCATCCTATTTTCCCTCATTTATTTTTTTCACCCATTGTTCAATTTCCTCCTCCTTTTATTCCCTTAACTTTCAATTCTGTTCTGACTTGATGAATCTAAAAATTAACCTTTCCATATATTTCCATTAATTCCACTACCATCAAACATCCCCTCCATTGAAATATCTCCTACATCATACATCCCCAAACATCCCCTAACACTATCTAACCCTCCTTCACCCTGCAACACCCTACATCACCTGACATCTGCATCCCCTACACACACACACACACACTTCACCACCACCCACCATCATAACCACCACACCACCACCCCACCACCACCATCACCACCGCAGTATCAAACCCAGGTGAGGATCCGTAAACGTTGCCACGGAGCCTGAACCCGAGCGTGTCAATCTTTGCCACATCACAGGGGGAAACTATTTTGTCGCCCCCACCGTCAAAGGCGCCGCTTCCCTCACCCAGACGACAACAAGGAGGACAAGGCAGAGGGTGGCCGTGCGTGTTGACAGAATCAGAATATATTATAAGGGTTACTATAGAAACGTACATACCGGGTGTAAAGGTATAAGAAAAGGTAGGGTCGATTATGGTATATATATTTTTACTGGAGAGAATATTTACCTTTATATCAATATGCCACAATACCGTTTCTTATAAGCTGAGTCTTGTAGTATCAGAAAAGTACTACAATTAGTCAAAACGAATTCGATATACTCGTACATATAATAGCAATACTTGTTTGAAGAAGACGGATACTATGAAAACACACACACACACACACACACACACACACACACACACACACAGTCATCATATATCTCATCACCTATCACATTTACCTTTTCCTTATGTTTTATTCCTCCGGTTTACACAAATGTCGTAAACAATACAATTTAGACGACACAAGTTACAGCGCTGGTCAATGGAGCTCTCAAATCTCAGAAGAATTTATGCTTAACTCCTTATCGTTGCTAAGGTTTGTTTCTGCGGGAAGGACATGGGAAGGTGACTACAAGCTTCCCGTGTCGTTCTCCTGTAAAAATTAAACATCTTAGTTACGACTGGAAACTGATGGCAAGTTTGTCTCTACGTCTCAGTATTAACCCTTTCCGTACGATGACGTTTTTTTCTGCTTTATTTTTACACAGATATATATACGAAAAAAGACATAAATTGTTAAGAAAAAAGGCCAACTTATTACACAGATATAATTTTAAAAAAGGATAAATGCAGAAGACTTAGCAACACTCTCTATTAACCCTTCCAGTAAGATGACGGCCGTGTGATTAATTCCAGCTATCTGCAGACGGATACAATTAACCCAGGAAATATCTTTCCGATTAAATACTTCAGTCAAATACAGCAACATTATCTCTAGTAATAAGGCATTACCTTCAGTAGTAAAATGGTATTTATCTTGCTGGTATCTCTCTTAGGTAAAGGATAATTATTTCGCAGATATTTCTTGCATCTCGTAGGTATCTCGTACTAATAGGATATTTATCACGCTGATGTCTCTCGTACTAAAAGGTACTTATAATTAATCTCGTTGTAGGAGGATAATTATCTCTCGCCGTTATCTTCATTGTAAAAGTGTACTTCTCTCTCTCACAGTTATTTCTTGCGGTGAAGAGGTAATCTCTAACACTGAAGGGCAAACTCTCATTGAAAAGGGATAGACTCTGGTGGTGCACTATTTTCCCTGAGCACAAACTCACACTGCTCCACGCACAGGTAAAAACGGAAGCCAGGTAAACACATGAGTAATTAACCCACGCTTACCTACCCAACCACCCACCCACCCACCTGCCATCACCACAAACAACAACTACACAAGCAACAACACGACCAAAACACCACTTACAAGAACAAAAACAAACCCTACAAGTACAACAACAACAATAACATGAACCACACAAACTACTACATAACCAACACTAACAACCCAAGGAACAACAGGAAGAACTACAATAAAAAAACAAGATCAACAACAAGAACAACCACACAAACAACCACATGGGCAACAAGAAAAACAATATTAACACGAAAAACAACACGAGCAACATTAGCACAAAAAAAAACACGAGAAGCAACCACACACACACACACACACACACACACACACACACACACACACACACACACACACACACACACACACACCATTTATTTTAACCAGCAGTCTTGGTTAAGCATGAGTAAAAACGAGGAAAAGAATTTTGAGAGTAACCGCTGAAGCATTACGGCAGTCTCTCTCTCTCTCTCTCTCTCTCTCTCTCTCTCTGTATGTGTGTGTGAAGCAGGGTACAGTACAATCACCGTGTACGCAGCACAGAAAACAAATAAAGGACAAATATTAAAGTTATGCACAAACACCACCATAACCTCCACACGCGCGCGCACACACACACACACACACACACACACACACACACACACACACACACACACACACACACACGAGTACACCCCACGAATCACGTTTTGGGGGACATGGTATACAAAATTTCACCCCTCGAAAAAAAAATGCAGCCAACTATACAACAAAGACTCCTGTATATATCACCCTTCCATTAACCCATACACAGGATGATTCATAAGTCTATTAACACTCAAGGGAATTTTTCTATTTCTAAAGAGAGGTAACAGACTTTTGGACAACCCTGTAATATCCCTGGATGGAAAATAGTGTCTACAAAAAAAAAAAAAAAAAAAAAAAAAAAAAGAAGGAAAGAAAATGAAGTTCCAGTCTCCAGGAAGCTTGAGTAAAAGGTACTACTTTCTCTTCAATTAAAGGGAAAAAAAATGCCTCAGATGACAGTGCATACGTACCCTGATGGACCGGTTCAGGGGCTGGTGGTCTAGAAGTTATAATACAACATCGAGGAGTAGGCTGCTCACTTATATATCTACTTTATCTATTTTATCTATCTATCTATCTATCTGTCTGTCTGTTGACCATGCAATACAATCTCGGGGAGTGGGCCGGTGATCCAAATATCAATTGCATCTATTAATCTATCTACCTACCTGTCGCCCATGCAATACAACCTCGGGGAGTAGGTTTATCATTTACGTCTTTACTGCATCTATTTATCTATTTATTTATTTATCGATCTACCTATCTATATGGATAATGTACTGTTCCACAGGACGAAAAATACAAAAGTCAATGTCCATCAAAGTACGAAAAAAGGGGACTCACATGGGGGCCTAAAAATAATAATAAAAATAATAAGGTTCAGCGTCCATCAAAATACCTGCAAAAAAAAAAAAAAAATGTCCGAACAGGAGTAGAAAAAAATGTGGTCAAAATAGGAGGGTCAAAACACAGTGATCAACTTAACCGGGAAAATACAATGGAGTGGAAAAACGGCCACCAAAAAGGGGAAAAAAAAGAAAATCGCCTCTTTCCTCCCTCCAACTTTTCCTCCACTTTTACTGTTTCTTTACTCTTACGTGTTTTCCTGTCTTCTTTCGTCCTCTTCTTTCCTCTTCGTTTTTCTTTTTTCTTTTCACTGTTCCTTTAGTTTTACTTGATTTATTTATTTTTTCTCCGTTCGTTCTCTTTTCCGCATTTT
This sequence comes from Coenobita brevimanus, assembly GCF_032717465.1. Taxonomy (NCBI): domain Eukaryota; kingdom Metazoa; phylum Arthropoda; class Malacostraca; order Decapoda; family Coenobitidae; genus Coenobita; species Coenobita brevimanus. Next base: position 20,530,445 of record NC_137004.1, read on the forward strand.
TTCATTTTACTGTTTCTTTCTTTTTATTTCTCTTTCCTTCTTTCGTTACCTTACATTTTTTCTTGTCTCTCATTACGGGTATCTATTTTCTTCGTTTCTTTATTAGTTTTGCTTCCCTCCTTTCTTCGTATTCTTCTCTTCTAGGTTTTAATCCTTTCTTTTCTGTCATCCCTTCCATCTCCCCTTCTTCATTCTCTTTTCATTTGCCCTTTTCCACTTTCCTCCCCTTTCCTTCCATTCGCTACTTTCATTTATCCATTTCCATTCCTTCTTTAATCTTAATTTTCCCCCCCTCTCTTCCACACCCCTTTCCACCCTTCTCCAAATTTCCTTCCCCTCTCTTCTTCATTCCATCCCCCATTCTCTTTCATCCCCCCTTCTGTCTCCTCATCTACCCTGCACTTCACCCTTTTCTCTCCCTCTTTTTATCATTCTATTCCCTTTCTCTTTTTCTATATTTTCTGTCTCTTACTTTACACTTCTACCATTTTTCCATTCTTTTCATCACTCCATTATCCTTTCTCTCGTTTCCCCTTTTCTTTCTCCTTAACCACTCTATTCCTCTCCCTTGTCTATCGCTTGTTTTTTTTATTTTTTTTTTCACCTTTCTATCTCCTAATCATCTCTCCCGTTCTCTTTTCTGGCACTTTTTTTTTTTTTCACCCTCCACCTCCTTATCTACTCTCTCTCTCTCTCTCTCTCTCTCTCTCTCTCTCCTGTCAAACGGTAACCAAAGGCGACAGGCGGAAGAGGTGAAAAGAGGAAAATAAGTAGGGGGGAAATGAGGGGAGAAAGGGAGGGTTAGAATGTAAATGGTTTTGAGAGAGAGAGAGAGAGAGAGAGATTAAGCAAAGAAAGAAATACGAAAAACGCAAAAGATGGGAGGAAAAGACAAGAAAGGGATGGTGAGGGAGGAAAGGAATGAAAGAAAAAAAAACAGGAAAGATGATCGACAGATAAATCCAGAAATAATGTGAAAAATCGGCGATGGAGAAACAGAAACCTTGGACTAAAATCAAAATACGATGAATTGAGAATGAGGACGATGAATTCAGAAGGAGGAAAAACTAGTGCATATCAACGAAGGGAGGAGGAATGAAAAGTGAAGTGACGTGAGGGAAAAAGTGATGAAAAGGAAGAGGGGGTGATGGGCATAAGAAAAACTGAAGAGGAAGAGGGGATATAAGAGAGAAAGATAAGTTGAAGAGACGTGAGGAAAGAAAAGATGTGAGAGGAGGAGGGGGCATGAAAGAGAAGGAAGACTGAAAAAGAGACGTGGAGAAATATACGATAAAAAGAAGAGTAGACACGAGAAATTACCAGGAAAGGAAGAAAGGATGACAGGGTGAAATAACAAGAGTAGAGAGGGTAGAACAGAAGAGGGAGGAAGAGAAAGAAGAGAATGGGGGGGGAAAGAAGAGCTGATAAAATTTAGAGCAGCGGGGGAAGAAGTGATAAAAGAGGGAAAGGAGATAAGAAGTGATAAAAGAGGAAGAGGGGGACATAACAAGATGGAAGGAAAAGGAGTGAGAGACAGAAGAGGGAAGAGGGAAAAATGTGAAGGAGGGTAGAGAGGGCAGAAGAGAGGAGGGAAAGATACAAATGATAAGTGAAGTGGACGGATATGAGAGAGAGAGAGAGAGAGAGAGAGAGAGAGAGAGAGAGAGAGAGAGGAGACGTAACAAAATACCAGGAGGGATGAGAGGAAAAAATAGGAAGTATGATGAAGAGAGTACATGAGAAGAGGGGAAGAAAGAAAAACAGAAAAGCAATGAGAAACTGAAGAAGAAAATATAAAAAACGAACTGGACGCCAAAGAAAATATAGGGAAAAAAGGAAGGAATACGAATGGCATAAATAGGATGCTGGGAAGAGAGAAATACTGAGGAAAGAATGAAGGCGGGAGAGAAGCGAATAACGAGAGGAAGAGGGATCACAAGAAAATGCTTGGTAGAAGGGGTGAGAGGGAAAGTAATGTGAAAGAGATTAAAACAAAGGAAAAGAAAAAAACACAGCTCTTAGATGTGTGTAAAGAAATGATAAATGAGGAAGAGGGAACACATAAAAAAAAAACAGTTGAATGGAAAGAAGAGAAGAGAGATGGAAAAACTGGAAGACAGGGAGGGTGAAATAAACAGGAAGAGAAATGAGGAAAGGCCAGAAAGAAATGGAAGAATGTATATGATAAAAAGGCAAAGCAAGCACACAAGAAAACGCCTGGAATGGATGAAAGGATGAGAGGGGAAAAATGCAAGAAGGGTAGAAGGAGTAAAACAGAAGAGGGAAAGAACGTACAGCTAAGAAAAAATAGGGTTGATAAACTTGGAGAACTGGGGGAAGACATGATGAAAGAGGAAAAAGTGGATCATAAAGAAAACACTGGAAAGGAAGACGGGATGAGAGGGGAAAATAGCAAGAAAAGTGAATAAAACAGAAGACGTAAAGAAAGATGAGCTAAGAGAAGTGGACAAGGTATGAAAAATGAGGAAGTGGAGACAAGAAAATACCAGGAAAGGAGGAAGGCATGAAGGAGGGAAATATAAAATAAGAAGAAGGGAAGAGGAAAAATAATCGAGGATGAACAGAGTGGCAGGAAGACTTTAAAAATAATGAAGGAGGAGGGGGTGGGAGAAGGAAATGTCCAAGAAGAGGGGAAGGGAGAGGAAAATGGAAAATGTTTGGACCAGCGAAGGAGAGATGAAAAGGAAAGGATCGGAAGATGAAGAAGGAAAAAATATCAAAGTGGTAAAAGTGACGAGGACGATAATGAGCACAGAGAAGAAAACATAACACAGAATATAAGACATGAAATAAACACGTCCACGAAAGATGGAGATGAAAAGCCAATTTAACCCTTTCACTACGAGGATTATTTTTTCTGCTTTATTCCATACCACACGATTTTATTTTTATTTTTTTATTAACCATATCAGGACGAAGACTTTTTTTTCTTTTCAATATTCTTGCCACCACCACCACACACAAAAAAATAGTAGTCGGCATAATAGAAACTTTTGGAAATGGACGGGCTGGATAATTATAAGTTCCATTAACCCCTTCACTACATGACGTCTCACACGAGTTGAATAGAGTCATCCGGTGTTGGTAAAGACAGATAGATATATAGATAGAAAAGAGAGACAGACTGAGGTAGATACATATAGACAGATAGATAGATAGGTAGATAGATAGACAAAGATAAAGATATATGTGAGCGTCACCGTTCTCAAGGAGTTAAAAATACAGTATCTGGGACTGCATAAGCTGGAATCAATCTTTATCAGGCCCTTCACTGATGATTTTTATTTTTTTGTATAATTTTAGCTACTGACACGTGATTTAACTGGCGCAAAAGACCTCCCGAAATGACAAAGGTAAAAATCCGGCAAACGCACCTACACTACCTGAGCGGGGAAAACACACACACACACACACACACACACACACACACACACACACACACACACACAAAACGAAAAAAAAAACACGAACTACTATAAAAAGGTCAATAAAGTAAATCTAAAGTAAAACCCTCAAACCTTCCTTATTAACCAAAAAAAATAAGAAAAAAAGGACGCTAAAACTACAGACTAAAAAGACCCATTAAGGAATTACACACCGACTTGCTGAAAAAACACACTCATGCCTGGATTAACGACCGAAAAACAGATATATAAAATTACCCAGAGAAAAATGAGAGGCCGTAAAACTCAGATGGTGTAAATCCGGAGAAAGCATGAGAAAAAGTGCTTAAAAGAATCAGCTACAGTAACGAGAGGCGAGGGAGTGGAGGAAGAGAGGAGGGTGGAGTGAGAGGGATGGAGAGGAGATGGAGGGGACAAGAGGAGGATGGAAGGTGGGAAGAAGACAGGGAGAAAGCTGGAGAAGGGAGATAAAGGGATGAATGGATGGATGGGATGGAGAGAGAGAGAGAGAGAGAGAGAGGAGGTACGAGGTACGAAGGAAAGGAAAAAAAGCAGAGGGGAAAGAAAAATTGGAAATAACGCAAGAGAATGCGTGACGAAGGCAGGAGGGGAAAGGTGAGGAAAAAAGACAGAAAGTAGGAAGGAGGAGAGAAAAGGGTGAGATGAGAGGAAGATGGTGAGCAGGAAAAGAAAATGGAGAAAAACCGAAAAAGAGGGAAGAAGGTGAAACAAATGGTGAAAGCGGGGGGCAGCCAAGGGACCTGCAACTTCCGGCAAGTATTAAAGAACGGAGGAAGGAAGAGGGAAGGAAGGAAGGAAAGAGAAAGGATATGAAGCATGAAAGAAGGGAGGACGGTAAAAGGATGGAAGGTCAATGGGAATGAGGTAAGGGGACGATTAGAAGAAGAGGGGAAGGGATGTAAGAGAAAATAAAATGAAGAAAGAGTAAGGCGGGAGGGGTGAACACAGAAATGGAAAAGGCAACAAGGAGGAAGATGCGAGAGCTTATAAGAAGGGAGAAATAGAGCGCGGGAGAGGTGGTAAGAAGTAAGAAGGAGAAGGAGCAAGAAGAAAGATCAGGGAGAGGTAGGGAGGTACGAAGCAGGAAGAATGAGGGGAAAGCAGAGATGAAGAGGAGAATGGAGGAAAGGGAAGGAAACGGAAGAGAAAAAGAAGTAGTACCGTAATGAAAAGGAGAAAGGAGGCAGAAAGGGTTCAGAAGGGGGGAGGGGGGGAGGAAAGACGAGAACGCAGAACGGAAGAAGGCAACAATGAAAAAGAAGAAAACGAGGATGAAAAAGAAGTGGGTAGAAGGGAAAGCAGGAAACAGAAGAAAGTAGAAAGAAAATTTAAAAAAAAAAGAGGGGACGAAAAAGAGACAAGTGGGAAGACAGCAAAGCATGAATAGGAAGCAGAAAGTAAGGAGGAGGGGAGAAAGCAGTAAAAAAGGGGAGAAAGTAAAAAAAAATGTTTTGGGAGGGGGAGGGGAAGCGCGAGCGTGGAGCAGCAACTTCTGGACTTCTTGAGCGATCACAACTCGGGTAAGTTGGTAGCCTAAACGAATAGTGGTGGTGGGACTCCTGAAATTCGCTGTGGTGCTGGGGTGGGAGAAATGGAAAATCCTCTCCCTCCTATCCTTCTCCCCCTACCCACATCATACCCTTCTCCCCTGACCTCCACGTCCAAACCCCAACCCCCTTTTTGCAGTGCTGCTGAGATGAGGAGTGAACCTGTTGCCTACTCCGGCACACACACACACACACACACACACACACACACACACACACACATAATACAGAGAATAATGGTAGATTAATAAACACTCCTACACCTACAGCATATTTATGTACCAAGGTTTATTCTCGGTGTGTGTGTGTGTGGTGTCAGTGTGTGTGTGTGTGTGTGTGTGTGTGTGTGTGTGTGTGTGTGTGTGTGTGTGTGTGTGTGTGTGTGTGTGTGTGTGTGTGTGTGTACTTTAACTGTACATACACAAGTGTATCACCGTAAAACACACACACACACACACACAATCAAACTTTTTTACAACCCATTCTTCACACACAAGACGACCCAGGACAAACACACACACACACGCACACACACACGCACGCACACACAAACACACACACACACACATACACACACACACACACACACACACACACACACACACACACACACACGACCCTCATTCCCGCCGGCCAAACGACACACTGAAAACTTGGCGAAGCGAGACGAATATGGGGAACGACACACGCCTTGCTCGACGACAAATTGAAGCAAACGACGACACTCAGGCTTCCCCTTACACAAACTTTACGGTGTGTGTGTGCGTGTGTGCGTGTGTGTGTGTGTGTGTGTGTGTGTGTGTGTGTGTGTGTGTGTGTGTGTGTGTGTGTGTGTGTGTGTGTGTGTGTGTGTGTGTGTGTGTGTGTGTGTGTGTGTGTGTGTGTGTGTGTGTGTGTGTGTGTGTGTGTGTGTGTGTGTGTGTACGACGGTAACTCTAGACAAAACCACAGCAACCAATCCACTCAATATTTACATGGGACAATCTGCAGCATCTATGTACGTTTTCCCAACTTTGCGTGCGTGAGTGCGTGCGTGCGTGGGGAGACGAAAGAGTGGTGGTACTCCCGATAACGTGCTTTGCTCCCGCGACCCATAAACACGCCCAGAGTCTAAAAAGTCGCGTAAAAGAGAGAGAATATCAGCGCCAGGAGACTCGTATTAAGAAAAAGTTTGGCCTGGGAGTTCAGAGGGTGGGGGGGCAAAATACGAGCTGGGGCGAGAACGGTAAGTGAGAGGCTTAGGAGAATTTTACTTCATGTGTTTTATGGGGAGAAGGCTGGGGTGGCGATGGTGGTGACTGGTGATGGTGATGGAGGGAGGTTGTGTGGTGGTGGTGGTGATAGTGGGGGAGTGGAGCTCTGAACGTGATGGTGATGGTGATGGAAGGAGGTTGTGTGGTGGTGGTGATGGTGATGGCGATGACTGGAGGTTGTGTGGTGGTGGTGATGGCGATGACTGGAGGTTGTGTGGTGGTGGTGACGATGTGTGGTGCTAATGGTGACATTAATGATGGTGATAGTGGGGAAACGGGGCTTTGAACGTGGTTGTGATGGTGATAATGGTGAATGTGGGGTTTGTGATTGTGGTGGTGACTGGTGTTTGTGACTGTGGTGGTGGATGCAATGACAGTAACAGTGGGTGGTGGAAGAAATGGATTTTACGGTGATGGTGGTTATGATGAAGGATGTAGGATGCTGTTGTGAGAGTGGTGGGTCGGACGTCGTAGTGATGATACCATGACCGCGATGGTGGGTATGATAGGCGAAATCAGAAGTGATATCTGTAACTAATCATGGCGGTGGTAGGTGCAGTAATTCCGACTTTATTGCACGGGTCTACCATACATTCCACTGGTGTGTGTGTGTGTGTGTGTGTGTGTGTGTGTGTGTGTGTGTGTGTGTGTGTGTGTGTGTGTGTGTGTGTGTGTGTGTGTGTGTGTGTGTGTGTGTGTGTGTGATAGCGACTGTGGTGGTGGTGGTGAGAGAGATTGAGCTCGTTCAGGCACATTTCTCTCCACCAATCCTGTCTCCTCCTCTCCTATCGCCCGCCATCCCTTCAAGTGCCATTGTCTCCTGATACCCACCACACAGATAGATGTCTCCATTTTGTTCAGCTGAGGGAAATCCGTGCACTCAGGGGGTTATCTATCTATGTCAGGCTGTCTATCTATGTCGGGTTATCTATCTATGTCGGGTTATCTATCTATGTAGGGTTATCTATCTATGCAGGGTTATCTACGTCGGTTATCTGCCTAAGTCGGGTTATCTATCTATGTCGTATCTTCAGTGTGCAATGCGCTTCAAAACTTTCCTGTTTACTAGACGTATGTTACTTGTTCAAGGTACCAATCTCTCTCTCTCTCTCTCTCTCTCTCTCTCTCTCTCTCTCTCTCTCTCTCACATAAATACGAACATCAATTTTAGCGACTACTCTAGATAAAGTGGAATAATGCAACCGAGAAAGGAGAGATTAAACTTCTTCTAGCAGACACAGGCATGATTATGAGAGTTAATAATTACAGTCTGACTCCTGAAAAACCATTACAACTCAAAATTCAAACCTAAATATATCCAAACCAGGCAATGGAAATAAAACTCAAAATTCCATCCTATACATAACAAATCTAAGCCTGTCGGTTAATACATAAAATAGTCTAATAAGCTGACATTAGGGGAAAAACTGAATATTTTTTTTCCTGTCTCTGTCATATTTTCCTCATCCTCTTCAGCCCAAATAAAACTGGGTGGGGAAGACAAAGGTGATGATGGAGGGAAAGGAGGAAAGGTGAGAGAGAATAGGGTCTAGAAGAAGGGGGATTAAAAAAAAAAAAAAACTAAGATGGTAGGGAAAAGAAAGGATGGGGATGAAGAGAGGACGAACGGAGAGAGAGAGAGAGAGAGAGAGAGAGAGAGACGTACAGGATAATGGAGAGGAAGGACAATATAATAGGACTGAAAAGGACAAGGAAAGAAGGCCCTCCACGTTTTCGCTTATAAGCCTTTTTGGAAGTGTGACTCTTTCCTAATTAGATTTGGATTTGCTAACACGGTCTCTCTGCTCCTCCCCTTCACAACGTCAATCAATCACACAGCATCCTCTTCCCACTCTATCGGTTGTCGAGAGAGGCGCCTTCATGTGGTGGTACCAATTTAACTGGGCGGCGCCACTGTCCGGTTACACACACATCTCATGGCTTCTTTCTCATCCCCCGAAAGGAAAACACTGGACTATAGGAAGAGGGACAGATTCAGCCAGTAGTCCATCGGGATTACGTTCTGATGTGGCTGGGGTGGCAACTATTACTACTACTACTACTACAACTACTACTACTACTACTTGTCAATCCTTTCAGCCTGAGGAGGTCATTCATGCTTTACTCTCGCTGCTGCCAAACGACTCTGTTCAGTTTATGAGTCATGTAGCAATGAAGAGGTTAATGAATTCTATATTTAACCTCCTCCAGGTTCAAAAGTAAATCCCATACTGAATATAATCGTCTGGAGAGAACAAGAATATAATAATGATATTTTAAGGAAGGCATTACTGACCTACTATTTCACTATCCCCCTTTATTCACTGTCTCCCTTTCACTTTATCCTTTCTCTCTCTCTCTCTCTCTCTCTCTCTCTCTCCACTCGAGTACGTCCCCACATTGAATAAGGCAGCCTGGCTAAATTCAACCCAGCTTCTTGGCGAGTCTAAGAAATCTTGTGTGTTGAGACTTGTCGAGTGGAGGGAGGGAGGGAGAAAGGAGAGGTAGAGGAGAGAAAGGGGAGAGGTAGAGAGAGAAAGGAGAGGTAGGGGAGGAGAGAAAGGAGAGGTAGGGGAGGGAGGGAGGGAGGGAGGGAGGGAGGGAGGGAGAGAGAGAGAGAGAGAGAGGAAAGGTAGGGGTGGAGAGAGGAGAGAGGTAGTGACTGAGGGAAAGGAGAGGGAAACATTGAAGAAGAAGGGAAGGAGAGAAACATGGAAAGATAAGATGGAGAGGGGTTGGAAGGGAAAGAAAGGACGGAGAGGTAGGGAGAGAGAGAAAGGCGATAAAGGAGAGGCAGGAAAAGTGAGAAAGGAGAGAGAGTGAAAGAGAAAGAAGCTGGGAAAGAGAAAGGAGAGAGAACGAAAGGAGGTGGAAAGAAATGGGAGGGAAGGCGTAGAAACAGAGAAAGATGGTAGAATGTGGAAAGAAAGGAATGGGAGGGAGAATATATGGCATAAGTGGAATGGATGGAGGAAAGAAAAGGAGAGGGGAAATGGAAGAAAAGAGAGAGGAAGGAGGGGGATGGATGGACGAAAACGAGGAGGGGGAATGAAGCAGAAAAGAGGGTGAAATGAGGGAGGTGGACGGATGAACGACAGGAGAAGAAGGGAAGGAAGAAGAGATGAAGGCATGAGGAAAAGATAAAGGAAGGAGAATGAAGGAAGGATGAAAAATAGAGAAAGGAGTGGGGAAACTTGGGCATACAGCAAGTTAAAATGGAGGGAGGAGGGAAAACAGAGGTGGGTAGGAGAGGGCTGGAGGAAATGAATAGAGGAAAAGAGAGGGGAAGGGTGGAAAGGAGGGAGATGTGGGAAAGAGCTACATGACAGAAACTAGAAAAATATAGAGAAGAAAGTAAAAGCATAAATGAAGGAGAGGATGGAGAAAAAAAAAAATGACACAAAGAGACAAAAGACGAAGGAAGGAAAAAATAAGAAGACATAAGGGAGGAGGAGAATAAAGGATAAACAGAAAGAGAAGATTGGTGAAGGAAAGATGAGAGAATAAAGGATGAGGGAGAATGGTGGAGGACAAGATGAAAAGAAGGAGGGGGATAGAAGAAAGGGAGACGAACGGTGGAGCAAAGAGGGAAGTGAAGAAGAGAAAGGGAGAGAAGGGGGGGGTGAGGTACTTTTCTTCCGGTGTTGCAGACAGACTGTTAGAGGGGAGGAAAGCAAGGAGGGATGGAAAGGAGGGAAGGAGAAGGAAGGAAGGGAAGAGGGACAAGGAGGCAAGGTGAAGAATTTGGTAGGAAAAGAGAAGCATGAATGGAGGAAAGTTGGTGGGAGTGGAGGTGGTTGACAGGGGAGGGGGGGAGGGGGATGGAAGAAAGGACGCAAGGAGAGAGGAAAGGAGAGAGGGAGGGAAGGACGGAGGAAAGGAGGGAGAGGGAGGCGGCGGTCCGTGCTCAAGTGAAACCTCGGGGTGCCAAGAGGAGGAAGGAGGGGGAAGGAAGGGGGGGAGGAAGGAGGAATGGAGGGAGAGAAAGGAGATGAGGAGGAGGGGGTAGAGAGAAAGAGAGATAGAAGAAAGGAGAGAAGTGGGGTCAGTGTCCTCTAAACTAGAAAAAAAAAAAAGTCACTGATATTGTACGTTGGAGAGAGAGAGAGAGAGAGAGAGAGAGAGAGAATGAAAGAAAAATAAGGAGGACACCTAATGAGAGAAGTGAAAAGAAAGAAGGATCAAAGGGGTGGAAAGAAGAAAAATTGAGAACAAAAGTGAGGGGATATGAGAGAGAGAGAGAGAGAGAGAGAGAGAAGAGAGGACTCAACGAATAACAATAAAGACGAGGAATAGGAGGAGGAGGAGGAGGAAAATGTAGGTATAAACAGAAGACAAGGAAGCAAAAGACAAGACCAAACTAGGAGGAAGGTGAATAAAACAAGCCTTAGGAACATGAATGCTGGAAGGGGGTGGAGGAAGAGAAGAGGAAGGAGGAAAATAAAACAAAGCAAGGAAGAGGAATGAAGGAAGCAAGAGGAGTATTAAAGGAGTACAGGAAGAGTACAAGTAAACAGACGTAAGGAAGAAGAAAGAAGAAGGTACTGTAGGATGAAGAGCAAAGGAAGAAGAGGAGGACAGAGGGGGAGAAGAAATAGTAAGAAGAGAGAATAATGAAAAAAGGAAGATGAAAGCAGGAGAAGAAAAATGAAACGGAGAGGCGGGAGGAAGAATAAAATGCAGTGAGGGAGAGGAGAGGAAGAGCGAGAGAGGAGATTAAGAAAGAGGGAGGAAGGGAGTAGACGAAAAATGAAGAGGATATGAAAACGGAGGAGGAGAAAAGAGGGAAGCTGGAGGAGGAGGGAGAGGAGAGTGAGAAGGAAGAAGTGACAAGATTGAAAAGAGAAAGGGAGCACGGAAGAAAGAATAAGTTAAAAAAAATAAAATATAGAGAGGCAGAATGGAGGGGGGGGGGAAGATGAGAAGGAAAGGAGAAGTACAAGAGGTGTATTTTTGTGAAGGGAGAGAGGGAGGGAGGGTCAGGGAGGAAAAGGAAGAGGGGGAGAGTGATAAAAAGAGGAATAAAGAGAGGGAGGTCAGTTGGCCCGGCAGGCACAGAATAACTAGATGGATTTTGAAGTACCCTCCCTCTCTCCATCCCTCCCTCCTCCCTCCCCCACCTTTTCTCCCTCCCTCCCTTCGTCTCTTCTTCTGTTTCTCTCCCCCTCTCCCAGTCTCTCCATCCCCTCCCCCTTTCCACTTCTAACCACCTTTTTTCCCGACCCCCTTTCTTCCGTTTCTCTTTCCCCACTGTCTCCTCCTCTGCTCCCCTTCCACTTCCTCTACTACCTTTCTTAATCCTTCTCCTTCCTTTCCTCTTGTAATTGCCCTCTTTACTGTCTTCCCCTTACCCCTCTCACTTCCTCTCCTTCCTTTCTTCTGTCTCTCAATCTCCTTTCCTCCTTCTTCTCCATCCTTTCTTCCTCCGTCTCTCCATCCCATCCCATCCCCTTTTCCACTACTCTCATTTTCCTCTCCCCTTATCAGTCTTTCCCTCCCCATTTCTTCTCCTTTCCCCTTCCTTCTCCTCCCCTCCCCTTCACTCTTTCCCTCTCTTATTCATCTTGCTCTCTTTTCTCCTCCTCCTTCTCCCCTTTCACTCCTCTCTCTCTCTCTCTCTCTCTCTCTCTCTCTCTCTCTCTCTCTTCCTACTTTACGTCCTTCCTCCCTTTTCCTCCTAAGCGTCACTGTCTTCCTTCCTCCTCCTAGGCGTCCCCTCCCCACTCAACTCTCCTCTTATAACTTAGTCTCACTCCTTGCTACCTTCCTTGTCCTCTTCTCACCTTCTCTTCCTCCTTCTCCTCCTCCTCCTCCTCCTCTCTATCTCTCTTTGTCTTTCCCTCCTCCCTCCTACATAAGCTGAACAAAATCATCCGAAAGTAGATACAATACAAATGATGTCACAGTTTTGAAAGGTAAATTTTCTGCTCTGTATCAAACTGTTTCTTCACACCATTCTTATATCACTATGCCCCCCCACCTCTCTCTCTCTAAGAACTACCTACAGTATCTTACTCTTTTCACTATCCTTCCCCTCATTATACTCTCATGTGACCTTCTCCCTGTTTCTCCCTCCCACTTCTCTCCTGTGCTCTCCCTCACTCCCCCCCTCTTACTTCCCCCTTCTGTCCATTCCCCTCCTCCAAAACATCTTATATTAAAACTCTACCATTAGTAAAACAGGCTCAACTCTAATTTACATAAAAATTTTCACACACACACACACACACACACACACACACACACACACACACACACACAGCGTATATAGACTGACAGATAGACAGATAGGTTGGTATACTGTATATTCATTTATTTATTTATCGAGCATTTGACAACGACGAAGATAATGATGATGACGACAATCGTCATCATCATGTACATCATCATCATCATCATCACCATTGTTACATATAAATATATATTGTAGTTTACATTTTACAACCAAAAATATTTCAGCATGTCGAACCCGTGACGTCTCCAGAATAAGCTCAGAAAATATAATGGTCCAAGAAACATTCAAGAGGCTATGAGAGTCCTTTAGCAGACCCTCACCGCCCGTCCCTTCCTTCTTTATCATATCTCACGATCATTTTATTTCAGTCCACCCATTTTTGACTCATGTTCTCTGGGTCACTTTTCTTTCGTCGCTCCTCTTTATTCTCTTCCCATCCGTTCATTATATTTCCTTCCACCCTTTTTACTCATAATTTCTCTTGTTTTCTTTTGCTCCTCCTCTTTACCTTTTCTTGTTTCTGCCACTCCCTCACGCCATTTCCTTTCCTTCTTTTCAGACGTTTCCTTTCCTGTTCACTTTACACCCGTCGCTCTTCTTTATTCTCTTACCATCTGTCCATTTTATTTCCTTTCGCTGTTTTTAGACTATTTTCTCTAGTTCACTGTTTCATTATCCCTCCTCTTTATTTTTCTTTCCTTCTCCTACCACTCATCCATTTTCTTTCCTTCCCTCTTCTTTTATGTGTAAATTGTTCGTCCTATTCTTGTCCCCCTTCTATTAATTTTTCTTATTACACTTTCTTTTTCACAATATTACTTCTTATTCATTCTGTTCCTTCTCTTCATTCTTTCCTTACTTC
>NC_137004.1:20548787-20558787 GCF_032717465.1 Coenobita brevimanus
ATATCCTGTTTTAATTTCAGGGGCCATCTCGAATTTTTCACGGATTATGCGATTGAAGCTATTGCCTGTCGTGATGATTATTGTTATGGTTATTAGTGCTTTTTATTACTATCGTTTTTATTTTTTAATTTCATTTACTATTACCATTATTATTATTATTATTATTATATTATTATTACTACTACTACTACTACTTCTATCATTATCATTATTATAAATCACCACAAGTGGTATATTATATTGTTCTGGTCAGTATTATTATAACTGTAATTATAACAATTATTATTATTATTACGAAGTAGTAACCTGTTTGTATTTGCTCAATTACAAAGCTACGGCCATCATACTCGGCCATCTGAGTCCCCCAGCTGGCTGCTGCATATGACCCAGTATCATCCAGTTCCCAGTGCTGGGTTTCCAGTTACAGCCAAAAACCTATAAAAACAGTCTACCCGCGGACTGTCAGAAACCGCTAAAGGTACAGACTTGAAATTTTTGTGGGACACAGCCAGTCGAGGAACAGGTCTGAAATGACTATACAGTAGGCCCATTTGGGCCAGCAGTTTCTGATATTATCCAGGACTCAATGAAAAGTAGTTTGGGGTCACTGAGTGCACAGTTTAGACCACTCCTTAACTATCAACCAAGGAGACTACTGCTTAAATAACTTGCCCGGCACTTCATGCACGTTCAACCCCTTCACTACGAGGGCGAAGAAAATTGTATAATAAATTAAGAAAAGGGCATCATCGTACTGAGAGGGTTAATATAGACTGTTACTTCACTACGAGGCCGCCCTTAACAAAAAAAAAAAAAAGGCGGTAGCAACATGAAAGAGATTATAATGCTAAAGGGAAAATGGCCAGCGGTCTCAACCCTTCATTAAGAGACCATTAGATTCATTAAAAAAAACACACACAAATCGGCAGCCAAAACGCATACGGAAAAAAGGTACTCGCAGTGAAGGGGCTGAACCACTTTACTCCGATGACGCATTTAATTTCTTTACCATTTCATTTACTTATCATTTATTCAGACAATTTTCTTCAGCTTCCAAGACGTTCCCACCCGGCGGCGCTGAATCCAGCCTTCAATACCGTCTTCCCTACTAGAGGCGTGTATTAAGATGAATAAAATCGCCAAGAAACTTCACGGACAAACTTACAAAGGTCATCGCACTATAGGGAATTGAACAGGGCACAAGGGGGGTGAGTTCGAGAAAGGACAGCCTGGTGGTAAAGGACAGGGTGACCAGGGCGATTCGTCTTTAGTCAACCCTTCCAGAATTATGGTGTCCGGCGAGAGAGAGAGAGAGAGAGAGAGAGAGAGAGAGAGAGAGAGAGAGAGAGAGAGAGAGAGAGAGAGAGAGAGAGATCTTTACTAACTTCCATAAAATCATAGACAAGCAGCATGAAACACACACACACACACACACACACACACACACACACACACACACCATCGTGGGTTTAGAACAGCAACTAGCGCCCTTGACCTGTTCTGACCTTGACCTCTGTCGGTGTCAGCTCCAAACTGGCCCTAGTCATGCACAGCTAACCATCAACTTCTGCAATTAGTTGGCCTTAATTTGGCAAAAACCTAAGAGGCCCATTTTTACTTTTATTCTTTTTTTGGTCACGGTGGATGAGGTTAAGAGAGGGTGGGAGGGTGGGAGGGGGTGTAGTAGGGGGGATGGAGGGCTGGGAGGGGGAAGATAGGGAGCGGGAGGTGAAGGATGGGGAGAGAGGGGGGGGGGAAAGGAAGGTTGGAAGCACGAGAAGGGAGCGGAGGGGAAAAGTGGGGAATGAAGGACTGGAGGGGAAGTTATAATTCTGAGTGTAGAAGGGCAGGAGAGGGGGGGGTGATTGGGAGAGTGCGATGGGAGGAGGAGGAAATGGAAGAAGGGGGAGGAGGAGGACGGAGGACGGAGGAAGGAGGAGGAGGGAGGAAGGAGGAGGGGGGAGGAGGGGGGAGGAAGGAGGAGGGGGGGAGGTGGAGGAAGTGGAAGCGGGGGGAGGAGGAGGGAGGAAGGAGGAAAGGCGGAGGAGGAGGGGAGGTGGTGAAAGAGGGGAAGAGGGAGGGACAGTGGGAGGGCTGAGGGGATTGTACCGGGCAGAGTGGGAGGGAAGGAGAGGCGTGGAGGGGTGGAAGAGTGGACGTGGTGGGAAGGGGAGGTGGGGATGGAGGGGATTTTAATACTGAGGGGGGGATAATTACAGGGAGGGGGGGGAGGTTACGAAGGGGAGTGGTATGTTCAGGGGAGGGGGGAGATGGAGGCAGGGTTAAGGAGGGAAGGTAAAGGGAGGGAATCTAACTGGAAGGGGGGTGATTGAGGGAGGGAATGGGATCAGTAGAAGGGTATTAGGAGTATACGGGAAGGAACGAAGGAAGGAGAGAGGGAAGGAGAAAAGAAATGGGGAGTTGGAAGAGGGGACAGGAAAGGTGGAAAGAAAGGGGGAGAGGAAGAAGATATCTATGAGAGGGGGGAAGAGTGAGGGATCAGAAAATGAAGGTGGGAGAGAGGAAAGGACGGAGTCAGAGAAAGGGGCAGAGAATTAAGCAGTAGTAGCAGTGTGGGTGACAGGAGGATCCAATCAATACCACACCAAAAATAAACCAACACACCAGTCCCAGTCCTGATTCATTCGGTAATTAAAAGATTGCCAAGATTCTCAAGGGCATGCAGGATGGTGTCCACACAACTACACTACCCTGACATTACTTCTGTGTAAATTGTCATGATGATTAATGAAAATACAAGAACACAGAATCATGAAATTTGTATATACTTAATGTAGTCTGAAGATTGGCGAAATAACTCCCTTAAAAAGACCCAAATAAAAACAATTAAATAAAAAGTGTCAGGAAGTACTGGCCCAAGGAAAAACTGTGCCTAGTTTGATGTGAGCAGATGAAGAAATGAAGGGGTAGCAGCAGACTGAAAAGTGTTTGCAATAATGAAACTGAGGAAGTACAGGTCTCCACACTAAGATCTGATGACCAAATGACAGATAAATAAAGTATAAGGCTCAGACACTTCTAATTCCTCTATATCTGTACCAGGGTGAGTGTATACATCGCGGCATCTTCATCTACATCACCATTATTATTATTTCCATGGCACAACTAACATGGGTTGTGTATAAGATGACCGGATCTCTGACAACACCACATACAGTCATTTACTCTTACCTTCTCTATAACCTGTCATCTGACCCTCTTATTCCTCATCTCCCTTCCTCACCTCCCAACCTGCCTCCCTCACTTCTCCACTACCGTCCTTCACCTCCAACCTGCCTCCCGGTTCCCATGTCACTCAGTATTCACCTCACCTGCCTCGCTCACCTTTCACCTGCTTCACTCATCTAGCCTAGCTAACCCACTTCACACCTTTCTGACCCACACTTCATCTGCCTGACCTACCTTACCAGCCTACCCTATCAAACACCCTCCTCACACACCTCTCCTATGTCTACCCTAACTACTGCTTCCCCACACATTTATCTTCCTCTCTCACACTTCACCTACCTTCCCACCTCACCTACCTCCCACATCTCACCTGCCACCCTTCCTTCTCACCTGCCTCCCTGCCTCATCTTCTCCGTACCTCCACATGCCTAACCCCCGGCTTGACCTCTCGGCTCTAACAAGCCCCTTAACTCTAGCCTCTCATCTACATTCACCTCACTCGCCTCACCTACCACCTCAGTCTCATCTCTCTCACCTGCCTCGTCCCCGCCTCTCTCTCTCTCTTTCTCTCTCATCTACCTCCCTACCTCTCACTTGCCTCCTTCACCTCGCATCTTCCTCCCTACCTCTCACCTGTCTCCCTCGCCTCTCACTTGCCTCCCTCACTCCTCACCTGCCTCCATCACCTCTCACCTGCCTCCCTCGCCTCTCACTTGCTTCCCTCTCCTCTCATTTGCCTCTCTCACCTCTCACCTGTCTCTCTCACCTCTCACCTGCCTCCCTCACTTCTCACCCGTCTCCCTCACCTCTAACTTGTCCCTCTCACCTATCACTTCATACCTACCCGCCTCGCTTGCCATCTACAATCACCTTTTCATATCTCACCTGGCTCTGACCTGTCTCTCTCTCACCCCTCACCTTCCTTCTCATCTCCCTCCCTCACTTTTTTGCCTAGTTACTTCACTCTGCCCACCTATTTCACCCCTCACCTACCACTCTCACCCTTCAATCATCCCTCTCATTTTGCACTCCTGTCTTTACCACTGCTTATGGCCTCCAGTGTTTTAAAGGCAGTGGTCAGACATCTCGAACCGAACTGATCTTGAATTTGGCTTTTATTATTAAAATAATAATAATAATAATAATAATAATAATAATAATAATAGTTATTATTATTATTATTATTATTACACCTATTCCCGTATTTATGGTGTACATCGCCTCTCACCTCTCACCCATCCTCAACATCACATAAATCTACAGTAATCATCGTCAATCTCACCCTTTCACCCCGCACCCATCCCCCCACACATGGCTAAAGGGCTCTCCCCCCCTCACCAGCTTACCCCCTCACAACCCATCCCTCATCCATCCCCTCCCCCCACATATACACGTCTAGTACTTCCTCCCCTCACCCCTCAATCATCCCCAAAACCACTCAAACGTACAGTGTTCATCTTCTCCCAACCAACCTCCCCAATACAAACTTTTATAGTGTCCACCTCCCCTGTCCTCTCACCCCTCTTCCCCCCCCACCCATCCCCCACACCACGCACTCCTATACACACCCTCACATCCCCACCCACGCCCCACCCCTCACACATCCAGTACTCACCTCCCCTCTGCTCTCACCTGCCTCTTCACCTGCGACAGCCTCAATAAACACTCACCTGTGGGAAGGGTAAACACACTCATTAGATCATGATACAAAGTGACATCATAAACTACGGCAAAAGCTGCCATCCTACCTTTTATTAAATACATATCACAGTAAAAACGTGAGATAAATAAACACACAGATTACGATTAAAACTACCATCAATATATAAAGAACTGCCTTTTCCGTTGTCGGGTATGTACCGTAGTTAAAGCCAAACGAAAAAAGCGCAAAATGACAGATGAGAGAACTACACCTAGGTACGAAATTTAATTTGTACGAAAAAAATACGGGTAAATGGAGGCGACTGAATATTTATTATTATTTATATATTTACTTGCTCAGAAATTTCAACCACTTCTCGACGATAAAGAATGTTCAGTTTTATCCTTCCTGCCATCACGGGATCTTAAAATTCAGCCCGGGATGAAGCTCCTGAGGTGGTGTCGTTAATGAAGGCTCTACCTACACCCTCCACTTCACCCAGTATCTCTTAAGCTGAATTAAAACGAGTGCTGGTGACGAGAATAAAATGAGCAAGATGTCACCGCGTCTGGCAAGATGCAATACTCACTATCTTAATTTCCCACACTACTCCAAATCAACATGCAACGGCCAGAATACGATACATCAAGGGGTGGCTTACACGACACAAACTGGCAGGTAGTAGCTAGATTAAAACACACACACACACACACACACACACACACACACACACACACACACACACAGAAAAAAAAAACGTTGTGTACAAGGGTGACTGTCTTGATTCCCCCTAACAATAAACACTGGTACGTAGCCTTGCAGTCAGAATAAGAAAAAGAAGTACAACAACATATTCTAGATGCTGCTCTCCCACAGTAATAAGAATGATATGTAAAAACCAAAATAAAAACAGGGCGTCATCGTAGAGAAGGGGCGGCATGAGACCTACTGTTCTAATTTTCCATACTGACAAAAAAATGGCTAGAAGAAAGGAAAAAAAAAAAGGGGAAAAAAAAAAAAAGGGAAGCGTAGGAGTGTTCTGATTTTCCCACAGTCATTATACCCCCGCTAAGAGACACTAATTATAACCAAAGCCATAAATGACGGTGCAAGGACAGATGAGAGAGAGAGAGAGAGAGAGAGAGAGAGAGAGAGAGGCCATAAATGACGGAAAAAACAGATGAGAGAGAGAGAGAGAGAGAGCACGAGCGAGACAACAGCAGATGCGTGCAAATAAATGCTAGTTGTCTTCAATTATGCTTACTGTTACACGCCCTTCAACCCTCATCTTTCTTCCTCTTCCTCGGTCTTCCTCTCCGTTTTTCTTCCTTCATTTTTCCTGACGTTCTTATCAAACATCTTCATCTCTATGTATTCTTCTTCCCATTTCTTGACCTTCTTCCTGTCCGTCTGTATCTCTTCCTTCATGTTTCCTTTTTTTATGTCTACTGTTTCTTCTTCTTTATATTTCGTCTTCCTCTTCCTATTTTTCTTCCTATTCTCTCCTCTCTCCTCTTCCTGGTTTGTTTCCTGTCTTCCTCCTGTCGATCTTCATTCTTTTTCACCCTCTTCCTGACCTTATATCCGTTCCGTTCGTTTCTCTTTTCATCCCACTATCTTCGTTCTTCCTCTTCTTGTTTCTCCTCCAGCTTCCACTCACACCGCGTCCGTTCCTCTTCCTCTTCTTCCTCATTCGTTCTCTCCTTTTTAACACTCTCCTACTCATCTCATTCAGTTACTTCAGGCACTTCCCCTTTATTGTCATTTTCTACTTGTCTACAAATTTCTCTAATGTACTCGTCAGTCATCTCTGCATCTGCAATCTTCCGTTTCTTTTAAGTTTCCTCCGACACTAGTATCATCTTCTTCCCTTACGCCATTTACTTCACCTGTTTTCTTTCCACTTCCTATTCCCTTGCCTCTTCGCCGAAACTCCTTCCTCCTTCCTCTCCACTTTCTTTCCATTATTCATCTCCACTTTCTTCTTCGTCTCCTTTATATACTTCCCTCTCTAAATTCTATCACTTCTCATTACCTCTTTCCTTCTCCTTTTCGTTTTTCTCTCTTCTTCGTTCTCCCCTCTGTTCCTCTTACATCATCCTCACTTTTCCCTTTCCACTATTTTTACTTCCTTTCTCTTCCTTCTCAAACATCGTCTCCATTCCTCCTCTCCATCTTTTCTATACTCCACTCCCCATCTTTGTCCTCTTCCTCTACCTTTTCACCAACATTCTCTCCATCTCCCCATTCTCGTTCCCTCCTCCTCCTCCCCTTTCCACCTTTTCTCCCTATCTCACTTCTCCCTCTCTCCACTGTACCTATTTTCCACCTCCTCACCTTTTGTACCTTCCTCCTCTCCCCGTACCACATCTCCATCCCTCCCTCCTTCCCCACTTGCTTTGCTATCCTTGTAGTAGACTCACAATATAGTTACGCTGCTCATATAACCTTACCTTAAAACAAGCATCCTGGAAAAAATCAATAGGTATACTGATGTCTGCTTTCCTTATACGCCTCTATCCATCATCCTATCCTCTCTATCCCTCCACTGTCACTTTTCCTTTCTCTCTTACCTATTCTACTTCGACCTCCTCCCCAACCCCCTCCCCCCCTCCTAATGACTTCAACAACTTAATGACACATGAAATAATACACCCCCACCCCACCCCATTCATCGTCCCATTAACATCAGCCGCTATTACCATTACCATTAATAAGGGGGGCCAACCGCAGCTTAGGACCGGAATAAATTTGCATAGGAAGCTGGATTTCTTTGGAGCCTCTGTTCAGCTTCTTGACTGTGGCTGATTCTGTGCTTGTGAGGGTTAGGTCAGACATACCTGGTGTTGCTAATTTGTATGTATTTATTGCAAAGTCTGTTAACATTGAAATTAGCAAGACCCAACTGGTGTCTGTACATAACCAACTATTAATGTTAACTCGTATTGTTATTATTATTATTATTATTATTATAAAAATAATGTTTAATATTACCAAAAATCTTTAATAATATTACCAATTATGTTTGTATAATAATGATAATAATAATAATAATAGTAATGATAAAGTTATTATTATTATTATTAATTACTTTCTCATTACTGTATACTAATAATTATCAAGTACGGTACTTTCTCTTATAATTAAGACAGGTAGAACATAAACACAACCAAATGGAGACGACGAAAAGTTAGAGAGGAAATATAAAGAAATAATAGGAAATCAGAGGAAGAATGTGAATGAGAACTGACAGATGGAAAGTAACAAGGCTGATATGGGAGTAAGACACAAAGGGGAAAGTAAGAAGCAGAAGAAAGGAGAGAGAGAGAGAGAGAGAGAGAGAGAGAGAGAGAGAGAGAGAGAGAGAGAGAGAGGGGTAAGAAGACTAAAAAAAAAGTATTAAGAGAATTGAAACGGGTGAAAGAGGTACGCATGGAGTGAGCGAAAGAAAAATAGGAAATATAAGAAAAGAGGAGGAAATAACAACACAAGGGGAGAGTAAGAAAGGCGAAAGGAGGAAGTAAGAGGAGGAAATAACAAGAGTAAGAAAGGCAAAAGGAGGAAGTAAGAGGAGGATATAACAAAAGAAATGCGAAAGGAGGAAGTAAGAGGAATGAGAAAGGGGTAAGAGAGTGAGTGAATGAATGCATTAAAGAGAGGGTGAGACAGAAGAGGAGTAATGAAGTCAATTAGCTGAGTCACTGGCTAGGCTTGTGTAGGGGAAGAGGGGAGGTGGGGAGGGAGAGAGGGAGGGGGTAGAAGGAAGGGAAGGGTGGGGAAGAAGGAGGGGAGAGGAGAGGAGAAGGAAGGAAGGGTGAGGTAGAAGGAGGGGAGAGGAGGGTAGAAGGAAGGAAAGTGGGGAAAAAGGAGGGGAGAAGAGGGTAGAAGGAAGGGAGGGGTAGGAGAGAGGGAAGGAGGGAAAGGATAATAAGAAGGGGAAGCGTAGGAGGAGGAAGAAAGGGAGAAAAGCTAGCTGGGAAAAGGAAAGCCAGATGAAATGGGAGCGAGAGGGGAGCGAGGTGGAAGGAATGGAGACAAGGGGGAAAAAACTAAAAGGAAGAAAGGGGAGGATGGGCTGATGAAATGGAGGATGAGGAAGGATGTATGAAAGGAGGGAGAGAAACTAGCTGGAGAAGGAAGGCTGGAGGAGAAAGAAAAAAAGACACAAAATCAAGAGAAATCTCTGTAACTAAATAAGAGAAAGGAGACGAGAAGGATGGCAAAGCGAGGAAGAGGAAGTGCAGGGGAGAAGATAAAATTGAGACAGAAGGAAAGAGGGAGAGCGAGATGGAAGGGAGACAGAGAATGACAGGCGTGAGTGGCAGTAAAGAGGCGAGAGAAGCAGGGAGAGAAAGGAAAGACAGGGACAGGGTGAGACTGAGGGAAAGAAAGGAAGATGTTAAGGGTGTGAGTGTGTGGGTGGATAGCCGAGACAAGACAGACAATGAGGGACAGGGAGATAAGCAGGGAGTGTGAGAGTGTGGGAGAGAAAATATGTGTGTGTGTGTGTGTGTGTGTGTGTGTGTGTGTGTGTGTGTGTGTGTGTGTGTGTGTGTGTGTGTGTGTGTGTGTGTGTGTGTGTGTGTGTGTGTGTGTGTGTGTGTGTGTGTGTGTGTGTGTGTGTGCTATATGCGAAAAAAAACATTCACTAAAGACCCGTCATTTTAACCCTCTGAAACTTCCTGCTTCTTTTATTCAGTCCTCTCAGGCTTTTAAACGCGTTTCCCCTGCATCCATGCTCTCTCTCTCTCTCTCTCTCTCTCTCTCTCTCTCTCTCTCAATCTATCTATCTCCTAAGCTCAATAAAAGCGTCTTGAGATAGTGAGAATAAGATATGAAAGGCGTTATCTGATTCACTGTAGTCAAAAACTAGGCAATCGGTAATAATTTCTTTTTCTTATTATTTCTTGCCATCCTCTCATATACAGTACATATCGTAATGGCATCTCTCCAGCTAACCACTTATTCATCATCTCATCTAACCATCCATCCATCTGCACCTCTCTTCACACATCTCGGCAGCCCTCAATTCAGTCACACATATAATTCATTCATTCATACACTCATGTCTTCATCCATCTCCCTACTCACCTCCTTATTATGCACATAACCTCTCCATATCCCATTTTCCTCTCGATTCTACTTGAACTGCCCTTTCTCTACACCATC
>NC_137004.1:20563787-20606287 GCF_032717465.1 Coenobita brevimanus
GCATTGAGAGGCTCTGAACAATGGAACCCCACCTCTCTCTCTCTCTCTCTCTCTCTCTAATACACACACACACACACACACACACACACACACACACACACACACACACGCGGTTACCCCAAATCTTGCTTATATCGTTTATACTTTTTTTTTTCTTTCGCTTTCAACAACCCAATTCTTAACTCTCTCTCTCTCTCTCTCTCTCTCTCTAAATTCCAACCTACCTTTAACATTTACTTCTCCCTTCTTATCCCGACCTTCAATAATTCTCCTCCACCTTCTCTCCCTCACCCCCTTCCTCCCTCCCCCTCCCCTACTTACCTCTCACTGCAGATTGGAGAGTCCCTACTTAAACCCTTCAACCCCCCCTCTTTATTACCCCTCCCTCACCCCTCCCCTCCCCTACCCTCCCCTCCCCTCCCCCTCTCATTCTTCGTCTGCCATACATCTACCTCTTAACCCTTTTCCTTTATGGCCACCGCTCACTATAATAATAATAATAATAATAATAATAATAATAACAACAATAATAATAATAATAATAATAATAATAAAAACAATAACAACAACAATAATAATAATAATAATAATAATAATAATAACAAAACACTGACAATGAAATACGAAAAATAATTATAATGAAAAAAAAAAAAAAAAAATTGTACTTTGTACTTTATTCTGGCTCACGCTGCACCATATCGGCAGGCCTAAGAGACCTACTATGTTTTCAATGTACCTATAATTAACAAGAACAGCAACACAAAGTCACAGCAGAACTCTCTTAATCTCCTCCTTCTCCTCCTCATCATCATCAATCATATAATCATCATCAACAATTATAAAATCATCATCATCATCAATCATCATCATCATCATCATTCGCCTCCTGGAAAAAGACCGCGTCCAGCAAAGTCCGTGGAAAAACAGCCATAGAAACGGTACACCCCGTATATAAACACCTTACCCATATCACCCATCACTATCTTGCTTAAAATGGCACACCCTACCTACCCTACCCTTCCCACATCCACATCCCCCACCCTGACCTTCCCTACCCTACCTTCCCCACCCTTACTTTCCCTACCTTTATTAGCCTTACTCACTTCTAAAGGCTTCCAGGGTGGGGGTGGGGGAGGGGGTGGGGGAGAGGGTGGGGAATGGGGGGATCTACAAAGGGTGCAAATTAGTGGAATGAGAAGAGGCACTGAGAGAGAGAGAGAGAGAGAGAGAGAGAGAGAGAGACAGACAGACAGACAGACAGACAGACAGACAGTGTGTGTGTGTGTGTGTGTGTGTGTGTGTGTGTGTGTGTGTGTGTGTGTGTGTGTGTGTGTGTGAGGGAGACAAGTTGAGGGTAAGATACGAGGAGAGGAGACGAGGCCGGGCTGGGATTTACGGGGCAGGGTAGGTGGTAGGGTGAGGGTGAGAATGGGATGAGGAAGAATAAGGTGAGGGAGAATTGGTAAAGGAATCGGTGCAAGAAGGGTGAGGGAGAATAGACAGATGAATGGCATGAAGGGAGAATAGGCAGTGGAATGTGGTGAAGGGGGAATGGGGTGAAGGGAGAATAAGAAGAGAAATGGATGGAGAGAGGACTGGGTATAGGGAGCATAGGTAGAGAAACGGGAGGAGGGAGAAAGGGGTGAGGGAGAACAGGGCGGAGGAGGGGGTACAAGAAGGGGATACAAAAAATAAAAATGGAAGGTTAGAAATGGGTAAGGAAGAGAAAGAAAAAGGAAGAAGATGATGGAGAAGATGGAAGAGTGAGGGAAGAATGGGCACTAAAAATGGGTGTGGGTCATTGGGAAGAAGAAAGAGGGGATGGGGAAGACGGAAGAAGGGGCAGGGTAAGTATAACGAAAATAGGAAGGGAAAGCAAAGAAGGAGTGAACATATGGGGAAAGGGGAGAATGGAAAATGGGTATATATATATAGGGGAAAAAGGGAAAAAAAATGAGCAAGAAGAGAAGAGGGAAAGGGGAGAAGAGAAGGCAAGTGGAAAAATGGAGGAAGAGGTGAGATTTTGGAACGGGAAGAGAGAGTGTTGAATGGAAAGAGACGGGACAACAGGGCTGAGGGAAGAATGTGGCAGAGGGGAGAAATGGGAAGGGGGAGAAGGAAAAACAGATAGGAGGAGTGGACAGGTAGGGAGAAGAGGGGGAGAGAAGAAAATGGAGTGAGGAAGGGGAGAGGGAGTGGAGAGGAGAGGGAAGGTGGCCGGTGAGAGGGAAGAGGGGAGGTGAGGAGAGAAAGGGAAGAGGGGAGGTGAGGGGAGAGAGGGAAGAGGGGAGGTAAGCGTAGGAGAAGTGGAAAACGAGGTCTGTCCGGATTAACGGGGTAGCTGGAGGGAGTGAGCAGAATGTAGGACACGAAGGAAAGGAGACTGGGAAAAGGAGGAGGGGAAGAGGAGGAGAAGGGGAAGAGGAGGAGGAGGGGAAGAGGAGGAGAAGAGGAAGAGGAGACTGCGAGGAAGAAAAGAACTAGAACCGAGAAATGGGGATAGAGGAAGAGAGAGAGTATAATGGGTAATGGGGAGTAGAGGAGACTGGGAGGGGAAAGAGAAAATGGGTCGAAAGGAATAAAAGTAGAATGAATAGAGAGAGCAGATGGGAAGAGGAAGACAACTCGAAGGGTGCAGAGAGAGAAGGAAGAGAGCAGAACGGGAAATAGGGAGTGGAAAAGAATGGACGGGCCATATATAAAGAGGAAGAGTATGGGAAAAGAGTAATGAGAAGGTAGAGGGAGATTAGGAAGAGGTGAGAAAGGGACAAGAAAAAAGAAACTGGGAAAATGAACAGGTAAAGGAATGGAGAGAGAGAGAGAGAGAGAGAGAGAGAGTGAAACGGCAGAATAGAGATGTGAGAAGGAAGATACGAGAAAAAGAATACAAAGAATAAGAGGGGGAAAGAAGGGACAGGAAGAGTTGGAAAGAAGAGATAAC
Organism: Coenobita brevimanus; assembly: GCF_032717465.1. NCBI lineage: Eukaryota > Metazoa > Arthropoda > Malacostraca > Decapoda > Coenobitidae > Coenobita > Coenobita brevimanus. The sequence continues at coordinate 20,566,729 of NC_137004.1, forward strand.
GAATACGAAAGGGCGAGGGGAAAGAGAGAAAGTGAAGTGGAAGGTGGAAAAAAAAAAGAGGCGAGAGAAGAACGAAGGAAGTGGAACAGACGAATGGTGTGTGACGAGGGATGGACTGAGAGGCTGAGTGAAGAGGGGAGGAAGGGCAAGGGGAAGAGGGGAGTGGGAAGACAATAGGAGTGAATGAGAAAAAAGGAGAAAGGGAGAAAGGAGGAGAGATGGGTGAAAACGGGAATGAAGGAGTAGGCAGAGTATGAAACCTAATATGAAGAATGAGAATGGAATGTGGGGATTGAAAAGAAAGATGGGGATAGGGGGGAAAAAAAAAGAGAGGAAGAAGACAAAGACCTGAGAGAGGAAGATGGAGAAGGCAGAAAAAAGAATACAGGAGAGGAAAGAGGAGCTGTGGGGAGCAACCAGGAGGGACAGGAGAGAGAGGAGCTGTGGGAGGAGGTGGAAGAAAAGGGAAGGACATGAAAATGAGAAGAATGGAAAATACAAGAGAGATTGTAAGACAATGGGGAAAGAGGGGAGACAAAGGGGAAGATGGGGGAGGTGTAAGATGGGAGAGAGAGGGAAGAAGCGAAGGGAGGGAGAGGAAAGAGGAAGGGAAAAAGTAGTAAAGGGAGAAAGGAGAGAGGAAGGAGGAAAGGGAGGGGGAAAGCAGAGGCAAAGAAAGAGAAGGACGAAGATAGAGGGAGGAATGGGAAGCTGGGGGGATGAGTGAAGGAAGGGGAGAGGAGGTAGGGAGGTATGCTAACTAGAACAACAGGAAACGAAGGAAACAGGAGGGTAAGAAGGAATCTGGCCAGCAATCAGGACGGGATGGAGGAAGGAGAGCAGGCAGGCCAGCAGGCAGAGAGGCAGGCAGGGAGATAGGGACGGAAGAAAAGAGGGAGGTAAAGAAGAGTGAAAGAAGGGAGGCAGGGAGACAGTGAGGAAGGCACCAAGGAGGGATGCAGTGAATGAGGAAGAGAAAGGAGAGAAAGGAAACAGGAACACAGTGGGGCAGGCAAGGAGTAAGGGAGAGGTATAGTGCTAAGGCAGGGAATGAGACAGGGGAAGAAGGAGGGTAGGCAGTCAATGGGGCAGGAGGGCAGGGAAGGGGAGGAAAGAGTGGAAGGCTGAGAGGCAGACAAAGGCAGACGAAAATACAGGGATACATTTGCTTTGATGTTGACCTTATTTCCGGAAGTCATTTGCCAGACAGTTTATTTCTGGCTGCTACCAAGGCCAATAAGACGGCCTTGGCTGCTACAATATTTTTCAGACTTCACTCAAATCTGTAAATCCTGTTATGTGTTGTGACTTAGTTCAACCTATTAAATTCCTTTACGAAGTACACCTACATTTGACAAAGTAATGATAACACTAAATCACCTTGCTGAGATCACTCTGGATGAAATCAGGTTTTAGGTGTTTGGCAAGATATCCAACTATAGTTCTACATATAATTAGTCAGATGATGCAAACAGATCGGGAAATAGAGGCTATCTTGTGCATTCTCTCTCTCTCTCTCTCTCTCTCTCTCTCTCTCTCTCTCTCTCTTTGTGCATAAGAAAAAACCCGATTGAAAAATACATTATACAAACGGGTATCAGATGCAACTGTGATACACATTATGACGAATTAGCCAAAAACAGGGTTGAGGCGGATATACACTGCATGGAAAATCTAACGTCTGACAGTAGTAGTCTAGGAGAAAATATTATAGAATTTTTGAACTTGCTCCACTAAGTTACGATACAAATATCATACTTGTTTTATATAATTATTCACACACACACACACACACACACACACACACGCACACACACACACACACACACACACACACACACACACACACACACACACACACATTCTTCTTCTAAGATGGAACTGGAATGGAAATGAAAGCAACAAGGCGACACAATACAATATTCGGCGAAGCGCTGAGCAAGGCGAGGAGCCAGGATGCTGGCCAGACGTGATATATTAACAGGCAAAGGCCGGCACGAGGAAAGAAACACAAGAAGCAAATTGGCTGCTGTGTCGTCCACTAGGGATGAAAGTTGGGGATGGAGCAGGGCCTGTCACCAATTTCAATGCCCCTGGTGACGACACAATGTAAACTAAAGCGATGGGGGACTGCATCTCTCTCTCTCTCTCTCTCTCACACACACACACACATGATGACAACCGCTGTGTATGCAATGAAGATGCAACACTCAATTAAAAAGAAATGCAAGCCACATGGAAAGATAAAAAAAAAATGGCACAAGACACATTAACCTTCTAAACGGGGCGAAACAAGACGAGGACAACAGAGACAGGATGAGATAAAACGAGAAGACACTAGAAACGAGACATAAAACTGGATCAGACGAGAAGAAACGAGACATAAAACGAGAACCGACGAGAAGAAACGACATAAAACGAGAACAGACGAGACGAGACATAAAACACGACCAGACGAGAAGAAACGAGACATAAAACGAGATCAGACGAGAAGAAACGAGACATAACACGAGATCAGACGAGAAGAAACTAGACATAACACGAGATCAGACGAGAAGAAACGAAACATAAAACTTGATCAGACGAGAGGGAATGAAAACACACACACACACACACACACACACACACACACACACACACACACACACACACACACGAAAAAAAGGAAACAAACGAGACCAAGCAAGAACCGAGACAGCACGAGATCAAACGAGAAGAAACGAGACAACACGAGATCACACACAAAATGAAACAACGCATAAAACGAAACCAAACAAAACACATTTAATCAAGCGACACGACGACAAAGAGAGAGACCAAATGAAGAGAAACGAACGAGATTAAACGAAACGAGACAAATCAAGACGAAACGGGGAGAGAGAAACGAGATCTAAACGAAACTAAGCGAGGAGGGAAGTGACGCGCGGGAGACAAATTAAGAAGAGAGAAGAAAGAGAGAAAGGGGGCGAGGAAAAAAACGTGGGAAAGTGGAGTGAAGATGAAGTGGAGAGAGAGAGAGAGAGAGAGAGAGAGAGAGAGATGAGAAGGAATACGTGGGAGGATGAGAGAGTGAGAAAAGTGTGTGTGGCAGAAGGGGATATTAAGTATATATGGCAGGAGAGGAGGAAGATGGAGAGGAAAGGGATGGAGAACGAGGAGGAGGAAGAGGAGGAGAATGGAAGAGAAGGGGAGGCACGAAATGTAAGGGGATAGGTAGGGGGAGAGTGTATGTAAAACGGCATGGGAGGAAGAATGGAGTTCTAGGGAGAAGAAGAAGCATGAGAGAAGGGTGAGGAAGTAAGGAGGACTGGCGGAGAGAGGGAGGGGAAGCAGGAAAGGAAGGGGGAGGAAAACAGACAGGAGCAGGGAGGGGGAGAGAAGGGGGTGCCAGAAGAACAGGAGGGGGAGGAGAGGTAATAGGAATTATATGAAGGGGAAGGACGAAGTAAAGAGAGGAAGTGAGAGAGAGGTCGGGGAAGTAAAGGGAGGAAGTAAGAGAGAGGTGGGGGAAGTAAAGAGAAGAAGACAGAGAGGAGGAGGGGAAACAAAGAAAGGAAGCGAGATGGGGGAGGGCATCGCGAGGATAGGAGTAGGGAGAGGGAGAGGAAGGGAGTGGGAGAAGGAGGGAGAGGGAGGGAGTGGGAGAAGGAGGGAGAGGGAGACGGAGAGGGTGAGGGTGAGGGAAAGGGAGAGGGAGGAAGTGGGAGAAGGAGGGCGAGGGAGAAGGAGAGGGTGAGGGAGAGGGAGAGGGAGAGGGAGAGGGAGTGGAGGAGGGAGGGGGTAACGGGAGTCAAGTGTTTACCGGGCAGGCAAATGGTCGACACCGCATAACACATTGGCAAGAGGAAGAGAGGAGGAGGACGAGGGAAGGAGGAGGAGGAGGAGGAGGAGGAGGAGGAGGAGGAAGAGATGAAGACGGAGGAGGAGGAGAAGAAGAAGAGATGAAGACGGAGGGGGAGGAGGAGGAGGAAGAAATGAATGAGGAGAAATACAAAGTAGGAGATGAAGAAGGAGAAGGAAGACGAATATATGTAGAAGGCCGAGGAGGAGGAAGAAGAGATGAAGATGGAGGAGGGGAAAGGAAGAGGGGGAAGAGAAGTAAGAAGAGCATGAGATGGAAGGGATGAAGACGGAAAGAAAAGAACAAGAGGAGAAGGAAGAGACGACGTACGAAAGAATGGGAAGCAAAGGAAAAGGAAGAGGATGAGGAACAGAGGAAGACGAGAAAAGAAATGGCTAAGGAAAAGGAAGAGGAAGCGACAAAGATGGAGGAGGGAATAGGGAGACGAAGAGGAAGGTGAAGAAAGAGGAATACATATTCAAACAGAGACAATATGAAAACTGAAGACAGAAGGATTAATGATAATGATTAGGAAAAGAATGCAGGATAAAATGGAAGAGGAAAAAGTGAAGGAAGACAGGGAAAAGAAGAAGACAGAAGACTGAGAAGAAAGGGATGATCGAAGAAGAAAAGGAGAATGAAAATGGAGGAAGAAGAGAGAAAGCGAGATGGGGGAGAGACCAGAAGATGAGGAAAGATGGAGGAAGAAAAGAGGGAGAGGAAACATAAAAGAAAAGGGGAAGAAAAAGGAAGACGAGAAAAACATACTCACCTAACCCCCATAACTCATCGATATATTTTTTAGTTCATTCTTGCAACCTTAAGACGAATTTACCTGAAGTGAGATCTCTAGAACTTAAGGAGGTTAAATACGACCTTCCTTAACCTCTTCAATTCATGAGGTAACTTCTTTATTAAATATTATTGTCTGGAGCAGGTGAGAATTTTTAATCGCTCTGAAGAGGTTAAAGAGGACAAGGAGGGAGGAAGAGAACTAAGGATGATGATGATGATGATGATGATGATGATGATGATGAAAAATACTGTAGAGTAGGATATAACGTATGGAAACAGAACCCAATCAAAACCCAAACAATGGCTAAAAATGAGAAAGATTATGAGGGAAAAAATATGGAAGAGAAAAAAACGAAACAAGCCTGAAAAATAAAATAAAAGAAGGGAAGGGAGAACTAATAATAGAGACAAGAGAAGAAGAAGATAGAGTAGAAGGAAACAGGAGGATGATTAAGACGAAGAGGGGAGAGAGGAGGAAACAAATGATGATGGAGAAGAGGAAGACAGACAATAACGGGAGGGGACAAGGAGAAAAAGAGGAAGAAGAAGGAGAAGCAGAAGTGAGGCAGGGGGAAGGAGAACAAAACAAATAAATGACAGACGAGAAAGTATATAACTGATGATAATGAAAGGTTGAAACGAAACGGTGATGATGGTGATGATGATGATGATGATGATGATGATGATGATGATGATGATGATGATGGAGAAAGTACAAGCAAAGGACGAGAGAAAATAATGATGATGATGATGATGATGACGATAGAGAAACACGAAACTTAAGATAAACAAAATTGGAAACACAACAGTGATGATGTGGACGGAAGAGAAAGTGGGAAACTGACGAGGAGAAAGGTGGAAATAAAATAATGATGATGGAGAAGACACAAATGATAAGGGAGAGGAGAGATGATGAGGGAGAAACGAGGGAAAGTGGAAAATTAATGACGGGGAAAGAGGAGGAGGAAGATGAGAAAGTAAATGAGAGAGAGAGAGAGAGAGAGAGAGAGAGAGAGAGAGAGAGAGAGAGAGTTACACAGATACTCAGCCAACACAGACCTTTCTATCTCACGGTGGTAGACCTAATATTAACAGAACCCTACTATACTCAAAGATGTAAATATAAATAAAGACAACAAAGAAAGAACAGAAAAGAATAAACAATGAAGAAGGAACGAAAAATAAAACAAATGAAGATAAGGAAGATTTTTTAAAAAGTAAGAAAATAAAGGACGAAACAACAGAGACGATGAGCGAGAGGGAAGTAAGGAAAAACAAACCTACAACGAAGAGGAAGAAGAAACAAAAGAGGCAAAAGAAGCGAACCCAAGGACGGAAAGAGAAGAGTAAAAAAAAAAAAAAAAAAAAAAGAGGAGGACGGAGAAGAGGAAATAAACGAGTACCGGCAGCGAAACAAAGAGGAAGAAAGGAAGTAAAGATCAGGAAGACAGATGAGAGGAGGAAGAAGTTAAGTGAAGGCTGAGAAAATGAGTAAAAGGAAAGTATACAAAGAAGGAGGAGGAGGAGGAGGAGGAGGAGAAATGGAGATGAGGAAGAGAAGTGAGATGCAAATTGGCAATGAAGCGTCCAGTAATATCATGACTCAGGAGGCAACACTTGAGGGAGGGAGGGAGGGAGGGAGGGAGAGAGAGAGAGAGAGAGAGAGAGAGAGAGAGAGAGAGAGAGAGAGAGAGAGAGAGAGAGAGAGAGAGAGAGAGAGAGAGAGAGAGAGAGAGAGAGAAGAGGGTGGACCTGGGAAAGGGAAAGGGAAGCATGGAGTGGGAAAGGAAATGGAATAGAGAGAGAGAGAGAGGAAGGGGGGAGGTGAGTGAAGAGAAAGGGAAAGGAATGATAACAGAAGGGTTGCAGGAAAGACGGGGGTGAAGGAGAGGAGAAAAGGGAGGAGGGTGAATGAAGAGAAGTGAATTATAAACAGAAGGGGAGAGCAAAAAGGAAGAGAAGAAGGAAGAGGAGGAAGGGAAGGAGAGGAGGAATGAGAAGTAGGTAAACCAAAGAGGGAATAGGGGAAAGGGAAGGTACAAGAGGGAAGAGGGGACAAGGAAAGACAGGAGGGGAAAGGGGAAAAGGAGTGAAAAGAGGACAGCATCGGGGAATGGCGAAGGGAAGAGAGGAAAGAGGATGGGAATGAAGAGAGGGAAAGCAAGAGAGGAAAGAGAAACAGGATGAGACGATAGGCAAGAGGGGATAGAGAAAGGGCAGAGGGGAAAGGGGAATACTCTTCTTCATTAGTAACATGGGATTATTGGCTCGAAGGGAGTTAATGCAACAATAATTGATATTAGGCCTCTTATGGAGAGAGAGAGAGAGAGAGAGAGAGAGAGAGAGAGAGAGAGAGACTAGAATATGGAAAATGCGGGGAGGAAAGGAGAGAAGGAAGACGTGGAACGAAGGACGCAAAATGAGAAGCGAAATGGAGAAACAGCAGTACAATAATGAAAAGGTAGAAAGGAGAAAATGCGTGAGAAGATGAGAAACAAAGAACAGAAGAGGGAGGGGGCAATACGGCAAGGAAAAAATGAAGAAAGAAAATAAGGAAAGAAAAAGAGGGGGCAGCTGAACAGAAGAGCGAAGATGAGTGCAGAGGAGAAGAGAAGAGAAGACATGAGAAGAGAAGAGGAGAGAAGGGAAGAGATGAGAATAAAAATGAGATAAGAAACAGAGGAGAGTGTAGAACGAGGTAGAGGGGAAAGCAAAAAACAACAGATTTCTTGGTCCTTTCGAGGCTGTTGGTTATTGAGAAGGTAATTGTAACGTAAGGTAACTATTCTACGGGTCAAAGACAAAGGTAGGAGAGGAGGGGAAGGGATAGAAGAGAAAAGAAGAGAAGAGAGGAGAACGGGAAGGGAGAGACGAGAAGAGAAAAGAAAAGAAGGGAAGAGTAAAGAATAGGAAGGGGGAGAGGAGATGAGGAATGAAGGGGAGGTAGATACGGGAGGGGAAGGGAGAGAAGAGAAAAGAACGGGAAGGGAGAGAGGATATGAGAGATGAGGGGAGGGGAGATGAGTGGTTGGAAGGGGTAGGGATGGGTCAAGTTTCCCTACACGTATAAAAACGACCCTCATAATATTGCAAGAGTCGGGGCAAGAGGGTGCTACGACTCCCCCCCTTATAACTCCCCTCCCCCCTTGAAAGAAAGACGAAGAGGGAGAAACAACCACGGAGAGAGAGAGAGAGAGAGAGAGAGAGAGAGAGAGAGAGAGAGAGAGAGAGATGAACTGAGGGACGGAGGAAAGAAAAGAGGATAGGTGGAAGAGAGAAAACGAAGACGGGAAGGGACAGAAGGAACAGAGAAAGAAATGCACTGAAAAACATACAACTGCATATGGAAAATGGATGGAAGGGAGGGCGGGAAGGAGGGAGGAAGAGGTACGATGGGAGGAAGGGAAGGAGGTACGTTGGTGTAAGGGGAAAAAAAATAGGGAAAACCGGATCCACGAGAGACGGAAAGAGGGTGAGGGGATGGATGGGAAGGGAGCGAATCAAGTGAAGAGGTGAAAGTGTGACGTAAATGAATAGATAGACCGGTTACTCGCAACGTACTAACAAATTCCTTGACAGAGAAATGAATAAAGGAAAAAAAGGGATGAATAGATTTATAGTGAAAAAACGAAGAGAGAGAAGAATGACAGATTAGAAGACAGGAATGAAAGAAGGATGACTGGAACAAGGGATGGGCAAGGGAAAAGAAAAGGGGAAGGGGAAAGGATGGGTGAATGGACGGATGGAGATACAGAGGTGACGGAAGATAAAGAAGAAAGAATAATGAGAGAGAGAGAGAGAGAGAGAAAAAAAAAAAAAGGAGAGAGATGACAAAGACCTGTGGCATCCCTTAAGTCAAAACTCCCAGTCAAATAAGTACATATTCCCGACCTTACAGACCTCGGATTTTTTTTACATAATCGAGAGGAATGATAAGATGCGGAGGCATTTTACATAATCAAGAGGAGAGACAAAGAGGTGGAGAGAATGAGGTAAGAGTGGAAGAGGGCAGTTAATATATTCATTTTTTTTTTTTTTTACTCTTTCATCTTCCTTTACTCACATTCCCAATTTTACCTTCCTTTAGATCAATTTCTCAACCCAGATTTCTCTCTCTCTCTCTCTCTCTCTCTCTCTCTCTCTCTCTCTCTCTCTCTCTCTCTCTCCTTTCCAGTCCACGTCACATCGCCACTCACCTTCCAAATTTTGCCTCCGCTTCAACCCACTCTTTACCACCTCATCTCTCTCTCTCTCTCTCTCTCTCTCTCTTTCTCTCTCTCTCTCCCCTTTCCAGTCCACGTCACATCGCCAGCTATTAAATCAAGTTATGAATCGGGCCGGCCTCCACCTCTTCCCCAGCAGCGAATAAACTGTCCTTCTGCCAAATTGGGTTAGCCTGCATTTTCAGACACGGTGGCATTCAAAACAGGTAGAAAAAGTGAGAAAAAAAAAAGAGAGAAAGGTGGGGTGGTGGGGACGACAGACAGAAATGCGGGTGGATGTGAATGAGGAATACTGTAGAGGGAATGGTGGATGTGAAGGGAGGTAGATGGATGAGGTACAGAATAAGGAAGGTGCGAGAGAGAGAGAGAGAGAGAGAGAGAGAGAGAGAGAGAGAGAGAGAGAGAGAGAGAGAGAGAGAGAGAGAAATGCAACAGAATGGGTGAAGAGAAAGAACAGAGCAAACGAGAGGAGAAATAGACGGAAAACAATGGAAATGATAAAAAGCAACACTGATGATGGTAGACAAATGAGGGAAGACTGAAGAGAAATGGTGGGAAGGAAGATGGCAGTGAGAGGGGGAAAGGAAGAGCAGGCGAGGAATAACGAAAAGAAAAAAAATGAAAAGGAGAAGTGATAAAAGGGAGATGGAAAAGGAGGAGGAGAGCACAGAAAGGGTGAATAGGAAGATGAGAGCAAGAGGGGAAAGGAAGAGAAGACGGAAAAAAAGGAAGGAGGGAGAGACAGGGCAGGAGAGAGGAAAGGGGGGAGGAAGCAATCGTCAAAGTGAACAGAAATTGAGTTTTGCCCTTCTGAGGGAAGAGGTGGTGGAAAGGGAGAGACAGAGAGGAAGGGGAGGAGGGCGAGGAGGAGGAGGAGGAGGAAAGGAGAGAGGAGTAAACATGGAAACACAGGCAGGAGGGTTGGGGTGAGAAACGATAGGAGAAAAGGAGGAGAGAGGAGCGAAAGGGAGGGGAGGGGAGAGAAAAGGAGGGGAGGTAGAGGAGAGGAGAGGAAAAGGAAGGGCAACGAAAGAGGGCAGGGAATAGGTGGAACGAACTCCCTGCGCCACACAACAAATGGCACTGAATTTTAAAGGAAAGGCGAAACGAAAACATAAAGAGGCATACTGAAACAAAAATAGCCTTTTTTTCTGTTCCTGACTGCATTACTGACCGACAAAATTCCTATATGAGTAACGAAAGTGAGGAGACTACTGTAAGCAAATGAAAAGGCAAAACAAAATGAAAGGAGTGGGTATGAGGGAAAAAAAAACGGGGAAGGAGGGTGAGAGGAGGGGAAAGATATATGCATGATGGTAAATGAAAGAAACGCAGTACAATCACAGACAAATATGTAGACAGAGAGACAGACAGACAGATACGCGAGACACCGTATGTAGGTATTTATGTGCGCCAGTGTGTGTGTGTGTGTGTGTGTGTGTGTGTGTGTGTGTGTGTGTGTGTGTGTGTGTGTGTGTGTGTGTAAAGGGAGCGAGTAAACCAAAACGCAAATACCAATTACAGACTGGCAAATAAAAATATGAATTCTGGTGAAGCGTTTGTCATTACGTTGGTAGTGGGAGGGAGGGAGGGTGAAAGTAATGGAAGGGAGAAAGGGAAAGAGGGAGGGAGGGAGAAAAGGGAGTGTGGGAGTCAACCAGGGGTGGAAAGGGAAGCAGGGAGTGTGAGAATGAGGTGAAGAAGAGAGAGAAAGGGAAAGAAGGGAGTGTGGGAGTGATAAGAATGGGAGGGAGGGAGTGATAAGAATGGGAGGGAGGAAAGGGGGGAGGGTAAAAGTGAAGGGAGGGGAGGGGGGGGAAGGAGTTTGGGAATGAAAGTAGAGAGGGAACGTGGGAGAGAAGACGAAAGGATGGAGGAACGGAGGGAGTGTACGTTGGGAGGAAAGAAAGGAATGTGGGAGAGAAGAAGGGAGTGTGGGAGGGAAGAAGGGAGTGTGGGAGGGAACAAGGGAATGTGGAGGGAACAATGGAGTGTGGGACTGACGGAAGGGAGGGACAGAGGGATGAGGGGAGAGGGAGGGAAAGGGGAATATGTGGGAGTTAAAGAAAGGGGGGATGGATGGATGGATGGATGGATGGATTGATGGGTGGATGGGAGGGTAGGCGAATGGAGGAAGGGAGTGAGAAAGAAGGCTCGAAAGAATGGACGAATAGGGAAGCAGATTGAAGGGTGAGAAAGGGATGGTAGGATGGAAGGGATGAAGAAATGGAAATTGGAGGAAAAGAAAGTAGGGAAACGAGATGGAGTGTGAGAGTGAGAGACTAGGGACAATGGTGAGGGGAGGAATGGAAAGGAAAAATTAGGGGAGAAAAGGAGAGAATGGAAGGTAGGGAAAGAGATGAAGGATGGAGAATGATCAGTAAAGAATGGAGAGATGAATAATGAAGGAAAGTAGAAAGGAAGGAGGAGGAAAGATGGGGGGAGTGATTGAGAGACAAGGAGAGAATGAAGGAGACAGAAGGGAGATGAAGGCGGAGAGAATATGGAAGGAGAATGAAGACTGGAGAGGGAGCGAGGGAGGTGAGGGGCAATAGTCAGTAGATAAGGAAAAGGAGGGATGAAAAGAAGGAAGGAAGAAAGAAGGGATGAAAAGAAGGAGGGAAGAAAGGAGGGAGGGTAGGACGGAGGAGATGGAGAGGAGAGAAAGGAGGTTCAAAAGAAGGAAAAGGAAGAGGAGGGAAAGGGAGACGAGGGAAGGTGAATCGACGACGACATGAGAGAGAGAGAGAGAGAGAGAGAGAGAGAGAGAGAGAGAGGACAATGGTCAAAAGAAGGCGGAAATATTAAAAGAAGGAGGAAGAGGGATGAAGACTGAGAGGGATTTAGATGAAGGAAAAATGAGATGGAGAAGGAAGACGCGACGGGCAAAGGGGGAAATGGGAAGGATGAGTGGAGGAAGGAAATAAGGAAGAGAGGGGCGAGAGACGGAAGGAAAGTGACCAGTAGAGAGAGAGAGAGAGAGAGAGAGAGAGAGAGAGAGATGGAGGGATAAAAGAAAAGCAAATAACGATATTGAGGGAGTGAATGACTGACTGTGTGTGTGTGTGTGTGTGTGTGTGTGTGTGTGTGTGTGTGTGTGTGTGTGTGTGTGTGTGAGAGAGAGAGAGAGAGAGAGAGAGAGAGAGGAAGGGAGGGAACAAGAAGACTACTTGAGCGAATAATGCTTCTCCTACATTTTTACATATCCAATCCTTTCATCTAACTGGCCCGCGGCGGTGGGAGGGGGGAAGAGAGGAGGGGGAAGGGGGAGGGGAGGGGAGGTGGGCAGAAAGAAGAGGGGGAGGGTAGATGGGGTACAGTAGTAGAGGAGGGGAGTGGGAAGATGGGAAGGGTAGAAGGGGTAGTAGGGGAGGGCAAGGGGGGAAAGAGGGTAGGTGAAGATAGGGGGGAAAAGAGGAAGGGGAGGTAGAGGGGGGAGGGGTTTGGTAAAAGAGCAGAAAAGGTTGGTATGGAGGGGAAAGTGAAGCGAGGGAGGGCTGTATGTGGGAAAGGGGGACAAGTTTAGGGGTTCATAGTTGGGGAGAGGGGGGGTTTATATGGGAGGAGGGGTTTAATTATAAGAGGAGGGGTGATATATGGGGAAGAAGGGGTTGGCACATTAGGGCACGTTTATTACCCTTTTCTGATTCACCTACTTTACCTTCCTGACCTAACTTTGCCCACTAACCACCCTACTTATTTACTGGGGGGATGGGGGAAGTGGCAGGGGAGGGGGTATGGGACTGGGTCAGGATGAAGGACTGGTATAGGGAGCGATGGGGGTCAGTATGGGGGAGGGAGAGTGTGGAGGACAGGGTATGGAGTACAAGAGAAGGCATTAGGAAAAAGACGGCAGAGATAATCATGGATGGGGCAAAATGTGAAAAGGTAGAAGAGGGAAGAGAGCGAATGGTGGAACGAGGATGGAAGATAGAAGGGAAAGGAACTGGAAAGGGAATAGATGGGAATGGGGAAAAGGGAGCAGAAAGGGGATAGAAGGGAAATGGGGAAGAGAGAAGAAGTTACAATGGGAGGAAAAGGTAAGTGGGATTGGGTGTGAAACTGATGGATGGAGTTCAGAGAGGGAAAGGGGAAGAAGTGTAGGAGAAAGGAGGAAGGGGATAGGGAATAAAAGAGAGGCTCATTGATAGAGAAAAGAACTGAGGTGAGGGATGAGGAAAACCAAATGAAGATTGAAGGAAGGATTGATGGACAAAAAATAAAATAAAATAAAATGAGCGGAGCAGAGAGAAAGAAATAAACCAGAAGATGATAACCCAAACAGAAGACGAAAGATTCTAGCAAACAGAAGGTACACACACACACACACACACACACACACACACACACACACACAAACACACACACACACACACATGGGAGGAAGGAGAGACGGAGGGAGAAGGAGGGGGAGAGAGCCGGGTTGGAGGTACGTTAGGTAGGTAGGCAAGTAGGCAGGTTAGTAGATGGACAGATAAGCTGGCAGATGGACAGTAACGGACGGACGGACGAGAGAGAGAGAGAGAGAGAGAGAGAGAGAGAGAGAGAGAGAGAGAGAGAGAGCATTTCCTACCACTATTATCCTGACCATTGTGCGCACTGTTTAAGAAAGGCGGGGGGGAGGGGGGAGGGAAGGATTGGGTTTCAGCAGGCACTAAAAATTATATTGATGATTCGATATTAAAGAAAAAACAGAATGGGGGAGATGGGGTGATGTTTGGTTAAGAGAGAGAGAGAGAGAGAGATGGGGAGGAAGGAACTGCAGAAGAGAGAAACTTGAAAAGGAAAAACATGAAAGAACTGAAGTGAGATAAGAATGGGAAGGAAGGAGGGAAAGGAAAAGGGAGAAAGAAGAAAAGCAGAGAGAGAGAGAGAGAGAGAGAGAGAGAGAGAGAGACGGGGGGGGGTCAGGCTAAGGAAAAGAGAGGGAGGGGGGAGGGAAGGAGGGGGGAGGGTGGCCATTATTGTGAAGACTAAATAATGCCGGACTGAGTGATTAGGTTGCACACCGCGGCGGTCCCTTTTACCTCTCTCTCTCTCACTCTCTCTCTCTCTCACACACACACACACACACACACACACACACAAACAAATATAATCACTCTACAAAATCTCTCTCTCTCTCTCTCTCATCCAACCTATTTTTTCTTCAATCCGGTTTCCACTTCTTCCCTCCTCCGTTTCCTCTCCCTTCCACTTACGTTTTTCTTTCCTTCTTTCGTCCTCTCTTCCGTTCTCTTATTCCCTTTTTTTTTTTTACTCTCCATCTCCCTCCGACTTATTTCTCTTTTTTATCATCCTCACTTCCTCTCCCTGTCGGACCCTCTTGCCCTCCTTCGTTTCCTCTCTATTCCACCTATCGTCCTCATTTCTTCCTCCAGTTGCCTCCACTTCCCCCCTTATTCGACCTCTCTTGCTATTAATCTCTTTCTCTCATTTATCCAGTTTCTTTTACATTTCCATTTCTCTTTCTCTGTTTCGTTCCTCTCTTTCTATTTTACTACATGCCGTCCTCTTCATTCCTATTTCGTTCTTTTATCCATCTCTCTTATATTTCCTCTCCCTTCTTTGTTTTGTCACCCTTGCTCTTTCACTTCCTCTTCTATTTTGCATTCTCTCTCTTCTTCCCTCTTCCATTACTCCTCACTCCTCCCCTCTCCGTCCCCCTCTTTCTCTTCTCTGTACTCCATCCTTCATCTTCACTGCCTTCCCTCTTCACTTCATCTCCCATCCCCCTTCGCCTTCTCTCCCTTCTACCTCCTCTTTTCTCATCGTTTCCCTTCTCTATTCACTCCCCTTTCCCTTTTTCTTCCCTCTCTCACTCGTCTCGCCTCTTTACTCTCCCTCTTCCACTCTCTACTTCCACGTTCATCCACTTTTCCATACTCTCTTCTTCCTTCCTTCTTTCCTTCTCCCCTTCTTTACTCCAATCCCCCATTTTTTTGCTTCCTTTCCGTTTCTTTTTCTTTCTTTTCCTCTTCCTCCCTTTATTATTTATGACTCCCCTCTTCCCGTCCCCTTGCTCTTCTTCTATTCTTCTCTCTCTCTCTCTCTCTCTCTCCTTCCTTCATCCCTTCTGCCCCTCCCTACTTATGTCACTCACCTTTCTCTATTTCGGTTTAGTTTCTTGCTTTCTCCACTTTACAAACTTTGACTCACTCTCTCTCTCTCTCTCTCTCTCTCTCTCTCTCTCTCTCTCTCTCTCTCTCCATGGTTGAGCGAGCACCGTGTATGGTCATGATTTTAATTAGCAAGATGGGGGTCGTGTGTCGAGAGGGAAGGAGGGAGGGAGGGAAGGAGGGAGGGAGAGAGATGGAGAGGGAGGGAGAAGGAGAGAGAGGGAGGTGGGGAGAAAGAACTGGGAGGGAGACGCGTGGAGGGAGACAACTAAGGGAGTAGGAAAAACTAAGCTGAGAGAAGGAGAGAGTGAGATGAGATGAAACAAGGGATGGAGAGAGACGGAGGAAGATGGAGATAGGGGGAGAGAAAGAGAAAGCTTGAGAGAAAGGGAGATGGAAAGGGAGGAAGACGGAAGGAGAAAAAGACGGAGTGAAAGAGGGGAGGGAGAGAGAAAGAAAGAGGGAAAGGAAGATGGAATGAATGGAGGAAGACGGAAGGAGCGAAAAAATGAAAGATGGGACGGAGACAGATGGATGGTGAGTGAGTGAGAGAGGGAGACGGCGAGAAATGAGAGAGGGAGATGGAGAGAGAAAGAGTGAAGAGGGAGAGAGAGGGAGATGGAGAGAAAAAGAGTGAAGAGGGAGAGAGAGGGAGATGGAGAGAAAAAGAGTGAAGAGGGAGAGAGAAAGAGTGAAGAGGGAGAGAGATGAAGAGATAGGGTTGTGGCGTAGGGGTAGGGTAGAGTGAGGTAGCCAGGAGAGGACAAAGGACATGGTAAGGAGGGGGGAGGGAGTGGGGAGGAGAGGAGGGAGGGAGTGGGGAGGGGAGGGATGTGGAGGGAGCAAAATGACGTTGCTAAGTGGTCCTGGCGACGCTATGTAAACATTAATTACTTGGAAACAGTCAATGGCACGAAATACAGAAACATCATGATTGTTAATGTTAATAAATAATCATCATCATCATCATCAACATCATCATCATAATCAACATCATCATAAAAAATACCCACAAAATTAAGTCCTGAATCAAACAGGGCGAAATGACCAAATATCCCCCCCCCCAAAAAAAAAAAAAGTCAACTAATCCTAGCTTAAAAGAAGTAAATAAACCATTAAAGCAAATAGCAGAGCCTGAGAAAGAAAGAGAGAGAGAGAGAGAGAGAGAGAGAGAGAGAGAGAGAGAGAGACTCAGTAGGTAAAGGAAAAGCGAATGCCGGAATCAAGGAAGGTCAGTTACGTGTCAACTTTTTAACCATTCTTCCTTTCACCCATTACACGCTTAATTCTTTCCTTCCTTGTTTCCTTTTCCTCCCTCCTTCAGTCTGCTTTCCTTCGCTCCTCTCGTTATTCCTTCATTTCATACTCCCCCTTCTCTCTGTTGCTACTGCCATTCCTCTTTTTCCTGATTCTCATTTTCTTCCTCTCCATCACTTTCTTTTTTCTTCTGCCTCTTCTTCCTACTCCCATTCATCTCTTGCTCCGTTTTGTTAGTCTCTCCCTTCATTATTCCCTTCTTCTCTATCTTCTTAATTCTTCTCCAACTGCTTTTCCTTTCTCCTTTTTGTTAGTTCATTTTTTCCCATTTTCCAATCTTTTTTTTGTTACTTTTATTGTTCCCCCTTTTCGTTGCCAGCATGTCCCTTCGTGCATTTTCCGCTGATTTCCCTCCCTTCATTCCTTCCTCTCTTCTCTTGCCACCTCTCCTCTTTCCTCTTCCTCCTTCTTTCCCCTTCCCTCCTTTTCTTCTCCTCCCGATCTCCCTCTGTTCTTACTATATAATCTCTTTTCTTTCTTCCTCCCTCACCCGATCTTTTCTGTTGCTACTCCCATCCTTTCCTATCCCTCTCTGTCCCCCTGACCTTTCTATCTACCTACCTGTCAATCCATCCCTCTGCCCACTAACCTGCCTCCCTTCCTTTCTGTCTGTCTCCGCAACCTTAATTTCTGTCTGTCTCGCAACTTGTTTTTCTGTCTGCCTGCCTTTCAACGTACTTGCCTCCCTCTCTACTTCCTGTCCTACCTGCCTACCTTCCTATTAGTCTGTCTGCCTTCTCTCTGTCACCCTGCCTACCCTTCTGCCTGCCTCCCTCTCACCTCCCATGCCTGCCTGCCTGCCTGCCTCACTAGCGTCAATGGAACTCAGTGCCAAACAACGCGAGATGAGCTGCCGATATTGCTGATGTGCCGCATACATGGTGTGCTGGTGTGGTGGTTGTGGTGGTGTGCTCTGGTCCTGGTGGTGGTAGATGTGGTGGTTGTTGCTGTTGTTGTTGTGGTAGGTGTGGTTAATGCTGTGATGGTTATTGTGGTGATTGTGGCTGTGGTAGGCGAAAATGGTGATATGAATCGTGTTGTCGCAGTGGTAGTGATAAGTGTGGTAGTAGCAGGTGCGGTAGTGGTGGTAGTCATGGTAGATATGACTGTGGTTGCGGTGGTAAGTGTGGGTCGTGTTGTGGTGATGGTAGTTACGGTTCTGCTGCTGGTGGTGGTGGTGGAGGTACGTGTGGTTACTGTGGTAGTGACGGTGCTAGTGGTGACTGGTGTGACTGTGACTGGTGGTGGTGGTAGGGGTAGCTGTTGTCTATGGCTTGGTGGTAGCTGTGGTATAATGGTTGCTGATGTGGTATTAGTTACGATGTTAGAGATAAAATATATAACAAATGCACCATATGTCATAAGAACTGGATATACCGAGATAGTGATAATGTTACTGATAAGATATAAACCAACTGTGATAGAAGTTATTGTAGTTGTGATGGTGGTGGTAGTTGTGGTGAAGAGTGGTAAATGCGATGGTGGTAGTAGGGAGAAGTGATAGCTGCAGGTTGGAACACAGGACAAGAAGCGATGTTGGTAGTTGGAATGTTGATAGTTGCAATGGTGGTATTTTCGATGTTGGTAGCTGGGATGGTGGTAGGTACGTCTAGTGGCAGCTGCAGGTTAGAACACAGGACAGGAAGCGATGTTGGTAGGCAGGCCGTCAATAAATTCCTATAATTGTTGTTGTCGTGGTAATCATGCGGCCAATACCCATCGATTGTGGCTGCTATTGACTGTGGTAGTATGGATGGTGGTAGGAAAAACAAATATCCGATTGTGCCGATGGTGGTAGCGACAAAAAAGGTGGATAGAGGGGAAGGGGGCATTGTGCTAAGTAATGGCGATGAGAGATTATGGTGATGGTGGTGGTTAAGACAGTGGTGATGGTGGTAGATGAGATTGCCGTGATGGTGGTAGGTGAGACCGTGATGATGTGGTGATGGTGGTGGATGCGACTGTGGTGGTGAAGGTAACTGAGATGGTGGTGGCGGTGGTAGATGAGACTGTGGTGATGGTAGATGCGACTGTGGTGATGAAGGTAGCTAAGATTGTGGTGATGGTGGTAGATGAGATTGTGGTGATGGTGGTAGATGAGATTGTGGTGATGGTGGCAGCTGTGATCGTGGTGATGTGGTGACAGTGGCAGATAAGACTGTGGCGATGGTGGTTGCTGAGATCGTGGTGATGTGGTGATGGTAGCAGCTGAGATTGTGGTGTGTGGTAGTTGATAGATTGTGATGATGGTGATGAATGACTGTGGTGATGGTGGCAACAATGATTCTGGAAATGGTGGTAGCTGAGATTGTGGTGATTGTGGTGAGGGAAGGATGGTGGTGATAGTGGTTACCTCGGTGATAGTGGTAGACGAATGCATGATGGTGATAATTGTGGTGACAGTGGTAGGGAGGACAACCGCACGGCAGAAACGGAAGGTGAGGGAGAAGGAAGAGGAAGACAAAGAAGGTAAAAGAGAGAGAGAGAGAGAGAGAGAGAGAGAGAGAGAGAGAGAGAGAGAGAGAGAGAGAGAGAGCGCCATGTTTACCCAGGAGTACAAAGGAAAGCAAACAAGAGACGTACCAACTAGTCCTTACAAGGCTGCTTAATAAGGAGTGGGATATGACTAAGCTGTTCACCCAATGACGTAAAATAAACAGATAAAGTAGAAGAGGCAACAAAAGGGAAGACAAGAAAGAAAAGACACTCATTCTACAACTTAAAACAGGTCAAGTAGAAGGAAGAATTTAAGGTTAGGTAGAAGGAAGAAATTATGGTCAAGTATATGGAAGAATTTATAGTCAAGTAGATGAAAGAATTTAAGGTCAGGCAGAAGGAAGACTTTAAGGTCAAGCAGATGGAAGAATTTTAGGTCAGGTAGAAGGAAGAATTTATGGTCAAGCAGATGGAAGAATTTAAGGTTAGGTAGAAAGACGAATTTAAGGTCAAGTAGATGGAAGAATTTATGGTCAAGCTGATGGAAGAATTTAAGGTTAGGTAGATGGAAGAATATACGGTCAAGTAGATGGAAGAACTTAAGGTCATGGAGATGGAAGAACTTAAGGTCATGGAGATGGAAGAATTTAAGGTCATGGAGATGGAAGAACTTAAGGTCAGGTAGAAGGAAGAATTTAAGGTCAAGTAGAAGGAAGAATTTATGGTCAAGTCGATGGAAGAATTAAACCCTCCAAATACACCTTTTTCTTTTCACTTTTGCTACCTTAAGACGATTTAATTCACCTTAGGAATAATCTCAGGTACTGAAGGAAATCTTGTAGGCTCCATTCTCTACATGTAAAAGGTGTTTCTAATGGTAAATAAAATCGTCTGGGGATAATACAGTATGAGTCACCGTTGTGCAGGGGTTAAAGGAGGGCAATGAAGAAACAAAATAACATCATAGACTAAAACACAAAACAATAAGGCGGGTCAGGCAGGGTCAGAAGGAACCACAAAGAAAAGATTAAAAAAAAAAACACTAGTACAAACGAGGGTAAACGAAGAAGGGAGATGAAAAGAGAAAATAAAAAGACATCAAAGAAGGCATAAGAATAAAGTGAGAGTGAGAGAGAGAGAGAGAGAGAGAGAGAGAGAGAGAGAGAGAGAGAGAGAGAGAGAGATTAAAGGGAAAATGACACAAAGAGAGAACAAAAAAGGGGGGAGCATAAATGGAAGAGACAGAGAGAGGGAGAAGTGGAAAGAAGAGAGAAGAATTAAAAGGATAATAAAAACAGGTTTGGACTGTGTGTGTGTGTGTGTGTGTGTGTGTGTGTGTGTGTGTGTGTAAACATTATTAAAAAGAAAGAGATGAGTACGGAGAAGAAGGGAGACTGAAGTAGGGAATTATGAAGGGGAGAAAGACACTAGGCCTACAAAAGAGAACACACACAAAAAAAGATAACAGGCCTATTTTGTCCAGTCGAATTTTTAACGGGGTAGATTATATCAAAGATGTCTATTCTGGAAGTAAAAGACAAGGATAGCAAAGCTGGAGGATAAGGAGGATATGCGCGACGATGGAAAATATGGGACTGAAAATGAAAAAAAAAAAAAATGAAGGTGATGACGAAGAACGGAGCTACGAGGGAATGCGTTAATGAGAAGGAAGAAGGAAGAGAGGGAGGGAAGAAAGGAGAATCTGAAAGTGGAAGTGAGGGAGGGAAAAATGGGAAAAATTAAAGGTGGGAGAGAGGTGGGGGGGGGGAAGACAAGGAAGGGGTGAAGGATGAGGGAGAGAGGGACACGCAAAAGGGAAGGAGGGAAAAGGAAGTGAGAAAGTGAAGAAGAAAAGATGGTAAGCAAGAGGAGGGAAAGAGGAAAGAAGAAAGAAGGGGAGGAAGAATGAGGAGAGAGAGAAGAGGAAAAGGAGAACACAAGGAAGAAAGAAGGTATAAGGAAGATAAACAGAAGAAGAGAAATAGGAGGGAGGAAGAGGAGCAAGAAAGGGGATGAGTCACGCCCCGGCCGGCTCGCTGGGGAAGACTCCTAATTTCCCCACTGAACCTCACGTCTGGGGGAGGCTGGGGAGCACGTGAGGGGGGAGGGGAAGAAGGAGGATGGGATGGAAAGGGGAAGAATAGGGAAGGTAGTCAGAGAAAGGGGAAAACGGAGGATGGAGTGGGAAAGGAAAGGATAAGGAAGATAGCCAGGAAATGGGGAAAAGGAAGGATTGGGTGGCAACGTGAAGGATAGGGAAGGCAGTCAGGGAATGGGGAAAAGGGAGGATGGGGTGGGAATGGAAAGGATAGGGAAGGAAGTAAGGGAAGAGGGACTGAAAGGATGGAATAGGAAAGTGGAAACAACGGAAGGAGAGAAAGGAAGGATAGGGAGAGAAGAGGAAGACAGAATGAGAAAAGTGAACACAGCGAGAAAAGGGAGGTTTAATGGCGATGGGAAGGTGAGGAAAGAGAGGAAAAGGGGAAAATTGGGAGGCGAAAAGGAATATTGAAAAGAATATGACTGGGAGGAAAAGGGTACATTAGAAAAGGGAAGGAGAGGGAAGAAGGAAGACCATGGAAAGAGGAGAGAGGAAGAAATATCAGAATAGCAGAAGTAAAGTGGGGAAGCGGAGAAAGAAAAGCTTAGGATGAGGAGGAACGGTGGAGAGGGAAACTTACGTGGGAGGCGGATAAAGAAGCCTATGGGATCGGAAGGAGCTGTGGAGAAGTGAAGAAAGATAGAAGGGGTGGACAAGGAGACTGTTGACTGCGAGGGGAAGGTAGCGATGAGAAAAGTGGGACGAGGAATAAGTTAAACGTGGTAAGGAAATGATGGGTGGAAAGGGGAAGGGGTATGGACAGGGAAGGGAAATATGGGGGTAGGAAACAAGGAGGACGTGGGGAGAGGCGAAAAAAGTTAAAATACCTGGCAACAGATATGGATAACAGAAACGCGGCGAGTGGAGGTGGGAGTGACATTATGAGGAATCACAGACACCAAAGATGGATGGAAAGACAAAAAATGGATAGAGGGGGGACGTAGGACTGACGACCGAAGGACAAAGAAACTAAAACGATAAGAGGCAACGTCAGAAGCATTAGAATTTTTAGTTCATCATCATCATCATCATCATGTTTCCATAGAGATGAAGTGAGTACGAGTGAAAAGAAAAAAAAATGCAAAATATACGAATTTTTTTTGTGCACAATCATCATCATCACCCTACTCCCAGTCCCCCAACACAGTGTTACATATACAGAAGGTACGATTAAGAGAGAGAGAAATAAAAGGAAAAACACAAAGTAGGAGAATTTTGGGTGCCAGAAGCGATGATAAATTTTTAATACACGATCCCCATCACCCTAATTTTACTACCAAGAATTATAAAGCAAGTGTAAGATCAGGAAAAAGTAAAAAAAAAAAGCAAAACAGGGCAATTAATATGAGAATGGCCGGCGAAAAATGGGCTACATCTAATTTGAGAGAGAGAGAGAGAGAGAGAGAGAGAGAGAGAGAAACGCAAAAAAACACGAAGGACAGCAACAACAAAATATTCCAACAGCCATACCACAAGAGGACGAAAAAACAAACACTAGCAATACGAAGAAACTAATGACATAAAGACAAATATAGTAAAGCAAAACAACAGAAGGCAAAGTACGGTACAACTGAGAGGAGGGGGGAAGGGAAAAAGGGGGGAGGGAAATACTGTAGGGGGGGAAAGAAAGGGGGAGAGCAGACAGTATGAAAAAATAAATTGAAAGGAATTACAAAAAGGCAATTAATTGGGGGAGAAAAGATTACATGGAGGACGAAAAATTAAAGAGTAAAAAAATATCTAGGACATATTAATTCTTAGCTCAAGGAGAGTATTAATGGCAGGCAAGAGACCTGGGAATGAGAGAGAGAGAGAGAGAGAGAGAGAGAGAGAGAGAGAGAAGGGGGGCACCAAAGTGACGAAAGCAAAAACTGAGAAACACAGTACGAAAGAAAGTGAAAACAAGATGAAAACGAAATAACGTGAAAAAAATATATACGGTATATAAAAAAGGACTCACGGAGAATGAAAAAAGAATATAAACCTGAGAATGAAAGGACGCATAAAAAGAGAAATGGAAAATAACAATAAAGGAGAACGAAGTAAAATAAATAAATAAATAAATAAGACAAAGGACAGTGGTGGCAAAAATAATACTCTGGGAAAAATCACTGAGAGGAAGGAAAGTAAAGGAAAAAAAGAGAAAGGAAAAGAACAGTAAAACAGGAGAAACGACGAAACCAATAACAGAAAAGAAGAGGTAGTGGAAAGGAGGAAGAATGAACAGGTGGTTAAAACTGTAAAGGTAGGAAGACAAAGTAGGAAGGACTAAATAAGAACAGAAGACAATCATATGAAAAGGAAGAAAAGGAGGCAAGATAAAGAGAAGAAAAGAAGATAAAGAAGAAAAGGAAATGAGTTAAAGGAAAAGAAGAAAATGAGTTAAGACAGGGGAAAAGAGGGAAATGAGTCAGGACAAAGGAAGAGAAGCAAGAGCAAGAAAAATAAGGGGGAAAATGATGCACAGAAAGAATGAGTGAAAGATATGATGATGAAGAGAGATAAGTGAAAAGGCAAGGAGGGGAGGAACAAGAAAAAAGTTAACACACACACACACACACACACACACACACACACACACACACACACACAAGAAGTAAAGAAAGGGGATGAAGAGGCAGGATAATAAAGGGTGGAATAAGAACAATGGGCGAGGAATGAGAAACAGCACAAATAATCAATAGGAGTCTTGTCTTGGACCGATAAGAAGCGAGGGAGGGAAGGGAGAGGGAAGGAATGGGGAGGGGGGGAAGAAAGGAAGGGTAGAGGAAAGGGAGAAAGGGAGAGTGGAGTGATGAGAGAAGAAAGGGGAGTGGAAAGGGAGATTGGAAGAAATGGGGGAGAAAAGGAAGAAAGAAAAGGGGGGTATGAAAAGTTGAGAAAAAAAAAGAAGAATGGAAAACAAAGGTCAGAAATGGAGGAAGGAAGGAAGGAAGGAGGGAAGGAAAAAGGGTGGATGGAAATATGGAATGGAATGGGGAATGGGAAGGGAAAAATGGGGCTGGGATGAAAGGAGGAGAGAAGAATCGGAAAGAGGAAAAAGAAGAGGAGCAGAGGGATAGACGAAGGAATGTAGAGTGGATAAAAGAAGCAAGAAGAAATAATACGGACTAGCATACTGAACAGAAAAGGAGAGGGGAGAAGTGAACGATAAGAAATGATCTGAGAGGAGAATTAGGGAGGAGGGAGAGAGAAGGCAGAGGAGGAGGAAGGAGGAGGGTGGAGAAGGGAGGGAGAAGAGAGAAGGGGAGGAAGGATAAGCAGGTGTTTTTACTGACAAGGTAAATAAGACATAACTCTAAAAAAAACACTAATAATCAGAGGAGGAGGAGGAGGAGGAAAGGAGGAGGAGGAAAGGAGAAGGAATCCGAAGATGAAATACGATGGTCCTATTAACATTCACTATGGTAACGCCCCATTTTAGCTTATTCTTGCTACCACCAGAACAGTTTAGGCAATTTTTTTTTTTTAATGTGCTCGACTCTGGGCATAGGCTTCACAGCCTGCTGCCAAGGCCCAGTAGTCCTCCTACATACCATACACCTCTACATGTAACCACTTCGGTGCTAACACCCACCGTCCATATTGAATACATGCTAGGCCTGTCTCATACAGGACTGGTGTATTGGTATTAGCAGGGGTATTTTTACGACATGTCGGCGGGTCTTCTGGCAGATCAGTAAAGCCTGATTTAATAAAATCCAAATCCTTAAACTGTTCCCTGTCCCAGCGGGGATTTGAACCTAGGTCCGTTAGGACCGCAGGCCACGTCTCTACCGATTGAGCCACCGCCTCCCCCAAAGAACGACCACTGTTACAGTTCTTGACTTTATACTGGAGTTTTATTCGCTTGTGTCGAATACAACTGTCATGTGTGGGGAGGCTCCCCACGTACAGCTCTTCTCAACAAGGTGAAGTCAAAGGCTTTTCGTCTCATTAACTCTCCTCCTCTTACTGACTCCCTTCAATCACTGTCTTTTCGCCGCACAGCTGCATCCTTATCCCTTTTCTGTCACTATTTCAATGGTCGTTGCTCCTCTGAACTGTTTGCTTGCATCCCTCCACCACCATGACGGGCGCGTAGCACCGGCCTAGCAACAAACACTCATCCCATTTCTGTCCAACTCCCAGTCCTTCATTTATGAAACATGTCAACTCTGGAACTATCTCCCTCTGTATTTCCTACTGCCTATGATCTCCAGCCTTTCAAACACAGTGTGGACAGACATCTCGAAATGAGCGGACCTTGAATTTGGCTCTCTGTTGTCTTGCTTTTGTTTTTTCTTGGAGGGAGCAATCCTACGGGCTCCTAGTCTTTGGTTCCCCCTTTCTTGCATAAAAAACTCAGAAGATTAATAAAAGCTGCAATTAACACTAGTTCGGAAGACTCTCTTATTGAAATCGTTAAAAGGTAGAAAGGCGAAAGAAAAAAGGTCCTCGGCTAAAATGGTTAAAGAATGAAGCAAGAGACATAAAACACACACACACACACACACACACACACACACACACACACACACACACACACACACACTGGAGGAAAAAATACGATAATAATTAGGGAGAAAAACAAAATAATGGATAATGTATGGTTCTGATGAAATGGGAAATAAACACACGAAAAGTACAGAAACGTAAACCGCACGAAATACAATGAAAATCAAACATGAGTGAAAGACAAATACCAAACAAGGGATATACACAAAACACCTATCATATACGGGGAAGGGAATTAAGTACAAAATAACAAAAGGAGACGAAATATAAAAATAAAGAAATACATTAAAAA
The DNA here is from genome assembly GCF_032717465.1 of Coenobita brevimanus. NCBI lineage: Eukaryota > Metazoa > Arthropoda > Malacostraca > Decapoda > Coenobitidae > Coenobita > Coenobita brevimanus. The sequence goes on from NC_137004.1 coordinate 20,592,350, forward strand.
CTGCTATTGACATTCAGGTTGCAATAACTCACCCTGACCTGAATAAGCAAAAGTAATGGTTAAAAGAAATAATAATAATAATTAAAATGCACGTACTGGAAAGCAGGAAAACAATACGTACCGGAAAGTAGGAAAGCAATACGTACCAGATGTAATACGTACCGGAAAGTAAGAAAGCAATACGTACCGGAAAGTAGGAAGGTAATTCGTACCGGAGAGCAATACGTATCGGAAAGTAGGAAAGCAATACGTACCGGATGTAATACGTACCGGAAAGTAGGAACGCAATACGTGCCGGAAAGTAGAAAAGCAATAAGTAACAGAAAGTAGGAAAGCAATAGGTACCGGAAAGTAGGAACGCAATACGTACCGGAAAATAGGAACGCAATAAGTACCGGAATGCTGGAAAGCAATACGCACCGGAAAGTAGGAAAGCAATAGTACCGGAAAGTACGGAAGCGATACGTACCGGAAAGTAGGAAAGCAATATGTACCGGAAAGTAGGAAAGCAATATGTACCGGAAAGTAGGAAAGCAATACGTACCGGAATGCAGGAAAGCAATACGTACCGGAAAGCAGGAAAGCAATACGTACCGGAATGCAGGAAAGCAATATGTACCGGAAGTTGGAATGCAATATGTACCGGAATGCAGGAAAGCAATACCGAGTGTTTGACGATCAATACAAATGAACAAAGTTGAAAAAAAAAAATCGCATGAAAAATAAAACTACACGCATAAATAAAAAACAGCCAATAAAAAAAAAAACTTGAGGCAGTAAAATTTTCGATAACGGAAATGGATGATAAAAAAAACGGCGAAAAGATATAAGAGAAAAATACGGTAAGAAAAAACGGGACTTCAAAAGAGCAAGAAAATACAATTAAACAAAAATTAAAGAATACAATACAGGAAAAAAGAAAATACACTACCGTAAAAAACAAGGACACAGAAAAAGGACAAAGACAACAAATAAAGAAGAGGCAAAAATCTAAATAACAATAAGAAAAAAGAAAAAAAACAGACGGAAGGAAAGCACAGGACAACGACACACCTTCCAGTACAGAACAAAACAAAACCACAAACAAAATATAAACCAAACAAAGAAAGACAAATCAAAGAAAACGCAAAAGTCAAACAAAAGAGGGAAGGAAAGCATAAGACAACGGCAAACCTTCCAGCCAATAAATCAGGCCCGACTTTTCAATTTGGGACGGAATGATGGAAAAATGAGAGAAATTGAAAGAAGAGGCCAAGAGAAATCCGTCTGCGATCAATTCAGCGGTGTGTGGTGGTGAAGGAAGGAAGGAAAGGGGGAAGGCGGAAGGGTGCGAAGGAAGGAAGGATGGAAGGAAGAAAGCAGGATGGAAGGAGAGAAAGGAAGTTAGAAAGGAGGATGTGATGGGGAGGGGGGAAGGAGAGGTGCGACGGAAGGAAGGAGGGAAGGAAAAGAAGAAAGGAAGTCAGAAGGGAGGATGTGGTGAGGAGGGAAAAAGGAGAGGTAAGAAGGAAGGAAGGATGGAAGAAAGGAAGCAGGATGGGGGAAAGAAAGGAAGTCAGAAGGTAGGATGAGGTGAAGAAGGAAGAAAGGCTAGAAGACAGAAAGCTTGAAGGGAAGAGACGAAGGGAGAAAGGGAGAAAGGACGAAAGAACTCCGAGGGAATCATCGAAGGAAATTTAGGAGGGAGGGTGGAGGTGAGTATGGATGGAAGGAAATGAGGATGCAAGGCACAAGGAAGGAGGATTAGGAAGACGAGGAAGGAGGAGGAGGAGGAGCAGGTTTAGAACGAAACGAAATTATGTAGAGAGAGAGAGAGAGAGAGAGTCATACACACAGACAGACATTCAGACAGAGGGTAGGTTGAATAAAAGCAAAATAAAACAATGACGGATGGAATGAGTGAGAACCAGAACACGTGGACAAAAAACCACGAAGAATGTCATCACGAATTCCAGCCTTATTCCCACGTGTACTTAGGGATCAAAACGCCATCTCAGAGGCACTGTGGGTTAAGCCTTTATTCCCCCTTCTTCTCCAGGCTACACGTATTTAAGAACGAAAGGAAAAAACTTAAGATGCCGGAGGAAGGCGGTAGTGGATGAGAGAGAGAGATGGAGAGGGAGGAAGTGGAAGAGAGACAAAGAGGGAGCAAGAAGTCCGGAAAATGAGGGAAGAGTGATGGGGATGAAGAGTATGAGAGGAGATGGGAATGGAAGGGAGAATGAGGGAGAAGGGAGAGATCTGTTGGAGAAGAAAGGAGATGAAGAGGGAGATGTGATGGAGGAGAGAGAGAGAGAGAGAGAGAGAGAGAGAGAGAGAGCAAAGAAAACGGAGGGATATGTAAGAGGGTACCTGGGAGACTGACGGAGACAGAGATAAAGACAGGGGGGGGGGGATGAGAAAGAAGAGTGGGGGAGAAAGACGGAGGTATTAGAAGAATACAAGAGATGGAGAGGGAGAAAGAGAGGGAGAGGACTGCAGGAATAAGAGGTAGAGAGATGTTAATGAAGACGGGAAATGAAGAGAGTGGAAGATGAATGGAAGAAGAAATGGGGCTATGGAGGAGGAAAAAAGGAAGAAGAGGAAAAAGTGAAGAGGATGGTGGACTGAAAGTGAGGAAAAATTAATGATGATGATGATGGAATGCTAGTAAAACTAAGGGAGATCAAAAGAGAGCAAGAAAAAGGGTGAAGACAGTGAGAAATAAAAAAGGGAGGAGAAACTAGTCAGAAGAAAGGGGAGGGAGATGGGGAAGTGAAGAGAGAATGCAAAGCAGGAAGAAGACAGGGGGCAAGGAAGGAGGACAGAGATGAAGAGGGCGTGAGGGTGAGACAAGGAAATGGAAAAAAACAAGAATGAGAAGAGGGAAGGAAAAGGTGAGGGAGTGGTGAAGGAGAGGAGGAGTAAGGTAGATAAGGAACAATGAAAGAAGACTGAAAGAGGTGAAGAGAAAGGAGAATAGAGAAGTAAGTATAAAGATGAGCAAACATGAAAAGATCTGTTTGTTTTCTCGTGGCCATTTCTTATGGGGAACGTTTTAGCAAAGAAAATTAGCCTAAACTTAAAGACAGAACAGAATAGCAAGAAGGATGATGAAAATAGGAGGGTATGGGAAGAAGACAGAGAACTAGAAGAAGAAAGGGGAGGTTGACAGAAGGGAGGCAGGGTAAGGTGAATGAAGGAGTTAGGAGGATGAGGAAAGCGTGAAGAGACGAGGCAGGAGACATGAAGAAGAAGAAGAAGAGAGAAAGAAAATGAAGACGGCCGCAGAATGGGGAGGAATAATAAAAAAAAGTGAGGAAGATGAAGAGGCTTGATGGATGCGCTGTAAGAATGAGATACCGTACGTGGGAAAGAATAGAGTGGAACGTATTAGAGAGCGAAGAGAAATAGGAAAAATAAAAACCAAAGCAGATATGTGAATGAGATGGGAGTGTAAGTAATGGAGACGGAAAATAAAGACGAAACAAGAACATGAGCAAGAGGAACAGGACACAGATAATGAGGGAGTAGGAAAATAAAAACGAAAATGAGAATAAGGAAATGATGGGAGAGGATTAGTAAGACATGAGGGAAGGAAAGGATGGAAACAGGAGAAAGGGAAAAACAAGAAAAAAAAAAGTGAGTGGGAAAGGAATACAAACCAGATAACTAAAGAGAAAAAATGATGAATAAGGAGGATCAGGCAAAAGATGAAACGAAGAGAAACAGGTATGGGGTGAGGGGAAAACAGGACGACAAAGGAATGAGAGAAACAGAGGGGAAAATGGCAAGCTGTGGAGGGGAAGATATAGGAGTGAAGGAAACAAAGAAAAACATAAGAGTTGAAGGAAAGGGTAATGAGCAACGCTGGAGAGAGAATGAGGGGAAGGAGGAAAAGGAAAGGAAGAAATATGGAAATACAAAGAAAAGAGAGGGAAAGAAAAGAGAGGACACAGAGAAAATGGCGGAAAGGCGGAGGAAAGGGAGGAAACAGGGAAAATGGAGGAAAGGGAGGACACAGGGAAAATGGAGGAAAGGCGGAGGAAAGGGAGAACACAGAGAAAGTGGAGGAAAGGGAGAAGAACCCCTCCAAGCTGCCTATAATCAGACCTTCTCCCCTGATTATCTCCAAGACGCCCTGCATCCCCCTGGGGCCCCACTCTGCCTCCCTCACCCCCCCTTCTTCCCCGCCTCCCTAACTACCCCTCCCTCTCCTTCCCTTCCTCCTACCCCCTTCTTCCCCACCCTCCCCTTCCACACCCTTCCTTGTCAATACCTCCCTCCACTGCCTTTCTAATGTCTATATCCCTCTCTTTTCTTTGTTTTTAAGCCTTTTTTCTGCCACTTTTTTTCATCTTGTCCCTTGTCTATCTGTCTTGTCTGTCTGTCTGTCTGTCTGTCTGTCTCTCTCTCAAATTACTTTCTCTCTGTCTTTTTCACTTCTTTTTCGTCCCCCCCTCCCCCAGCCTGCCTAACCTCCTCTCCTATCCTTCATTACCCCTCTCCCTTGATTTCCTTCCCACTACCCGTCTACACTGTCCTTTCCTGGAATAGTCTCTCTCTCTCTCTCTCTCTCTCTCTCTCTCTCTCTCTCTCTCTCTCTCTCTCTCTCACTCACTCAATCTCTACCTCTCATCAGCGTCTAATCCCTTCCACCTCGATTCCTAATCTTCCCTATCTACCTCCAACTTTCCTCTCTCTCTCTCTCTCTCTCTCTCTCTCTCTCTCTCTCTCTCTCTCTCTCTCATCAAGGCCTCTCTTCCTGCCAGCCACCAAACCCCCTTCATTTAGGCCTACGCACCACAACAATAGCAAGATCAATGAGTGACAGAAATCCAACCTATAATCACAAAATCCCTCCACCCCCACAACCCCCCTTTCTCTCCCCCCATTCCCTCAATTCCTCCTTCCCTCCCCCTCATTCCACCCCTCCTTCCCGCCCACCCACCCACACAATCCCTCCATTCCCTCCCAACTTCCTCAATACCTCTCTCTCTCGCTCACTCCCTCAACCCCTGTCTCCTCTTCAACATCCCAATCCCTCCCCCCGCCCCCTCAATCCTTCCATTCCCTGCGCTGTTCTTTATCTCTTCTCCCCTCTCCGAATCCCTCCATCCTTCCCCCATCCACCCCTCCTTTCGTCCATCCCCCCTCCCCTGATTTTAGTCATTTCGAAAGTCTTTAATTAGCAGAAAGGTAACTCATCAAGGAGAGAGACCAGGTATGTTACAGGTGAGTATGGACAAATAATTGGCGATATTCTCCGTTTCTTTCCCTTCTTCTTTCCCCTTCCTTCTCCTTGACGCTTTCCCCATCTACTCCCCATTTTTTTCCCTCCAGTCCTCCCCTTCTTTCCTTTCTAACCCCAACTATTTTTCCCTCCTCCCTCTCCTTCTCCCTCCAAATCTACCTCCATCTACCCCCTTTCTCTCCCATCTTTCTTCCCTTTCTCGTTTCCCATTTTCCCCCTCCTCCCTCCCTTTCCTCCAAATCTACCCAGATTTTTTTCCTCCATTTACCCCCACTTTTCTTTCCTTCTCTCCCCCACTCTCTTTTCCCTCCTCTCTCCCATCCTTCCACACGCCTTCCCCACCCATCCCCCTTTTTTCTCTCTCCAGCCTCCTCCCCCAAGAGACTCCTCCCTTCGCGTAAAAAAAGCGTCTTAAAGTCTTATATTGGATGTCGATACTTCTTGAGGTGATGACTAAGGTGGGTGCCTCCCCCCCCTCTCTCTTTCTCCATCCCTCTCTCATTTCTATCATCTTAGTCCTTCTCCTTTCTTCACCAACTTTCCTTCCTCTCACCTCCTGCTCCTCCATCCTCCTCCTCCTCCTTCTCCACCTCCTCCTCCTGCTATTATGGCCTGACGGAGTACCAGTGGAAAATTAAATGTTATCCATCTTTATTACCAACTCTGAATGCAAAGTCTCCATAAAAACACGGAGTATCACACATTCTACTCCCCCCACCCCCTCCACCTCCACCTCCTTTGTTCTCTCATCCCTCCTCCTCCTCCTCCCCTTCCTCCTCCTCCTCTTCCTCCTCCTCCTCCTCCTTTTCTTCCTCTTCATTCCATCGTCTTCTTTCGTCCCCTCTGGAAACAACTCGATATTGCCATCCAAAATTTTTCTTTTAAATGTCTCGGAGTCCATTTGCCTTTTGTTATTTTATAGGTTTTTCCTCACTGCCTTTCTTCTAACATATTTTTCAATCCTTTATAATCTATTTATTACTTCTGCTCTCTCTCTCTCTCTCTCTCTCTCTCTCTCTCCGTAATTATCTCCGTTACTCCCCTTCTGTTAGAATTTACTGTTGATCTTTCTCGTTTATCGAAATTCATTTTTTCTTCTACCGGTTCCCTCGTTCCGTTTTTTCTTTTTTTTATAATTCTCTTGTTTCGCCCTCGTCTCATCCCACTCATATATCTTCATTCGCCATCTCCTATCCATCATCCTCTGGTGGACTCTCTTCCTATTCCTCTTCCTCTTCCCATGTGACACCCTCTTATTCCTCCTGCTCCTCCTCCTCCTCCTCTTCCTCTTCTCCTTCACATGCATTTCATTCATACCCTTTTCTACCTCTCCTTTTTATCATCTGCTGCATCTTCCTACTTTTTTTTTACGCCGCCCCTTCCATTTCCTCCAGTTCATTCCTTCCTGTTTATTCCACTTCCTTTTCTTTCCTTCCTTTCTGCTTCCTCCACTTCCTTTTCTTTCCTCCCTTCTTTTCTCCGTCTCTTTCAAGCTCAAATCTCTTCTTCTTTTCTCCTCCCCCACTACATTCGTTCCTTCCTTTTCCTCCTCCCCCACTTCCTTCGTTCCTTCCATTTCCTCCTCCTCCTTTCTGTCCTTCCTTTTTCTTTTTCTCCACATCCCATCATTCCGTCCTCTTCCTCCTCGTTCTTTCCTTCTTCCCTCGTCCTCCTCCTATACATCCCTTCCTTCTTCCCTCCTCCTATTCTCTTCGTTCCTTCCTCTTCCTCCTCCTCCACATCCCTCAATTCTTCCCTCTTCCTCCTCCCTTCTCTTCTTCTTCCTCCTCCTCTTCTCTCCTCCTCAGAAGTCATCACAAATACACTCAATCTTGCGAGGTTCATAACATGGATTTAGGTGCATCGTACGGGGGGTAATTTGGTTACTGTATTCCTCTCTCTCTCTCTCTCTCTCTCTCTCTCTCCTTTAGGTTTTTACTATTCTTATTTTACCATTTTCACATTTTACTCCTTTCTTTCTTATTTCTCCCTTTTCTCCTTTCCTCTCATTTTGTACTCCTCTCTCTCTCTCTCTCTCTCTCTCTCCATTCTTATCATTCTTGTCTTTTCCTATTCCCCTCCTTTTCTCCGTTCCCATCCTTCTTATCTTCCTCATTCCTCCTACGACCTTTTCTATCTCCTTTTCTCTCGCTTTTCTTCCATCTCTTTCTTCTACTCTTCCCCATTTCCTCCTTCCTTCTTTATCTCAGCCACTGTTATTCTCGGCTGTATCTCTTCTCTGGCTCTTTTGTTCCATTTTCTCTCATTTTATCTCACTTCTCTCATCTCTATCTTCTCGCTTTCGCTCTTCTATAGTTTTCCCACTCCATCATCACCACTATTTCTTCCTCTTCACCATTCTTTTACTCTCTCTCTCTCTCTCTCTCTCTCTCTCTCTCTCAACCTCTTCGCGGTCTCTCAAGCCCCCGTTTCCTTTATCTTCCTCTCAACTGCACCACACAACCATCTGCGTTCTCTCTCTCTCTCTCTCTCTCTCTCTCTCTCTCTCTCTCTCTCTCTCTCCCTATCCAGCACCACTCCCTCCAACTTCCACTCTCTCCTATCCCATTATCTCTCTCTCTCTCTCTCTCTCTACCCCCTACCCTCCCCTAACTATTGTACTCGCGGTTTTCATCATGGCTTGTATGTGAATAGACAAATGGAGAGGCTAATGGTAGGGAGGAGAGATGGATGGACGTATGGTGCCCACCGACATGGAATACGGTGTGCTGAGGGGAGATGGATGGGTGGATGGATGGATGGATGGATGGATGGTTGGTTGGTTGGTTGGTTGGTTGCTTTGGCTGGTTGTGGATGGATGGATGGATGGATGGATGGATGGATGGATGGGTGGGTGGGTGGGTGGGTGGATGGGTGGACAGAAGAATGGATGAATGGATGGATGGATGGATGGATAAACAGACAGATGAATGCATGGATGGATGGATGGTAAAGAAATGCAAGTAGAGCCTCAAAGAATGAAAAATGGACACAGAAGGTGATGAGTGGATAGATGAACGAGAAAAGACAAATAGATTTATTGATAACTGTGTATATCTATCATCATCATCTGGTCCTCCTTTCCCACCCTAGGGCAGGGTGAGGAGTAGCAATGTCCAGACAGCCTATGTTTGCCCAATCCAAGGGGCCACGTTCCATTCACTCATCATTCAAGTCCACGGAATCCTGGCTTCATCAGACAGGCCAAAATAATTTCACCAAGTTCTGCAGCTTCACTTATAGAGTTAACTCGAATGCTGTCACCGTAAAAAGGGGTGCCGAATCCCTGGTTATATATATCTATCGGTATCTATTACAGATGCAATTAGATGAACCGATATATAGACAGACAGAGACAGATACAAAGACACATTTATAGAGATATGTAGACAGGGTATGTGAAAATGGACTAACATTAAGACGGCAATTTGATGATCAGAAAAAATTTAGGAAGAAAAATATACAACACAAAACAGAAAAGAAGGAAAGAAGGAACCAAGAAGAAAGAAGGAACAGGCATTGGAAGGAAGGAAAGAAGGCAAAAGGGAAGGAAGGAGGAAAATGGATGCGTCGGCGTCTGCATCTGCCTACATTGATGAACTGCAGATGTGTGTGTGTGTGTGTGTGTGTGTGTGTGTGTGTGTGTGTGTGTGTGTGTGTGTGTGTGTGTGTGTGTGTGTGTGTGTGTGTGTGTGTGTGTGTGTGTGTGTCAGCATCTAAAGAGGAGAGGGAGGAGGAGGAGGAGGAGGAGGAAAGGGAGGAGACGGAGGAGGAAATGGAGATGGAGGAAGAAGGAGGAGGAGGGTTGAAAAGAGGAGAGAAAACCCACCATGTAGAAAAGAATTAAGAGATAAAAGAGTGGGAAAAAAGAAAACAGAGAAGACAATTGATAAAAGAAAGGGAGAAGAAAGATGGAAGTCAATGAAAAAGATAAACGGAATCGCCAGGTATAAAACAGTGAGGAAAAAATGTAGACGAGATAAAAAGGAAGCGAAGAAAATAAGAAACTAACTCAATCGCTCAACTTTTACCCTCCACAAAAACTTCCCTACCATCTACCGTTTCTACTAATGCCTCTACTCCAGACCCTCACTCTATTTCACTCTACCTCTACTCCAGACCCTCACTCCATTTCACTCTACCTCTACTCCAGACCCTCACTCTATTTCACTCTACCTCTACTCCAGACCCTCACTCTATTTCACTCTACCTCTACTCCAGACCCTCACTCCATTTCACTCTACCTCTACTCCAGACCCTCACTCTATTTCACTCTACCTCTACTCCAGACCCTCACTCTATTTCACTCCCTCACTCTGTTTCATTCTACTTCTACTCCAGACCCTCACTCTATTGCACTCTACCTCTACTCCAGACCCTCACTCTATTGCACTCTACCTCTACTCCAGACCCTCACTCTATTTCATTCTACCTCTACTCCAGACCCTCACTCTCATTCTACCTCTACTCCAGACTCTCACTCTATTTCACTCTACTTCTACCTCTACTCCAGACTCTCTTTCTATCTGTGCTTTTACGTTTAGCTTTCTTCTCTCTTCCGCGCTGTTGAACTGTTCTGGTCTATGGCTCTCTCTCTCTCTCTCTCTCTCTCTCTCTCACCTCCCCTGAAAGTCCCTGGCCACAACAACACAAGACATCAATAATTCAGGTCTCCATCTCCTTCCCTCTCACTCACTTTCCCTCCCCTCTTCCATACCTTCTCTTCATCTCTCCCTCATCAATTTCCTCCTCTCTCTCTCTCTCTCTCTCTCTCTCTCTACTACCACCTTCCTGTCTCCCTCCTCATCATCCCATACTCTGTTCCGTTCATCTTCCTTCGTATTTCTTTTACTGAATTTACTCCCCCCTCCTCCTCTTCCCCTCTTCTATAGTCCCTTTCTGTACAACTTTTTCCCTTTATCTTGTCTCCATCTTTCCATGCCTCTCATTACTCCATCATTCCGTTCGCTGTCTCTCCTCCTCCACCTTCCACATCTTTCCTTCCCTCCTTCTTCTATCCCTCCATCCTTCACTTGTCTCTTAACTATTCACACAGCCTCTCTCTTTCTCACCATAATCTCTCTCACCCTTTCCCATCTCTTCTCCCCTCTCTCTCATTACTTTGCATCACCTTTTGTTTCCTTTACGTTAATCTCAGACCTTTCAGCCATCCATCTTTCTAACCAACTTTCCTTCCAGCCTTCCTTTATCTCTCAAATCGTCCAACTTTCTGCTACTCTCTCTCTCTCTCTCTCTCTCACACACACACACACACACACACACACACACACACACACACACACACACACACACACACACACACACAGCTCTTCCTTCTCCCCCCACCACTCCAACAGAGTAACAAATGGCAAAACTAATATTTAAAAAAAAAATCAAGTTAAAAAAAGGGCAATGGAGTGCGAGCAACAGCCGATTCGAAAAGAACCGCCATTTTTCCTACTTCACACAAGGACTCACTTTTCCAAAATATACACACTCAAAAAAAAAAAATAATAAAAAAAAAAATAATAAAAACTACGCAGATAAATAAAATGAATATATTGGGTCTGCTTCCATTTTTCAACATGAGTCCTTTTTCTCCAAACTAGTTGAGAGCGCTATTAAAAAAACACAGGGGGTGAAAATGAGGGCGGTGGAGTGGGACTGGGTGTGGGAAATGGGTGTGTGAGGGTGGGAATGGGTGTGTGGGGTGGTGGGACTGGGTGTGTGGGGTGATGGGATGGGTGAGTGGTGGTGCTGGTGGTAATGGGTGTGCGGTAATGGGATGGGTGTGAATGGTGGTGAGAATGGGTGTGAGGGTGGTGGGAATGGGTGTGTGGGGGTGGTGGGAATGGGTGTAATGGGATGGGTGTGAGTGATGGTGAGAATGGGTGTGAGGGTGGTGGGAATGGGTGTGTGGGGGTGGTGGGAATGGGTGTGTGGGGGTGGTGGGAATAGGTGTGTGGGGGTGGTGGGAATGGGTGTGTGGGGGTGGTGGGAATGGGTGTGTGCGGGTGATGGGAATGGGTGTGTGCGGGTGGTGGGAATGGGTGTGCTGATGAAAATGGGTGTGGAAAATGGGCGTGGGGGGAGATAGGAATTAAAGTGGAAGAGGTGGAAAGAATATGTATGGGAGCGGAATCCTCTGTCAACACCTCCCTATCCCTACCCTTATCTGTATCAGCAAATCTATCCTTCAACACCACCCCATCATCACCACTACCCTAACCAACTCCCCTCATCACCTCCCTCCTTCCCTCCCATTCCTCCCTATCTCCACCATCTCCTCATCAACGCATCACCTTCCCATTCGTCTTTTAACACCTATCATCACTACTTCCCCATCGCCATAACAGTCCTACTTCACCACCACTTCACCACTAAATCACCACCTCTCTCTAAACTACCCTCCAATCACCACCATATCATCACCACATCTCTTCCTACGCCCATCATCACCCCCCGATCTTCCTCTAGCATCACCACCTCCCTTCCAAACCTCCTCCCCATCATCACCCAATCATCATCACCTTTTTCCCTCTTCCTCAATATCACCCTTTCTCTCCCACTCTCGCATCGTCACCCTTTCTCTCTTACTTTCCCATCATCACCTCTCTCTCCCACCCACCCCATCATGAACCTCTCTCTCTCACATCACCCATCATCACCTCTTAATCACTAGCACGTTTCTCTCACACCCTCATCAGCCCCTCTCTCTCTCTCTCTTTCTCTCTCCTTCTCCCTCATCACCCTCCTTCTCCCACTCACCCATCATCACCCTCTCCTTCCCTCTCCTCCCTCATCACCCTCCTTCTCCCACTTCCCCCATCATCACCCACTCTCTCCCTCTTCCCCATCACCATCCTCTCTCTCTCATCCTTTAATTATCAACCTCCCTCCCATCTCCCCATCATCATATCCCAACCACAACCACGCTTCTTCCTCTTCCCCATCATCACCCTCTCTCACTCTCCCTCTTCCCCATCATCACCCTCTCCCCCATCCCCCCATCATCACCTCCCATCACCTCCCCATCGACCACACCCTACACTTAATGAGGCTCGGAAGTTTGATCCTAACTCCTGAATTCTCACAGGAGGCTCGCTACTCTTTTACACCCTCTTCTTTCCCTACTTTATTCCCTTCTTTTCGCCTCTCTTTTTCTTGGTGGGAAACTTCGGGTAAGAAAAGAGTGGGGAAGAGAGAGGGTGGGTGGGTGGATGATGATGGTGGGGAGGGAGGAGGAGGAGGAGGAGCAGGGTTAGGTGTGTGTGTGTGTGTGTGTGTGTGTGTGTGTGTGTGTGTGTGTGTGTGTGTGTGTGTGTGTGTGTGTGAGAGAGAGAGGATAAGGGTAAGAGAATAAGTAGAAAGGGGGTTGGATGGGATGAAGGGAGGGATGGCGAGTGAAGTAGAGGGTTGACTGTGGGGAGTGAGAGAAGTAGATGAGGGAAAGGATGGAAGGGATGATGGGGGAGGGATAGGGGAGATGAGAGAACAGGAAGAGGATGGAACAGATAGGAAGAAGCTACATAGGGAGAGTGTGAGGGGGAGGAAAAGATGATGGGGTACGAGTGAGAAAATAATATGGGCATGGGGTGAAATGGGGGGTGGGATTGTGGGATGAGGTGAGAGAGAGGAAGGTGGTGAGATTGTCGGATAGGGTGAGAGGAGGAGGAAAGCTTGGGGGTGGGGGTTCTTGTGTGGTATGTACTGTGGTAAGGAAAATTGTGGGAAGAGGAAGCGGTGAGTGGAAAGGGTACTGAGTAATGCATGGGATACAAACAAGAAAAACAGAGATAGTAGTCTAGGGGAATAACATGGAACAGAGAACTTTAACATGAACAACGATAGGATAAGAGAGATAAAAAAAAATAATAATAAAATAAAATAAAAGGAGAAAATGAACAACGATAGGATAAGAGAGATAAAAAAAATAATAATAAAATAAAATAAAAGGAGAAAAGCTGTGTAAATATAAATAATGTGGGGATGACGTTAAGAGGCAGGATGCAGACACAGGAACATAAATTCATACGAACAAATGAACGCGTCACCCGTAAATCACCGTTCACAATGTATACACCAATCAAACGAATGTATAATTAACCCCTTCGATCTGTTCACGTCTTTTTCCACTCACTACGATGAAGTATTTCGCGTATTATTCTCGTTATCCTCAAACGATTTTATTAAGCTTCAATGAGACTACGAAATAGATTGGTTATATATATATATATATATATATATATAGCCCTGATTAGCGATCCCAACACGAGAGGTCTGTCCGGGGCTACATACAATGATATAGTGGTGGCCTGACTTAAACTGACAAACAGGCTGCGTCATCGGGTTGAAGACATCATTTCATGCAGATCAAAAGATCCCCCTGGTAGCGAAGAGGTTAATAAAGACTGTGTTTATATAGAAATATTGGTGGAAAAAATATACACCGGTAAATACGTACAAAACCAACAACCACCTACATTTACCCTTGTCAGAGTAATCACAATAGGCTAGCCAGTCACTAAACCAGCGTAGCAAAAATGAAGATACAGTTGTAGTAGTAGTAGTAATATTAGCTTGTAGTAGTAGTAGCAGTAGCAGTAGCAGTAGAAGTAGCAGTAGAAGTAGTAGTAGTAGTAGTAGTAGTAGTAGTAGTAGCAGCAGCAATCCCAGGCTTATCTGAACGTGAACCCGGTGGACTG
>NC_137004.1:20611287-20671287 GCF_032717465.1 Coenobita brevimanus
AGGAAGGGGGAAACAGATGGGACAGAAAGGAAGGGAGGGGGTAAGAAAAGGGGAGCAGAGAGGGGAAGGGGTTGCGACCACCTTCCCTAGAGGGTTATAAACTGTTAAACTTTGCCGGGGAAGGAACAGCGGGAGAAGTTAGTTGCTATGTGGGAAGGGCAAGACGATGGGACAGGGCAAGGGGAAAATGAGAGAGAGAGAAGGGGAAATGAGGAAAAGGGGAGGGAAAGATGATCAAGAAGGAAAGTGGGAGACGTTATTTGCAATGTAAGGTGTCAAGGGAAAGAGAAGAGGAGGAAAATGAGGGAGGGAAGAGGAAACGAGGGAGAGAAGGGGAAATGAGGAAGAGGGGACGGAAAGGATGGAGGGGGAGATGTTAGTTGCAATGTAGTTAATGGAAAGCTACGTGAGAAATGAAAGGGAAGGGGAGGGGAGGGGAAAATATGGACACAGGGAAGGAATCGAGAGGGAAATAAAAAAAACACACACACAAGGAAAATAAAGATGGTTGAATGAGGGAAAGGGATGCGGAAAAGAGAATGAAAATCGAAAGGGGATGGAAATCGAAAGGGAATGAGAGCTGACAAAAACTGAATTAAAAAATGAGAGGGAAACTTAATGAAAACCATGGAATAGGGGAAACGAAAAGGCCATGAAACTAAAACAGATGAAAAGTAAGAGGAGAAGAAGGGAAGGACAGGCACTGAAAGAGACGAAAGAGTACAAAGAAACACAGGGAAAGATAAAATACGCGACAGGGAAAAAAAAAATGAAACACGATCATGCAAATAAGAGAATAATACAGTATACATAAATACAAAGAAGTAAAAAGTCGCAGAGAAGAAAGGACTGGGATAATTATAGGCTACAGGTAAAATCACAGGTAAAGAGCACAATATACAAGCTGAAGAGGGGAACGGATCTTATAAAAACAGAGAATACATGGTAACAGTACAAATAAAATAAATACAAGCTGAGGAGCACTAAAGAACGATCATACATGGAGAAATACAGGATAGAATTACATAACCGAACAATACAAAATACACACACAATACAAGCCCATTTTGCGGTGGAATTATCAGGAGTATTTCCCCAGTGCGTTGTATTCCCTAACTCATTTAACTTTACTCTGCACCGGGCATCCCCTTTGTATCCATCACTTTAACCTGAATTTTCCTCCCCTACACGCAACCTTTCACCTAATCTAGACTTCATTAACCTCCAACCCTTCACCTAACCTCATCAACCCCCAACATTCACCTAACATCAGCTTTCATTACTTCTAGGTCTTCCTTTTGTCCCCCTTGCCTTACTCCTTAACCTCACCTTCATTAACCTCTGACCGTCACCTAACTACATTTTCCCTAACCGTTCTCTCCATCACCCTCTAAACGTCATCCAACCTCAATTTCATCAATCAATAATCCTCACCTAACTACAACTTACCTCTAACTTCCATGTATACTAATGCTAAATTAACCTAACCTAACCTACTACTCATTTCCCATCACTTAATCCTCACTTTCATCGATCTCCAGCATCCACCTAACATCAGCTTTCATCGCATTAACTTACTTTTTTCCCTCACAGTCTCAACTCTTTATCACTCTTCACCTCATAACCTGTAACATCCACCAAGTGTCTTACGTCTCTGTATCTCACCTACCTTCAGTCTACACCTAGCCTCAACCCTTCAACTTTCGACAAGCTTCGTTTTCACCTACTTTAACTTCAGCTTCACCTAATTTCAACTTCACTAATGTAAACTCAACTCCAACAAACACTCATTTTCTACCTAAGCTGCTTCCAACCTTCATGTAACTATATTTTCACTTACTTTGTTTCACCTTAACTGTTTCACCTGACGCCACCTACCACTATCGCTCAACCAACCTCCACCTAACCTCACTGTCACCTCCTCAACCTCCCCTACCTGTAATTTAACCTCAATTTATCAATCTCCAAACATCCACCTGAACGCACTATTACGGTATTTGTATCTCCTGTTTCAGTCTTACTCTATTCTCTCTCTCTCTCTCTCTCTCTCACTCTCTCTCTCTCTCTCTCTCTCTATTTCCCCGGCGTTCTTCCAATTCAAGTTTTCCCCTATTCCTTCCCCCTCCCATTTTCCAGGCGGGTGCATAAAGCCATCCTCTTCCCCTTCTCTTTTCCTTCCTTTCCCCCTCCATTCCAGCAGCGACCCTCTCTAATTTAGACAAAACAACACCATCTGACTTTGTTATTAGTAAAAATAAACATGGATGTGCCCTGCACCTTCACTGACGCGCGCGCGCACACGCACACACACACACACACACACACACACACACACACACACACACACACACGGCATACAATACATAAAAGGAAACGTAGGTATACATCGCGCTGATTCTCTCTCTCTCTCTCTCTCTCGGGAATATATATATATATATATATATATATATATATATATATATATACATATATGTAATCTATTTTACATATGTCTGATTTCTATCCTCTGTTCCCCTCCATCTCTTGATTCCATCATTTCTCCATCTCTTCTCTAAATTCCTTTATTTCTCGGCCTTTCCTTTCCTCCACCCCTCCTTCTCTCCATTCCTCCTCCACTCCCCCCTTCTCTCTCCAGTCTCCACCCCCTCTATCCCTTTCCCTCTCTCTCCATTCCTCCACTCCTCCATGCCTCCAAAAGCGGCCGTTCAGTGCTCAACCGCCCGTGCACCTGACCTCCAGCCTAATTAAGGAAAAATAGGTGAGCATCAAAGAGGCAGAGGGGCAGCGGAGGGAGGAGGGAGAGCAGGGAATGAGAAGGAAAGAAGGGGGAGAGGGGAGAAAGGAAAGAAGTAAGAAGGGAAAGGAAAGAAAATAGTGATGAAGGAGAGGGAACAGGAAGGAGAATGGTGAAAGTGGGGAAATGCAGGAAAATGGAGAAAGAAAGAAAAAGGGAAGGAGGGAAAAGATAATGATGCAGGTGAAGGATGATGGAACAGGGAAGGAGGGAAGCGAGGGAAGGAATGGATGAAGGAAGAAGGAGAAGAGAGGGATGAGGGAAAGAAGAGAAGATGAGGAAGAAATGAGGGAAGAAACGAAAGAAGGCAAAGAGAGGGGGACGAAGACGAGGGCCGAAAAGAGATCTAAAGGTGAAGAAGACAAGAAGAAGCCCGAGAGAGATGATAAGAAAATTCACAAGAAGCAGGAGGGTAGAGATGGAAGAAGGGAAAAAGGAAGAGAGAGAGAGAGAGAGAGAGGTGAAGACAGTATCCCATTCCAAACTCCCATCATTTGCCATGTAAGGTGAAATACACTCACTGCCAGACCTACCATCTCCCCCCCAGTCGCCTCCCCCCCTAACCCCTACCCCTTCCCCCTCCCGACCCTTTTCATCTCTCTCTCTCTCTCTCTCTCTCTCTCTTGGCCCCACCCTATCACCCTAATTCCACTCCTCCCGTCCTTACTATCTCAATCCTGTCCCACCCCCACCCCACCCCATCGCCCCAAATTCGGACATCCCAGGCCATCACTACTACACCCCTCACCCCCACGGTCAGCTTTATTTTTATTTTTTCCTCTTCACCCCACTTCTGCCCCCTGACCTCCCCATCACCCATCTCCACCCTATCCACCCCCCGTCCCACTCCATAACATCCCACCCCATGCCACAGCAATTCCACATATTTTCACAGTCACCCCGCCCCACCTGTATATACCCCATCTCTAGACGCCTCGCCCCACCTCTCACACACCGCCTCGCTCCACTTTTTTCTCCTATCATCTCTATCCTCCTCACCCCATCTCTTTCGCCAAGCCTTGCCCCACTCCACCTCTCTCCTCCCCGCCAAGTCTCTTACCTCACTGTCCCATTTCTTTCCTCTTGGTCCCATCTCTTTCCTCCCCTGCCTGCTCCTCCTTTTCCCTCCCATCCAACCTCTTTTCTTCCCACCCCACATCTTTCCTCCCCGCCCCGCCTCTTTCCTCCCCGCCCCGCCTCTTTCCTCCCCGCCCCGCTTCTTTCCTCCCCGCCCCGCCTCTTTCCTCCCCGCCCCGCCTCTTTCCTCCCCGCCCCGCCCCGGCATGCAATCCCCAAACTTTTATTCCCAAGTTTATATAGACGCAATTCCCCGGCCGACCAAGCGTGTAGTTGGTGGTAACAGTTGCCCCTCCCACTACTCCCCACCCCCTTCCTCACCCCCCACCCCAATCCTCCTTCCTCACCCCCGCCTCTCCATCCCCCTCCCAAACCCCTCCCTCCTCGCCCCTGCCTCTCTCTTCCCCTCCCAAACCTCTCTTCCTTCTGTCTTTTCCCCAATCTATCCCCCTTCCCCTCCATCTATTACTCCCTCCCTCACATCCTCACCTCCTCTCCCCATCCCCCTTTCCACCACTCCCTTCCTCCCACACCCCTACCCCCTCTTCCTCTTCCTCCTCGCCAGTCCCTCTCCCTTCCCCATTCAGCTTCTCTTTTCCACAATTTCTTACTCTTTTAATCCCATTCACCGTAACCACACACACACACACACACACACACACACACACACACACACACACACACACACACACAGCACCAGAATAAAAGGCCAAACCGTTCGCCATACTTAAGCATAGGCAGCTAACAAGCCCAAATTCGGATCGCTTCACCTTTTCACTTCGAGATGCCTCCTGTAACCTGAATAAAATCTTGAGGTAGTTGGACGAGTTAACCCCTTCAATCCAACGACGTATATTTTCAGGTTCCTGGTGGCGTGATAATTAAGGTGAAGCACAAAAGTGTGAATATTACTGCCTGTGAGGTGAAGTCAGGATTCCGGGGACTTGAATGGTGAGTCAATGAGTGTGTGACCCACCTGAATGGGCATGCTGTCGATAGCTTTCTCATTCATGATTTTTCTCGCTCTCTAGACTCTACTTCATCCCAACATCGGAGCGGGGGAAGTAGGCAGAGATGGATGATGATGATGATGATGATGATGATGATGATGATGATGATGATGATGATGATGATGATAAGGATGATGATGATGATGATGATGATGATGATGATGATGAAGATGATGACGATGATGATATTAGTGACATCCCCAGACGACTTGTACCAACGCACAAGAGCCTCTCAGTAGCGAGTGGATTAATAAAAGCTGTATTCAACTCCTCCAAAAACTGAATATAATCGCCAGGTGGTAGTATTAATATAACACGCCATCGGAGAGGTGGGGTTAATTCCAATAGCCTGATCGTACTAGATGGGTTGATGTTACGCTAAAGAAAATCGTCTGGCGGCAAAGAGAACAAATATAACAGAACAGGAACAAAATATGAAAAAAAAAAAAAAAAAACAGAATATAACAGAACATGAACAAAGTATAACAACATCATCACCATTCAAGGCTTATGAAATATGACACTCAATTAGGTATAACGACCCTTCTCCCCAAAAAATCCCCCCTCCCCCCAAAAAAATCCCCTCTCCCCCTTAAAAAAAAAAAAAATCAAGAACCGTCTCAAATTGGAACTCTCTTGTAAATATGACCCAGTTACTTATACACTACAGTTATTTATAGTGTCCTTTTATTTACAGCTAGCGGTACCTATATTCATTGTTTACATTGCTCTCAGCGGGATATCTACCTGTATTTACTGGCTTAGATTATGCTAGGCCAGTTTTTCATGCACCTCTTCAACCTCGATTCTCTCTCTCTCTCTCTCTCTCTCTCTCTCTCTCTCTCTTTACTACTCACCCCTATTCCACCACCAAATACCTTGTTTAACCTTCGTATCTCCACCACCACCATTACCTCCGCAACTACTACATCACCACACCTACCAATACAACCATCACTGCAACCACATCCACTACCACACCTACTACTACTACTACCACCGCCACCACCACCACCTCTCCACCACAGCACCTCCACCGCCTGCATGGTGAGCTGGTGAAAAGTAATATTTGCCTTGGTGTTGTAGGTACGGGTGTATGCAAATTACTCCCCCCACATTAGCATACGATGACCTCCTACTCCCACTCCCCCTTCCACCTCCTCACCCTCCACTTCCCAATCCCTTCCCCCTCCCCCTCCATAGTTCCAGTTGTGCTCCCTTCTCCTTCCACCTTCCGATCGCTTCCCCTTCCACAGTTCCAATCATACCTCCACCCTTGCCTCTTTCACCTCCACTTACCAATCGCCTCCTCTCCCTTCCCCCTCCACCTCCACAGTTCCGATCAAACCCCTTCCCCCTCCCTCTTCCACATTCACTTACCATTCATTCCCATCCTTCTACTCCCCTCCAGTATTCCAGCTATTCCCTCTCCACCTCCAATCGTTCCCACTGTTCTCCCCCTCCACTCTCAATCTTTTCCCTTAACAATCACCAATCCCTGCCACTTACGCCCCTTTACTGCCCACTTCTCATTCCCTAGTCATTCCATCTCTCATTCCTCTTAACTTCCTTCATTCTCATTCAACTTTACTCTTTTTATTTCGTCCCTTACCACTCACCAATCCCTGCCACTTACTCCCCTTTAGTACCCACTTCCCATTCGCCAATCATTCCATCTCTCATTCCTTTTTTACTCTTCCTTCATTCTCACTCCACTTTGCTCTTTTTATTCCCCATTCTACTCCACTTTCAATAAATCCTTTCCCATCCCTAAAAGTACTCCCTGCCTCTCACACTCCACTCTCAATCGTTTCACTTCCCACTCCCCAACCTCTCTTCTAAACCTCCCTCCGCCCCCGCACTCCCCACTCCTCACTCTTTCTCCTTCCCTCATCACTCCACTTACCGTATTTTCTCTTCTCATTCCCAATCCCTCCCTCTGCGCTCTCCTCCTTTCCATTTTCACATACCGCTAAACATCTTCCTTCCTCCCCACCTACGACTCGACTCATTTTTCCTTCCTATTCATGATCATGCATTTATTTTACCTTTGTCTTTTTTCACTCCTTATTTCCCTCTTCTTTATCTGAAACAACATTTTTTACCATGTCTTTCTTCCCCCTTCTTCTTCCTTGTTCTTATTCTCCCCTCCCTTTTTCTTCCTTTGTTTTTTCCCCTCTCCTTTTCCCCTTTTCTTTATTTTCCACTGTTTTTCTTTCTTCTTTTCCTTCAATTATATATTCACCCCTCTTTCCACCTCTACTTTCCCTCTTCATTTCCATGTTTTCCCCTCTTCTTTATCCCCTTTCCCCCCTCCTATTCCTCATCTTATTTCCCTCTTCATTTCCATGCTTATTTCCTCTCTTCTTTATTTCCTCTCCCCTCTCCTTTTCCTCATCTTTTCTCTCTCTTCATTGCCATGCCTATTTCCCCTCTTCTTTATTCCCTCTTCCTCTTCTTTTTCCTAATATTTTCTTTCTCTTCATTTCCAAGCTTATTTCCCCTCTTCTTTATCATCTCCCCCCTCCCCCTTCCTCAGCACGCCATCCACTCCACCTGCCAATGAGATTATAATTCAACCTTTAAAGTGGCAACAGAATTCTATCAGTTAGGCGAGAACGAGACAGGCGATTGAATTAAGATATGGGCGGATGGGAGGCCGCCACCAAACAGGGATAAGAATCAAAACCTTCACACCGCGATGCACGCCATTTTATGCTTTAGTTACGATGTTGTTAAAATGAAGACTAGATGTATAAAAGTATAAATTAAAAGATTATAAAGGAGGACTGGATACATAAAAAGTATAAATTAAAAGGTTATAGACCGAGATATGGAAAAGAAAAGAACTCCACAGATCATGTGATGCAGATAATGAAGATTGGATGCACAAACAAAAAATGGATCTTAGATCGAGATCTGGAAAAAAAGTTATCAGACTTCACTGGAGAAAAAAAAAAAAAAAAAAAAAAAAAAAAAAAAAAGCTTTAGACAGAGACGTGGGAAAATGAGTGTGCGTAAAGGAAAAAAAAAATATTCACAACTCCAGGGATGAAGAGGCAGACTGTTCAATAAAAAGTCATTCATTTATCAAGTAACACAGACGCCAACCGACTGGAACTGCCTTGCACGGGTCAACCGGTCTATTAAGGCTGGGCTACCCTCCTTTTCTTGTGCGTTCTTATGTCCAGAATGTTATTTATGGATAGAGATGATACTGAGATCATAATATGCACCTGAAAGTAACTTATAAAACAATAATCATTCACACAACAACAGCTGATGGAAAAGGCAAACAATAGAAAAAAAAAACGCAAAAAAAAGAGAAGAGAAAAGCAGTAAACCACGAAAACAATTAACTCACAAAGACACAGAAAGAATGAGAAGAGTTATTCACAGATGGAAACAAATAGGCTTGCGGCGGTGTGCTCAAGGTGGAGCCAGGGAGAGGGTAAGTGGAGCCCTCTCATAAAGTGAAGAGTATACGAAGGCTGTAAGTGGAGGTGGAGAGGTGGAGGAGACACAGGCAAGAGGGCTAGGTAAGGATGTAAGGTGTATGTGATATATATATATATATATATATATATATATATATATATATATATATATATATAAAGATATTTATATATATATAAACAGATATGGAGAGAGAGAGAGAGAGAGAGAGAGAGAGAGAGAGAGAGAGAGAGAGAGAGAGAGAGACCAGGTGCAAGAGTTGCAACACTTGTGCATTCGCTTGCAATAACCCTCCCTGCAGTTATTTTCATCCACCCACCTCATCCTCCCCTACAGCTCCACCGCTCTCACTTACTCCATTCATTTCACTTAACATCCACAATTACTCGTTAACTCCTTCACTCATACATTCAGTTCTTCACCTACATTCACATACCACAACGCTTTCTTTTCTTCCCTTGCACTCGTTCTTCTCACCTACTTCACTTCACTAGCCTATCCCACTGGAGGAGGGTCTGTTATTCACTTGCCCGTCTCATTCACTGAACGTACAGTACTATCCATAATATGCATTGACTAAATCTGCACATACACTCACATACTCCTACGCATACATTCTTCAAGTTCACCTACAAACCCCCTACTAATTCCAAGTCACTTCCAATCCAACTCTACTATTTCTACAGGTGTTGTTACGCCCGCCAACTAGGTTCTGTTTTACCCTGATTTTGTTTGTTTGTTTGTCTCTTTGTTAACAGGATTACTGAAAAAAGTTACGAACGGATATTGATAAAATTTTGCGGAAGGGTGGGCCATGGGCCCAGGAAGAAATGCTTAAATCTTGTGGAGGATCCGGAGGATCCCGCACAATGTCTCCAAAAGCTCTGTCTCCAAAAGCTCTCCATGAATTTCAATTAAATTTTGTGGAAAGGTGTGCCATGGACCAAAAAAGAATTTATTAAATATTGGGGAGGATCCGGATTAGGATCCTTTTTGATGGCAATGGTACTGGCGGAGGTATGCACTCTCTGATTGCCTTCTAATTTGTTCATTCGCCTCATTTCATTCCCCGTTATCATCTACACTGTGTATTTAGTTCTTCACCTACACTCACCTATCCATTTACTTATTCCAATCCACACTTTCTCCCCAATCTGCTAATTCTGTTGTTACCTCCGTCAAGGAGGTTATGTTTTTGCCGGCGTTGGTTTGCTTATCTGTTAACAAGAATACTCAAAAAGTTATGAACGGATTTTACTTATTATTATTATTATTATTTTTTTTTTTTTTGCAGGGGCAGGGTATGGCCCAAGGAACACTCCATTAGATGTTGGTGGTGACCCGGATCCTGGAATTTTTTGTTTGTCTGAACACACGATATCTCCAAAACTTCTTAAAGAATTTCAATGAAATTTTGTGGAAGGGTGGGTCATGGGCCAAAAAAGAAATGATTAAATTTTGGGACGGATCCGGATCCTGCAATGACACTAGCGGAGGTATGCGCTCTATGAATGTTTTCTAGCCTAGTTATTAAATTATATGTCCAAAATTTCTCCCTCCTCCATTCCCATCTGCATCCCATCCCTCTAACCCCCACACTTGTTTGTCTATAAAATATCCATCTCTCTATCTATCTATCCATCTATCAATCTTTCTACCTGTTAATCTAGCAATCATTTTATCAACCTCCCTCCCTATCTATCTATGGTGATATTACCGCATATCATATTTCTGCCAAGATAAAACATTAACTCGCTTCTCTCTCCTTGATAAGTTCCCCCTTTCCTTCCGCTCATTATATTCATCCCGATCTGCTTCCTTCTCCTCCCTACCTCAAATTAAGTCACCCTCTCTCCTTTCTGATTACTCCTTTCCTTTTTCTCATGCTGCCACTTCCCCCCCTTAATCCTTGCGCCTTCTTCCATTTAGCTCTTCTCCCTTCCTCATATCCACCGCCTTCTCTTAACGTTTCTCAGTCTTCTCTCTCTCTCCTTATCTCCATTCTTCTCTCCGTTTCCTTCTTATTTCCCTCTTATCCTCATTCGCTTCATCCGCCTTGCTCTCCCTACCATCGTCGCCCTGTATTTTCCTTTTCTAGTATATCCTTCCTTTATCCATCAATTTTTTTCCCATTTTTCCACCCTGCACTTTTCACCCCTTTCTTCCATCAACTTCTGTTTTCGTCTTCCATCTTCTTTTTCCCTCCTTCCCTCATATTTTCCATTTCCTTCCTTCCTTCCTTCCATCTCTTGTATTTCACTGGCCTTTCAACTTCTACATATTCTTTTCCTCTCCTTCCTTCCATTCTCCCTACCTATCATCTCCTTCCTTCCATCCTCCTTTATATAACAATTTTCCCTTCCACCCTCTTCCACATCCTCAATACCGTCCACTTCCATTCCACCCGTCTCCCTTCCCGACTCTCCTCACCTCACCTCCCCTATCGCTGCTAATGTTGATGCAAGACGGAGGAAAAGGTGGAGACGAGCAGAGAGGAAAGAGTGGAGAGGAGGGGAGAGGAGGGGAAGGGAGGAGAAGGGAGGGGAGGGGAGAGAAGAGGAGAGAAGAGAGTGCTGAAAAAAAAAGTAGACCAGAGAGGGCAGTGAAACACAGACAGGGGGAGAAGATGATCGAGAAGAGATCGGAGAGGACAGACTGGTGGCAAAGAGAACAAAGATGGAGACGAAGACAGGCGACGAGAGGGTGATACGGAAGAGACGGGAATGAGGAGGGAGAAAGAGTGGATGGAGGAGAGGGGAAAGGATGATGGAAAAGAGAAAGGAGGTTATGACGAAGAGTAAAGGAAAACAGAGGGTTGCAGAGAAGAGACGAGACGAATGGGTGCCAGAGAAAAGAAGAGAGCACAGGATAAAAGAAGAAGGTAAAGGAAGCAGTACAAGAAATGGGGAGAAAAGGAGGAAGGCTGTGCAGAAGAAAATGCGAAAAACAGAAGACTATCGAGAAGCGACGAGACATGAGGGTGATAAAGAAGGAAGTTGTGAATTAAAAAGAAGAAGAAAGAGAGAGATTAGGAAAGCAGAGGGTCTGTGCACGATTCAGAACAGAGGAAATTTGTTGATAATTTAAAGGATGAGAGATGAAATGAGGTGATATAGGAAAGAGAGAGGGAGACGAAAACAGACAAGAGAAAAGACGAGAGACTAGCACAGAGTGAAGAAAATAGACAGTAGAGAAAATGAGAAGAAATAAGTGATATTGGGAAGAGAGAGGGAGAGGAGACAGGAGAAAAGACGAGAGGTTAGCACAGAAGGGAAGAGAGGAAAGCAAGACTATTGAGAGGAAGAGAGAAGAGCGCTGGTGTGTGCTAACTAGAGAGAGTAAGGGAAGAGGGGTGCTGTTAAGATGCAGCGTTGGTGGTTTATTTATTGACTCACTGGGGGAGTGTTGATAGTGATTATTAATTTGATGGCTTACAATAACATCAGAGCCTTCCCCCTTCCACGCTGCTGGATGAGACAGCGATGCTACCTTTTTTCCTTTTCTTTTTGGGATTTTTTTTTTTTTTTAAATGCCGCGTGGAAAGCCAGGTGTGTTACGTGCTCCTGGTTGTTTTTTGTGTGTGTCTGTGTGATGTGTATTTACTTCATGGCTTAGGTTTTCACGAATGACTTTACAGCTTTTTTCGTGGTCTGTCTTATTTGCCGGTGTTCGCAGCTACTTGAATGTATGGTAGGCCGGGGATGCTGATAATGAGTGTGTGTTTATGTGTTGGAAATGTTTAGGTATGTTAAGCTTTGTGTGAGATGTTTACTATTCAACTCCTTCAATCCAATGGTGTTTCTCATATTATTCTAGCTATATTAAGACAATTCTGTTTGGCTTTAGAGAAATGGTCTGTAGTGATGGGGTCAAAAACAGAGAAACGGTCTGTAGTGATGGGGTCAAAAACAGAAACGGTCTGTAGTGATGGGGTCAAAAACAGAAACGGTCTGTAGTGATGGGGTCAAAAACAGAAACGGTCTGCAGTGATGGGGTCAAAAACAGAGAAACGGTCCGTAGTGATGGGATCAAAAAAAGAGAAACGGTCTGTAGTGATGGGATCAAAAACAGAAACGGTCTGTAGTGATGGGGCCAAAACAGAGAAACGGTCTGTAGTGATGGGATCAAAAACAGTCTCCTTTAACCCTATCACAAGCTGGTGCCTTCCCCAAAGCTGAACAGCATCGTCTGGAGATAAGAATACATTATGAAATACGTCACAGGCATGAAAGGGTTAACGGAGTATATTAACCCCCCGGGTCCTGCAAAGTACTTTTTCGTTTCACCTTACTATCTGCAAACTATTTTATTCACCTTAGGGGAGACCCTACCTTAAGGAGACGAAGGATAAAATCTTAATAATCCCATTCACTACAACAGATTCTTCCAAACTTTCATAAAAATGTCTAGAAATGGCAAGAATAAAATAAAAATACGTCCTTGGTTCAGGGGTTATGCACCGAATACTGTGTTCCAGCAGTGAGTCTTTTTTTTTTTTTTTTTCCCAAAAAAGTTACGTACGATAATGCTGAGATACGAGTACGAACAAGTTTCCTTCCCTTTCTGCTCTATTGAGTTCTGCATATTGATGCCGGAGGGATGACCTTGAACCTCTCAGGTTTTATTGTCATGGATCAATTTCTTGTATCTTCACAGATTTGCATATGACTGTTTTTTGTTACATCAGAAGATGCTTGTGCAGTCAATTATATTTTATTTTCATCACGCATCCCTCACACTATACCCGATGCCTGCTATGAGCTAAGATGTCATATTCAGATGGCGTACCGTTTGACACAACAATTTGTTTGACGTCAGCAGTATAATATAAATTTATGCTCATGTTGCCCTTTTGGGCAGGCGTGTCTGCCGTGTAGATGAAGAGTGATGGTGACAGGACGCCGCCTTGTAGTACGCCGCTCAGCACAGGCTCTCTGGTGACGGGGCACACTTTATGCTGGGCTTGGGGTTGCCACACAAACTTGCTGTGTAATCATTCACTTATTTTTGGCATGTCTACTTCTATTAATGCATAGTGAAGGCCGTTAGTTTTGGCTACCCTTCCCACTTCTTCCTCTCTTCTCTCACTTACCCCTTCCTCCCTATTTCTCTTTCTTTCCTCTTCTCCCCCTATCCTTTGTTCTCCTCTCTTTGCTTGCCTTGCATGATCTCCCACCTTTCCTCTCTCCGCATACCTCTTTCTCTCCCTCTCTCTCTCTCGTCCCCCCCCCTTCCCTCCTCTCCATGCCTCCCCCATCCTCCATTCTCCCTCTTTCTTCCCCTTCCCTCCTCTTCCTCCCCTCCCCCTGCCTCCTCATGCCCTCCTAGCCGCCACCGTAAACTAAGATGGACTCTCGTTTGACCTGGACGATCTGGTCATTCCACCCTGTGTTCCTCCTGCTTTATAGGCCGGCCTGGTGGAGTGGAGGTGGAGGTGGGTTGGCAAGAGACGTGATGTGGATGGGGGAGCATGTGGGTGGATGTGGCTGCTTGTGTGGATGTGCATGGGAGAACCTGTTGGTGGATGCGTGCGGTTCTGTGGATGTGAGAGGGGGAAGATGTTGGTGAATTATGTAGGTGGGTGTGGGGAGCTTGGTAAAGGATCAAAAGGTGGATGTGGGTGATGTGGGTGAGGTAGGAAAGTGATGTGAAATGGGTAACAAACTGGTGGATCGGTGGGTGGAAGTGGAATGGTGTGAGAATTTCGGCGGAGTGGGTGAGGTTAAAAATGTCAAATGGGTGGAGGGGTGCATGTGAGTGGTTGTGCAGATGTGGGTGGAGTGTGGGTGAGGGGTATGGTGAAAGGTGGGTCAGTAAGGAGATGAGGTGAGGGCGATGGTGTGAATGCGGAGTGAGTGTGGTTACTTTAGCTGATGTTGGAATGTGTAAGGTGGGGGCGCTCACCATCCACTCACATGATGTACCGCTGCTCTCAGGTGTCTGCCCTTTCCTCTCCTCTAGCCTTCTTTCCTTCCATTCTCTTCTGTCTTTCATTCCTTCATTCTTTCCTCGTCCTTCTGCCTACAGGTGACTTTACACTCCCTCTTCTGTCTTTCTTTCCTTTATTCTTTCCTCTTCCTTCTGCCTATGAGTGATTCTACACTGAGTGACAAGTCAAATGGTTTCCTGTACACCAGGAAACCATTTACTACGCTGAGTGGTAACCATATAACCAAATTGTGGCGCCTGGCTGTTTAGTGGGTAATTACGGCACTCCAATCGGATTGAGCCGTTGAAGGTTTATATCCAAGGAATGGTTGGCGTTTATTGCTCACGAATGCAACTCAGGGATGAGTGAGGCTGATCACTCTGATCATAAATGTCAAGACCAACTTGCCTAGACCCGGGCTCCTACGCTCCTCATGGGGCAACGTAGGACTGGGTGATGGATGGAATGTGTGAGGATCAATGGGTGAGGGGATGGTTAGTGGTGTGGCATGTGGAAGTGATGTGGAATGGATGTAGAATGTGGAACTGATGTGAAATGCAGGGGTGATGTGGAATGTGCGTGATACCGATACGTGTGCGTGTGGGTGGGTGGATGGATGGATGAGTAGAAGTGTGGATATGGGAGAAGCGGTTGAGATAACACTGATATATATATATATATATATATATATATATATATATATATATATATATATATATATATATATATATATATATATATATGTTAATAATGTGGGACTACTGCTGCATTGTCCATTAGTTGTTGGTGATTTGGTGGATTAGCTAGTGTTGGTAGTGTACTGATGGATATATACATTTTTAAAGGGGGAAACTGATACTGTACTAGGCTATGGACAGGAGTGATTGGGTGGATTAGCAGGTGCTGACAGAATGGAGTGGAAGTAAAAGTGAAAATTAGGATGAAGTGACTGAAAGCATTATTAAAGTGACTGGCACAAAACGACTGACTTGAAATTTAATCACTGCGTGTCTAGAACGAGGCGGAGTCACGCGGCGCCTGAGTACACCAAATTTACCCTCTGGAAGAGACATTTTACCTTCAGCAATACAGAACTGGTGTTAGCCTGAATGAAATCCATATATATATCCGTGACGGTGAAAGAGTTAATTACGATAGTTTTTGCCCTCTACCTTCTACAATTTCCCTCTGCTGAATAAAACTGCTGTGATGTGAAGAAAATGCCAAAGTTCCACCACCCCACTCAGAAAGGTTAAGGAACGTACTCTAAGTGGCTTTGCAGTTTACGTAACACCTCTAACTTAGTCATTTATTCTGCACTTTACACCTCATTATCTTTTATGTTATTACTGCCAACTATATCAACATCAAAGCCATAAAAGACAACATAAATACTAATGAATGTGACGACGTAATATGCAAACTAAATCGCTCAGCAAGAGGTGTAAAGAAGTGTCCAATGCCACTAGAAATACTGCCCTAAAGTGACTGGTGGTTAAACAGACGTATCTAGTTATAAGCAGCAATTAATATTCTAAATTATATCAATGAACGCGATCCGAGAATAACGGGTTAAAGACACAGACTGAGGTGTTAAAACTGATGTAGGGAAGAAGGTTTTGAAATAAGTACATGTGAAGAAAGACACACACACACACACACACACACACACACACACACACACACACACACACACACACACACGAGAGAGAGAGAGAGAGAGAGAGAGAGAGAGAGAGAGAAGGCAGCAGGTGTGGGAAGCA
Source organism: Coenobita brevimanus (assembly GCF_032717465.1). Lineage (NCBI taxonomy): Eukaryota > Metazoa > Arthropoda > Malacostraca > Decapoda > Coenobitidae > Coenobita > Coenobita brevimanus. Next base: position 20,627,317 of record NC_137004.1, read on the forward strand.
ACCATCGACAACACTGCCTTACCTCCCTCTCACCAATGCACGGAGGAGAGACGGAGGAAGGAGAGAAGGATAGACTGAGAGATGGAGGGAGGATGGAGAGACTGAGAGACGAAGGGAGGAGAGACGGAAAAACTGAGAGACGGATGGAGAAGGGAAGGAGAACAGAAGGAAGGGAGGAGAGTGGGAAAGGAGATGCAGAGATGGAAGGGAGAGGATACATGGAGAGGGAACCGAGAGAGAGGGGAGTGGGAAAAAAGGGGAAAAGTGGAAGAGGGAAAAGAGGAGCTAGTGCGAAGGAGGAAAGTGAGAGGGAGGGAAAATGGGAGGGGGGAGGGGAGTGAGAGAGAAAAGGACAGTGGGAGGGAGAAAGACAAGTGAAACGGAAGAAAGAGTGAGAGAGAAGGAAAATGGTGACAGAAAGGGGCAGGATAGGAGGGTTCAGACGAAACTGAGATGAAGAAAGGAAGAGATGAGAGAAAAGTGAGAGAGGAGAGGACGAAAAGGAATGAGAGAAGTGAGGAAGGAAGACGAGGAAGTAAAAGGAGTGAAGAAATAACAGCAGAATGGAAAAAAGTGAAAAAGGAGTGAGAGTGAGTGGGTGGGGGAGAAGAGTGCAGGAAGAGGAAATTAAGAGATTAAGAGAGAGAGAGAGAGAGAGAGACTGAGTGAGGAGGAGGAGGAGGAGATAAGTGCAGAAGGAAGAAGAAGATGAGAGAGAGAGAGAGAGGAGAGGAGATAGGAGGGTTACGACGAGTTAAGCAGAGTGGGAGACAAGGTATAAGAAAAAAAAAAAAACAGAAGAGACGAGGAAATGAGGGATGAGATGAGATTACATAAGACGATAAGGCAGAACATGAGCAGAGAAGGAAAGAAAAAAAAAAAAGCAGACCAGAGAAGAGAAGAGAAGAAATGGGATGCTGGTGTGGGAGAGTGGGTGGATGGGAGATGTTGGTGTGGGCGAGTGGGTGGGGAGGAGATGGTGTGGATGGGTGGGTGGATGAGAGGAGATGCTGATGTGGGAGAGTGGGTGGGAGGAGATGCTGGTGTGGGTGTGTGGGTGGGGGAGGGAGAAAGAAAGAAAGAAAGGAGAGACAAGAAAAGCAGAGAAGAGAAGATAAAGGAGATGCTGGGGAGGGTGGGTGGGAGTGGGAGAGTTAAGGAGAGTGGGGAGACCAGGTGTGGGAGCCAACCATCAACAACACAGCCTCCCCAACACTCTCGTAACTCTCCATTACGTATTTGCTCTCCCTCTCTCTCTCTCTTCCTCCTCTCTTCTCCACCTTGTCTTCCTCTCTCTCTCTCTTCGTCTCTCCTTACTTCCTCAATCTCGTACTCCTTTATCAGACTCATTTGGACTCTCTCTCTCTCTCTCTCTCTCTCTCTCTCTCTCTCTCTCTCTCTCTCATGTATTCTTTTCTTCTTCGTCCCTCTGTCCAGTTCCTCTTCCTCCTTTCATTTATCTTCTGATCTAATTTTTATCTTTATTTTCTCCGTATGTCCATTTTCCTTTACTTCCTCACCTCCACCGATTTATCAATACTTGTCTCTTCCTCTTCTCCTCCTCCTCTAAATTTTACTTTGTTGTTTTCGTCTTACTTCCACATTTAGTCTTCTTCATTCCCACTGTTCTTCTTTCCACCCTCTTCTCTAATATCCTTGTTGTTTATCTCCCTACTCCTCCTCCATTCCTCCATCACCCTACCTTTCTCCCTCTTCCTCCCTTTGCTACTGCCGCTACTCCGCCTCCTTCATTTCCTTCCCTCCTTCATTTCTCTCCTTCCTTCCTCTGGACCTATTTCAGAGGCACTAAACATAATCCTCCTTTCCGTCCTCTTCCTACCTCCATTTCTTCTCCTTTCCTCCTTCCTCCTCTTTGCTTCCTTCCTCCATTCTTTCCTTTCCCCTTCTCTCTTTCCTGTTTCCTTTCTTCTATCTTCCTCTTCTTTTCCTTCCTTTGCATGCTTTGTTCGTCCTTCGTTCTTTGCCTCCTTTCCTCGTTCATCTCAGCTTTCTGTTTTCCTTTCTCTTCACTCCCTTCTACGTCTTTTTGTTGTTTTTCTTCTTCTCCTCAACATCATTTTTTTCCCTTCTCTTTTCTTCTCCACTTCACTTTCATCAATCATCTTCCCCGTCACCTTCCTCTGTCTACTCCTCTTCTTATTTTCTCCTTGCTGTTCGTTTTTCATTTTTCTTCTCATTTCCCTTTTTTTCTTTACTTATTTCCCCCCATTAAATTTTCTCCATTTCCGTTATTTCTTTTCCCACTGCTCCTCCTCCTCCTCCTCCTTTCTCTTTCTCTTTTTCCTCCTCTCCTCTCCTCTTCCTCTTCCTTTCCCTTTCCTCTTCATTCTCCTCCTCCTTTCTCTTTCTCTTCCTCCTCCTCTCCTCTCTTCTTCCTTCCCCCACCCCCCTTCCTTCCTCTCCTCTCCTCCTCGTCCTAACCCCATTCCAGGGCCCCTAAACCTAATCCCCAATTCTTCTAAACCCAAGTCCTCCCCAATCCCCGCCTGAGACCCTCCCAATCCTTAGCCAAATTCCACTCTCTCAGTTAGCATTCCTCTAATCCAAGCTCCTCACTCCCTCCATTCCAGATCTACTCTTCCATTCTCTCCAGCCTCTCAATTTCAGCTCCACCATTCCGGCCATGTCCCTCAATTCCAGATCTACGGTTCCAGTCTTTCAATTCCAGATCTACGGTTCCAGTCTCTCAATTCCAGATCTACGGTTCCAGTCTCTCAATTCCAACTCTTATTCCAGTCTCTCTATTCTTTCATTTCTAGCTCTACTATTCCAGTCGTCTCAACGGCAACTCTAATATTCCAGTCTCTCCAGTCTCAATTCCAGCTCTGTTTTCTCAATCTCTCTAGTCTCTCAATTCCTGGCCCTATCTCTCTAGTGTACCAATTCCGGGCTTGTTATTCTAGTCTCTAGTGTATTAATTCCAGCTCTACTATTCCCGTCTCTTTATTCCAGCTCTGTTATTCCAGTGTCTTAATTCCAGACTCTCAGCTTCTGATAAAATATTCCAGTCTCTTCACTCCAGACTCTCGATTCTATGTAGCGCTACTAATCCAGTCTCTTCATTCCAGACTCAATTCCAGCTCGACTATTTCATTCCTCGATTCCACCTCTATTTCAGTCTCTCAGTTCCAGCGCTTTTATTCCAGTCTCTCCATTCCAGCTCTTACCATTCCAGGAAGACGAGGAAAACGGATAGAAAAGGGGAAATGGAAAAGGTATGAGGGAAATGTGTGTACAGATTAAAACAAGGGAGGAGCAGACGACGGAAAGGGGGAACGGGGGAGAAGGGACGAGGTGAGATGAGGAGGTAAAGACCAGAGGAGAGAGGAATGTATGGAGAAAGGAGGAGGGGGGGACAGAGGAGGAAAGGGGCACACAGGATGAGGGGTTGAGGAGGGGAGGGGAAAAAGAGGGGTGGGAGGGAAGAATGTCTGTGATCTGTACGGCGGGGGGTGAAGGGGTGTCTGCGAGGCTAGGGTACATTTATGAGTGGGGCGAGGAACAAAGATCACAGGAAAGATGGGACAAAGAAGGAAGGGAAATATATGGGATGGCAAGGAAATGGGAGAGAGGAACATATGACATAGGGGAGAAAGAACGTGTGGAATGAGTAAAAAACGAGGAGAGGAATTCTAGGAGGAGGAGACTTGGGTTAGGAAGGTAAGGGCAGGCTGAGTTGCGGACGTATCTCTGGGGAGGCGTGTATGGGAAGAATGAAGGAGGTATATAAGGGGAGGTGGGATGGGTAGGACAAGGGGAGGTAGGGAGAGGTGTGTAAGCGGAAGGAAGATGAAGCAACGTATGAGGAGACAGGGGGAGGCACAGGTAGGGTAAGAGAAGGTGGGGAAGATAGGGCAGGGTAGGAAAGGTAGGGTATGGAGAGGTAAAGTAAAGAGAGGCAGGGTAAGGGGAGGTCAAGTAAGGGAAGGTAGGGTAAGGGGGGGCAGAAGAGGTAAGGTAAGGGGAGGCAGGAGAGGTAGGGTAAGGGGAGACAGGAGAGGCAAGGTAAGGGGAGGTAGGGAAGATAGAGTAGGAGGAGGTAGGGGTAGGGGAGGTGTGTGAGACAAAGAATATCGAGTGTCTCAGGGGGAGGCAACTTTAAACAACTACTTGAGGAATCTGACTTCAATGGGTTTCAAGACATCCCTCCCTCCCCTCCATCCCTCCCTTCTCTCCCTTCCTCCATTCCTCCCTTCTCTCCCTTTCTCCATTCTCTTCGTCTTCCCCCATCCCTCCCTTCCTCCATTCTCTTCGTCTCGTCCTTCTCTCCATCCTTCCCTTCCCATCTCCGTTTCTACAGCATATTCCTCCCTCCCCATGCTCTTCCCTTCCCATCATCCCTTCCTCTTCTCTCCTCTCTTGCCCCTGCCCCTGAATTTCTCTAACCCACCATTCTTCACCTAACCCCTCTAAGCCCGCGAAACCTCTCCCCTCAAGCCACCTCTCAATTCCCCACCTCACGTAACCCCGCAAGTAACCTCTACCCTAACGCAACCTCACACCTCCCCTCCTTAGGTAACCCCCCAACACCAACGTAACCCCTATTCCTCACTCCTCACGACACCACCTCCTCTCCTGCATACCCTAACCCCACTACTATCCTCTTTACTCCCACAACCCGGTAACCTCAAACCTCCCAGGTATCCTCTCTCCGTCAAGTAACCTCTCAACCCATCTTCACGTAACCCTTCCAACCTCCTCCCTCAACCGTTCCCAAACACAAGATAACATCAAGTGACCTTCAACTGTGACATGCGTGAGGAGGAGGTAGAGGCTCGGAAGGAAAGAAAGATAGGAAGGAGGAATTGATGATGGATGGATGGATGGATGGATGGATGGATGGAAAGGCAAGAAAGTAAGAAACAACGAAAGAAGGAAAGAAGGAAGGAAGGAAGGAAGGAAGGTGGGATGAGAGAGAGAGAGAGAGAGAGAGAGAGAGAGAGAGAGAGAGAGAGAGAGAGAGAGAGAGAGAGAGAGAGAGAGAAATATCCTGAGATGGGAAATAAGCAATGAAAGAGGACTGGAAAAGAAATGATGAGGTTAATGGCAAAAAGTTACACGAAAATGAATACCAGGAAAGGAAAGGAGGTTTGAAAGATGTCACAATCCCTATTTTCCCCCTCTCTCTTCTCATTCTCTATCTTTTTTTTTTTTTTTTTAATTCTCCTCTCTCTCAACTTTTCACTTCACCTCACTTTTTTTCCCTGTTTCCCTCTCCGTCCCCATTCCTCTTCTCTCTCCCTTGCTTCTCCAACCATATTTCTTCTTATCCTCTCTTCTTTCTCCGTCCTCAAACCTTTCCTCTTCCTTCCTCTCCTCCCCCTCCCCCCAAATATTTTCAGCACTCTTACCATTTGCCTCGCTTTTCTAATCCTCCCCCTCCTCTCATCATTCTCTCTTCTCTTTCCTTACACGTTCCTCTTTCCTCCTTTCCCTCCCTCCCTTTCCTCCCCCTCTCTCCCTCCCTTTCCTCTCCCTCTCTCCCCCCTTTCCTCCCTCTCTCTCCTCCTCTTTCCTCCCCCTCTCTCCCCCTCCCACTAATCCCCCTCTCACCTCCACTGAAGTACCTCTGTAGGTCTGTGTAATTAGATAGACAGTCTTAGGTGGAGGCAGAGGGAACCTGACAGAGGGAGAGACGGGAGGAAAGAGGTGACACAGAGAGAGAGACAGGGGTAAGGACCGAGGAGACACACAGGTAGAGGTGGAGCGACGAAAGAGGTGGAGGGAACGAGGTGACATGGAGGGGTGGAGGGACAAAGGTGTACAGAAAGAGGTGGTGACACAGGAGGTGAACGAAAGGGAGGTGGCAGTAGAGATGGAGAAAGGTGGATGGAACAGAATAGGAAAGAGAATGGGGGGAAGGAGGTGGTGGTGACAGACAGGGAGAGGTGACAGACAAAGGGCTGGGTGTAAGGATAGGAAGAGAGATGAAGGGATGGAAGAGACAGAGAGAGACTGAAGGAAGGAAGGAGACAGAAGGAGATGGATGGAAGCTTATGGAACAAAGGGGGAGATTGACTGACTAGCCTTGTATATAAAAACAGCCGGACAACAGTGAAAAAGACGACAATAAAAAGAATAAAAGTGGAGACAATAAAAAGAATAAAAATGGACAAAATTATAAAACAAAAGAAAGGAAAAAAAAAACAGTAAACCACTAAACACTAAATCTTACAAAGGACCAGAGGGGGAGAGAGAGAATGAGGGAAGGAAGTGGTGGTGACAAAGGAGGAGACGTGGAGGTAGGGAAGAGGTGACAGAAGGAAAGAAGGGGAGGAAAGATGTGGTGACAGGAGACAGACTGAGGGAAGGGAGAGGGGACAGGGAGAGAAAGATGGATGGATGGACGAGGAGACAGAGGGAAGAAAGAGGAGACAAAGGAGGAGAGGCGGAGGGAAGGAAGGGGAGACAGAGGAAAAGAGACGGAGGGAAGGGAGACGAGACGAGAGAGATTGAAAGAAGGAGGAGGAGACAGAGAAAGAAGGAGAAAAGGAAGAGGAGACAAAGGAAGAGAGACGGAGGATGTGATACAAAAGGTGGTACAAAGGAGAGCAAACAACAACAAATATATCTGCTGTATCGAGGCTGTTTGTTAGAGATAGTAATGCAATAAGGTGAGTGAAGGAAGGAGGTGGATGAAAGTGGAATGAACTAAGAGATGGGCAGGAAGGGGACAGAGGGCAAGAGGAAGAGATTTGTGGGGAAAAGAAACAGTGACAAAGCATGGGAGAAGGAGGGTGGGAAGAGATGGTAAAGGGAGAAGTGGAGGGAAAGATGAGAAGAACGGAGAAATACGGGGAGGGAAAAACGAAAGAGGGGAACAAGGAAGAGAAGGAAAGGGATACGAAGGAAGTGAGCAAAGCAACCCAAAAGGAGAAAGAATATATGGTGAAAGGAGAAAAGAAGGAAGAGGCAATGACTGAAAGGCAGATGAGAAGGAAGGAAAGAAAAAAGAATGACAGAATAGACCTGCTGAATGAGGAAAGGAATGGAAACACACACACACACACACACACACACACACACACACACACACACACACACAGATCAACCACCAACACCCATAATCTAGTCTACCATTACAAGACCACTACTCTATGACCAACCACAACTACCACCACTGTTTATACCACTACCATCCATAACCACCATCCACCAACATTACTACCAAGGACAACTACAACCACCACCCCTCACTACCTGCCAACATCTACCACTACCACAAGCAAACACTAACCATTACAACATATCAATATCATCACTACCATCATTTACTACTACCACAACCACCACTAACCACAACTACCCACACTACTACTACTACCACCAAGTACAACCACCTTCAATTTTACCTCTGTCACTGCCATCACGACCCGTCAACTACCATCTACGTTCTACCCCACGTCAGTCACCTATTCAACCTACAACTACCACAATAAACCACACATACCACCGATAACCACATAAAGCCAACCACTCACACAACCAAAACTACCACCACTATCACCAAGCACAACTACCTCCACCAACCAGACATAGCACCAACAACAATCACAATTACACAAACAACCACAACTACCACTACCCACCCCAACTACCAACACCACCCACATCTACTACCCTTAGTCATAATTACTATATACCACCACAATAGCTACCACGACCACCAACTACACTTAACATCTTCAACTACCACCACCACCACCACCAACCATGATCACCTACCTAAACCATCATGTACCACACCTACCACAACAACTAACCACACTACAAAGACAAGCAACCCCAGATGTACCATACCTACAAACCCCACAAACACCAATCACAACTACCACCACCAAACACCACAACTACCGGCACTACCACCACCATGACAGCATCACCAACCACACCTACAGTACTACAACGACCACCACCACTACCACCATCAACCACAACTACCACCACCATAACAGCACCACCTACCTCACCTCCGGCTCTCATCCAAAACTTCCACCACAACCACTAACCACACATACCACCATCAACCACAACTACCACTGCTACCACCACCACCAACCACAACTACCAGCACTACCAGCATCGTGACAGGAGGAATGAGGGGTGTGTGACACGGAATATGACCAGGTGACACAAGGAATGACACCATCACGAGAGGCTGACTGACACGAGGCTTAGGCTAAGAGAGAGAGAGAGAGAGAGAGAGAGTACTAAAAACATATTTACACACAAACAAACCGACACGAAAGGAAAAATAGTTATTACAAAGGAGACACAAGGAAAACAATAAAAGGAGCAAAGCAAGCTAGATAAAGAAAAATAAAGAAAGGAAGGCCAATTCGATGGTAAAAAGAAAGATAAAGGAGAGATAAAGGAAGAGAGGAGCGTGGGGAGAAGATCAAGAGATAATCATTGCAAGACAACATTAGGGAGAGATTTATTCTAGCGACTGGGCTCTCTCTCTCTCTCTCTCTCCTAGACGTACTCCTTCCTGGTTTCTATCCTTTCGCTCCATTTCATCTATCCCTTCCTCTCTTCTCCTCTCCTAGTACTTAATTTTCTCTCTCTCTCCTCTCCTCTGCTCTCTTTCCCTAAATTTCACCTTTCTTTCATCTTCCGGTATTTTCTTCTCCCTTAGCTTTTTCTTACTTTCATTATGCTCTTTATTTTTTTTTGTCATTTCACTCCTTCACTTTCTTGTTTTATTCTGCTAGCTTCTCCCTGGATAGTCCTCTTCCTTTACTTTCTACATTCTCTTTCATTCTATTTCCTTTTCGTCTCTCTTTTTTACACTTAAATCTTGTCTTTCTATTCCTTCTCTTATTTTTCCTCTCTCTCTCTCTCTTTCTCTCTCTCTCTCTCTCTCTCTCTCTCTCTCTCTCTCTCTCTCCACTATTACTTCCTGTTCCTGTGCCATTTCTTTCTCCTTTCCCATTACTTTTCTATATTCATATTTTCTATTTTATTTTCTCTCCTCTCATATCCTCTTTCTTTTTCTTTCTTGCTTTTCCTCTCTTCCTTTTTCTCTTTCTTTCTTTTCCTCTCTTCCATTTTTTTTCTTGCTTTTCCTCTCTTCCTTTTTCTCTTTCCCTTTTCCTCTCTTTCTTCTCTCCAATGGACGTCCTCAATGAACCAGGAATAAGAGCACCACCTCTTTAAAAACTCTTCAATAGGCCTCTTTTCTCTCTCTCTCTCTCTCTCTCTCACTCTCTCTCTCTCCCTCTCTTCTCTCACCTCTCCTTCCCTCCCTCCTTTCATTCTCTCACCTCTCCCTCCCACACTCTCCATTTTTCTCAATGCTCCCTGCCTGCCTGCCTCTCCCTTTCTCCCACTCTCTCATCCTTCCTTCCTTTTACTTTCAACTCTCCCTTTTCCCCCCTCCCTCTATTTCTCCCTTCTTCCCATACTCGTACCTGCTTCACCCTTATTCTCATCCAACATTTTCCGTTCTCCCTTCCTCTCACCTCCCACACTTCTTCTCCCTCAACTTCCCCCCCCCCATTCTTCCTCTCACATCCCTCACCCCTACTTCCTCCCTGCTTTTCTCTCACCTCCCTCATCCCTCCTTCCATCTCCCTAGCCCCCTCCCCTTCCCTCCCTTCCTCCATATCTCCCTTTCTCACCCTCATCTAGTGTTGTGTCTGTGTGGTTCTTAGGCCTTGAGGGTAGGGAGAGAAAGAAAGGGAGTTAAAGAGAGGCGGAGGAAGGAAGGGGAGATAAAAGAGAAGAGAGGGGAGAAAGACAGGGAGAAGACGAGAGGTTGGGGGGAGGAAAGCTTGATAGTGAGGAAGAGGGAAGAGGGGAGATAAGGGAGGGGGATGGAAAGAAAGGGAGATAATGAAAGCGGGAGGGAGGAAGGGAGATTAAGAGAGAGGAGAGATAAATACAGAGAGGAGGAGGAGGAAAGAGAGTAAACCAAGGGGAGGATGAAAAAGAGATAAAGAGAGGAAGAAAGAAAGAGAGAGAGGAAAAGAGGGAATGAGCAAAGGGGATAGGTGGAAAGGGCGAGGGATGAAAAATGCAGGGAGAATACGAAACCAAAATGAGGGAGGGGGGAAGAGAGGAAAACACAGAACTGAGTAATACGAATGTGCAAGAATGAAAAACGAAGAGACGGAAAATGGAATAAAACGGGGATGGAAGAGGAAGGTGATGAGACAGTGAGAGGAGAGTAAGATGGAAGTGTGGGTGAGGAAATCTTGAGTGAGACAGTAAAGGGAGGAGGAAAGTGGAAAAGGAGGAGGAAACGGGAGAGGAGAGTGAGTGAGAGGGAGGAAAATGAGAGGGAAGGTAGAGGAGCAAATTCTGTGCTGAGGGAAACAAAATGAGAGAATAAAGAAGAGGGGACAAGAGAATAATGAACAGATGTAAATAAAAGGATGAAGGGTGAAATAAATTGAAACGGAAAGGGTGTTACGAAGGGATGAAGGGTGAATAAGACGTTACGAAGAATGTATGATGAAAGGAAGGATAAAGGAGACAAATAAAGGGAGGAATAAAGGAACTGATAAAAAACTTGAGTGAAACAACCTCTCTTCTTCAAACATCGTGGAAAAAAAACATGAATGGGAATCAGGAATGAATGATAGGCGGTATAAAGGGACGCCAAATAAACAATAACTACTAGAATCGTTTTTAAAATGGATGCAGTAAAATATAGAGGGGGGGATAAAGGAAGAAATAAAGACGCTAGAATGAACAAGGACTCCCCTCGTCGATCAATTTATCCATTTTCTATCCGTCTATTCGGCTGGACCAACTCGACATTTCATGTCACCCTTTTTTTTTTTTTTCTTTTACTTTCCATTTCTCCATCCCGCTTTTATCTTATTTTCCCCCCCCAATTTTCATACTCTTTAGCAGCTACTTTTCTTCTGCTAGCGGTGTTTTTTCTGTCTTTCTTTACCCTCATTTCTCTTCTCTAATTTCTTTCAAGCCCAACATTCTTCCTGTCTAGTCCACAATCTCTTCCGCGCCTATGTTTTTCACCTTAATCCTCTCTCTCTCTCTCTCTCTCTCTCTCTCTCTCTCACTCTTCACACTTTACCATGCATTTTCCTTCATTTTCTATCTGTTTATCATTCTTTTCCTTTATTTCCCTTTCTCTTCTCCTTTTTCTCTTTCTCTCTGTATGTCTGTCCGTCAATCTTTATCCTCCAAACCTTTTCGTCACCTCAGTCTTCATTTTCTTCTGTTATCCATTTTCTCTTACTCCCTATTTTCTTTAATTTCCTTACTCCTATTTCTATGCAATTTATTTCACCTTCTACGATGTCAGTGTGTGTGTGTGTGTGTGTATGTGTGTGTGTGTGTGTGTGTGTGTGTGTGTGTGTGTGTGTGTGTGTGTGTGTGTGTGAGAGAGAGAGAGAGAGAGAGAGAGAGAGAGAGAGAGAGAGTAATGAAGATAGTCAGAGAGGAAGAGGAGAGCGGAAAAAAGGGGAGAGAATTATGTAAGAGAGAGGAAATGAGATTGTGAGATAGTGCACATAAGAGAAGCCGGGGAGAGGAAGGAAGGAAGGAAGGGAGGGAGGAGGAGGAAAAGGGAAGAGAGAAGAAAGGCGGGTGAGAGGGGAAGAGGAAGAGAAGGGGGAGAAATGAAAGGAGGGGAGAGTGGAGGCGAAGAGAGTGGAAGAAGTACAAGAGGGAAAGGGGAGGGAAAAGGAGGGGAGAAGGTGGATAGACAGAAGGAAGAGGAGGGAGAAAAGGAAAGGGGGGAAGAAGAAGGGGGGAGGATGGAGGAGGGGTTGGGGAGGATGGAGGAGGGGTTGGGGGAGGATGGAGGAGGGGTTGGGGGAGGAAAGGCCAGTGAGATGGAGGGGGAATGGAGAGGAAATGTGGGTAGGTAAAATACGAGGAGGGAGAAGGGAGGGGGAACGAGGGGGTAAGGGTGGAAGGGAGAGGAAAGGTGTGTAGGTAAGATACGAGGGGAGGGAGAGAGGGACAGAAAGGTGAGAAACGAGAATGAAATGGGAGGTGGCTGGAAGGAGAGGGAGGGGGGAAGGAGGGAGGGAGATGATGGGGGGGGGTGGAGAATAGATAGACGAGAGAGAGAGAGAGAGAGAGAGAGAGAGAGAGAGAGAGAGAGAGAGAGAGAGAAAGAGAGAACTGAAGAGTGATGATATAAGGAAAAAGTAGAAAAAGGACTTAAGGTAGGATGGACTGAGATAAGTGAAGAAGTAGAGGAAAAAATGCAAGCCTGTGAGGAAAGGAAGGGGTGGGACAGAGGTAGATGAAGAGTGAAAGCGTATGGAAGAAGAGAAGGAAGAGAGGGAGAGGAGCGAGAAAGCGAGGAGCAGAATAAGTGCGAGTGAACGAGAAAGAGGGGAAATGAGACAGTGAGGGGAAAGTAAAAGAGAGTGAAAGGAGACTGAGAGAAGAGAGGCAGTGTAAGAGAGTAAAAGGAGAAGGAGAGAGGTGAGGAGAGTGAAAGGAGAAAGGAATGGGAGTGGGAGGAGAGTGAGTGAGAGGAGAGTGAGGAAAGTGAGTGGGAGGGAGGAGCGGGAGAGTCGGGAGCAGAGTGAGAGAGGGAGAGGAGTGGGAGAGATAATAAATGGGGGTGAGAGAGTTCTCATTTCACGGTCCGTCTGCTTGCCTGCATCACCCCCTCCCCCCCTTCCCGCCACAGCTACCACCATCCCTACCACAACTACCACCGTCATCACCACAACTATTTCCATTACAACCACAACTACCACAATCCTATTATCATTCGAACCAAAAACGATTCTGGTTCCAACTTCAACTACCTCCATCCTTAACACAACTCACATCACTCCTACCACACACATTTCCGTTCCTACCACAACTACTACCGTCCATACCACAACTCTCACAATCCCTACCACAACTACCATCATCATCAAAACACTCATCATTCCTACCACACCTACTTCTGTTCCTACCACAACTACCACCATCCATACCACAACTCTCACAATTCCTACCACAATTACCATCACCCTTACCACAGCACTCACCATTCCTACCACACAAACTTCCGTTCCTACCATAATTACCAACATCCTTACCACAGTACTCATCATTCCTGCCACACCTACTTCCGTTCCTACCACACCTACCACCATCCTTACCACAACTCTCATCATTCCTACCACAATAACCACCATTCATATCACAACTCTCATCATTCCTATCACACCTATTCCTGTTTCTGCTCCAACTACCACTAACCTTACCACAGCACTCATCATTCCTACCACACCTACTTCTGTTCCTACCACAACTACCACCATCCTTACCACAGCACTCATCATTCCTACCACAATTACCAACAACCTTACCACAACTCTCATCATTCCTATCACACCTATCTCTGTTCCCACCACAATTACCAGCATCCTTGCCACAACCACTTCCATTCCACCACAACAACTACTATCCTTATCACAACTACTTCCCTTCCTACCACAACCTACCAACATCCTTATCAAAATTATCATCAACTCGAAAACTACTTAACGTTTTCTCATCTCCAAACAACTAATACTACTACAACCATCCCTACCAAACTACCACTATCCCTAACCCACCTACCACCATACCTACCACAACTACTCCTCAACTACCAACCACACTTACTATCACACTTTAATAAACCACGATCCACAAGTACAATCATCCTGGTACCAACATCCACAACCATCATCAACCACAACCACCACCATCCACAATCCTACCACCATCCACAACTAGCACCAACCGCAACCACCACCATCTGCAACCCTACCAACATCCGCAGTTACCGCCATCCACAATAGCCATCATCTCCAGCTACCACCATCCACAACTACCACCATTCTTAGCCACCACCAACCACAGCTACCACCAACCACAACTGGCACCATCCACAGCTACCAAAATTTTGGCAAATAACCTGAACCCTCATTAATTCCGCCTCCAGCCCAGCTACCACAACTACCATCATCAATTTCACTACCACAGCCACCACAGCTGTCATCATTACACCCACTCCACCACCTCTACCACAATCACCACATTTCTAACAATCATAATCTCTACCACAATCACCACTTCACCCACAGTCACTTTAACAATTACCATCACCAAAATCATCACATCTACTACAACTAAACAATCGCATCTTCAACCGCAATTTACCACAATCATCTCTACCACAGTCACAACCTCTACCACAACAAGTATTTCTAACCACAACCACCCATCTCACAATCCCTTTAACGACCATCACCACAATTTCCGACGCTACCACAATGCACAAAACCACCACCACCATCATCCTAACCACACAGACTACCACCACATCATTCCCTTACTACTCTCATCATCACGACTAGCCTACTACACAAACTAGTAAACTATCTCCTCCACAATCCCAAGCCGTCCTAAGACCCGAGATTCACTTAACTACTTCAGACCGAGGATTTTCTAATTTTTTTTTTCCCTTATACCAGAAGATTTTATTCTGCTCAGTGGGGAGAATTTTCGAACTGGGGGGGAGGGGGGTTAGGTTCCAGCCTTCCTTAACCCCTTCAAAACAAGGTGTTTCCATAGTTGAAAAAAATCGTCTGGAGATAGCAAGTTAATACAAGACGTTACCGAGCTGAAGGCCTTTGGTTCCTTCTTTCTTGCATTAAAAAAAAAAAAAAGTGCGGACCTGGTGGAGAAAAAAATACTAACTTTTTTCTTTTTTATTTAACTCTAACTGGGCCTAAAAATGCCACCTCTCTATCTTGAATGTTAAGCTGTGACTAGAATAGGAATAGGATGCTAGTCACGAAGAAGTAACATGGATAGGATGTACGGCCACAGAGATGTCTAATTCTCTCACTGAGCAACGTGAAATAAGCTGCAAAAGGACGAAAATCTGGGAATATAGTACTTCGCCAACGTTAACCCTCTCATGGTCGGGATAACTTTAATAATTATTCCATTCAAGCTTACGACCTACGATTATATTTAGGTACAAGTGAGTCAAATGAGCCTGAGTGTTCATTAGCGCGATTACCACACAATTATCAACATTACCATTCGGGGACACACATCATTATCACCGTTCCAACGTAAAAGGTCACATTAACAAACTGGAGGTGAATGTAGTGCTAATAAAAACGGTAAAACAGTCACAGCGAAAGTATTGGTAACACGTGAAGTGCATGACCAACCACTTCAGTAATATAATGCATTTTTCATTTTGCAAGACTATCACCAAACGATTCTACTCGCTATGGAGACCCTTAAGTTGTGAGGAGATTAATGAAGGCTCTACCTAACACTTCCAACTGGAAGCATCCCTAAACTGCACCAAATCGTCTAGATAACAAATAAGATAAAAAATATATATAAATCATCAGATTGAAGTGCTATATACCGGTATACAAAAAATGGCCCCAAGCATGAGTAACTGATATAATGATCATAACATATGGCTATAGCATCAACAATGACAATACTACAGACAAATTTATGTTTAACAATAAGGTACTCATCATAGTTTTTACTGACAAAATTATATATATATATATATATATATATATATAAAGTACTCAAAACAGTTTTAGCGATTTGAGAGATAAAATATTATATATATATAAATATATATATATATATATATATATATATACAGTATATATATATATATATATATATATATATATATATATATATATATATATATATATATATATATATATATATATATATAAAGTACTCAAAACAGTTTTAGCGATTTGAGAGAGAAAATATTATATATATATAATATATATATATATATATATATATATATATATATATATATATATATAAAGTATGAAGGAATGTGACAAATTAAATAGAATGGATGGAAGACATGGGAAAAAAGGAACAGGAAAGTCAGTAGGATTATAGAAAGGGACTAACTATGGAAAATGGATATAAAAGGAAAATGAAAAAAACAGGGAAAATAAATAAATAGGCAAAATATAAATCAATATATAAATGCTCAATTTCATGTAGCCTACGGTACCGTTCTTTTTCATTTTCTCTCCATATTTTTAAATTCTCACCCTTTATTTGTTACTTCCAACCCGCCTCTCCAATCCTTCTCCCTAATTTCCTCATCATTCCCTTTCTCCTCTCCTCCTTCTCTCCCTTAAAACCTATCTTCTCTTATTATTCGTCCTCCTTTACCTCCTTTCCTCACTCTTTCTCCCTTCCTCGTCTTCTTCTCCCTTCCAGCCTATCTCCTGGTCTTACTCTTCCTCCTCTCTTTCCTGTCTGTCTTTCCTCCTCTCCGCTAATCCCAATCCATCACCTCTTTTTATTCTTCCCTCCTTTCCTACCTCATCTTTCTCTTCCTCCACCTTCCTCCTTCCCTCCTTGTCTCTCCGTCAACTCTCGATCCTCCTTATTTATCCCTTCCCCTTCCTCCCTCCTTTCCAATTCTGTCCATATTTTCTTCCCTTCATTCTCTCTCTCTTCCTTTCCACTTTCTTTTCTTCCTCTACATCTTCACTTTCCCCTCATTCTCTTCTCGTCTCTTCCTGTCTACCTTCATCATTCCTTCTCCAGTCTTTTCCTCTCCTCTTTTCTCCCCCCAATTCTCTTTTGCTCCTGTCAATCTTCTGCCTTTCTCTCTCGTCTCTCCTCCTCTCCTTGCTTTCTTCCTTCCACTCCATCTCTCCTCCTCCTCCTCTTCCTTCTCCTTCACTTTTCAGCACCTGTAAATCCTCGTTAATCCCTCTTTGTTTCTCCTCCTTGATCCTTCCCTGTTTTTCCTTCCCTCCTCTCTCTTCTCTCTCACGCTCTCTCCTCCTCCTCCTCCTCCTCCTTCTTCGTTTTTCCTGCCGCCTTTCTTTCACACCCACCCTCTCTCCCTCTTCCACACTTCCCTGTTCTTCCCTCTCTTTCTATCTTACCCTTTCTCTTTCCCTTCCTGTTTTTTTCTTTCTCTCTCACCCTCTATCATTCTCTCTCATACTCTTCTCATTTCTTCCCCTCTTCCTTTTCTGTTTTCCTTCTCCCCCCCCCGTCTCCTCCTTTCTTTCTTCCTTCCTTCCTTCCCTACCTTCTACCTATTCTTTCCTTCTTCCTTCCCTCACTCCTTTTCAGTCCTTCTCTCCTTCCTTCCTTATTATTCCTTCCATCATGCCTTTCCTTCTCACTTTTCTCCTTCCTTCTGTGTATTTATTTATTCCTTCAATGCGCTCTCCCTCCCTCTAGCTCCTTCCTTCCTTCCTTCATCCAATCTCTCTTGCATGCTCTTAATCCTTCCCTGTTTTTCATTCCCTCCCTCCCTCCTTCTCTCCTTTCTTCACCTAATCCTTCCAACACTCTCCTAATCCTAATTTGCCTCCTTCATTTTTACCTTCCACTTTTTATGGTACTTTCTTTTTCTTTTCTATATATTTTTTCTCTCTAAACTACTTTCTCAGTCAGCTCGTAATCTTCCTTTTCTCCCATCAACTCTCTCTCTCTCTCTCTCTCTCTCTCTCTCTCTCTCTCTCTCTGGAACAAAATAGGGGGATGAAGGAAAGAATAAGGAAAGTGGAGTAAGGGAGGTGAGCGAAGCAATGGAAGAAGGAATACTAAGAAGAATTAAGACAAAAGAGAAGAAGTGGAATATGAATCAAGGAGAGAAATGAAGAAATGAAGGAAAAGAGGCAGGAGGAGGAATACAAGAAGGTGGGTAAAAAGAGAGGGAAAGAAATTAAGGAAAATCGAAGGAAAAAGGGAGGAAATAATACAGAATGAGAGAAAGAGGAAGGAATATAGAAGGAGAGCAGAATAAAGGAATGAGAGAGAAAGAAAAGAAAGGAATGAAGAATACGAAAAACCTGAGAACTGAGAAAGAAGGATCAGAGGAGGAAAATTGGAAGAAGAAAAGGACTGTGGAGGAAAAAAAAGTGAAGGGAGGGATGAAGGATGGAATGAGGGAGGGAGGGAAGGAAGGTGTGAGGCAGAAATCTAGCGTGATCGTATATAACAGAGAGAGAGAGAGAGAGAGAGAGAGAGAGAGAGAGAGAGAGGATAAATAGACGCATAAGGCGATGGATGGATGGATGAATGGAAAGATAGACAGATGGACAGATAGACAGACAGACAGATGGATGGATGGATGGATGGAAGGAAGGAAGGAAGGAAGGAAGGAAAGGAAAGGAAAGGAAGGGAAGGGAAGGGAAGAAGGAAGGGATGAACGAAGAGAGGAAGGAGTTTAGTGATGTAAATAAAAAAGGAGGGGAGCGAAGGAATGGTAAGTAAAGTAAAAGTGAAGGAAGGAAGGAAGAAATGGTGAAGTGAAGGAGAGAATCGAAGAGAACGAAGAATAAGAGCATGATGGAAAATGAAGGAAGCCCAGTAAATCCTGATCAACAGTTCTATATCACACCCCAAGAAGGAAGGAAGGAAGGAATCAAGGAGAAGGATAACAGGGAAACGAGTGAATGAGGTCGTGAAAGAAGGAATGAAGTGAATGAATTACTAAAGACAGGCGTGAATGGAATGAAGAAATAAGTAGGTGAGGAAAGGGATTCGAGGGACAATGATCAAATTAAGTGAATGATGCAGGTAAGGAAGGAAGGAAAGAAGGAAGAACGGAAGGAAGGCATGTATGAAAAAACAAGAATTCGAAGGAAGTAAATGAAAAAAGTGTGAGTGATGGAGTGAAATATGGAAGGAGGAAGAAGGAAGGAAGGAAGGAAGGTGAAGGAAGAGCAGTACAGCCTGATCACGTATTCCACATCACAGCATCGCAATTTACACTCCATCGATTTACAGCACTGGTAGGGTCCGCCACCTCTCTCTCTCTCTCTCTCTCTCACACACACACACACACACTTTTCTAAGCTCCTCCCATCTCTTTCAGTTCCCTCTTTTATCGTCTACATACTAATCTCTCTCTCTCTCTCTCTCTCTCTCTCTGCACCCACTGTGATACCAAAACACATCACTTCTCTTCCTTCCCTTACTCATCTTATTCCTTCACCTTTTTCATACTCTCTTCCCCTCCCTTTCCTTTTCATTCTTTCCCCTGTCTCCTTTCACCAATTCCTCTCATTTTACTTTAATTTCTTGCCTCATCCCACACATCCTCTCCACTAAACTCTCTCCCTCCCTCTCACTCACTCTCTTCCACTTACCCACTCATTTCCCACTCACTCTCACTTCCACTCTCTTCCATTCATCCACGCTCGCTCCTTTATTTTCTCTTACTCTCCCTTATCTTAATCTCTCATTCGCCCTCTACTCATCCACTCACCTCCTACTCATCCTCACCTCCACTTACTTCCATCCATCCACTCTCACTGCTTTATTCTCTCACAAACTCACTCTCACCTATCTCACTCTCTGCTCATGCACTTCCCCCCACACTCCTCTCAGCAAATGGCAACTGAAGAAGATAAGTGCAATTAGAGAAGATTACGTTTCTTTCTTGATCATCAAAATAGGCGAAAGTTAAAGAATATTATCCACCCACCTTTCCATCCTACCTGCCCACATACCTACCTACCTACCTACCGACTAAGCTACCTACCTACCAACACACACACACACACACACACACACAAAAGAAAAAACTAATTCTCTCTCTCTCTCTCTCTCTCTCTCTCTCTCTCTCAAATATTCAACAAAACCTTGGGTAAAATGCGGGGAAAAAAAGAGGGGAATAAAAAGACGCAAGGAACAGTAAGAGGACAGGAAGAGGAAGAAGGTATGAGAGAGAAATGGAACGAAGTACTGCAAGGAAAGGGAGAAGTGGGAGGCGGGGTGGAGGAAGGAGAGGGTTTACATGGAACGGGTTAATGGAAAGGAGAGAGAGAGAGAGAGACAGACAGACAGACAGACAGACTGCAAGCTTCGTTCTTCCATTCCGATGACCACTTTTTTTCCTGCTACCGACCTATGATTTAATTCAACTTTAGAGTAAATGGTAAAAGAACCCCCTCTCTCTCTCTCTGTTTTATTCCTTCTCAAAATAAGAGCGATCTCTCATTATGAACAGTAGAAACTCTCCCAAAATTCCTCCTCTACTATTACCATTTATTATATTCTTATACCATCACATCATTTTATTTAGCCTACCGACTCCAATACCCTTTTTACTCTAACTTGGCCCAAAATTGCCATCTCTCCATGAGTGCTATGGAAAGGATGTCGAGTTGTAGCACTTTTTTTTTAAACCTTTGAGTTACGTGAGTTAAGCTGCAAAAGGACGAAAACTCTGGGCCAAGTTAACGTAAAAGGAGTATATTAATGGCATAGAAAAACACTCCCTTTATCCCCTTCACTAAGATAATGATTTAAATTGTTCTTTCCACAGCCAGACGATTTTATTCAGCTTGGGAGCCCCTCGTAGTGAAAAGGTTAAATAGGAGTATGGATGCAAAGGTGGGGAGGGAAGGGAAAGAAAAGGGAGAAAGGGGGAGGGGGCAGGGGAATTAGGGGGCTTGGTTTGGCTGTCAGGAGGGAGAATGGAGGGAAGGAGACGAGAGATAGGAGGAAAGGTGGAGAGAGGGTGAATGGAGGGAGGGAGGGAGGGAGGGAACGAGGGAGAAGTCCGATCATGTTTCCTGACAGTTGTGAACCCTCCCTCCATCCTTTTCCTCCCTCCCTCACCTGCCACCCTCTACCCCTTCCCTCTTTCCTTCTCCTTACCTCCATCCTACATTTCATCCTTCCATTTCTTTCTCCCCAATCTTCCACTCTCTCCCCTTCCTCCTTCTTACCCTCCTTTCCTACCGCCTTTTCCTTCTTTCTCTTACATCATAACCCCTCTCCTGCCTTTCCTTCATTATCCCTTCTCTTCTTTCACTCTCCCTCTCTCTT
Source organism: Coenobita brevimanus (assembly GCF_032717465.1). Classification (NCBI taxonomy): domain Eukaryota; kingdom Metazoa; phylum Arthropoda; class Malacostraca; order Decapoda; family Coenobitidae; genus Coenobita; species Coenobita brevimanus. Next base: position 20,648,140 of record NC_137004.1, read on the forward strand.
TCCTCCCACCCAACGCTTAATTGTTCCATTCTTCTTTCGTTATCTTTCACCCGACTTTTTACCTCTCCTTCCTACATTCCATCCTCTCTTCCTACATCCTATTACATCCTTACATGACATCCCATCCTACCCCTCCTTCGTATCCATCATCCTCATTTCTCTTCCTCCATTCTCTTCTCCGCTCTATCCTACCCATTCCCTCCTTCCTTCCCTTCATAATCCTTTCTTCCATACTCACCTTTCTCACCTGCCATCCTACCCCTTCTCTCCATCCTCTTTCTTCCTCCACCCGCATCTTACCTCACCTCCCATAATACTCGTTTCCTCCTCCTTCCCCTCCATTCTCCATCCTTTCCCTCTCCCATGTGCTACCCAATCCTACCCCTCCTGCCGTTCCTCCATCAGGTTCCCACTCCTTTCCTGCTTCCTTATACTCCATCCTAATCCTTCCTTATTTCCTTCTCTATTCTCTTACTCCTCCACCATCCTATGTATCATTATGTATTACGGTATTTCACGTTTACTCTCTCTCTCTCTCTCTCTCTCTCTCTCTCTCTCTCTCTCTCTCTCTCTCTCTCTCCAATAATCCCCCACAGCCAATCACAGCGACGGACCATTACAGTGACGTCAGCATGTCTTGAAGGGAGGAAGGAAGGAAATACAGAAGGAAGGAAGGAAGAAGGAAGAAAGGAAGGAAAGAAGAAATGAGGGAAAGAAGGAAGAAAGGAAGAAGAAAGGAAGGAAAGAAAAAAGGAGGGAAAGAAGGAAGAGAGGAAGGAAAGAAGGAAGAAAGGAGGGAAAGAAGGAAGAAAGGAAGAAGAAAAGATGGTACAATGGATGAATGGATGGATGAATGGAAGGAAAAGGTACGAAAGATGAATGGAAGAAAGAAAAAGGAAAGCAGGAAGGAAGAAATGGTGAGTGGGAGTGAAGGATGGAGCTCGGCTGAATGACAACGAATGAAGGAAAGGGAAGAAAATGGAAAGGAGGGAGAGAAAAGTGTAACAAGAAGATGGATGGGCAGATGGAGGCACAAGGAAGAAAAAAAGTGAGGATGAGGAATAAAACTAATGAGGAACAAGGAAGAAAAGAAGTGAGGATGAGGTATAAAATTAATGAAGAACAAGGAAGAAAAATGAGGAAGAAAGTAACGATGAACAGATGGGTGAGAGATAATCCCAACGGTAAGGCAATACTAACAGGGATACATTCTTTTCTCCAAGTCCTGTTTCGTCAGCATCCTTCTCATTTTCCTGTGTCTTTCTCCTTCCTCTCCTTCTTACTCAGTTTCCTTCATGTCCCTCCTTCATCTTCCTTTGACCCCTTCTTCCAGTTTCTCTCCTTTCCTCTTCCAACACAGGCAAAGAGGACTCATCATAAAGGTAATGTTCTGTGTGTGTGTGTGTGTGTGTGTGTGTGTGTGTGTGTGTGTGTGTGTGTGTGTGTGTGTGTGTGTGTGTGTGTGTGTGTGTGTGTGTGTGTGTGTAAAGGAACAGAATTCGGAGGAAAAAAAAAAGTGAGAGGAAAAAGGGCTAGTGGAGGGGAAGGGTAAAAGAGTACTATGGAGTGAGGGTAACAGGACAGAGAGACCAATGATAATGACAATGAGACGAATTACGTGACACAAAACAAAATAAATAAGAAAAGACAAGAAATAAAACAAGGGATGACACAGCGTGGACAGGGAGGAGGTAAAGAAAACATGAACTGAAAGGAGAACAAGAAAAAACGAAGAAAGGGACAGAGAAGGAAGGATAATGTTAAGAAAAGGATGGATGAGAGGAAAGGGGAGTATGGAAAGAGGTAAAGACAAGCAAATGAAAACCAAACGAAGAAAAACAGGATATAAACCAAGGGGGGGGGGGAGAAAGAGAGAGAGAGAGAGAGAGAGAGCAACAAAAAAAAAGAGGGGGAGGGGAGGGGATGAAGGAGGGAATTAAGACTGGTGCTTAGAGGGTGTTGAAGACGCTCCAGTAAGACAGGACTCTCTCTCTCTCTCTCTCTCTCTCTCTCTCTCTCTCTCTCTCTCTCTCTCTCTCCCCCAAGACTGCAAATGAAACGAATGAGGAATGATGTGGCATAAGTGCGTACACAGAGGGAGAGAGAGAGAGAGAGGGGGGGGGGAAAGGAATGTGAGAAGTAAAACAAGTGAGCAAACAAGAGAGATAAAGTGACGGAGGGAGACAGCGCAGGTATGGCAGAGACGAGGGGGGGGGAGGAAGGGGGTAAAGGAAGGAGAGGGGAGAAGCGAAGAGAAAGGGAGAGCATAGGGAGACGAAAAGAGAGAGGATGAAAGAGCGAGGAGAAGAAGAGGGCACAAGAGGGTAAGCGAAGGTGAGGGAAGGAAAGAAAATGGGGCAGGGGAAAACAAGGAAAAGATGGGGAAGGGAAAGTAGGGAAAGGGAAAGTAAGGTGGAAAAGAGGAAAAGGGAAGTAAGAGGAGACAAGAGGAGAAAAGGGCGGGAGAAAGGAGAAATTGGAGATACTGAAAAGGGAAGTAAGAAGAGAGAATAGGTGGGGGGAAAAAAAAAAGACAGGAAAGGAAGAACGGAAATTATAATAAATGTACCTAAGAGAGAGAGAGAGAGAGAGAGAGAGAGAGAGAGAGAGAGAGAGAGAGAGAGAGAGAGAGAGAGAGAACCGAGACATCCCCCAAACATTCCACCATCACAGACCGCCACCAAGTATGTCTTAAATATTGACTTGGAATGTGAGAAACCGGCACCGCTAATTCTCACTAATACGTCCTCTGTCAGCCGGGGGGAGGGGGGGATGTGAGGGAGAATTATAGTGGGAGAGATGAGAGGGAGGGGAAGTGATGTGAAGGAGAATAATAGTGGGAGATGAGAGGGAGAGGGGAGGGAGTGATCTGAAGAAAGTAGGAGGGAGAAAGAGGTGATACGGAGAGACAGAGGAGGATGTGACTGAAGATGGGAAGGTGGAGGGTAGGAGGAGGGTGTTGATAGGGAGGGAAGGAGGAAGGATGGATAAAGGAGAGAGAGAGACAGGGATGCTGGTGCGCGGGTGGGTGGGAGAAGAGTGAATTGGAGAAGGGATGAAGGGAGAAAAAAAAAGTGCGAGAGAAGGAAGGTGGACGGAGGGAACGGAGGGATTTGGAGATGAGGAGGGGTGGAGAGACAAATGCTGGACAGCGAGAGAAGATGGAGAGAGAGAGAGAGAGAGAGAAATACAAGAGGGAAGGTGGGGGTGTGTGTGAGGAGTATTTGAAACGGAGGTATGGGGGGGAGGAGGAGTAGGAAAGAAGGGAGGGGAAAGGGATAGCAGTGCTTTGGACAGGAAGGAAGGATAAGAGAGAGTGACTTGGAGAGAAAAGTAGGGAGGGAGAAGTCATTTGGACTAGGAAAGAGGAGTCATTTGGATAAGGAGGGAAGAGTCATATACATAGGGACTAGGGAGGAAGATGGGGAAAAGGAAGGAGAGGGGAAGAAAGGAAGACAGGGAAAAATAAGATGAAAGTAGGGAGAATGGAAGGAAAGAGGAAGAAAGGAAGATGGAGGAAAACAAAGGGGGGGGAAGAAAATATAGGAGAAAGGAAGAACTGAGAAGGAGAAGAAGAAAGGAAGATGGGGGAAAGGAAGAAAAGAGAAAAGAGGATGATGGGGGAAGGGAGTAGAGGGGAAGAGAAGAGATATGGGAGAGGAAGGAGGGGGGAAGAGAAAAAGATGGAAAGGAAGGAGAAGTGAGAACAGGACAATGGGGGAAGGAAGGAGAAGGGAGGATAGGAAGAAGTGGGGGAAAAGGAAGGAAAGAGGAAGAGAGGAAGATGGAGAAAGGAAGGACGAGGTGGGAGAGAAAGATGTGGGGAAGGGAAGAGAAGATGGGGAAAGGGAGGAGAAGAAGAAGGGAGGAAAAGGAAGGAGAGGGGAAGAGAGGAAGATGGAGGAAGGAAGGAAGGAGAAGGGGGGAGAGAAAGATGTGGGGAAGGGAAAAGATGAAGAAAGGGAGGAGGAAGGAGGAAAGATGAGAGGGAAAGGAAGTAAGACAGGGAAAGGAAGGCCAGGGGAGTTGCTGGGAGTGGGTGAGGGGAAAGGTGCAAACTGGATATTAAGGAAAGAAGGGAAAGGGAGGAAAGCAGGTGCGACTTGATGTGCATGGGAGCCAAAGAAAGCGAAAAGCAAAAAGAATTGACTTAGAGAGAGAGAGAGAGTGTGTGTGTGTGTGTGTGTGTGTGTGTGTGTGTGTGTGTGTGTGTGTGTGTGTGTGTGTGTGTGTGTGTGTGTGTGTGTGTGTGTGTGTCAAGTACTGGCAGAAACAGACTAACAAATAAAAACGAAGGGGAAACGAAAACCAACAAGCAAATTTACGAACAAAACACCAAACACCAAATACCCCAAATAAAAACAACAAAAAAACAATAAAAATAAATAAAATAAATAAATAAATAAATAAATCCCACCTCGATAATTACCGTAACATTACCTGGATTTCCACGTTACTATCGGGGGGAAAAATTACCAAATATAATTCCAGAGAAAAAAATTATCTGGGTTTTAACTCCTGAAAGGCTGAAAAAAAAAATATATATATAGAATGGGAAAAAAAAATTAAAGTGAAAAAAATACACTCAATCATTAGGCTTGTGAAAAATGCTTAATAGGACGCCGGTGAGAGAGAGAGAGAGAGAGAGAGAGAGAGAGAGAGACACGGGGAAGAAGGAAATCAGAGAAAAGAAAAATAACAAAAGCGAGAATGAAAGTAAAGAAAGTATGGAAAGAGAGCGGAGGGAAAGGAGAAAGAGGAGGAGGAGGAGGAGGAGGAGGAGGAGAAACTGCGAAGGAAGAGTACGAGCTCTCTAGAGAGGTGGAGGGGAAAACGGAGAGGAGGAGGGGCAGGGAGGAGAATGGGGGGGGGGGGGCAGAAAGAGGAAGTGTGAGAGACTGAGTGTGTAATATTGTGATGGGAGAGGCACAGGGAGAGAAGATGAGAGTGGAGAGGAGGAGGAAGGAGAGGGAAGGAGGGGGGGGCAGGGTACGGGGAAAGAGACGGGGAAGAAAGAGGAGGAGACGGTGGAAACAGGAAGGAGAGAGAGAAGGAGGGGAGAGGAGGAGGGGAGGGAGGGTAAGAGAGGGGAAGGAGGGGGAGGAAGGAGTAATGAAGTGAGAGAAGGAGGAGAGGACGCGAAAAGTGGAGAAGTGGGGGAGAAAAGGTGAAAGATGCAGAAGTTTGGCATTCTGGGAAAAAACGCGAACTTGAGAAAGGAGGGAGAGAAAATGAAAAGAAGGGAGGAGGAGGAGGAGGAGGAGGAGGATGTGAACGAAAGAGGAAGAAGAAGGAAAAAGAGAATGAAGGAGTTAGTACGAGGAGAAAGAGGACGAAAGAGAGAGGAGGAAAAAAGAGGATCACCAAGGAGGAAGGAAGAGAAAAAAGAGAACAAAAAGGGAAGGAGGGACGAAGAGGGAAACGAAAGAGGGAGGAAGAGGAAGAGGAGAAGACTAAGAGTAAGAGGAAGGGGTGAATGTGTGGAATGGCACTCGTGACACTGTCCCTCATTGAAGTGGAAATGAGGTCTGATTCCTTCCCTTCATTTCTACCTCCCCTCTTCCTGCTCTCCCTTCCTCCTCCCTCAATCTTCATACCCTCTCTTCCCTCCTTCTCTCCCTTTCTTCTCTCCCTTTGTGTCTCCTTCTCTTCCTCCTCTCCTTTTCTTCCTCCTTTTTCCCCTCACCTTTCCCTCTCCTCCTCCTCTCCCTTTCTTCTTCCTTCTTCCCAACTTCATCTCTCTCTCTCTCTCTCTCTCTCTCTCTCTCCTCACCCTGTCCTTTTCTTTTTTCCTACATTCTACCTTCGTTTTTCCTTTCCTCCATTCCTTCACTCATCTTTCCTCTGTTCTCTCTTCTTCCCTTCCCCTCTGCTCCTCTTCCTTCCTCCCTACCCTCTCTTATATATTTCCTCCTTTGCACCCTCACCCTCCTTCCATCCATTCCTCTCTCTCTCTCTCTCTCTCTCTCTCTCTCTCTCTCTCTCTCTCTCCCCAAAACTCCTCACCCATTTTCTTTTCCTCCCTGCAAATTAGAGAGAGAGAGAGAGAGAGAGAGAGAGTCAGCATGTACTTTTTTCAACCAATTTCTGACAGTCCAAAATTTTCATGTTTTTCTTTAATTTTTCGTCTCCAATTCGGACTGGGTAAAGGGAGGGAGTGGTGGGTGGAGAAAGAGACTATAGTTTTATTTTTTTTTCACTTTTTTATGGCTAACTTTTACTTATGTGGTTATATAACAATTATTTATGGGCTCTCTCTCTCTCTCTCATTACTTCTCACTTACTCCATCAATATCGCCAGGAATTTGTCTCAACTTTGCCCCCTGCATCATCAGTTTCCTCCCCTCTCCCTCCCTCCATCCATCCATCTCCCCTTTTTTTTCTCTCTCCTCTCTCCCTCCCTTCCCTGTATTCTCCCTCCTTCCCTCCTACCTTCCCCTCTGCCTCCCTTTCCTGCCTCCCCCCCCCTTCCTTTCCCTCCACTCTCCCTCTTCCTTTCTCCTTCCCCAATCTTCTCTTTTCTTTTTTTTTCTCTCTCTCTCTTCTTCCCTTCTACCTCACTCCATCTCTTCCTCCTTTCTTCGTCACACCATTATTACCTCCCTCCCTCCCTCCCCACTCTGGCCTCTCCCTTCCATGTTCTTCCCCCTGCTTTCCTCCCTCCGTCCCTCCCTCCCCCTCCCTATTCTCTCTCCTCCCCTCTCCCCTGTTCTCTCCCTCCCTCCCTCATTCTTGCCAGATGGTTGCTTCAATTCCAACTTTTCTCCTCATCACTTTCCTCCTTCCTCCATTTCTCTCCCTCTCCTCGCAGATCTCCTCTCTCCTTCGTTCTCTACTACTTTTTTTCCCCTCGTGCTGTACCCAATTCTTTTTTAAATTTAATATATATGTTTCAATAATATAATCACAATATCTAAGTCATCATCATAATTTCTTCCTTATCATCATCATCATTACATATTCTCTCTCTCTCATTAACACCACACGATTTTATTCAGCGTAAGACAGGCTGTTACGAATACTTGAGAAACAAACCTTTACGCTACGAAACATTTCACCTTAGCCGGATAACACACTTGGCTGTAGCTAAGACAAAGTAAAAATACTACAGTAAAGGAGTGAACGTTTCTACTTTAAATTACCTTACTAATAATTTGCCCTGTACTTCGACTGGCGGAAGAGTATAATATTATGCTAAAAAATAAAGAAGAAAGACATGACCCTTTATGAATAATTCTTTGGCTGAGCATAGAGAACGTCCAATAATTCTTAGCTTGCAAGGGACATTTTTTTTTTCTTACCTAGCACAAATACACCTCAGCTAAATGGTTAATGGTCCAGACTACGCCGGACAGGAAAATAGGAAAATAAAGGAACATTAAAATATACTAAATGGAACGGATCACACATACACATATCCTACCATTCATTCCTACAGGCTCACCATTTTTTTTTTTTTTTGGGGGGGGGGGATCTTTGCATAGTACTTCTTTCCTCCAATTAAAACTTCAAGCTTTTTAACAACCACGCGTGAACGATTTTCAAAGCGATTTTTTATTACTTAGCATATTTCTTCCCCAGTTCCTTCCCTTTTTTTTTTTTTTTTTCTTGTCAGCTTTCCTTCGTTATAACTCCTTTAATCATCCATTTTTCCATCTCCCTCATTCCTGCCCAAACGTTACCTCCACTTTTAACTTCTCTCGTCTGCAGTCTCTCTCTCTCTCTCTCTCTCTCTCTCTCTCTCTCCAATTTTTGCTTTCGCCATTTTTCCTTTTTCTTTCAAACTCCCTTCAAAATCCTCTTCAATCACGTTTTCACTTCTCTCCTTCGTAATTCCATCGCACTCTGTAATTTTCACCCCCCCCCTCTCTCTCTCTCTCTAATATTTACGATTGTGGCCATTCACGTTTCCTTCTTTACAACATCCTGGTCTCCATCTCCTCCATTAGCCCACCTTCATCCCTCTCTTCCATAATTCATCTTTTTCCTCCACTCTTTTCCTCTCTCCTTCCTCCCCACTTCAATCAAAACGTAGATTTTTTTTCTCTCCTTCCCTTCCCCTCCTTTTCAGATCACTGTTTTCTGTTTTTCTTTCTATTTCTGTTTTCTTCATCTGTTTTCCACAGTACACCCTTTTTCCATGACTCTTTCCTCTTCCTATCCACCTCTGCCACAACATTTTTTTTTTCCTTCACCTGCCTCTTTCATCTAATTCCTTCCAGCCTCCCTTTCTTTCTTGCTTCGTCTTCTTCTTCTTCTTCTCTCTCTCTCTTACACACACACACACACACATACACATTTCAGTCGTTCTTTTTCCTTTTCTTTCCTCTCTCTTTCCGTTCTTCTAGTCAATCTCTCTCTCTCTCTCTCTCTCTCTCTCTCTCTCTCTCTCACTCTCACCTGATTCGTTTTTTTCCTTTTTTTCCTCCCTCTTTCTTCCTTTCTTCCAGTCAATCTAATTCCTCTTCACTTTTCCTCACTTCAATCACAACGTCAATTATTCCCTTCACTCCTTCGCACCACATTCGACCTGACTTTCCCTTTTCTTCATTCTTCTTTCATATTTTTTTTCCTTCTTCCTCCTTTCATTATTTTCCCTTTACTATTTCCTTTCCTTCTAACCAGCTCAACTACAAGGCAGAGATATATATAATTTTTTCGTCTCTCCTCACTTCATTCCTTCTCCTTTTCTCTCCTACTCCATCTCTCTCATCTCATTCCTTACAGTTCTCTCTTTTGTTTTTCTTCTATCCTTCCATAATTCATTTTTCTCCCTGACTCTACTTCTTTAAATTCCTTTCTGCATACTCTAATCTCCATCTTCTTCTATTCCCACTTCTGCTCTACCTCTGTCATCTCTTCTCATCTTTACCTCACTTCCAAGATCACATTTTCAAATCTCTCCTTCGCAGTTTTTCTTCTCTTTAGTCACTCCGTCAAGGTAACTCTCCTAACTTGTCACATATTTCTCCTCTCCCTTCACTCACTTCCGCCTACTCTTAATAATCTCCTATTTCCATTACCGCATCTTCTTTATCTTCCTGTTTCTTCTCCTTGACAATTAGTCACCATCCTCTCTTCCTTCACTCCTCTTAACTCATTTTCTTAATCTGTCATTCATTTCTCCTTGCCTCTACGAAATTTTTCGCTCACCCTTAATCTTTTCCTGGTCCCACTGCTACATCGTCTGTCTCTCTAGTCTTTCTACTGTTCCTTCATCTTCCCTTTAATCTGTCACTTTAATTTCTTTTTCCTACTCCCATTACCCCATTCTGCTCTCTCTCTCTCTCTCTCTCTCTCTCTCTCTCTCTCTCCCACTTTTTTTTTTTCATTTTAAGTGTCATTTTATTTATTTTCCTATTCCCACTATCCCGTTCTGCCCATCTTTTTTTTTCTCTGTCTGTCTGTGTGTCTCTTTCTTTCTCTCTCTCTCTCTCTCTCTCTCACGTCTTTTTTTTTTTTTTTCATTCCCCAGCCTCTCATTTTCTCTAACTTCTTACTTCCACTATCACATCTTCGGTCCTTTTGTTTCATCTCTTTCACGTTCTTTCTTTCCCTCTTAAATTTCATTCTCTCTAACTTTCGAAATTTCAATACCACGTCTTCTTTCACTCTGTTTTCTCTCATAACTGTTTCTTCAAAGAGACAAGCACAAGCAGGTATTACCCTCTTCACTATGATGTGTGTGTGTGTGTGTGTGTGTGTGTGTGTGTGTGTGTGTGTGTGTGTGTGTGTGTGTGTGAGAGAGAGAGAGAGAGAGAGAGATTCATTAACTCTTTCAATATGAGAGATCTTTTCCAAGCTGAAATACATTGTCTGGAAAAAAAAAAACTCTTAAAAGAAGCACAAACATGGGAAAAGTATGTGGGTATTAGTTATGTGGGTATATGGAATGTCTGTATGTGGGTATAAGGTATGTCTGTATGTGGAAAAAACGTATGTGGGTACAGGGTATGTCGAAATATGCTGTGTGATTATTAGGTATATGAGTATGCAGGAATTATGTGGGTAGAGGTAGGCAGGTATAAGGTATGAGGGTAGTGTACTATCTATCAGGAATGTTTGGGTGTAGGCTAGGTGGTAATAGGGTAAGTAGGTCAGTGAGCACAAGGGCACAAATAGGTAAAAATTAGACACCGATGGAGTTTACTTTCTGTGCTTGCAATAACAAAAGCCCTGAATTAAAGTACCCGGAGACGGCCAGAACGAATGAAATGTGTCACCCAACGTAAGGAAAACAGGTGTCACCCATCTGAAGGTACGCTCCTCAAAGGGTCGCCCCAACACGCTCCCAATTTGGCATGGGAATAAACTCTGACATTAGCGAGGACGTGCGTGTTATTTGGGGCCAGGTGAGGTGAAAGCAGAGGGTCACGGGGGGGTCGGGAAAAAAAAAGGGCATTATCGCTGAACCGGGGTAAATGTACACACCAAGCACCAAGGGGGACGTCTGAATTTATTATTATTATTTTTTTTTGAGGGGGCGGTGTTTTGAAAGTGGTTGTTGCAGGTGTTTGGTATGATGCAACTTTCTTGGCTTACGTCAGCTCCCGGTCTGACAAAAATAAATGTGTACAGTACATATATAAATCACTAAGACAAATGAATATCAACAGGTAAATAAAAAGGTATGAATAAACAAGTAAATTAGAGTAGATAAATGAAGTATAATAAAAATAACGGTATACAATTACGAAAAAAAAAAAACGAACAATAAAACCTATATACCACAAAACAACTACCAGAAAATACATAGATAAAAAAAAAAATACACGTAAAAGAGGGGTATCCATATGCAAAAGCCTGGGTCAGTATCCTCCTATGACCTAATCTAAACCCCTTAAGTAAGTGAAGGAAAAATCGACCGACGGTAGTTAAGATTAAGACAGGACTCCTTGTTTTCACTACTTTACATAATATCTGCCTGTCTTTTTTTTTCTTCCTCTTGGTGTTTTCCTAGTTTCTTTAACACACTCTTTTCTTCCTCGTCCATTTCTCTTTTTTCTTTCCTTTTCCATTCTTTCGTCCTCTTTTCTTCCTAGTCCACATGTTTGTTGCACTGTGACTGTCTCTTTCTTCCTGCTCTTTTTCGTCTCTCTCTTCCTGCTCTTTTTCGTCTCTTTTCCTTCTCTTTTCCTCCACTTCCACGTCTTTATTTTTGCATCTCTTCTTCTTCATCATCTTCTTCCTTTCTTCTTCTTCCCCTTCTTCTTTTTCTTCTATTTTCTCCTCCTCCTCCTCCTTCTCATCCTCCCCTTCTTCTTCTTCATCTTCTTCTTCTTCCCATCCCACTTCTCCTCCACATTAAACCCCAATCTGATATCAGCATTTTCTTCCCTTTATCTATCGCTGCCTCTTCTCCCTCCTTTCATCTTGTGTTTATCTTGTCAATCTCGGGAGGAAAGAAGATGGAGAGAGGGAGAGAGGAAAGAAGAAGATGAGGGAGAGAGGGAGTGAGTGTCGAGAGAAGGGGGGGGGGATGGAGGGAGGAGGGATATAGGTATGATGGGAGAGAGGAAGGAAAGAATGAGGAGGAAGGAAAGGAGGAGGAAGAAGGGAAAAAGGAACAGGGAGGAAGGAATAAAGAAGGAAGGGGAAACGGAGAAAAGAAAATGGGAAGGTGAACAGGGACGGCAGCAAGACGGAGAGAGAGGGGGACAGAAGGGAAGAAGGAATGAGGGAATGTAGACAGAAGAGGAAAGTGAGAGACAGAGAGAGAGAGAGAGAGAGAGAGAGAGAGAGAGAGAGAAATGCCTTGCAAGTCCCCAGCTGGCGTAACAAAAACACTCTAGTGATGAAACACTTGGAAAGCGGACTAACTCTATTCAATCTCTTATAAACAAAAATGGCCTTGTCCCTCACACTGTCACACTTATCACCTTTACCATCACACTCATCACCTTCACCATCACATTCGTCACCTTCACCATCACCCTCACCACCTCACGACCTGATCTACAGTCTGCAAGGACTAACCCAAGAATATTAACACCTTCACTACGATGATCAATTTCAATATTCTTGCTGACTCATGATTATTTTTATATGTGCTAGGAATAGGGAATTAAATCAACCCTTTCAGTACGGTGCCCTCCATTCCTTTATAGTCTTGCCTACTTCACAATATATATTTTTTTCTGGATACACCTCTCGTTGAGCAGGATTTCGTAATTATACCTCCATTTTCCCAGTCATTATAAGAAGTCATACCCTAGCACAAATCATACCAAATAATCAATGAATGAATAAATACAATAAAAAAGCGTCAATGTACAGGACAAGATAAATGGCCAATTACAAGGATCTACAAAATGATTCTGACGTAGGGTAACAAATCGTGGGAGTAGATCAACATAAAAATAACTGAAATGAAAGGTGTCCACAGGGTCTACAAGCTATCAAAGTCCTAACACACAGACGGTTCCATGACCTTCAGTTCTGCTGATACTACAAAAAATTGCGGCAGAAAGAAAAGTAACGCAGCAGAAGGTGGGATAGTAACTGCAGCTGCTGTTACTATTTACAAGAGCAAGTATCGGTACGGCAAATAATAATAATTACTAATAATAAAAATAATAATAATAATAGTAATACTAATACTAATACTAATAATAATAATAATAGAACACCAGAAAAATTATCAAGGACTTTCACCGAGTTTCCCCCCCACACACATACACAAAAATGCAAAGTCATTACCGTAGATAGTCGAATAAAAAAAATAAAAAAAAGGATATGGACAAGAAGGATATCCACGAACAGACAGACAGACAGGTAACAGACAGGCAGGCACAGACAGGCAGAAATAAACAGTGATCAGAGCAGATTTTCCGTGCAGGTGGACTAATTAAAAAGAAAATGGTAAAAAACTGCAATATTATCAGTGCCAACATTTACAGTTTCTCTCTCTCTCTCTCTCTCTCTCTCTCTCACACACACACACACACACACACACACACACACACACACACACACACACACACACACACACACACACACATTCTAACCAACTTTCCTTCACTCTTTCTCTTACCTTCTCTTTCCCATCTCCCTATCTAGCTGCTTCTCTCGTCCCCACCCTTTCTCCTTCCCTCACACCATCCTGCCTCCCTCCCCTCCTTCCCTATCCTCTCACCCTTCTTCCCTTCCCTATCCTCTCTCACTCCCCTTGCCTTCGTCTCTCTCTCTCTCTCTAATAAATCCATCCACCCTTCTATCCACTCTCATTCTCCTCCTCCTCCTTCTCCCCTCACTCCCTACCCTTTTTCGCCTCCCCCTATCCTTCCTCCCTCTCCCCCTGCCCCCCATTAGCCCCCTTCGTGTGCCCATTAAGTGGCTTTTCGCGTGGACCATTACCTCAAATTTCCCTCTATAACTGGGAGGAAAAAATGGGGTTCGGTCTCAGCGGGAGGGAGAAATGGGGGGAGGGAAAGAGGGAGGAAAGAGACGGACAGTGGGGAGGGGACGAAGAGAGGGAGGAATGAGGAAGGGGAGAGAGAGAGAGAGGGAGGAATGGGTGAGGGAAGGGAGAGAGGGATAAATGGGGGAGGGAAGGGACAGAGGGAGAAATGGGGGACAGAGGGAGAAATGAGGGAGGGATGGAAAAGGGAGAGGAACGGGGAGGGGAAAGAAAGAAGAAGGAATGGGGGGGAGGAAAAGTCGGGGAAGGGAAGAGGGGTGAGAGGAATGGGACGAAGGAGGATGGAAAAAGGATGGGAGAAAGGGCAGAAGAGGGAAGGAGAGGAGAGAAAGGGAAAAGGGTAATGAAAAGGGGGAGGGGAGGGAGAGAAAAACAAGGTAATGAGGAAGAAAGAAGACAGGGATGAAGAAAAAAAAAAGGCCAAAGGAAAATGGCAATAACAGTGAGATGAAGGAAAGGGTGTAAAAAAAAAAAAAAACGGTACAAGGAAAAAAGTCAGAAGCAAGAGAGAGGGGAAAGAACGATGACTGTAGGGAAGGAATGAGCGGAAAGAGGGAGGGGAAGGGGGAGCAGGCTAAGAAGAAATGAGAGGGGAATGAGAAGGAGGGAGAGGGGGAGGGAAAAGGGAGGAGTGTGTAGAGGGGATTCCAAGAAGTAGCAGGAGAGGAAAAGGCATCATTTTTTCCCTTTTCAAGCCAACCTTTGTCACCTCCATTTGATCACCTCGCGTTTTTCTTCACTCCTTCGTCTGCCCATCTCTAAAGTCTTCTATTTCTTAAATATCTCTCTTCTCAAAATTCTGATTCGTATTATCATATTCTCACCCGATTTTTTTCATTTTTACTTCCTTTCTGGATTTTCAACACTGGAGCACTCTCGTTTCTTTCTTTTTTTCTGTTTCTCCTTAATTCTTTTTCTTTGCCTCATTTTCCAGTCCTTATTTAATCTCTGCTCTTAGGTTTCATTCTCTCATATTCTATTCTTTTTTTTCCCTCCTTCACTCTCACTTTCCAATATTACTGCTCCATACTCTCATTTTCCTTAGTCAACTACTCTTCTTTTTCCTCCTTCCTTCTCTCTCTCTCTCTCTCTCTCTCTCTCTCTCTCTCTCTCTCTCTCATTATTCTCGATCACTCCTTTCTTCCTCCAGCCTCTTACCTCCCTCCTCCTCCATCCCCCCTTCCCTACCCTCCTCTTCCAGCCCTCCTACTTGTTGAAGGAACCATACACTCTTAAGGTTAAAATCTGACACTTTATGAAGACAAACTGTTCCTTAAGTCCTATCTTTTTTCCCTCAAGCAATTCTGAGGAAGGCGGAGGAGGGTAAAAGGGGAGAGAGAGAGAGAGAGAGAGAGAGAAAGAAGATATTACTGGAAAGGATAATATGTAGGAGACAGAGTAAAATGAGAGAGAGAGAGAGAGAGAGAGAGAGAGAGAGAGAGAGAGAGAGAGAGAGAGAGAGAGAGAGAGAAGATATTACTGGAAAGGATAATATGTAGGAGACAGAGTAAAATGAGAGAGAGAGAGAGAGAGAGAGAGAGAGAGAGAGAGAGAGAGAGAGAGAGAGAGAGAGAGAAATTCATCAGCAACAGAAAAGAAAGAGAGAGAAAAAAAAGTATGCAACTCTATCCACGCCAGATAAAAATACGAGAGGCAACAATGGAGAATAACAATAGGGAGAATGGAGGAGAGAAGAGGAGGAGGAGGGGCAGGAGGAGAGAAGAAGAGGGGGAGGAGGAGGGGGAGGAGAGGGGGAGGAGGAGGAGGCCCTTGATAACAATAATAGGAGAAGAGGAAGAAAGAGAAAAAATATTATGTACAAAAAAGTATGGTCAATATGAGAGTGGGTGAAAGAGAGGCAGCCTTTCTACATTTAATCCTTTATGGGTCTCTCTCTCTCTCTCTCTCTCTCTCTCTTCCTAAACCTTCTTTTCTCGTTTCTCTCCATTTTACTTTTCTCCCTTCTTCAGCAATTCCTTCGTATCCTCCTTTCTCCTCCTCACATTCTCAACTCTCTTTACTCATGCTTCTTCCTTCAATTACATTAAGCACCTTTCACTCTTCATTTTCTCTCATTTACTCACTTTCTCAATCTGATCCTCCCTCCCTGCACCACTTTTCTTCCTCGCCTTTCCTTTCCTTCTCATTCTGTTCCTTTTCTTCCTTCTTTCCCTTTCCCTTCTCTCTCTTTTCTTAATTTCCCTTCCCTTGCTCCCCCTCCTTTCCCTTTTTTCTGCTCTCTGACCCCTTCCTTTCAATACAATCTTCACCCTTCTCTCCCTCCCATTCCCACCCTTTTTATCCCTTCCCCTTCCTTCTTGCCCGTTATCTGTCTTCCTCCACTCTCTTACCTTCTCACATTTTCTCTCCTCCTCTTACATTCCTCCTCTCCCGTGCCTTTCCCTTCCTTCTTCCCATCCCTTCCATACCATTCAATTCCCACTTCTATCTTCTTCTTTTTATTCTCTTCCTTTCCCTTCCTCTCCTTTCCTTTCCTTCCCTTCCCTTCCCTTTCCTACGCCAGCCAGCCTTCCTGCACCTACCTCTCTTTCTCTCTCAAAAACATTTCACTCAGTTAATTAATTTTATCCTGACGTTTCTGACCGGCAGCCGGCTACCAGGGGAAGCCGGCTGGGGCCGGCCCGGCCAAAACACGATGGATGGACGCATTGTGGAGCACTGGATAGATGGATGGCTGCAAGGATGGAAGGAAAAACTGCCGATACGTGTGTGTGTGTGTGTGTGTGTGTGTGTGTGTGTGTGTGTGTGTGTGTGTGTGTGTGTGTGTGTGTGTGTGTGTGTGTGTGTGTGTGTGTGTGTGTGTGTGTGTGCATGCGTGCGCGCGCGCATGGTGATGCGGATAGGTAGATGGACGGACGGATGGTAAGACTATGAAACGATGAGTAATTGGATGGCTGGTAGGATGCAAGGAAAAACTGTCGACAGGTATGTGTGGGTGAATGGATATGGTTAGATGGTTAGATCCGTGGACGGAAGTATGGAGGGACTGTGGAGTGGTGGATATATGGACAGACAGATGGACAGAAGCATTGTGAAGCAGTGGACAGATAGATAATTGGGGGAAACACTGCAGACAGTTGTGTGAGTAAATAGATAGAAGGACTGTAGAGCGGTAGAATCATGGCTGGATGGATGAGTGGAAGACTGACAGACACGCAAACAGACAGACAGGAAGGTAGGTGGGTAGGGAGGTAGGCTAATACACGGACAGACAGGCTAGCACACACACGACCAGAGAAATATAGGTATGGAGAAAATTTGGTCGGAAGGTAGGTGGGATGTTAGGTTTTTAGGTGGGATGGTAGGCAGGTAGGTGGGTGGGCTGATATGCATGTACGAAGGTAGGCAGCTGGATGGATGGATGGATGGATGGATGGATGGATAGAGGATCGATGAACAGAAATTAAAATGTAAAGAGTGCAGGAGACCGACTGGAAAGGTATACACTAACTAAAGAATAAAGAGATAAACAGACGAATGAACAAACAGATGGGTGGACACATAGACAAACAGACAGACATATACACAGACGTACAGACGGACAGATAGATAGGCAGAAGTTTATATCCCTGAATCGATAAACAAAGATAAAATGAATAAACATGAAAAAAGAGATGGATAAATTAACAAACAGACACGCGAATGAATACTACAAGATACTCATTAACGTAAACACACACCTGGTGCAAGACTACATGAAAACTCAATAAGAAAGACACACACACACACACACACACACACACACACACACACACACACACACACACACACAAATAAAAAATGGAAAAACAGACTCAGAAGAAAACAGCAAGAGGACACTATCAGCGGTGTGTGTGTGTGTGTGTGTGTGTGTGTGTGTGTGTGTAGGCGGGTATCACTCACACAATGCTATAATGAGAGGTGTAACAAGGGGCAGTGAGTGAGGAATCAGGAATGGGATAATGATGATGCTTTCACTGTCAGGCTTGCATGAGTGACGGCTGGGGAGAGGGGAGGAGTGAGGGGAGAGGAGGGGGAGGAGAGAGAGAAGGAGAGAGAATAATGAAAGCGAGGAGGGAGGAGAAGGATGGAGAGGAGGGGAACGAAGAATGAAGGACATGAAGGGAAAGGACGATGGAAGAGGGGAGGGAAAATGGAGGATGGACGACGGGAGGGGAAAGGAGGGGAACGGAGGATGGAAGAGAGGATGAGAGAGAAGGAAGAGGGGGGGGGTTAAGGAGAGAAGTTGAAAATGGTGAAAAGCAGGAAAGAAGGGGGAGAAGAAGAATAAGAAGTGAGGGGGGGAGTGAAAATGGAAGTAAGAAGGGGAGAGCGGGGGAGAAACGGGAAAGGGGTGGGGAATGAGAGGGGAGAAGGCAAGGAAATGATGGAGAGACGGAGACAAGGGTGGAGGGAGGGGCGGAATGACGGGAAAAACGGAGTGGAGGGATGGAAGAGGAACTGGAGGGAAGGCAGAGCAGATGATAGGCAGGGTGACAAGAAGGAAGAAGAATGAGGAGCCAAAGTGGAGGGAATTAAGGGAGAAAGGAAAGGCGTGAAGGGAAAGAGGAGATGGAAGAAGGCTGGACGGAAAGGGGAGAAGAAGAGAAAGTGGAGTAGAAGAGGGAAAGGGAAAAAAAAACTTAGTATAAATGACTAAAAGGGAAAGTATACGGCAACTGACTTACTAATCCTTTCGATGCTGTGTGTGTGTGTGTGTGTGTGTGTGTGTGTGTGTGTGTGTGTGTGTGTGTGTGTGTGTTGGGGGGGGTGATTAAAATGAACGTCACTATTCCGTAGGTCAAAGACAAGAATATCAAGTAGCAAAGGTGATGTAAAAGGGGATGTAAGGAAGGAAGATTGAAGGGAAGCAGAGACGCGTGAGTGGATGGGAAGGATGAAGGTAAAAATTATGGGAATGAGGAGGAGACCGGTAGAAAAGGGTAGACGGAAGGATGAGATTCAGCAAGGCAGAGGGAAAAGGAGAAAAGATAGTACAGAGAGACGAGTGTAGGAAACGAAGGAGGTGAAGAAAAGTCAAAGGAGAGAAGGAGGTATAAGAAGAGGAAAGGAACGAGGAAAGGAAGGGTTAGGGGAGGGAACACAACATGGAAGGAGGCAAGGAGAAGCATGAGGAAGAAAGGAACGGTGAGAAGAGTGAAAGGAGGGAGAGTGGAGGGAAAGACGAAAGGAGGGTGAAAGTAGTGAAGGGAGAAGGGTGAGGGGGGAACACAGAGGATAGAATGCAACGATGATGGAGAAGAGGGAAGGAGGGAAGCGAGCGAGGGAGAGGGAGACACACAATGGCATAGAAGGGGAAAGAGGGGAAAACTTTAAAAGGACTAAGGAATTAAGTTGTCTCCCAAAATTCACACTATTGCACAAACGAACCGGGAAAGACATCGTTGCACACATACACTCAAGGGCACGTATACATAAAAATACGAACATACATACATACTTAAGTGCACATAAATATACAAACTTCAGCATGACCAGAAAACATACTGGTACAAACGCAAACTCACATGCATACACAAACTTACATACTTCCTTACATACTCACACATGAAAACATACACGCATACATACATTCACTGGCGCATATGGAACACATACATTAATACATTCGTACATACATACACGCCTACATACCTAAAGATCCTACACACAGCAACACATAAAAATACACTCACGCACATACACATATACATAAAGATATATCCACGACAGCAAACACACACAGGAGAGAGAGAGAGAGAGAGAGAGAGAGAGAGAGAGAGAGAGAGAGAGAGAGAGAGAGAGAGAGAGAGAAAAATATTGTACACAGGAGGAGAAATACACCGTTCCAGCATACAAAACTGCTCTTTACAGGGGGACCGGAGTGAGTCAGGAGAGCGAGAGTCTATATATCTATGTATACAGATTGAGGCTCTGCTCTATACATATCCTGCTTTATTATACACCATTAAATCCTGTTCTCTTGTGTAATCCGCTATAATCTCGTGTGTGTGTGTGTGTGTGTGTGTGTGTGTGTGTGTGTGTGTGTGTGTGTGTGTGTGTGTGTGTGTGTGAGAGAGAGAGAGAGAGAGAGAGAGAGAGATTGTGTCCATACATGAAGATATGCAGCTCCAGGCAGGACGTGTGGGAGTAGCCATGAAGTGTGTTAGTGTGAGATTTGCGTGGTGTGGCACTGTAAAGTATGATGTGAGGTGAATATGTGGTGTAGCTGTGTGAAGTGTGTGAGGGTGTGTTTGTGTGGAGTATGTTGTGTATGTAGTAGTGCGCAGTGTGAGGGTGTGTGTATGGAATATGTGATGAGGTAGTGTGAAGTGTGTGAGGGTGTGTGCATATTGTGTGATGTTTGTAAGGGTGTGTGTATTATGTGGTGTGTAGTGTGAAGTGTGTGAGGGTGTGTGCATATTGTGTGAAGTTTGTAAGGGTGTGTGAATTGAGTATGTGGTGTAGCAGTGTGAAGTGTGTGAGGATGTGTGTGTATTGTGTGAAGTTTGTGAGGATGTGTGTATGGAGTCTGTGGTGTGGTAGTGTGAAGTGTGTGAGGGTGTGTGTATTGAGTATGTGGTGTGGTAGTGTGAAGTGTGTGAGTGTGTGTGTATGAGTATATGATGCAGTAGTGTGAAGTGTGTGAAGGTGTGCGTACTGAGTATGTGGTGTGGTAGTGTGAAGTATGTGAGGGTGTGTGTCTTATGTGGTGTAGTAGTGTGAAGTGTGTGAGGGTGTGTGTATTATGTGGTGTAGTAGTGTGATGTGTGTGAGGGTGTGTGTATTAAGTTTGTGGTGTAGTAATGTGAAGTGTGTGAGGGTGTGTACTGAGTATGTGGTGTAGTAGTGTGAAGTGTGTGAGGGTGTGAGTACTGAGTATGTGGTGTTGTAGTGTGAAGTGTGTGAGGGTGTGTATTGTGTGAAGTTTGTGACGGTGTGTGTATTATGTGGTGTACTGTAGTAATGTGAGGGTGTGTACTGAATATGTTGTGTAGTAGTGTGAGGTGTGTGAAGGTGTGTGTATTAAGTATGTGGTATAGTTGTGTGAGGTGTGTGAGGGTGTGTGTGTATTATGTACTGCAGTCGCGGCGCGCGACTCTGAGGTTGTTATTATCGTGCCCTGGCAACCTTCCCGTCAACAGTGCGTCCGATTTCGTGTACAGGTATAATATGATACGCATGTGATCCGTGTATAATATACTCGTGTATAATAATATGATTCGTGTATAATATGATACGAAATAGGACGCACTGTTTACAGGTAGGTTGCCAGGGTACGATAATGACAACCTCAGAGTCGTGTGCCGCGACTACAGTGCGAAATGTGGCGACCAGAAGTGTGATAGTATGCTCTACTGCACAGTGACTTGCCTAACTTAAAATTTCAAATATCAAACAGTCACATTCAGACAAAATACACACACACACACACACACACACACACACACACACAAGAACCAAACACAAAAACAAACACTTATCGGAGCCGTGAGGTGATGTGGGGCTGGCTGGACAGATAGACAGACAGGCAGACAGACAGCCGGGCAATTACCTGTAAAAGAGGGAGAATAGTTAGGTAATGACTAATTAAAGCTACGTAATGACCTAATTAAGTGCTCTTACATCAATACGCCGATTATGATTACGATTTAAATTGTTGGCGAGGCTGATGTGATTATTGTTGCTAAAATTGTTAATGTTAATACTATCATTACTGACTAACATTACGCCTGTTAATAATGCAACTAATTGCTACGTTTTCAGGTTGTATTGCTCTTCATTATTATCATCACACCAACAAAGCTATAATAATGGTAACTATATTGTCAAACCCATTTTACTCTAACTTCGCCTAAAACTGCCATTTATCCAACTTGATTCCCGAGTTGTAACAAGGGATTAACACCAGAATATTTTGCTAGTAACGAAGCCGTCCTATGGTAAGGATGTAGAGCTCCAGCATTTTCATTTTCAGCTACTGGGGTGCGTGACAGAGGCTGCAAAAGAATGAAAATCTGGGCCAAGTTAAGATGAAATGAACATACTGTAGTTCACAAGGCGCTGTCTGCAACACGAAGGCGGATGCTTGCTTGTGGTCGATGGGTCTGCTTAACCAAACAGACCGGGGTACAGCAACAACAACAACGTTTACATCTTTAGCGCTTTAAAAATTCTTGTTCCTCTTGGTACAATTATGCCTTATTTTATTCTTGCTGTCTACGAAAGATATTACCTACGGTAATAATGGCCTCAGGTACTGAAGAAAACAGCCCCCATTAACCCTTTCCATACAATGACGACATTTTCTTTTATTCTTGCTACAATCAGGTGACATTTACTTAAACTTTCAAAATAATGGATATGCCGACTTAAACTCTGAGAAGCTGGGTTCCTCATAAGTTGCTTAACACTATGTGGTGGCAAAAATAAATAAATAAATAAAAATATGAATACGCCATCGTGCTGAAAGGGTTGAAGTAACATCAGCACACTTTACTCACGGTACCACTGCATCCTCTCTTTCTCTCTCTCCCCTCACGACCCCCAAAACTTCCTTTGCTCCACTCCTCCAAACTACCCTCCCATACAGGCAGCGGTTCCACATTCAAATCCCTCATTTAGTTTCCCCTTCTCTACATCCATTCCATTCCCCACTGGCTCCCCCTCCTCCCACCACCCTAACAATCCTTTCCCCAATGCCTCCCTCTTCTTCTCTTCCCCCACCTCGAACACACCTAACCACCCGCTCACCTCCACTTTCTCTCCCATATCTAAAACTTCTCACCTCGTCCCATCCCTACACCTCACACTCCTCTCCCACTTCCGTGTTTTTCCCTCATCACACAACTATCCCTCTATTTCTTCCACCCGCACTTCCCTACACTTTTCCTTTACTTCTAGTCTTCCTCCATCCCACCTTACTTCATCCTCTTCTTCCACCTCTTCACATCTCACTCCTTTATTTCCGTTCTCCCCTCTTCACCCACTTCTCCGCTCATATCCCGTTCTCCCACACAGCACACTCCCTCTTCGTCCCCCTTCCCCCACACTCCCTCTTCTCCCCCCTCCCCACACACAGCACACTCCTTCTTCCCCCTCCCACCACACTTTACACTCCTTTTTCATTCACTTCCTCCACACACCCTAATCCTTCCCTACGCGATAATCCCCAACTCCCAGCCAAATCTCATAACCAAAATCCCTCCATTACCAGTTCAATTCATGCCTCTACAAGTACCTCCCCAACATCCCACTTCTTCATCCCCTCAACGCTCATCTTCTCCATGTCTTCCTTTTTCCACCTAAAATTCTCCTAACCCTTTTTCTTCCCCACCCCCAACACTCTTTACTTTCACCTCCACATCTCCACACACTCCCACCTTCCTTACGTCCCTCCCCCTTCCCCACACCCTTCACTTCCCCCTAGCAACACCCCTGGCCCGACAAACCACTCCCACTCCCTCACTCTCACAAATCCCCCTCTCCATCTGTAACCCTCACTCTCTTAAATAAACAAACAGGCTATTTTATTTTATTTTTTGCACTACCCTTCAAAGCTGCAACATTTGGCATTCCTGCAACTCCAGCACCGCTAAATAATTCCCACTCAACAATGCCCCTTCCTCTGCAACATTCGCACTAATAAATAAGGGAGATAACTAATAAAAAGGGGGAAGATAAATAAAATACGCTAAAGTGGAGCTAGCCTGCGCGTCCCCTCCTGG